>NC_080790.1:131756833-132463083 GCF_028018385.1 Neofelis nebulosa | reverse complement strand
GGATTCAGCAATAATACTCATGAAACCATGGTTTTGATGTACCCATTACACTTTCCCTGTATAATACACAGAAAATTAAAACCATAACTATTAAAAAATGCTTGATTCTACCACCAAAAATTGTCCTGCATGCAACTGTCTTATGCGTATCACAGGCTGGGAATGAGCTTCTGGAACAAGGACGAGCTCACCTTTCCCATTAAGAGCCAAATAGTAAATATTTTAGGCTTTGAAGGCTAGGAGACAAAATCAAGGATATCATGTAGGTACTTAGGTAACATAAGAGAAAACAAATTTCCACATTTTCCCCCTCTGCTGAACATTTAAAAATGTCAAAGTCATTCTAGCTCACGAATCCTACAAAAACAGGTGGTGGGCTGAATCTGGCTCATGGGTCACAACTTAGCAACCCTGCTCACAATCACATATCTGATATTCATTTGAACCTTCTCTGAAATTCCCATAATGGCGAGTGAGACGTAAGAGGACTCATTTCACAGGATGGTTATGAAAAGGGAAACCGGTTGAAACACGTTCAGTGCTTACTTAGCACAGCACCTGGCACAAAGTAGTTATTCAGTGAACGTCAGTGGTGGTTCTTGTCCTTGTCATCATCATCAGCTTCTCTCTCAATGAGGTCAATTGGTCACCGAGTACCTTGCCTGGCACACAGTAGGCACTCAACAAATGATGGACGGTGTTTTTACTTCAACTGCTTGGAACACTGTTTCTCAGCCTTCTTTGCAGATCAGACTCAAGTGGGAGGCTATTTTTAAAAACATATGCTGACTTCCACTTCTGGAAATCGTGATGTCAAAATTCGTCCAAGAAATAAGCTGAACACTTGTGTGTGTGTGTGCGTGTGTGTGTGTGTGTGTTGGGGGTTTTTTGGGTAAGTTCTAGGGGTGATTCTGATGATTCTTTTTTTTTAATTTTTTTTTTAACGTTTATTTATTTTTGAGACAGAGAGAGACAGAGCATGAACGGGGGAGGGGCAGAGAGAGAGGGAGACACAGAATCTGAAACAGGCTCCAGGCTCCGAGCCGTCAGCACAGAGCCCGACGCGGGGCTCAAACTCACGGACCGCGAGATCGTGACCTGAGCCGAAGTCGGACGCCCAACCGACCGAGCCACCCAGGTGCCCCGATTCTGATGATTCTAACCAGAAACCTGTGCCTTCGAGGGCACTGAATCTGGACAACAGAGTCAGAAACTCCAATCCCCAAATGGGCCCATCTTCTCTGCCTTATTTTGTGGCCACATACAACAGGGCTAGTGCTCAGCCCCCTTTGGAAAGTCCTATTCCATCAGTCAGTCACCAACTGGGGTTAACTGAGCACCTGTTATGTGCCAGATGTCAAGCTAATTGCTGGGGATACAGCAGTGAAGGAAGCAAAGGCCTACAATACAAGAGCCCCTTCTCCTCATCTACCCTTTTCCATGCTGGATTTTTCTACTTAGCCCTTACACACTTAAATGTATGTTGGCTCTGCCCCATGAGAGGAGGGACCTGATATAGTCTCCACTGTCCCCTCCCAGCCTAGAACAGTGCTTAGCACACAGTGAGTGTGACCAATAAAGATTTATTCTAAGAGGCAGAACAGGGAACTCCGCACCTCTTCGAGCGCCAAGCCGATGGCCAACCCAAGGTAGAGCGTGTGCTCAGCCTCCTTGGTGCTGGAGTTAAGGGTGGAGCATATTTTCTTGTCCGGCCCCCTCCTGGCTGTTAAATCTGAAATCCCTGCTTGAAGCCATAGTTGATCCCTGTGTTCATTCATGACTGGTAAGAGGTATTAAAGAGGATGACGCTCAGTATGTGGATGAGGTTTAACAAGTAGCAGTTCCGTTGCTTCATCACCTGCAAATGACTCAACAGAAGACAGTTCTAGAATGTTCTGACAATTCCTAAGGAGACAGACTGAGTAGCAAGTCACACGCATCTCCTAGTACTCAAGAGGGGATGTGCCTGTGAACGTGCATCTGATTATTGGACAAGTATTTCTTGAGCTTCTAGCATATACTAGACGCAGTGCTGGGGCCTCAGGACATGGGGACGATAAAGCCAGGCCTCTGCCTTCATGGAACTTACCGTCTAGGGGTGGGGGTGGGCAGCACGGAGAGATGGATGAGAATCAAGTAAGCCAAGAATGGTAAAATGTCAATGCTGAGAAGAACAAAGCAGAGATACACGGTACTTTCCAGCCAGTAATGGGGACGGGGGTGGGCTTGATATAATCCGAGGCATCACAGTTTCCCTGAGCAGGTGATACTCAGGCCGAGACCCGAACTACGTGAGGTGTTGGCTAAACTGAGCGGAGGGAAGAGCTGGGCGACAAGGAGAACAGGACAAAGCCAGAGCACGGGAGGAGAGAGCACTGAGGGTGTCCTGCCAGAAAGGAGCCAGCCTTCCAGGGCGCTGTAGGCAGACTCTGCTCAGACATAACGCGCTCACAAACCCCCTGGGCATCTTGTTAAAATGCAGTCTCTGAGTCAGCAGGGCTGGGGCAGGGCCTGAGAATTTGCATGTGTCCAGCAAGCTCCCAGGAGACACCAAGGCCGCCGGCCCCCAGACCACACCGTGAGTACGAAAGTTTTAGGCCATGACTCGATCCTCGGAGCCGGGGTGAGGTTAGGGGAGGGGGTTTTCCTGATATCCCTCTGGACTCTGTGAAAGCATCTGGCAGCCCGGGAACCCTCTGGAAGCCTGTGAGGTTCAGCTGGTGTCGGTACTCCCTCGCTGAGACTCTGCAGACACCTGTATCAGTCCCAATTCTACGTGGCATCCTCACAGAACAGGCTGTCTCCTCCTGGCACAAACTCCCTCGCTTGGGTGTCGCAATTCGGAAACTCTGAGGAGTGACCGCACACATGGATTTTTTTTTCTTTCAACCAAACTAGGCTTGCCATAAAAACGTATGGATACAGATATATGTATACACACACACATATACACACGCGTCTATAGACAATCTTTGAAATGTAACCATAGCCACACGAAGGACTGAAATGAAATCTTAAAGACACTAAATCATCTCACATTAAATCATCGGAGGATTATGAGGCTGGGATGTTTTTGTTGTGGCCGCAGGTGCCCGGGGCAGACCCAGACTTCTCCCTCCAGAGGCCGTGGGATTAGACATCTCAGGACCGCCGGTCCAGTGGGCAGGTGGATGCTGAACCCACCTGGGGAGGCAAGCACATGAGCCAGGACGGACGAGGCTGGAGAGGCGAGAACCAGGAAAGCAGCTTCCTGCACACCACCTTCGATGCTCTCTCCCAGGCCCGCTGATTGTCTTTGCAAGACAATCTGGGTGACAAATGTGGGCCCGAGGAACACTGCCCTTGTAAGCAATCCCAGCTGCTCCGAACGAATGTCCCCAAACAAAGGTTGCACGCCACCCCTCCACCAGGCTTGCCGCTCAATTTAATGACCCTCCTCTGCAGCTTTAAATCAAAGGTGGCTCCTATTAAGTATAATTACCTTTGCCAGCAGCTTGTAGAACACAGTAAGTGAGGGACTACTAAGCAGGATGGTTTCTACAGGACATTATATATGCCTTGGACTAAATCAACAGCGGCCAGGACCCATAGCTTCGGATACACGTATGACTCAGCCACGGGCAAATGTATGCTGCTCGTAGAGCATCACATACTCACATAAACACAGCGATTCCTTCGCCTACGTCAGCAGCCCAGAAACACCACGATGCAGGAGAATAAAGTAGGAGGAAAGGCTTCTCTGAACCTTGAATGCACAGTGCCTGTTTGTTATGTCAGTTTTTCTGCAAGAAGGCAACTTGCCATCCAACCAGCTAGTCTCTGAACAAGTCCCAAATGCAGTAGAAGAAAGCAGGCAGAGTCTCGCTTTCTCAACCGCACAATGCCCGCATCTGACCCCCTTGCTTACCCCGGGAAAGCGGGGAAGTGACACTACCCCAGCTGACTTTGACATAGTCATTTTTCTCCCGTTCAACCTCGCCACATCCTTCATTCCCGACGTACAAACACGTTTTTTTAAAAAAAAGAAAATCATGAGCATCTTTATCGTTTCAGGCTCGTCAATTCCCATTTTGCCCAATTAATAAATAAATCAACACCTGAAAGGAAAGGAAAGTTGCCAAGGACTTTTGGCCTTAACCGAAAGGAAGCTATGGGGAGCGAGACTTAACAATGTGGTTCTTTCAATCCGGGGGCTGAAGCTCACCTCCAACTCCACGTTTATTACACAACGTGCCCGGAAGCATGAACGTCTCCAAAGACATTATTCTGGTAGTTCTCACGGTTACCTCCATAACCATCACATTAACGAACATTTATTGAGCACTTACTATGTGCCATGTATGCATGAAACACACTATATACTCAATCTGTATAACCCCCCTGGCAACCCCACATGGTATCAGGATAATTATTTTCAAAACTGAGAACCTAGTGCTTAGAAGGTTAATAGCTTATCTAAGGTCAGACAGAAAGTAAATAACAGCCTCGATTTGAATCTTCCTCTGAGTTCAAGGCCATGGGGTGTAACCCTTCAGAGCATACAGCATGAGGCTCTTGACTCTGTTGGCCCGGCATCCAGTCTCCCTTACTTTGGTAATATCACCTTGATTTTGCTTTGGTGACTGGCCACCAGCTGCTCCTGGCTCCTGCAGCACTGGGGGCCTACATGAGCGAGGCCGGCCAGTCAGAGGCCAGTGATTGGTTGGGGGAAGGCTATGCAAACCAATGTGGGCCAACGTAAATCCTGGAGCCTATTCGCTGGGGGTCCTCTGAAGGAAAGTGTTCTTCTGCCAGAATTGCTAAGTCATACGCTGCCAGGTGACCATTGTGACCACCGTGTGTGAAAAGGAAGGAAGAGTCTCAGACCCGTCCCAATCCCACCCCTTGGGTCTCTGTACCTATAGGTGCCAAGGCTGAGGCTCAGTCGAGTCATGCAGATGAGGTATAATTTATCACCAGTCCACGATTCGTTAAAAATCTGGCTGAGTGCACCCTTAGAGGCAAACACTCCTGGGGTTAAATTCTAGTTGCACTATACATTTGCTATGTTAGTGTATCACTTAATAGCTCTGTGCCTCAGTTTTCATGGAAAATGGGGAGATTAGCAGTGTGCCTACCTCCTTAGTTGAGAGGAAAGCTGAATGAAGTCAGGTACGTGTAAAGGATCCGGGGCAGTGCCCGGCACAGCTTAGTAAATATTAACGAGTCTGATTATTATTTTTCAGAGAACAAAGCAGAGAAAAGTTTATGGTGAGGAGTGAAAAAGATCCAGTGTAGCCAACTAGGGCAAATCCAAAAACCTTTACAGAAAGTTATTGCCCTAAGAGCTGAGTAGGGGCGAGGATCTGCAGGCAAGAAGGGACCTGGGTTCAGGAATGGTTCCTTGGAAGAGGTTATCCATCCTTGATGGAAGTGCCAGGGGCTGCCTGGTATAAAATCTTGACAGATCAACAATTAGACCCAGAAGTAAACACACACACACACACACATACACACACACACAGAGAAATGAGCTTGAATTCCTAGTGAGTCATAGATCATCTCCATCCATCCGTCTATCCATCCATCCATCCATCCATCCAGTTAACACTCCCTGGCTTTGTTCTGGGTACTCTATCACTAACCTGTCAACACAGAGGCTATGCCTTCGTTATCCTCATAGTCCTGGCACACAGCACAAGGTCTTGAAAACAACAGAAATTAATAAATATCTGCTGAATGAATAAAATAATGACTCTCAAATACATGTACCCCTTTCATGAACTTATCTTCCACGAATCTGATCGATCCAACCAGCCCTCCTTCCCTGGTGTCGTTTCCATGTCTCTTTCAGGTTATCCCCGGATCGAGGTTCGTGCCCTGGAAGACCTACAGGCAGCATAGGATCAATGTCCGCCAGCAAAGTTTCACGCTCAAGCCCTCACCCCACAAATTCTCCTTTGCTCCTCTGGAAACAAGAACTGCCTTTTATTTTTACTCCATGTTCCTCCCCTAGAAAATTAAAACATCTCAATCCACAAATGGTTTTGCTGAGTGGTTTATCTGTCACAGCTGTTTTCATGATGCAGGAACTCTAGGAAACCCTTCCCCTTATTTTAATTAATTTTTTTTTCTTTTGGTAAAGAATGTTGTAAGTTTCCGTCGCTACTGTTTTATCTTGGGGGACTTGCCACTAACTTGCCCAAGTCCTTCCCTACTGCAGGAGAGCAGATCACAGTATGTGCCCCAGCATTCAAACCGAAGCTACAAACAAGTATTTCTGTTTGTTTATCGGAGTGCTGGGCAGACTCAAAAGTTAAACCAGAGCACAAAACTTTTCTTGCGGAGTGGGTGCCCAGGGGAATACGGTCTAAAATGAAAATAAGATCATTGTTTTAAAAAGAAAAAGGAAAAAAAAACCCACCTCATACCGTGCATTGTTACACATTTGAAAACATCTCCATGTTCCTTAAATATTCTGCTTAGAGTACTAACAGGTCAGTCCACAGGAAATGCAAGAATACGTTATATTTTAATCAGGGCACATAAAACACTGTCTAGAATGTTATGTTGCCCGGGGGAATGCCGTGAGCAGGGAACGTTTACAAACTCCAGGTCAGTCCCCCCATTACATCACTGTGAAAAAAAGAAATTTATGAGGTTAAATTATATGGATGTTATATATTGGAACTGTTAGCCCATTCCCAAATGAGAATGTTGGCTGAAATAGCCAGATTCCCTGAGAGAAATTTTTAAGTACTTGTATTGTGGATGTTTTTATGGTAACTTTCTACAAAAAAAAAAAAAAAAAAAAAAAAAAAAAGTGAAGACATATTCTTTGAAGATCATGAAATGAATAAAAAAAAAAAGAGAAGGCTCACAACTAAAAAGTCCAAATTCCAAAAGAGAGGGCACCTAAAAGAGTTACTTATGTTCTGCTTGTCCAAAGATAATAACACAGAAGTTACTTTGTGGAACTTACTCGTGATTTATTTCATCCATTCTTCATCTAAGTGATTGGAAACACAGATGTTGACGCCATAACCTTGCTTCCAGTAAATAATTCCTCAAAGGACACACATTTGCTTAACCGTCGTCACAAGATGATAAAACTTATGAAACATTTATGGAAGCAGCAATGCAGTTTTGTTGGTTTATGGGTTTGGCAAGTTTTGAAACTCATAGCCCCAAATTTTCCACCTTCCCTTTGCCTCCGTAAAGGAACAGTATCTTTGGGGAGGTTCCTGTACCTGGACTGGAGAGACTGCTCCCCCCCTCCCCACCTCGTTCTTTCTTTCTCCATTTGTGGCTGCAGTTTGACAGTAAACAGAAGGGCTGTCGTGCCGATCTCAAAGAACAATAATTAAACCAAAGGGACAGCAGACAAAGTGCTCTGTGGGACCAACAGAGGAGGAATAAAAACCCCGCCAGGGAACGGTTTTCTTACGGTTTCGAGCCTGCTTCAGAGATAAGCAAACGTTCACATGTGCAATGTGTGTGCATTTGCGTATCCATTCAACATTTACTGAGAATCTACTATATTCAGCCCTGTGGGCGCAAATCGTGCAGGTATCTAAATATTCCAAAGACTCCAGGAACCTTGGATGACTCTTCAATTCACTCATTTAGTCATCCGGGTATTCAACAATAACACCCACTGTAAATGAAATGGTCCCCGTGCAGAGCCTACCTTCCTGTATCAGCTACAACTGATACCCTACAAATTTAGTGCTGATTTTCCTGTGCAGGCAACATAGGTGTAACTATGGTTCTGTTTCTCAGAACCCCCAGGGAATTGCCACACAGAGACCCCTGGGGAAATACACTGTGATGCTGGCTTCACGTTCACGGGGAAAATCCCCAAGAGCTTTGTGGCTGATTCCATTAATAGGTCAGCCTCGGCGTGAGCATCTGCATTGACTAGGTCCACCACCAACACAAAACTCATGCATAATAAGGTCCTTCTACACTCGCTCTTTACCCCCAGACACACACACTAACACTCAAAGCATACGTGATCCCGCCATAGGTGAAACATACACCCACGACACACACAAAAGACACACAATCACAACTCACCCCCACAAGAAAACACGCTCACAACACACACTTCGACACATTCTAAGGATGATGCTGATCTTGGTTGTGAAAAGCATCTGGTACCAACATCGACCCTCCAGATCCTGAGGTCCTACCTTATTAATATTTCTCCCCCCCAGGACTGAGCAGCTTGCCTCGCTACATGTTTGCTAAACTGCATTAAAGGTCAGTCTGACTGCCTAACATGCCACAGGGCCGAACTGGCTACTGTTACGGTTCACCTTGTAACACCTCTAAACAAAATCCCAGGGTCCTTCCTTTCCTAACCTGACCCACCCATGTTTAACACCCCATGGATTCCAGGATCTGGATGGCAATGGTTGTCCGACTCGAAGCTCCATCGATTACACCCCCTGAGGACAAATGCAATTTCTTTTATGCTATTCACACTTCCCTTTTAACGTCTCTGTGTTCCCCACTCCACCCCAAGACGACGAATGGTCTCATGCTGGATGTACCTGAGATTCAAGCCATGTTGATGGTTGAGTCTCACGCATTATTGGGATTATTGACATATTTTATTTATTCAGTTTACTTGCTTCAAGCAGATATTTCACAAGTGCCTACTAGGTGCAAATGAGCCAGTTAAATTTTTGGTTAAAGTAAGTGTATATTTCAGGAAAGACACCAAGAAGGTTCAAAGTAAGAAATACTAGCTGTTTCCATAATGTTTACTTTTCTCAACTGATTCTCTTGCTAAACGCAGTAAAATTCTCACAACTGTTTTTCTCTGCATCAATTATTTATGTGACAATTGTAAAAATTCTTAAGAATATCCGGTACAGGATTGTACGTAATAATGAAAACTTTAAAAATATGCTAAATGTCTATTAACAGAGGAGTTGATAAGTGAGTAAAAATACACATTCTTATGGTAGAATATTATAAAGCATATGAAAAGGAATTCACTGTATTTTTAAATCTATTCTGTCTCCCTCTTTTTTTCTTTAGCTGCCTATCTACCTACTTGGATAGAGTCTACACACAGACTTAAAAATCAATGTGCAATACATAGTATAAAAAATATTTACATAAAAATATTAAACATATACAGAAGGACAATAATGCCCCTCGCTACATATATATGCAGGCAGAATTATAAATAATGGAGGATATGCCCACCAAAGTCTGAATAGTGCCTGCCTCTGGGGAGAGAGGGAGGGTGGGGGGAAATATTAGTATCTGCTGAGTACTTATGATGCATGGAACACTGTTCTAAGTACTTAACAAGGATCTACTTTTTAAAATCCTCATAATGGTGCTTACAAGTCACTGCTCTCCTTTACGCCTATTTACAGGACTGAGGCACAGAAATTTTAAGATTGGTGTTCAAAAGTGATATAACTTTATCTGCAAAGTTTAACTCCTTTCTATCCGATATTTACTCATCAGGTGAAAAATGCTCATCTTATTATTGACAGCTCTTCCTTTTATTCTCTACGATTGACTATCCCCATCCAATAATAATGAAAATGTTTACATTAAAGACAATAAAATAAGATGATTATTTCATTCCATTACTTACTAAAATAACCTCAAATCAGAGAGCAAGGCAGTTTGCCAAACTGTGTTATTACAAGATTTGCTTCAAAACGCCACCACATTCAAAATTTAAACACCACCACCAACAAACAGATCCGCAAAACCTACAACCAAAAACAACTACAAATAACTGTTAGGGGTTTCCTTTTTTTCCCCTTAAGAAAGATCCTATCATGATTTCTGTTGTAAGCAACATTTTCCCTCTGAGACCCAAGCCCCTCGACCTTCACAATCATCTCTTTTTCAGATTCTTCAAAGTAATCATTTGTCACCTATAATTAAATACTTACAAGTAAGAAACACCTTTAGAGACCCTGACCATAAATATTATGAGGAGCGCTAAACGGGAAATCTGGGAGGCCAGCTTTTCATTTGCTAAAATAAATAACGGGCCAGCATCATTGCACGTATTCCACATTTTTGATGGCCAGGAGGAGTCATGGGGCCTACAAGAGATTTATGGAGAACAGATGAGCAGCGTCTGATTTCAGGACACATCCACAAAGATGCTGTAGGAAGTGGATGAGCACGATCACTTATTGAGACACCCCAGATGGACCGTGTTCGTGGTTTTCATGTTTCTGTGATCGTGGTTTTCATGGTTTTTTCCTCCTTCTGTTTAATCAAACAGGAATGGACTTACAAAATGCCATTGTGGCATGTGGAAAGCTCAAGAGGTTTCAAAAATCATATATATATGTATATATATACATATATTTTTTTTTCATCTTCATAGGCTCAAATTTTAAAGGTGGTGCTTTGGATTTAGATAAGCAGGATGATGCTCTTTATTTATTTATTTTTTTTCTTTGCCACAACTGACCGACTTCAACCTGGAAGAAACCCTAAATTTCAGTTCGCGCCGTTAGTCTGCACGTCTCTCTCCCAGCCTGGGGACGTTTATTTACGTGATGCTCAGCTATTAAGCATTAAATACTGTGAGAAGCAATGAAACACAGTGTCTGAGTACTCGGCCTTTGGTAGGCAGAGCCGGGTTTCAATGTCTTGTTTGTAAGCTTATGTGATCTTCAAGCTATTAGTCATTCGATAATTCTCTCATCTCTTCAATGGGCCCATAATAACACTATCTGGCCTTCAGGATGTCATCGGGAGAGACTTTATGTAGATGGCCTGCATGAAGTCCATGCTCTGTAAATGTTAACTATTAAGGGTAGACTTTCTGGTTTGGCATCATGTGGGTCGACAAGCGGTATTTTATCTTGACGGTATGATGTTGACTAGGTTGACGGTCACTGTTGCATTATGACAGCGACAGTTAGGACTGGCATCATCTTTCTCATCACCAACATCATCATTTTGGTCCCATTTGCTCATGGAAGCCCAGATGATAGACAGAAAGGGCTCGGAAATCTCATTATTGGGAGGAACCGGAAAAGAAAAAAGAGGGAATTGATGAAGGAAAAGAGCCGCTGAGGAAAATAGGAGAAAATACGAAACAGAATGAGATGGTGAAGGAGGCACCAAAGAAAAACGCTAGGTTTTCTGCCCTCCCATTCTGTAGCATTTTGGGAATTTCAGAGACTGTAAGAAACAAAAAAAATCAAGCTCTGGGCGATTCCTTGTGTTTCCTTCTTGTCTCTTGACTCTGGTATCTAGGGTGCCGGCCAACTCCCGGGCAGACAGGGCCCCTATTCTGTATTGGCTGCGTTGCTTGTCTTTCAACTTAGCTGAAGGATTCTCTGGGCTCTGATGTTCCCTGCTATGACTAGGTAGATAGATGAGCTAATGGATGCATTTCTCTGTTGAAAGGCATTAGGGAAAGTGGTCCCCCCATTTCTAAAAACTAGGCGATTGCCACAAGAGACTGAAAGGAGAGAGTACTTATATATTTTCTGTTGACTAAAAGCCAAAAGTGGATATGGATCCCCTTGGATAATTTTTTAAATGTTTTGGCATTCCGAATTGGGAGAGAGAGGGAGGGAGAGAGAGAAAGGGAGTAGAAAAAGGAAGAGGGGGGAAGACAGGATCTGGCTTTGGTTTTTACAGCATCCTTCTGGCTGCCGTGTGATGTGTTAGAGACCAAGGCTTCAGGCAGTTTGACCACGCAGGAGGCTATCTACTTAGATTCCCGCCCCCCACCCCCCATCCTGCAATTCAAAGCCATGGTGGGTGCTTCGAATACAGATTCATGGGCCTCCGCCCCATCCTGTGGAATGAGAACTACTAGGCCCCGGCCTGGGATTCCGCAAGGTTGCAATTCCGCCAGTTTTCCAAGTGATGACGACACCAAGTAAAGGCGAGAACCACCCCTCTATTCCACATGCCAAACCAGAACGTTATTCCCAATTCCTCCGTATCTGCAAAGTTTCCTCGGCCGGTAAAGGCTCTCCAGTGTTTCTCTCTGATGTTCTGGTGGGGGGGGGGGGGAGGAGTTCCTTCTGGTGTTCAAAGTTTTTTGAAGTTTTACTGAAAGCCTCTGCCTTCCGGGTGTTCCTTTGACCCAGACGCGACTTGGCAGCCTTTGGGCACATCTGGGTCATGAATCCCCTGCCCTGTCCGGGTCCTGGGCAACCACAGGGTCCTCCCAGCTAGTCATTCTGCCCCATCCTCACGGTCTGTGCAACTCCCTGCCCCCAACTATTGCTTTATTTATATATTTCCTTACAGCGACTCCCTCTTTAATGTCCTCATGTAATTTTATTTTATAATGAAAATTTATGTCCCCACAGTCCGTGAAAACCCAGCATCATTTGCCGTTAACGATCAGAAAAGGAAAATCCAAGCGTTACTTGAAAAAGTCTCTGAATTCGAGGTCTACCCTCTCTGATAAAGGGGCATGAGACAGCTGTTTAAGGCAGGCTAACACCAACTAAGACTTGCTTCTTGATTAAATCAGAGGGGTTGAAAACAGTGTTGGAAAAGGAACATCATTTGCACTTAGTGCGTGAGTCCGTGCTGCTTAAAACTGTTTACCATCAGTGGTACGGCCGCCCATAACGGAGCAGCTCTGGCTTTAAAAGCCTTCAGGAATAGGCTTGCTTTGCTCACTGAAACCCTGCAGAAAGCTCTGGCAGGCCTGGGCAGAGGAGATGGCCATCTGGAGTGTCCACTAGAGGAGGCCATGGTACCAGTCAGGGGTCTTGTTTGGCCCCTCCCCACAGAGACGCAATTTTGTCTCCTGGGGTTTCCTCCCTGTGACTGCCAGTCACCATGCCCCCATCATTCATTCTATCAAATCAAGTTGGTGATTGAGCACCAACTACGTGCCAGGCTTTGTGGACGGGCGGCAGGTAAGACAGAAGGCAGGTCCCTTCACGGTCATGAGCTCAGACTCGTGGTCATGATTATCGAGCACTTACTATGTGTGAAGCACTGTTCTAACTGCTTTGCAGGGGTTCATACTGTGCTCCCCAACAACCCAAGGGGGAGGTTGTATGATAGCTACGTTACCAATAAGGAAATCAAGGCATGGAGAGGTTTATTAACTTGTTACCGTAATGACTAAAATGTATTGACCACTTACCTTGTACAGGGCACTGTGCTAAGCACGCCCTCTGATTTGTCTCGGTGAATCCTTGTAAACACCCCATGAGATGAGTTCTCATCAGGTCTATTCTGCTAATGAGGAAATTGGAAGTCCGGGAGGTAACAGTGCCTAAGGTCATACAGGGAGGAAGTGACCCTTGGGAGAGAAATCGACTCCAGGGTCACCCCCTTGCCCTGACACGGTGTCGTCTGATGGGTGTGTGGAGCTGGGGAAAGGCGATTCCAGGACTCCACGAAATGTGCTTGGAAGAGGGCCCTTTCCCCCTCTACAGTCAATTCTAGAATCAATGCACCTTCAAACGTTTTCCCTTGTTTCCAGTCTGGCTCAGAGAATGACAGACTGACAATTTTCAGTAAGAACCTGGTACATAACTACAGGCGAGAGATAAACGAAGGAATGAGGGAATTAGAATTACTAGGATAAACCCAGGCCGGTATTTCAGACACACCTGTCGGGATACGCCACGGCCATGGCCATCCTCTGCACATCTTCTCCAACTTTGGACTGAGTCTCTCACCGTCCCCACCACCAGTTGGGTCCAAGATAGCAGCAGCTTTGGACCGGATGGACACAGGGGCCTCCTACATGGTCAACCTGCCTGCAGCCTTGCTCTCTAATACACCACATGGCAGCCAGAAGGATGCTGTAAAAACCGAAGCCAGATCCTGTCTCCCAGGCACGCCCGGCCCCCAGGGCACAGCTCCTTAGAGGTCTTGGGTCCTAGAGGCTTGGCGGTGGCCTGTCCTCCAGTGGGGACCCCGCACCATTCCTCCAGGCTCCGCCACCCTGGCCACCTTGCTGCCCACCAGCCCCCGCCTTGCTCCTGACCCACAAGGTCACACGTTCCCAGTGGGCACAGGGCGGGGGGGCGCTTCTCTCCCCGCGACGTCCCTCAGAACCCAGCTGCAATGTCACTTGCACTGAGAGGCCTTTTCTGGCCCTCCCATCCAAGACGGCGCCCCCTCCCCTGGTGCCCTACGCCCTGCCCGCCTTTGGGCCTCTCTCGGGCACACACCACACACTGGCATATGACCACATGCACCTGCTCACTTGTCTGGGATCTCTGTCTGCCACACTAAATGGAAGCTTCAAGAAGGCAGGCCTTTGTCAACTTCCTTCAAGCCTCCGGTTCCAGCACCTCCCGCGGTGCCTGGCGCATAGCAGACCGTCAGTAACATCAGTTAAATAAAGATTTCAAGGCAGGCAGCCCAAACTCCCACCTGCTCGCCACCGAGATCCCAAATCCCTTTGTCCTGAGATACACCTTAACAGGCACCAGCCAGCCTCCCTTCTCCCCTCTCGCAGACGCTAATCTGAAGGTGACAATTAAAAAGTAGAGAAGGCGTTACCAGGAAACAGCCTGTAGCCTTCTCCCATTAGCTTAACAACCCCTAAGCTTTGCCGCCTCTCCTGGGGCCTGAGGGGATGAGCACAGGTTTGCCCTGGGGGAGGGGCAGTTGCCCAACCCTGGGAGGCTGCGCACCTGGAGGGCAGAGGGAGAGGTCCAGCTCAGGGGTCAGAAATGAGGATCCCCAGCCCCTTCACCAACATCAGGGACCCTCCCTCTGAGGGTCTTGGCTTAATGAGGAAGGCTACCAACCCATATCGGCAGCAAGCACTGCGTACGAGACGAATACGTACTGTTTACTGCAAAAAGCCAAAATGCCTGCTCTTCGCGCAAAGGCAGATGATGTCATGATGAACAAAATGCAAGTTCATTACCAAAATCACTGTCTTTTTGTCATTAGTATTTTTTTAACTGATAAATATTCAGAGTGCCGTTCCGATCATGATTGGTACCTAGGTCTGCCAAAAAAAAAATGTTAGATGTGTAAAAGAGATCCTTCTACTCAAAAGTAATTAATTAGTATACAAAGTAGTACACTAATTAAAGTATTTATTCCTTTATTTACAGCCTCATTTATTCATTCATCGGGAAATATTTATTTAGTGCCTAATAGGTACCAAGGACTAATTCAAGAGCCTAGATTTTTTTCCCCCCAGAATCCCTACAGACAAAAAATAACAACAGGAAGGAGAATCAACATGAGCGTTTATGAAAAAGATCTTGTGTGCGTGCCAGGGACTGCACCGAGGGTTTTCTCTACGTCGCATTACCTAACCGTCCTG
This sequence comes from Neofelis nebulosa, assembly GCF_028018385.1. Taxonomy (NCBI): domain Eukaryota; kingdom Metazoa; phylum Chordata; class Mammalia; order Carnivora; family Felidae; genus Neofelis; species Neofelis nebulosa. Next base: position 132,447,824 of record NC_080790.1, on the reverse strand, counting down.
ACCACAACGGGAGGCGAGAGATATCCTGTGCCCACTCGACAGATGAGGACTTGGAGGGCAGCAAGGTTAAGGAGCTTCCCTTCAAACACTGCTGGCCAGTTAAATAGGCAAGCCCTGCGACCCCATCCCAGATCGGCTTGGCTCTTAACATTTGCTTTTCAACAGCCTCCCCCGTTTGGTTCACCAGGCACCAGGCAATCCTATGTTCTGTTGAACACCCAAATGGATCACATCGCTTCCCTTCTGGAAACCCTCCCTCCCCTCACACTGAGACCCATATAGGGAAAGCCACACCAGACGTGCCCCCGCCCACCTCCCCTGCCTCTTTCTTTATACCTCCTCCCCCATTTTAACCTGCCCTGGCCCCACTGGGCCCCTACATATTCCTCAAAGTGGCAAGTCAATTCTGGTCGTAAGTGCTTACTGCTTCATTTGCCTGAAACATTTCTCCCAGATCTGTGCTCGGCTGGTTCCTCGTTTTTTGTGCAGGGCTGGTCAAGTGTTGGCACCTGAGGAATACCGGCTCTGACCATCCTGTATAAAAAGGCAACCCTCCCATCCCTCTTTATTCCATTAATGCTAGCGGGTTTTTATGAAATGCAGTTAGAACTATTTAATGTTGTATTATATATTTATTTGTGTATTAGCTTTCTGGTCTTAAAAGAATTATACCTGTGTGAGGGCATGGGCTTTTCTGCTGTGATACACCAGCCCCTAGATCAATGCCTGGCAGACAGTAGGTGAGCAGGTCAACGTCTGTTGAATGAATGAATGCACAAATGCACATCCATACACGTGAAGGAACCCTCAAGAAAGAACCGACTTCATATATGGGAGAGGGCCCGAGATTCTATTTGGAGATGCCAACGAAGGCAGCATCCTCCGTCAATGTTCTCAGTACCCTCCCCGCAGGCTTAGACTTCACAACAGACGCAGGGAAAGAATAATAGGAACGGGGCCCTTCCTTGGCAAATGACTATAGCTATTCCAGATAAAATATCACAATAGATTAAGTGTATGGGCTTTGGAAGCAGGGAGTTTAAAACCCAGCTTGGCCACTGCATGACCTTGAACGGGCTGCTCTGCAGGTTTCTCAGATCGCCATCAGTAATAGGGATTACGCTGGCATCTAATGCATGAGAATGTTAGAAGGATAAAACTTGGCTCAGACGTCCCCCCTGGGACAGGTCTCTCCCCTGGCCATCCACACTTGGATTGCCAAACTCCCACTCTTCAACTCTTGCTTTTATGAAACCACTGTCATCATGGAGTTTCTTTTCTATATGAAATTTATCTTTTTTTTTTTTTCTTTGTTAATTTACTTGTATGTTCTCCTGCTTCCCCTTCCTGGAGGGTAAGATCCCCTCTTCATCCTATTAACTGCCCCTGCCTCCTTCCCCGGGAAGCAGGTGACCAGAACAGAACCTGGCACGTAGTAGGGACTCAAGAAATAACTGCTGTTTAAATAGATGAAATATAAGCGCTTGGTAAAGTGCTTGGTATATATAATAAGCACCTCCATAGTGGGAGGTATTGTTATTGCCATTGTTGTTATAGTTGCTGCTGCTAGTGTTATAATTACTATCTATTGGGAAAGAAATGTTCTTTTGAGCTGGCACGGGGCTCCAACCATTCCCTCTTCATTCCCAGAAAAGGCTAAAACCCTACTCAGTGACTGGATTTCCAGTTTTAAAAACCAAAATGCACCCATGTCTGACTTCTTTCAAGCCCCGGCCTCCTAGTCTCATGATAGTTGTTGGTTGCTCATGGTCTGGCTATTCAGGGTGAAGATACACGACTGTCAGGTTTGACCCCTAATAGTTTCAGTGCACTTTCTCAGCCCCAGTCTCATATAATCCTTTCAAAAAACCTGGGCCTTGGGGCGCCTGGGTGGCGCAGTCGGTTAAGCGTCCGACTTCAGCCAGGTCACGATCTCGCGGTCCGTGAGTTCGAGCCCCGCGTCAGGCTCTGGGCTGATGGCTCGGAGCCTGGAGCCTGTTTCCGATTCTGTGTCTCCCTCTCTCTCTGCCCCTCCCCCGTTCATGCTCTGTCTCTCTCTGTCCCAAAAAAAAAAAAAAAAAAAAAAAAAAACCTGGGCCTTAAGAAGAAATATGATTACCCCCATCTTATAGGTTGAAAAGTGGGGGGGAGGGGGGAGAGCAGAGATTTGAGCGGCTTGCCCAAATCTATAAGGCAAAGAAAAGGAGTAGACCTAGGGATTTGAACTTGGGTCGTTCTGACTCCTGAACTCATGTTCTTACCCCTGAAGCAAGGTTTCTCTCTCGAGCTTGCTCAGGGCCGCACAATGAGTGTGGGCAAAGCTGGAACCATTACCCAAGTCACTTCCTCCTGTTCTAAGGCCCCATCCACAGTCTCAAACCTAACCTCAAGAGGGAAAACAAAAAGAAGCACAAAGCCATGGACCCAACTTCCTAATAAAGGAAACTAGCCGAAGGCAGCTCTGATGTAAAACATGCTTATAGCTTTTCATTTTGGAATTTCTTCTGTACCAAACGGTACCGAATGCCTAGAGGAGATTTACCTCTTCTCTACAGCATCCTCTTGGCCCAGAAGCTATTCATATCTCCCCCGGCCTATGAGAAAGGGGCTTCTGAATACATAGAAAATTCTAAGAATCTGATAAATTCAAGTGATTTAAAGTAAGCCCTTTGCAGTTTGTATAGAAATATTTACTTGCCGCTGCTCTGGCTTACCCAAGTCACTTCTACCTTATAGAACACCTTGACCTTCCGTGTCCTTTTTGAATTGTCCGCGTCACCAGATTTCATGGAATTTTCGTGATGCAGGAAAGCGTTTGGGAAGTTTCTTCCAAATTCATGACAAACAGAATGGCCGCTGACAACAGCTTTGATCTCCTTCTGCCCTTTGTAACTATTTTCATTAAAAACAATAACTGTGTTCTACCCACCTTAATATCTAAACTGTGTAATTTCCATAGAAATGACTTAGATGGAGCTTTAAGAAGAAAGCTCAGGGGTGATTTCAGAGTATTCATTCAGTTCTGAAAGCACTCAACTAATTAAGACCCGTGATCTTAATTTCTGTACTAACAGAAACTGCAGAACGCTGTCTTTTTTTTTTTTTTTAAATCCACCTTAGTATTATGGCACCTTTATGGAAACATGAGGCTTTTCCTTTAGCATAAATGGACACTACAGCTTTTCAATTAAATTAGTCTTTGGAGAGAGAGAGAGATGCAAAAGAGCTAAAAACCTCCTTAAAAATCTTCCCTGCTCGGCAACTTTTCATGTGCCAAGGGGAGATGTGTAGTTAAAATGCACTGCTATTTTCTTCTTACCCTGCCGAACAAAGTTTTCAATCTTGAACCCTGAGCTAGCTAGAATAACCTGTCGAGATTTTACTTTTAGTTTGTGTGCCCACGTTTGGGTTTCTAAAGCTATTTTGCACAAAGGGACGTGTGCTACAGTGTCCTGTGTCCTTGTCCATCCAGAGAGAACTTTATTAGGTAGACCCTGTTTAAGGTTGAGGAGTAGGTATGACGATACTGAAATTGTTGTTTTCGTTGTTTTTAAACAACACGGATAGAAAGGGAACTCTTAGAAAAATTCAAGACAAATGCTTTCAAATATGATCCAGGTTTTTTTTTTTCCCTGTGTAATTTCTTTAAATTCATTACCTCTAAAAATACCGATATATTAATAACAGGATTATCTGGCCGTGCCTCCTGAATTTTAATTTCTAAAATTTTAACCAATTTTAGGCCTTGCTTTGGCATCATGGCATACTGGAGGATGCCCAGAGGGCATCTTTTTTTTTTTTTTTCTTTCTGCAGAGGAAATGCAAAAGGTTCAGAGGCAACAAATGAAAATTCTACAGAACCATTTTAATGACTTTCAAGTCTCTTCAAATTATTTTATCACTTCACCCACAGAGTTTGCTTTGGAAACAAACATATCAGCAATTCCCACTTGGCCTCTCAGATTCCTATTCTGTGTGTCTGTGATGCAGACAAAGTCTTCAGAGGGGACCTAAGTCCTACACCCTCATGAAGGTCTCCCTGTTGAAGTGAGGGGGGGAAACCACCCCACTGTGGACACTCCAGACTGGTGTCCAAGTCAGACCCCAAACCATGTGTTTACGCAGACACTTTCCCGTGAGTTCGCATAGTCCGGAAGTGGATATACGGGCTGTGAAAGGACCGAATTTTTATTACCATTTCTTAGAGACCAGTGTTTCTCGAAACTACCTTTCAATTAGCATTGCAACACCTAAAACAAACGAGTGACTGAAAGGTCAGTAATACCAAAAAAAAAAAAAAAAAAAAAAAAAGAAAGAAATGGTAAATCCAGTGGAAATCGGCTTCTATGATACAGGCCGGTAAATATATGGTGTTTTTTGTTTGTTTGTTTGTTTGTTTCGTTTTGTTTTGTTTTTTCTTACTGCAATATCCAGGCAATCAAGCAAACCCTCTCAATGAGGTTATTTCTTATGTGGCTAGAATGACTAAGCTCATTTATAATCAAAGAGCTGCTCACCAAAGGTCACCCTAAGGAACTGGAGAATTTCTAACTTGAAATGGAATTTATAAAACTCAAAATAATAAAAAAAAAATACAAATTGTTACCAATTACTGAAAAATGGATGTAAAAACATCCAGGATGAACAGGCTCTAAGAAGGCAGGAGAATTGGATCTCCCTGATACAGACGACAGGAAAATATACTATGTATTCGTCACGTTAGAAAATGAAAATAAATTTCTCCCACGTAAATAAAAATAGAAGGTGCAGTCTCAACTTGCGAAGCAATAAAATTATTTGTGTGCCAAGCTTCTTTTAATACCACTGTAATTTTTTTTATAAAAGTCGCTCGATTTGATTGTAATTAAATATGTAATGAAAAAGCAGTGCTTCAGGGAAGCGATACAACCCTCTCTGTTAGTTTAATGTATTTCCAACTGACTTTGCATCAAACAAAAATGATAACTCTGTGGATGCCTGGTCTTAATATAGAATTTGTTAGGCCATCCTGTGCTTTTTAAAGGGAACTTGGGTGCACGCAGACACACCTTTGAAATAGTGGCACAGTCTTCCCAGACCTTGACATACCTAAATAAAATTGATGGTACGCATACAGTGACGGAAGGGAAGATCTAGTCTGGTCATTTAACTCATGTTAGCTAATTACAGACCCAGCACCAACACGAACAGGTTTTCTTCCTGGCTGATTTTCCTAAGCTGAGCTGCAGAGGAGCAGAAGTGTATCGTTTCCATGGCCTTAAATAATGCCAGGCGCAGTGCCCCTTTAAAACCTGCTCAAGTGAGAGAAGAATCCCCCAGCCAGTGGGAAGAGAAATAGATGAACCCAGGTACATTATCCGCTTGGAGAAATTCCGTCAAAGGCGTCACCTGGGATGAAACGAAGGCATAAGCCTCTGTGGGAGAATGTGACAAAAGGCAAGATGCTTCCAGGCACAGACCTGCTAACGATGCCTAGGAGGTATTTGTTGGATGTGAAGGTTTCCCAAACGGTAGCAACAGAACCGAGGTGACTGGGAGAAAAATCCGCGTAAGGTGGCAGAAAAATAAATGCATGGTGGTTCCGAGGAACGTTTCTACCCTCCTCAAAAGTAGCCTTCAATCTCCAACCCCCAAGCCTCAAGAAGATTTTCATCCTGCAGAAGTTTCTTCAGAGCCCCCTCCCCCTTCCCTACCTTCCACTAGAACTCCCTGTCACTTGCAATCTGCTGATTAGGGCTAATGTATTGTGTCCTGATATGGCAGATTAAAAATGAAATCAATAAATGCCTAAAACAAATGGGCTTTTGAGATGTCCCATTCAATCTGGGTCTTTAAGGGTGAGGCGAGAAGTGGGAGAAGGAAATCAGGAAGGGAGTTGGGGAAGGGACCACTTAAGTAATCAATTCCCATCCAAAACGCTCCGGTGCAGGATGCGGTTTTCCGTGGGACCTGTCCTTCCTTTTTCAGGGATCTGTCTTAAATAACAAGAAGAACCAGAACAGTTCGTGCTGCTGCGCCCCTCTGGGGGTGTGTGTGTTTATTTTTTCCATTCATCTGTTAAAAACGTACTGTTTGGGTAAGTGAATGGGGTCTATAGCATGCAGTATTTAAATCTGCAAGATGTGAACTTGTCTTTCTGAAGTGTGTTTAAATAAAGTGAGAGTGCCAGGGTCCCGACTCTACCCAGATTCCTATTCCCTGGAATCCCATCCCACTTGCCAGTAAATTAAACGTGAACTTCACCATGAGTGGCCTGCCGCCTCCCCACCCTGCTGCTACAGATTGCTAGGACCTCAGTGGGTTCACCCAGGCACCAGCTCTCAGTAGGCTGAAAAGGCTATCGCTGGGGTCAACTCCCGCTCCACTGCAGGATTCAGAACTGTCCCTGATGAATATGTTTCCCTTGTAAATAAGCTATGCCATTAAGGTGCAAATTGTAACTTTTAAGTAATGATTGCTAATAGTCTAATGTTTACTGCCACACAAGGACATTCATGAAAACAAAATCTGCATTATTCATCTCCATATTAAATAAACAAAATAAATTGAGGGAGCCATTCTTCCCTGCAAGACTTTCCTCAGATCTGGATTATCAGATAGTTTAGGAGAGTCAGCAAGAAGGAGACATTTAATCTCTTTGGGCTGGAAGAAGCAGAATCCTGCAACTTACGCGTACATTCGATATTCACAAGCCCCAAAGATTGTGCATTCGACTACAGTTGGCTGGCATTATATAAAAACAATAGTTCAGGGTGGTAAAATAAAATATATGTAGTACACATGTCCGTGTACAGAGGCTATGACAGATTGTAGAAAATAGAAGGGTTTGCAGCGTAAGTCTGCAATTTAAAATTTTTAACTACGCTGAATCCTGCAAAATACAAACAAATCAAAACACTGCTCTGTTTTATTTTACCTTTCTGCCATCTTCTCTATCTGCCCTAAAATGGATAGGGGGGAAAGATGCTGATAGAAAATCCCACAATATTCTCAGGTAAAAGTGGATGCATTTTAGTGGTGAGGGAAATATACATCCAAGGAAGCCAGCACACACACTCACACATACACAAACCCCTGGGGTACCATAGGCTGTTTTCTGAACTTTTTTTCTTGCCCGAAGTAATAGTATGGTGGAAAAGCATAGCTTTAGAAAGCCAGGAAGAATGACATTTCAGAGGGAAACAGAGGGAAATGTTCTGACTTAGCTGTTTCCTTAAAGAGAACTGCCTACCTCACATCCCTTCTTTTAAGGCGGTGGGGGGGGGGGGTGGGTAGAACAAAACAAATAAAGACCGAGATTCCCCATCACTTATAATATCATCTTGTTCATTCTATCTGCATACCTGCTTTATTAGAAAGTTCTGTAACTGATTCCCTGAACCATGGAACTTAAAACTAATAATGCAAAGAAACCAAATTGCCTCGAACAGTTCTTGGGAAAGAGTTTCAGCTCTGATTCACTCACAGGCTTTTTCTATCTTACATTATTCATTAATCAAGCTAGAAATCAAGCTTTCAACATCAGTCCATGGGAGTAATTACTTACAGTTGTGCATTGCGTTTAATTTCAGGCAGCGATAAAAGTTAGTATGGCCACAATCCTGGAACCCACCTTGTTCTTTTCCCTTCATGACCAACTACCTAAAGAATCCCAAAGTGGCTCACTTTACTCATGAATCGCCACCTCAGCTACAACGGAAGATAGCACCGATGACTTTGGAGGAAAGAAACATCGCATAAAAAAAAAAATCTGTTTTATTCATATGTGAGCAAATAAATACTGTAAGAAGGGCCTCCTTGCATGCAATAGGAATGACTCCCTTTCAGCCTGACAAGGGTTTCTGCTTTCTTCAGTGAAAATAATAAAGCCATGAAAACAAACATAAAGACACCAGGAATACAATAGGCTAGCGAACTGAAACTAGGGTCATAACTTTCAAACGCACACACACACTACAGTAAATAGACAAGCCAGTTCCAATAGATACCAGCTTAATGAAAAGGATCTAATTTAAATAATGTGATACAGCATTATGTTACTACACCTGGATCCTCATTGATCAGAGGATAATTGTAATCAAAGTAGTGCAATTCTGAGCAATGCACTTTTTGTAATGAGCTAACCAAAGGAGACATGTCCAGTCATTCTGGTAATTTAAATTACTGCCTAGTTGTTGATGGCCTTTACCGGAACAACAAGGGGGAAAAAAAAAAAGAGTAATTTTCAGGGCAGTATCACTTCTTGCTGGACTGTTGCCCAGAGTTTTCTTTTGGGACAATAAGGACGTTATCTCTAATCATCTAGCTACACGAAAACTTGGGTTGTTAGAGCTAGAAGGAGCACGCTTACTTTTCCTGGGTCTAGAAGGCCAGTGCACACCCCAATGCTGTCGGACTGCAAAACAATCTAAGTTTTAACAAACAAGCGGTTGAAATGTAGACACGGACAGGGGCAGGAGGGAGAAACGGTTTTCAAAAGAGGTAGCCAGAGTTGCAGAAAAGAACACCTCACCGACGAGGCAAGCTCTAAATATATATGGCACTAAGAATATTGCAATTATTTTGCTCTCTGGGAAACAGTTGGAAAACACACGAATCAAAGCTTTATAAATGATATTTCCGCACGCAATTTGACCCAATCTACGCGTGGTTACGGAAGCAATTCTGCGCTCTGGAGGGAAGATAGCTGGGGATATTTCAAAGCACATGGACTGCCATTCATGCTGGAACCAAGCCATGGTGGAGGATAAACTTGGTGGTCCAGCCTGTTCAGACACAAACACCCACTTTGCTCAGATTTGTGACTAACTTTGGATTTATTCTAAGGGTGGCTTTATAAAGTTTACAAAAGTGTTCCACTGAACTTCTTCCTAATGTTTCGCTCCCGTTACAACAGAAGGAAAAGTGTTTTGGGTCTGCCGAACACCAGCCTTCACTGATGTCCCCTAAAGCATGAAAGTAAAGACAGAGAAGGGGGGGGGGCGGTAAGAACTTCAGCTTTTTGCTAAAGCCCTGATTCAACAGAAGGACACAAAGAAATAAAAACGCCCACATTAAAAGCCAAACAAGATAATAATTGTGCATGTCTGGCTCTGAATCTAGAGGGCAAGGCTTGCGTCACTGGTACTCTGAGTTACCATGGTGAGTGATTTATTGATATATATCAAGAATGAATAGATCAAAGGCAGCGAGATGACAGGTGATCAATCAAATGTCAAATCAAAACTAGCAATCAAGTGGAAAGCTGATTTTTCAGTGGGTGGGTCTGGCAGGAGAAAAATGAACTTTCATATTACACTTCCGAGAAACAAAACCCCAGCATACTATTAAAAAAGCAATTAAGCAACCCAAAAGGAAAAAAAAAATCCTTTAGAAGGTCTATTGTACTGATCCATTAACCTGTTCCTCTTTTGGGGGGAGGGGAAGGGGTCAGTAAGGAAAGATTCAGATGGGATACCCTACAAATCAATTTACAAAGTTTGCAACTCTCTCTGGGCAAAGAAAATCCTGAGCTGTTTCAATGTTCTATTGGGCATTTCCCCTTTTCTTTTCTTTCTTTCTTTCTTTTTCTTTTTCTTTTTTTTCTTTTTTTTTTTTTTTAAGAGAAAGAGTGATTAGATTTCCAAGCATATTTAGAAAGCACATTGAAAGGTTCATTCCTTTCCTGGGGTGGGTTTTTTCCACCTTGGCGATCAAAGTTAGTCTCCTTGCTTGCCCCAAAGCCAGCCTGCAGCCCAGGGCTCTGGGCTCACACTTCGGCGCCCCAAACCCCAGCGAGTGCAGACGCTGTCCCTCGAGGCCAGAAGCCACTGGCACTGACCACGCGGAGGGATGCGGGGGTGGAAGGACTGTCTCCCTACCCCGCACCCCAAATCCACAACCCAACTTTGGCCGGAGAGGCAAGACACAGACTGGGAGAAAGTTAGGGGTGGGGTAGAGGGTGGAGGAAAAAAAAGTTTAAGGAGGGAAGGCTTGGTGGGACAGCTTCCCCCCCACCCAAGCGGAGCCTGCAAAGGGGAGGATTTGGGAGATGGGAGAAGGAGAGAGAGGGGATGGGGTTATTCGCGGGGCAGAGAGGGGCGCGAACTCCCCCCACAGCTCAGGGGGTGGCGTCCTGGGGCACCCGGGGGCTGGGAGGGCGGGCGAGGAGCTCGGTGCGCCCCGCAGCCCCGAGGCAGAGCCGAGTCTCTTACCTGCCGCCCGCTTGGGTGCCTGCTGTTTCCTCCTTGGCATCGCTTTACTTCGCTCCAGTCCTACCAGCCCCGAGCCGCGCGCGGGGGCCCGCTGCTCGCTCGCCTCTCTGGGTGTCCTCCGCCTCCTGCCCGGTGGCTCCTAGGGCGTCACTCCGCCTCTGTCCCCCTGGCGATCCCCCCTGCAACTCCTCCACCACGGGCCAGAGACCCCCCTCTCCGGGCGGCAGACACGGGTGGCTTGTGCCGGCTGGTTTGAAGCAGAGGTTGGTTCTGCCGTGTTTGTTTGTTTGTTTGTTTGTTTTGGATTTTGTTTTCCTCTCTCTCTCTCTCTCTCTCTTTTTGTTTTTGCTTTTTTGGAAATTTTTGGTTTTTGGTTTTTTTTTTTCTTTTTCTTTTTTTTTTTTGGTGACTGTTGAGACACTTGATTTCTTTATTAAACATCCAAGACCGGGTTCGGATGGAAGGGACGAGGGGCGCACACGCGCCACACGCACACGCGCGCGTAAAGATAAGGGGGAAAAAAGGCAATCCTGGGAAGGTAGTGGTTTCTTCTTTTTCTTCTTCTTCCTCCTCCTCCTCCTCCTCCTCCTCTCCTCCTCCTCCTCCTCCTCCTCCTCCTCCTCCTCCTCCTCCTCGCCGGTCTCTATGGCGGATTCGCGCTGGGGGAGAGAGATCACTCACTGTAGATTTGCGGCCGCTGTCAGATTCCCGTCGGTGAATGATATGCGAGAGGACAGGAGCGGGTTTGGGAAAGACAGAAAATCTGGAATTCACTCACTCACTCACACACACTCACACGCACGCAGACACACACACAGACACACACACGCACACACACGCGCACGCACTCGCGCTTCCTCTCACACACTCACACCCCCCACATATGCGCGCACACACACACACACACACGCACGCACGCTCACACACTCACACACTCACACACACAAGACAGGGCGAGGCGATTCCAGCAAACATCGATCCCGCTGAACAAACTGAACATTAACAAACTCCTCCTCCTCCTCGTCTCCCCGCGACCTGATGACAGGGAGAAATTTACTCCCCAGCCGCAGAGCGCCAGGCAGAGGGAGTCTATTAAAGGGACAGCGTCCCGCCGCGGAGAGGGGCTGGGGGCGGGGACCCCGCGCGCCCGCGGCTCCTCGCGGCGCCCCCTTAGCTGGGGCGAGGACTTGCCCACCGCCCCCCCCCCCAGGCGCGGGGGACACCGGCGGGGGAGGGGGCAGGACCCGCAGGGTTGCGGGGAGGAAAGGGGGGCAGGGTGAGGGCCAAACTCCGCAGCTGGGAAGGGAGCCGCGGGGCGGGGGAGTGGGGGGGGAGGGGGGGGGTGCCGGGTTAGCCGACCTGCAGGGCCGTTAACAATACTTATTCGGAAGGTGAGAACTTAGGTAGGCTCCGGGCAGGCGGGGAAGGGGGACGGCGCCTTATCCAGCAATGACCTCCATCCCCCAAGTCTCTTAATCTGACCGCGAAGATGTACTCCCCACCCCCACCCCAAGTTCAACGCCCCCGCCCCTCCCGCCTTCCTTCTATTCCGTGGATGGTCAGAAAAGCAAAAAATCTCCCATCTGCCTCCTTGATAATTTAATCCCATATTCTCTTTGTTTTGTTTACATAGTATTTATTGAGCACCTACTATGTGTGTGCCTGTTCTGGAGACACAGAAGCTACAGAGAAAGGGAAGATCCTGGCCTCTTAGTGTTTATATTCTGATGGGGGAGCAGAAATGTCACCCTCAGATGTCCAGTCTTTGCATAAATGTCACCTTCTCCCAGAGGTCCATCTTACTTGAAATGTTCACTTTCACACACACACACACACACACACACACACACACTGTGTCCCATTTCTCTATTTTATTTTTCTCTACTGGTCATATCGATATCACATACATTATATACAGGTTTCTATTTTGTTTATTGTCCTAGTTCTTTTCTTGGAATATAGGCTCTGTTGGGAAGAGGGACTTTGCCTCTTTTGTTCACTGTTCCATCCCCAGTGATGGGAAGGGACAAGACATATAGTAGGTTCCCAATATAATATTTGTTGAATGAATGAAAAGCAGGCAAATACACAAGATAATTGCAGAGCGATAAGCTCCACGGACATGTTTAAGTAGGGTCTGTGACAGTGTCTGAAAGAGGGAGTAGCTTTAGACTCGATGAGGGAGAGGTCAGTAGAGCTGAGACAGATTCCAGCCAACACATGATTGTTGAGCCCAGTGTGGGCCAGGCCCCTGCCTAGGTGCTGAGGACAGGTCTGACCTGGACCCTGCCCTCAAGAACTCTCATTCCCATGGGAGAGACGACTAAAGAGACAAGTGATGTGTGTGGGGCAGGAGGTATACTTAGGAGGGCAATCGACTTGGACTTGGAGGAAGAGAGTTTGCTTATGAGGAAGAGCTTCATGGGGAGAGTTAAGTCTAAGCTGCTTCCTAAATATGAAGGAGCGAGGCAAAGTGGAACTCAGACAGCCAAAGCCTTAGAGTAAGAAAGCAGGCATTGTCCAGGGCTTCCCCAGACAGGGCTCTGGCTGCCTGCACCCAAATCCCCTGAGGCCCTTGTTAAGATGCACATTCCTAGGCCTTACCCCAGAAGATGATCTAACCCCAGCTCCACTGACATTCGGGGCCATAATTCTTTGTTGTGGAAGCTGTCCTGTGCAATATCAGCGTTTGGCAGGAACCCCTGCCTTTACCCACTAGATGCCGGACCCTTCCACCCCAGTCCTGCCAACCAAATTTTCTCCAGACCTTGTCCAGTGTTCCCCACCACCAGGGGACAAAATTGCCCCCTGGTTGAGGATCACTGCTCTAGACCCTCTGAATCAGAAACTTCTGGAACAGGGCTTAGGGAATCTGTGTTTTGAACAAGTGATTCTCCTGCTCACTCCAGTTTGAGAACTTCTGCTAAAAATAGCCTTTGTTCTTTCGGAGCCAGACATATACAATATGTTTACAATATTGTACTATACAATTGTATACTGTAACATAATACATTCTAGATAATATATGTTACAATATACAAGGACAATTGTATATTGTATATACAACTGTATACTGGAACATATATTATCTAGAATATATTATGTTACAATATACAATACGTATACGATATTATATGACTATAAAGCAAGCTCAGGCTTAGGTATTTTATAACTTAGGATTTCAAGGCACGGCACTGTTACCGTGGTCACTGTGATGAGGTTTCACCTGGGTCTACTCCTCACTACCCACCCCCTAACCACGTACCCATCACGATCAAGTATAATAGGGATGCCCAGCACTTAAACCCATCTACCTACTTTGCCCTCTCTTGTGGGGAATGACCTAGGGTGACCTGTTCCACAGATATTTTTCTGAATGGTTCTTTTAGGGGCTGTAGGAAACATAACTTTCCCCACCCTACTAGTCACATGCCATTGTCACTGTTTGTAAAGGGCTGATTAATCTTGTTTGTTGTCGAATCATTCTTAACATCCACACTTGGGGGGAGGCACGTGCTCATTTATCCCTTTCATGTAGGTGACACAAGGTAACTCGCCTGCCCTAAATCACCCAACTGGCCTCCGCCCATGACCAACTGTCACCCAATCCCGGCCTAGCCCTTAGGCAACTGAGGCACAGAAAGTCCTCCTGCCTAGTTGACAATGTCAGCAAAAGGGTATTAATGCTAATTCATTCTAATTCCCTCCCACACCTTTAAGGAGTAACAGGGGCCACAGCTTACTAAGTAAAACCCCCAGTCCCGCTGGCCAGGGACCACAGTTACAGGATCAGGACATACAGACCTAAGGCCTGAGCAGAAGAAAAGACCGCAGTTTCAGCGAGCTCACCGTGAATCCTCCCGGGAGGAGCCCTATGCCTGCTGACTGGGTGTTGGTACTATGTGCAATCATTTAACCGGCGTCTACTGTGTTAGGTGCCTGGCATTGCACCAAGTACAGGAGAGGCTGGGATGTATAAGATAGGATCCCTGCCTTCAAAAGGCTTCTGTTAAAATGACCTCCCAAAGACTTGGCGCTGGACCCGCCCTTGGAGAGGATGAGGAGGGAAATGGGTCAGAGTAACTGACTTTGGGCTATAGAATCTCTCCCCGCCTCTCTCCAGGGTTCGTCTCTTACATTCTTACTTTAATTTGTATTTTTCGCCCTACTGCTACTGTTGTAGAGTATTTAGCTTGGTTATCAGCAAGGAAGATTTTGTCTACCCCAGGTGGATGCATAACACAATGGTACCCAGATACTGTTCAGTGGCGTACACATGACATTGGAAAACGTGAATCGCACAGCGAAAAGGTTATTCCCTTTCGTTTCTCTTTCAATCCGAGAACGTCTCAGTTCGGTGCGAGGTGCAACTTTTATGCCTAACAATTGCTGACTTTTATTTCTCAACCAAGAAACCGCAGATCTCAGGCTTAGAAGCTTGGGAGGGGCAAGAGTTACCTGGCTAGACTCTTCAAAAAGTGGTTTGTTTTTATTGAAGTCACCCTAAGTTTTTACTTCTATCTTAGCGAAAGACACTGCTCTCCATTTATGGTAGCGATCTGAAGTTTGATATAATTTATGGGTTTAAAAAATAAATATAGCTAAGGAATGAGGGAAGAAATCATGGTTCAAGGGGATGTGGAGATTGCAAAATGTGAAAAAGGTGGTATAGGCATGACTAGAATTTGCAAAATACTTTGTTAAACCACAGACTCTGGCACTTTTGGAAACTTCTTCCAAGAGCTGGTGGCTTAGAATAATGCTATGTTTGGGTCTCCAGGGAACGTAGCATCCTCAGATCTAACACTCAAACTCTGGGATGTGTAAAGGCATGAATTGATTGGAATGAGGCAAGCGTATCTTCTAGAACACGGATTCCCACACTGGCTCAATGTCACAATCACCTGGGGATTTTTTTTCTCAAGGTAAAGAGGCGGGGGCACCACCCTAGAATTACTGAATGAGATCCCAGGGTGGGGCCCGAAAATCTGAAATTTTAAAAGTTCCCAGGTGATATTGATAAGGTGCCAGGCATGGGTACCTCCCCCTTTGCAGAAGCTGAATTTTGTAACAAGTGAATCCAGTTAGTAGAAGTCATTGCACACAAGCAAGAACCAGGGTGTCTGTTCTTGGATTCACACAAAAGGGTGGCTATGGAGCCCTCTCATTGCACCCGTGGACCCTGTGAACGCCCCCATTAAAAGCACATTTCTATCCTACTGATTTTTGTTGTTGCTAGTTTGCCTGTCTTATCACTGGACTCCAACCCGATGCAATTAAAACCACCACTTGCCACGTGCCTACCTTGAGCTTGGCACTTCCTGAATGAGTGGGCACTGGGGCAGCCCGTGGGATTCTGGAGCGGAGGGAGAATGCCTCAGTTAACGCAACACCTCCTATCCCAGCTCCAGGGCTTTTGTGGATTCTCTTTCCGGAAAGATCCCTCCCCCAGGTCTGCTTTTCCTCCTTACTCTAAACTCAGAGGTCATCTCCTTTTGCCCCGGCCATTTGTGCCACTCTTTGTCTTATCTTTCATGGCAGTTATGACCATCTGTATCTTCTTCATATATTTGCCTATGTATTATCTGTCTTTCCTAATTAAAATGTAAGTTCTGTTCACCTCTATATCCTCAAGTCCACCACAGTATTGGTGCTCAGTGAAAATTTGTGGACCGATTGAATACCAAGTGGAGCATTCTTGCAAAGAAGGATGCACAGAAAAAAAAAAAAAAGATTTTCTAGGGTGGTGCCCCCGCGTCTTTATCTATAATGAAGGCCCATTGTAGGGCCTTCATTAGACATGGGTATAGAGCATTTCAGCTTGTGCACCTCTTTTCCAAGTGATGCTGTCCTCCCTTCCCCAACTTCCCTCCCTTTTTCCCCTTTTCTCTCTCTTGTCTATTACCTCCTTCAGATCCCCCCTTAAATACCACCTCCTTCAGGCAGGCTTCCCGGGTGGACTCCAAGTGATTCAAACTTCTCTATCCCTGTCTTCTTAAAACAAAGAGTCATTATAGAGTATGATTCCAAATACATGAATAGACAAACAGGCAGAACCAATCTATGCTTGGATATCAGGGTAGTGGTTACCTATGAAAGTGAGCACGAAGAGGCTACTGGGGGTGGGGTGGGGGCTTTCATTGTTCTTAACCAGGATGATTGTTATTGAGTGTGTCCGTCCTGTAAAAATTAATTCAGCTGCATGCTTATGATTTATGTGCTTCTATACATGTACATAATGCTTCAATTAAAAAAAAAAAAGCAGTATTCTCAAACTTTGCTGTGTATCGCAGTCAACTGGGGTGATTGAAAAAACTCAATGCCTAGGTCTTACCCCAGACTCATTACATCAGTCTGTGGGGGCGGGATCCAGCCATCAGTATTTTTAAAGCCCCCAGATGATTCCAACATGCGGCCAAGTTTGAGAGCCAGTGTACCATACGATTTTGCCCTTGAGGATATAATTCATTGCTTTCCTCTTGTGTCATTTAACTCATTCAGGACATCCCTCTTACCAGTACTGTTTTGTAAAAACTTTAAGGTGGCAGTCTTGGGTTATTTTCTTCCTTCCCACGACACCTGGTAAGGCATCATATTGGTGGGGAGAACCAGACAAGAGGAAGTACCAGATGGATCATGGAAAGCAATGGGAAGAAAATAAGGTGGGGGTGTTGGGACAGAGGGTAAGGGGTTGGGGCAGGACAATTCAGAGTGGGAGTCATGGAGAGCCTTTCTGAGAAGGGAACATTGAAACAGAAATCTGGAATACACAAGGCAGCCAACCAGGAGCCAAGGCCTGAAATCAGAAGAGATTTCTGTGTTTCCAGAACACAAAGGATACAGCGATAGGGGTCCAGATTTTGAGACCCAGCCAAGGAGAGGGGAGCGGAATGGATGTAGGAGAAGTGGGGTGTGGCTGGGTCACCGGGGATATCATGGGTCCTGATATCAAGTATGAGTTTTATTCTCTGCCGTTGATAAATGCCAGTTCATTTATTTACATCCCGAAACAGCTAGTCCAGTAGAGTGGATTTGTTCAACCAACACGGAAGAGAATCTGTCTTGTTCTGCTTGGTGGGAATTTGCTCTCTGAAAACTGCCAAGGCCGGTGACAGTAGAGTCTGGAGACAGTCAGGCATTGGCAAGCTTGCTTCTAAGGAAATAGCCTCCAAAAGTTGGTGGGCTCTCATTTTGAAAACTGTTTGGATTCGGCTGGGCCTAGAATTTCACAACAACGATTAAGCACTGTGTGTTTCTCAGGTGGGCCCATTGCGGAGTGGGTGGGCCGGGAGTACAGGAGCCCGTGCATTGAACATACATCGCATTTCTCCCTTGGACGCGGCTACCTGCAGTGGTGACAGTGTTTTTGCCGGCGCGGAAGAATCCAGACCACGTCGCTGGCCCAGTACTCCATTGCTCGACTTCATTAACCACAGGAAGACATTAAGTGAATGTAAGGACCAGAACAGCCTGGAAACCATGTGAGGAGGAGCCTTTAAGTTCTGGGCTCTGGTATATTTTATGCCACCTCGACTATGCATCAAGCTCTCCTTCCTGGACTCATTAGAACTGTGTGCCCAAAAGTACCCCTCAACTCTCAGAAGCAAATAGAGAATGATATAATTCACTCTGAGAACACCTTTCTGTCTTATCCGGAGCATGTCTTATCTATTATGATTAGGCATTAGGCATCCTATTGTCCTGAAAATTTCATGAGATTCTCCCCTTGCTTGCTAGGATTATGTCAAAGTGACTTGTCCTGGATGCTGTTTTCGCCCATTAATACAACTTGTCTCCTCTCCTTAACCATTGCTGGGAAGGCCAACACAGCGAGGGAACCCACAGGCTTAAAATGGTCAAATAGTTCAAGACTGTTGCAAATCCTCTGCTGAGAAGGCCTGTGTTGTCTTGCTTTGGGTTCCCTGAGAAGCAGACCCTGAGATAAAGATTTGAAAGCGAGTACTCTGTTTGGTACATGAGCTTAGAAAACTCCAGCAGGAAAGGAGGAAAGTGAACACAGTAAGGCTATCAATATGCAGTGTGTGGTCAAGCAGGTGCTCACTGTGGGTAACAAACCTTAATCCTGCTGGGGAGTCAGTGGAGCTTAATGTACTTCTGAGATATCCCTCTCGAAGAGCGAGAGAGCTGGGGTATTTACCCGTCAGTGCCTGCCAGTCATTGCATAGATGTTGTTCCTGGCCTTCCCTGCAGGCAAAGAGCCACCGGTGCGGGTGGTTCGATGGGGGTGTGAAGAAATGGGCAGGGCACCAGGTGGGCACCCAGGAAGAAAGAGAAATGTAGATTTGGAATCAGACCTGCACTTGAAAAAAATATTTCTGCTACTTACTTGCTAAGACTACAACCTTGGGCAAGTTGTGTAGCCTCTCTGAGCCTCAGTTTTCCCATGTGTGAAATGGGGACAATTAAATGTGCCACCGATTCCATTCAGGGGCACAGAGAGGAATTTTAAACTAATGTGAAATCCACAGCATGACGCCCGCACATAGATAGGACTCCCAGGTCTTTGGCTTTTTCATTATAAGTATTCGTTCATCGACTGTTGTTCACAGAGTGCTTTCGGATATAGATATGCCTGAGGTCTAATCTAATCTGTGCTGGGGGATAAAGCGAATATCAACTCAATCGTCTCCACGTGCAAGGGCACCAGTTTACAGAAGCCAGTCAGGGGAGGTCGGATCCTTACGTGGTGAAGGCAGCAGACCACAGATCCAAGCCACTGGCAGCAGAAACCTGCAGCCAGTGCCTTCCTCTCTCCACCTGAATGTCCCGTCCTCCCACTGACATTCATGTAGCACCTGCTCCAGGCGAGGCACTGGGCTGGGTACCGGGGATGCGGCAGGGAGCAAGGCACCAGTGTGGTTCCTAAGGAACTTAAGAATCTAGGGCAAGAACAGCAAATTACAGTAACGATCGTAATAGTAGCTAACACTCAGGAAGCACGTGGTGCTGGGCACTGTTCTAGGCGCTTTCAAGTAGGAACCTCTCAATCCCTTAAAACCATTCCATGAGGCAAAGGGCTTTCGTTGTCCCCACTTTACGTATGAGAAAACCGAGGCACGGAGAGGACAGGCAACTTACCCAAGGTTGTGGAGGCAGCAAGTGGGGAAGCTGGTTCAGACCCTGCAGGTGTGGCTCCAGCCAAGGGCCACCAATGGCCACGCATGAGTCACTCTCGGTGGTGCTGTGGCCTTGTCACGAGCTGATCGTCCCATTACGTTCCCTGTTCTGCTCTGCAGTTTCAGAATTCTTCAGCGTTAGCCTGCGTACTTTTCTCCTGCAGAGTGAAAACAGATTCCTGGGCTCCCTGCAGGATCTCGAGGGATTTGAGTTGGTGGGATTTGAGAACGCGTATTCCTGACAAGCTGCTAAACGGCACCGATGCCGAAGCTCCACGGACCCCATTTTTTGGGCTGCCCGGTTTCCAACAGGGGTGATGTTTTTTCCTCCCAGGGGACATGTGACGATGTCTAGAGGTCGTCACAGTCTGGGGGGTGGCTACTGGCATCTAGTGGGTAGAGGCCAGGAGTGCGGCCTGATATTCACAGTGCCAAGGCCCCTCGCAGACAAAGCTGATCCAGCCCCAACACGTCAACTGGGCCGAGGCTGAGAACACCGGGGTAGGTAGCCCAGCCTCAGCAATTGGGACCTAAAGAGGAGTCGCCTGGGGGTCTCGCTGAAAACCCAGATTCTGATCAAATAGGTCTAGGGTGGCACCTGTGAGTCTGCATTTCCAAAAAGCTCAAACAGACACTGCAGATGCTTCTGATCCAGGGAACATGCTCTGAGCAGCAAAACCCAGGATACACCTTGTATAGGCACAGGTCTGGAATCAAAGCTGAGGACACAGCGAACTCCTAAGAAAGAAACCTGAACACCATCCTAAATTAGTTTGGAATAAAAGGAACTCTGAGTTTCAATAATCCTCTTAAAACTCCCTCTCCACCCCCCCCCCACCCCCCAAACCCCCCCCCCACCCCCCCCCGCTCCCCATAGCAAGATTTTTGGCCTTTAAAAACCTACACGGAGGCAGAAGGGCTCAGAGGAAGGAAATCTCCATTCCTCTCTTTGAGGCAGTTAGGGGCTGATTTAAAATGAGGAAGGACAGAGCGTGGTCAGAACTGCCTCGCTTCAGTCCCCAAACATCAAATCGAGTCTATTGTTGCCCGGGATCGCGGCTTCTTTCCAAGAGCCGCGTGCTGACAGTGGGGTCTGCCTCTGCCTGACTTTCAGGTCTGCAAATGTGAAATGAGAAAGTGGCTGTTTTTAAAATGGTCGCTCTCTTGGGAAAGGGGTATGGGAGAAAATGGACTCTGTGCGTCCAGCCCTCCAGAGATGGCACCCCGGCCCCTGTGATAAATGGCAGCATTAACAAGGTTTGGTTGAGAGGGGACCCACAGATTTATGACTTCCTGTCTCCGCCAGCAGATGTCATTATGGCTGACAGAACAGAAGGCCTTTCAAGAGCTCAGAGGAGGGGAAAAATAAAATAAAATAAAAGGCAGAAGCCAAAAGTACTGTTTGTTCGCTGGTGCTATTGTCGAGACTGTTATTTTAGGGACACGGGGAAGTTCTACATTGTGCCGCACGCCTTGTAATATCTCTGAGGTCCAGCTTTTGAAGGTTTAGGCAGAAACTCTCCCAGGAAGCACAAAGTTTAGCTTCACTCAAAAAAGAAAACCTTGCAGGGTTTCATTCCCGGCCCGTTTGTACCCTTGGACGAAGCAAACACTGCAGTGAATAAATGTATATTTTACCCTGGACCATCATTTTGATGGGTGTTTCAATATATTTGTTTTACAAATTCAGCAGCCTGTTCTGAAATTCGTTGCATATACGTACAGTTTGACCCATCTTAAAATGGTGTCTAGGATGTCATTGGTATTTAATGTGCCTCAATTTTTGGCTGTGTTGAAAAATGGTAGAACGTTGGCACTTCTCATCGGGCCCCAAACCCATATTAACAGGTACGGTAATTACAGGTCAATTTCACATTTTCTCTTAGTAATCTTCATCTGAAGCTTTGCCTTCTGTAGGTAAAGGAAGCGTTTTTCATTTTTTTGTTTTTTCTGATTGATCGTCTTATTTAAAGGACACTTGAATGTATTCTTTGGGCTCAGGTAATCAGTGCCCTAAACTATGGCCCAGAAGGAACAGCTCGGGTGACAGACATGGGGCTGTCTTTAGTCCCGTCTGCAGCAAATCATTCCCCGTCGTGGCCGCATGACGAGTGTCACTTGGCAGAAATGTAGAATCACGGAGGACTTCATGGAGGACAACCATGGGGGTCTCCTTTGCCCCTGGCCTCTTAAAAAACCAAAAACCCATTTCAAGCAAAAATCTGATCGAGGGTCATCTTCTATAATTAATTACTAGCTATCATCTCAGTGTATATATTATAGGGAATATCTGATTTTCGAAATAACTCGCAGGGATGAAAACAGCCACTGCTATAGTTCCTTTCGCAAACTACTTTGGAGTGGCGGTTGGTGATGTGTTTAACTAATCCAGGCTCTGGAGACTCACGCTCTGAATTCTTTTTCTAGCGCTTTCACTCACTACTTGTGTTGTTCTGGGTAAGTTACTTAAGCTGCTTCCTCACCTATAAAAGGTGGACAATAATAGCCCCATCTCTTAGCAAATTTTTAAATGAGGATTGAATGCAGTGTTTGTGAAGTAATTAGCCAAGGGCCTGGGCCAGGATAGGAGCTCAATAAATTAGCTATTGTTATAATGATTAATGTTAAAATATCTCCACTCTTTACTATTTCACAGGTAGACACACAGAGACATAGACTGATTCATTGGCCACCCAGAAAGGAAATCCAATAATTATAATAACATTAATTGTAGCTGTCATATATTGAGTGCATACTAAGTGCCAGATATTGTGCTAAATGCTTTACATGCAAAATCTACTGAAATTAATCCTTACAAAAACTTTTGGGGGCCAAGTATTATCCCTCCCATCTTACATATAATGAAATTCCGACTGGATCCTTTAAGCCAATGGTTCTCAAACTGCGGTGTGCGTCAGAATCACCCTCTGCAGGGCTTGTTAAAATAGATCTTGCTGGGTCCCATCCCCAGGGTCTCTGATTCAGTAGGTCTGGGGCGGTATGGGGTGGAGACCCAATGATTTTTATTGTGACAAGTTCCCTGGGTGATATTATTGTTGCTGGGGGCCATATTTGAGAACTGCTCGCTCGTTTAACTCGTTCAGGGTTGCACAATGAGTAGGTGGCAGAGTGAGTCTTCAAATTTAAAAATTTGCATAAATGGAAAAATGCACTCTTAACAAATACCCAGGTGACTTCAAATTTCCTGTTATCCGACTTTGGAATGCACGGCTGATGTGTGAATTCGTGGTGCACAATGGTTTGGACAGCTACTTGTTTGAGTTAAATATCCTGACCCATGAGGTTTCGCAGCACAAAGCAGTTCACAATACCCTCGGAGGAGAGGATTTCAGGAACATTTTTAGGAGGAGCACCAACGACTTACATCATCGCCACTTAACCACCCGGACCCTCAGCACCTCTGCTGGGGTGCAGGACAATGCGAGGGCTGTGACCCACTCCAGCTGGAGAACTCATTACGAGTTTCAAGATGGAGCCCAGCTGAGTAAACCACACCCGGATGCCATCTGTGCCTGAGAGGCCCCGTGTCCCCTTGGTCTCTGACCTGAGAGGACTCTCAAAAGACAGCCCACCTGGACATCCGAGGGTCCTGGATATGTCTCCACTGAATGTCTAAGATCCAGGCCTTTCCCACTGTATAGGTGAGCCTCTACCAACCAACCGGCCCAGGGGACCACTGGTACAGGCTCCCATCTAGAATAAGAAGAAGATAAGCTCTGGCTGACATTGCAGGGTTTGGGAACATAGAAGGGAGACCTCCAGAAGCACCTGGTGAAAGATGGGAATGGAGGCAGAGGATGCAGGCACAAAACCAAGATAAAGCCCAAAGTCCCTCAGGGGGTAAAGTAATCCAGCAAAGGCTCATGGGTACCTTCCTCATTTAGTTGCAAATGAAGAGAAGTGGAGTTCAAACACACAGGCAAGATTCACATCAAGGAATGTAAACACTCAGGCGCTCGCTCGAATAAAAGAGGTGAACGGAGGAAAATAAGTGGTGCCCC
Source organism: Neofelis nebulosa (assembly GCF_028018385.1). Taxonomy (NCBI): domain Eukaryota; kingdom Metazoa; phylum Chordata; class Mammalia; order Carnivora; family Felidae; genus Neofelis; species Neofelis nebulosa. The sequence goes on along the minus strand of NC_080790.1, from coordinate 132,424,472 downwards.
TGATGGAGACGGAAACTGGTTGGTGAAAGGTTGTGAATTCCTATTGCCATGAGGCAGGACGGAGGAACAGAGAACGCACTGGATTTCAATCAGGAGCCTGGCATTTTAGTGCTCTGTAGAGAATGGCCCTGCCAATCTTTAAGGACCCTTCCTTTTCTGACATAGGAAGATACTATTTCCTGATTATGTCCACTCACTCACTCATTCATTCATTCATTCATTCAGAAAATACTTGCTGAGCACATATCATGGAGCAGGTACCCAAGTACCCTTAGAGATATTGGGGGCAGGGATACACGGATCCAAAACCCTGCTCTCATGAACCCTATTCTCTAAGGAGAAGACCAAGATAAAATGAAGGAAGTCACGGTCTCTAATATATCAATTAGGAGGTGAAAAGTGGTATAGAGAAACATGAAGGAGAGAAGGTGATGTGCGTTGTTTCCATCCCCAACAATAATAGCACCATTGATAAGCATGCTTCGCTCACAAAGGATAGAACATGAAGTCAAACTGGCCTAAAGACAAAAGGAAAAATTTCGACTGCATGCAACTCAGAAGTCCAGGGGTTAATAGCTGTAATGGGCACTGCTCTTCGTCCTCCGTCATTTGCTCCATTCATCCGTTTGGACACAACCCGACTTTCACACCAGTATCTAACTCTTCCCTGTTTAATCTGTGTATTTCTCGAAAGCAGCCCCCCTCCTCTCTGAAAAGCCAGGGCATGAGCCAGTCAGCACGTTCCATTCTCCCCTGATGACAGTGATTGGTTCTCAGGTGGGCAAAGGGTCCAATGAAGCTGAGTTTCTGAAATTTTGCTTGGGATCTTTCATGTAAGATACCTCGAGGGGAGTAATGTTACTGGCAGCCATTGTGTAACCATGAGGAGGCCTGCCTCAGAATGTAGTAGAGAGATGGAAAGAAAAAAGCAAAAACACCTAGGTTCTGGATGATACTGTCCATCCATCGGATAACGCACTCTCAAATGAATTATTCCTGTTTCTAGATTTACAGTTAAAAGAGGCAAAAAACCCATCCCCTTTATGGCTTAGAGCCATTTAAGTTGGGTTTTCTGTTCTTTTAAATAGAGAGAGTCCTGGAATTAAAACATCTAGTTCAGAAACAGCTACATCCAAGTGCTCATCAATGACCTCAAAGATCTCTGCACAGTTTTCCTCCTGTGTGGGCTTCCCTCTCAGCCTGGCTCTTCCCATGCTGACCACCAGCAACCTCAGGCCCGCGTTGTTTTTTTCTGGAAATGCCTGGAAGGTTTTGCACTCATTCTGGCTGAATTAGCTTAGGACATGTATCGATTTCCAGACCAACCACTAGGCCAGGGGGATGGAATACTGCTGACCCTCTCTCGGGGCCAGGGATGCTACCTGGCTCACTAAAATCACATTGTTTGAGAGAATTGGTTCTTCCAAGAAAAATTAAGAAGTTGTTACCAGAAGGGTGAGGCATGGATGCTGGACAATCAGAAGCTATAAAAATTCACTATAATTAATATCTAACTTTTTAAAAAAATGTTTTCATGTTTATTTTTGAGAGAGAGAGAAAGACGGGGGTGGGGGGAGGGGCAGAGAGAGAGGGAGACACAGAATCCGAAGCAGGCTCCAGGCTCGGTGCTGTCAGCACAGAGCCCAATACAGGCCCCGAACCCACAAACTGCGAGATCATGACCTGAGCCAAAGTTGGTGCTTAACTGACTGAGCCACCCAGGTGCCCCTCTAACTTTGTATTTTTGTGCCTCACTTTCCCCATTGGTAAAATGAAGAGTTGAGAGAAAGTGATAACCCACAATGTTTTTTTTTATCACCGAGGACCCTCTTACTTGTTCTCCTCTGCTGCCCATGGTGGAGACCAAATTAAATAAAATTTAAAAGATTTAGTCTATCATTCATCCGTCATCACTGATACATCCATCCACCATTTGACAAACCTTTGTTGACTATCCACTTGGGATCATATTAATGAAAGAGATTGGAAGATCCACTCTCTTCAATGAAATCTGATGGGGGGGAGCATGTCTGCTGGTGCTTTTCTTTCTGGGCTGAAAAGCCAGAAGCTCGATAGAAGAATGTTTTGTGTTCACGTCTCTTCTCTTCTACTTGGAATGGGGCATGTGATGCCTGGAGTTGATACAAAAAATCTTGCAACCAGGGGGTGATATATATCAAGGGTCAACAAGCTGAGCACAGGAGGGACAGGAGGGACAGGGGGGACAGTCACAGCGTGGGGCCACGATGGTTTGCACCATCCCGGGGTCTCTATATCAAACCTAGACTCATATGCGTCCAGGTTTCTTACTAGGTGAGATCATTCAAAGCTTCATTGTTTAAACCACAGTTAAAAGTGCTCTGTTCCTTGCAGTTAAATGCGTTCCTAACTGATACACTCAGATCCAACAGCTGCCCCAAGCAGCTTGTGGTATGAAAATGTCCAGTGAAACAATAATTCCAAGTGTCACATGTGTCCTGAAGAAGGAGCACAGAGGTTGATATCGGGAAACTGATCATTCAAAGAAACTGCACTTAACAAGTAATAACATATTTCTACCATGTTAGAGAATTAGATCAGAGGTTGAAAATGGTTCTTCAAGGACCACACAGTTAATATTTCGGCTTTGCAGCCCTGTCGACCTCTGTTAGAGCTACTCAGTTCTGCTGGTGTTTTGCAACTGCAGCATAGACAATATGGAAATGAGTGGGCGTGGCTGCGCGCCAACAAAACTTTATTTACAAAAACAAGCAGCTGGCTAGATCGGCCTAAGGGCCACCCTTCACTTGTTGACTCCTGAATTAGATATACATATCGAGTATTGGCTAAAAATGGGCACTCGGCTGGGGCTTGTAATACACTCATTAAAATGTGGAACATCTCTCAAAAGTCTACTTTACAGATTTCCCAATGCCAGGTCTTTAAGCTCACACGTTCTGTGACTCAGCGATTCCTCCATCCCGTCTTCCTTTCCTCCCACAAAAGTGAATTGAGGGGCGGGTCCCCTGGACAGCTGCCCGGGGTGCTAATCTACAAAGAGCTTAACGGGGGAAGTTGGGAAAATAAACATTTGCCTTTCTCTGACAGAAAAATAGACCACTGTACGGTGAAACGGGCAAACACACAAAAAATATAACATTTGTTAGCCCTGTAATATTTTTGGTGAGGATTTTTGTAACTAACATACACTGCGAACATACAAAGTAGTTAGCTCCAAGATGGCAGTTGTGGTTAGCAGAAATTCCGGAACCACATAACGTGTGGTGTACTGTGATTTACAAGGGATGTGATTTATATTGCAAATATTAAGCCTTTTAATATACCTCCCAAGAAGTTTGCTCGGCTCACAAAAGTCACAATAGAACGCCGAAGAAAAACTGAAAGTGCCGAAAAGTTGGATATATTTTGTCTGACTTCTTTAAAAAATATATTGATTCTGTTTCCACCAATGCAAGCAAATTGTAAGTAGTTCTGATCCTGGGGGGGGGGGGGGGAGTCTTAAAAGAAAATCAGATCTTCTCCATCCTCACTAGCAATATCTTGGACAAATTAAAAAAAAAATTTTTTAGCGTTTATTTATTTTTGAGAGAGGGAGAGAGACAGAGCCTGAGCCGGGGAGAAGCAGAGAGAGAGAGGGAGACACAGAATCCGAAGCAGGCTTCAGGCTCTGAACTGTCAGCACAGAGCCCGACGCGGGGCTCGAACCCACAGACTGTGAGATCATGACCTGAGCTGAAGTCAGATGCTCAACCGACTAAGCCCCTCAGGCGCCCCACTCTTGGACAAAATTTTAAAGCACAGAGGGTTGAAAAGTCACTGGATTATTGAGCCCTGTGGCTCTCGTTAGATTAAGGCCCACGAACTCAACTGCCCGTTGTATCCAGGAAACTTCCATCATGGAATGCGTTGGATCTAGGGAATGGGGAATGGTGGGACTGAGGCATACTGGAGAGCTTATGCCCTGTCAAGAGGAGGCAACCTCTCTACAAAATCCATATAGGATTCCAGTATGTTGTTTTCCCTGTTAGGAAAAATCTCTAGATCTTTAGAAAATAATTTTTAAAAAAGTGTTCAATTTTATAAATTCTGTGCAAACCAAGTAAAACATGGTTGTAGCTCAATCATGCCTTAGACTGTAAGTCTCTCTCCCTTCACACACACACACGCACACACACACACATCCAGCCACACTCTCTCTTCCAGGCAAAACCATACATTCCTTCCACACCGTAGTCAGAAGATGCCGGACAATGTTCAGGTCGAGCCATACATCTTAACTGATCGGATTTCTCAACTCTGCTTCTCCCAGACAAGATGAATTGTTGTAGAACAAGGCATCCCTTCCCGTATCTCACGCTCTGGATCTATTAGTGTCGCTATTTATGGAGAGGAGAGAAGAGAGTGATAATTTATACATACATTTGTTTTGTAAAAATTACACTCCAATCCTCTGATTGGCTCGCGTCCCCCAGAATATCACTTCTCTGTGATAGATGGTGTGGCTGCAAGGGGAAATGCTAAATTGGTTAAGAATTTCAAATTTTTATATTGCCGCTATAGCAAACCGTGTCATCTACTGAGCATGGTTTTTTTCCCCTTCCCAAAATGCCACAAAAAGCAAAGCGATCACAACAATTTACACATGCCAAACACATTTGTCTGATCAACAACATAGAAAGAACTGCAAAAGAAATACCCCTCCTGTACAGAAACGCAGGATTTAATCTGGTTTTAATCCTGAAATATCATATTTTGAAACGTTTTGTTTAGGCAGGAGACAAAGCTGATATAAAGGAGAGGAGTGACAACAATCCTACTCCAGGCACTTAAAAAGTTGGGAGTTGTGAAGCACTTTGGGAAGAAAAAAATACTACATTTACTCATGTTAAAGAAATGTTTCTGCATTTAGTGTAAAAAAAAAAAATGCTTCCAAGATGATAATGAGCAAAGCAAGATTTCCAAGTCAGGTGCAATCCTAAACTGAGCTGCTGTATGCTGCAGGAAGATACTTCGGGGCACTAAATCGTAAAACAAAGTAATTGAATTGTTTGGTGTAGTGGACTCCAGTTACTGTTGCTATCTAACTTCTATTTGTCTTCCTCATTCAGATAACACCACTTGGAGTTCGATTCTCTCCCATGGTCAGCCATGTTGTTTTTGCAGTATTGACCTTTGCCCCAGCTTATGGGATGGACCCTGACTGGCTAAAGCCAATAATCCTATCCTATTCTATGCCATCTCATCCTACTGGCTACCATGATTTGGTCCATGATGGCAGAAACCCAGTCAGAACAAACGAAACCCGTGTAGAAGTTTTCCAGGGCTTCTGGGAAAAACTAAGGGCCTCTCTCCCCCTTGAGAGCCACTCCTTCTGTGGTCCGCATAGTGTGAAGATATAAAGATGTGAACAGCCTCTTTACTACTAACATGGAAGACCATGGAACCGCCAACAGGAACCTGTGTGAGGCCTGAAGAAGTAGGTGATGGCTTCTACCATGGAAGGTAGAAGGCAGAAGGAAATATGGAGCGGAACAAAGCTGGTCCTTGACGATACTACATCAAAGTGTTCCTGAAGCTAGCATCATCCCTGGCCTTTTCAGCGATGCAAGTTTATACACCACATTATTCTTCCAACCATTTTGAGCGGGATTTCCTGTCATTTTCATTAGAGGGGCTTCTAACTCAAATTTTGGTTTTGTCAAATTGATGACAGGTTACTACCCTCTCGTGAGTTATCCTGGGAAAATGGAGTCATACCGTGGGTTTCTCCTTCACTATTTTATTTAGTGTGTTGTTTTCAAACGGATAACTTACCTTCTTAAATCATTTTCCTACTAGTCTCCTTGTCCACACTTTACAACGCACATCAAGTACCGCCTAAACACTGGAGTTTTATCTCTGTTGAGGCTGCCCCAAGTAGTGGCTAAGAGCACATGTGTTACATTGCACAGACATGATTTTGACCCCTGGCTTTATAATTTACTAGCTATCTGACTTTGGACAATTTACCTAAACTCTCTAAGACATTTCTCCCAACCTGTAAAAATATTGTTAATAATAACATCTTGTCTTAGGCAACTTTGTGAAGACAGAATGAGATAATTCATGTATAACATTTACCATGGTGCTTGGCACAGAATAAATGCTCAATAAATGTTGCTGCTGTTGTTATTAGTGTTATTATACTTATCAAGGAATCTACCATATTGAAAGAGCCCAATAAATCTAATCTTCTGTTATTAGAAGATTACTAATACTGGCTATATGAGTTGTTTAAAAATTGATGAATGGGGGCGCCTGGGTGGCTCAGTCCGGTTAAGCGTCCGACTTCAGCTCAGGTCACGATCTCATAGTCTGTGAGTTCGAGCCCCGCGTCAGGCTCTGGGCTGATGGCTCAGAGCCTGGAGCCTGCTTCCGATTCTGTGTCTCCCTCTCTCTCTGCCCCTCCCCCATTCATGCTCTGTCTCTCTCTGTCTCAAAAATAAATAAAAACGTTAAAAAAAATTAAAAATTGATGAATGGATAGTTGAATGAATACATGATAAATTAAAACACGAATGAATGAATGAATGAATGGGAGCTGGAAACTGAGAGGCAAGGCCACAAAGTTACAGGGCTGGGCCAGGGGATAAGCAGGAGGAGGACAGAATAGAAAGCCACTCTGTGCTTTATGAGAATGCCCTTCCCATGATCTGTGTCCCCGTCAGGTGGAATGTTCTGCAGGGCTGCTCCCTCCATACTCTCATTACTGCAGGTCATTTGTCAGGAGCTTTTTGATGGGCAGCTTTACAGATAGCCATAAAGCAGCACTTATGGCCAAAGTCATCATACTTTGTTGAGCTCTGTGCTTTTCTCTTTTTTCTCTGTGTTCCTAGTCACTCAGTGCACAGATGGAATTTAGTGTGGATGGCTTAATTCCTTCCAGTGGCCCCCCCATAGCCTCTGGGATAAAATTCAAAGGACCTCAAAACCCAACAGGCCAGTAAGAATAAGTAGGATAATGTGGGCCTTTAATGAGTACTTACTTTAGTACAGGCCTAAGACTTGCCAGGTCAAGATAGCTGGCCACTTTGAATGGACCACCCCATCCAACCTTCACAATTGTATATGGCAGCTACACTCATAAGCTCAACATTGCTGGTGAAGAAACAGAGACACGTCAAGGTTACACTGCTTATTCAACTTCGCAGGGCTATGGTGTGGCACCGATAGGATTTTATCCTAGCCAGCCAACAGCTGGAACCTCTGCCCAAAGGGCTTTAGTCTTCACTGTCATCTACCTTGTGTTGACTCCTACAGCACTTGAAGCTACAAATGCAACTGTCCCTCTGCTTGCCTTTAGAGTCCTCCGAAACGAACCCTACTGAAGTGATTTCTTAAAATTCTTCAAATGTGGCGACATTAGAGTTGCTTTGGGATGATTTAAAGAGCTCATATTTATAGATTTCTTCAAAGAAGAGGTTTTTAAAATTTCTCTTCTTAGTCCATTATCCTCAGTAGCCAATAGATGGGCACTTGGACTATAGTCTAGACCTGGAATTCAAGGGACTGCATGGCATTCTCGGTGTTAGGCATCTGGACTACCCACCTGGTTCTCACAGCCAAGCTTGGCCAGGCTGGCTTTAGCTGGAGTTCTCTTTTAGACATCCTTTTGCCTCAAGTTGGCCGAGAAGGTACGTAATTTGCAGGGCCCCACCCCCCTGCTCCACAGAGCAGATTTAGGTGAGGGATTTGGAGCTGAGAAACAATACGTTAATAACTAGCACATTGGCAGCTCACCGAAGTTCTCTTAACTCTGGGAAGGGGCTGCAGTCCACGGGGATGGGTCCTTGGCAGTCACTTTTGTGCTGTGTGTATTTGTCCTCTATTGGGCAGAGCAAGAACACATGACTCGAGTCAGCCAATCACATTCTGTCTTCCGGGAATGGTCACAGAACCCGAGTCATGTAACAGCTGGGGAGACCATCTTCCACCAAACAGATGTAGCTCAGAGGAAACTTGTCTTTCATGATTATAGTCTAGAGCAAAGCAAGTGAAGTAGAAAGGAAAGGAAAGGAGAGTGAGCGAGAGAGAAAATACACCTCGATGGGTTTCTATTTACTGAACCCGTCTCTTGGGAGGGTTGGCTCACACCCTAGTCTTTTAATACCCTCTGAGATACCCCTACCCTTGTACAAAAGATAAATGGGCATTTTGCATCAGCTAAATGAATTGATTTCTGTTCTTACCCCCTAAAATCACAGATTAATAAGACAACCAAATCTTTACTGCTCAGAGCAGATTCAAATCCTTTTTGAGACAATATGTCTTAGAAATAACATAAATAACTCTATGGTCAGAAAGATTGTTGGCCAACTTCCTTGACAAAAGGCAATAAATAAGAAGAGCTATTTATTCAACGTTTTTAGTGACAAATGACAATAAAAATTTCGAAATGGTCTTTCGGCTTCTCATTTCTTTAAAAAAATGATTGCAACTTACAATTGTTAATGTTAGGAAAAATAATGGTAGTGGTCAAGAAAGTTAGAGGAGGAAGGATAGAAACCACCAGAAAGGGGCACCTGGGTGGCTCAGTCAGTCGCGTGTCTAACTCTTGGTTTCAGCTCAGGTCATGATCGCAGGGTTGTGGGATCGAGCCCTGCAATGGGCTCTGCACTGAGTGTGGAGTCTGCTTAAGATTCTCTGTACCCCTCTGCCCCTGTGCCCTGCTGGAGCTCTCGCTCTCACCCCCTCTCTAAAATAATGATAATAATAATAATAATAATAATAATAAAAAGAAATCACCAGAAAAACTAACTGTAATTCAAGAAGACAAATGACCATTTTGATGGGAGTAAGACACACCCCCAGCAAATGCCTCAACTTGAACAAGATGTAATAATGCTTCCTCTGATGGCGACCTCACCCAACAGCTAAAGAGGGAGGAGAGTACGGAATGGGAGAAGGTGAGGGCGCTCTCTGGTTGTTAGAGAGGAAGAAACCAAGCTCAAATGAGTTTAACAAAAGGGGAAAGGAGAGGCTTTTGCTTTGCTTTTGCATCTGGGAAGAGCATGGCTAGAGCCAGCTTTGGGCGTGGCTGGATCCAGGGACTTGAATGATGTCACCAGGAATTTCTCTTTGCACCTCTTGGTCCCACTGTTGCTTGTGCTGGCTTCATTCCCAAGCAGATTTTCTTATTTTTATTTTTTAAATATAGGGTTGCTAGGTTCAGCAAATAAAAATATAGGACACTCAGGACACATTTCAACTTCAGATAAACAACAAATAATAAACAAATTTTTTTAGTTTATATTCCATGCAATATCTGGGATACGCTTATACTTTAAAGTTATTAGTTCATTTGTGGTGGGGTATCCTGCATTTCATCTGGCAACCCCATTCACACGAGATGGGAAAGATGGCTGCCAGCACTTCCAGACTTCTGCTCCATTAACATAGCAGCCTCAGTGTAAAGGGGGCTTATATACGCCCCAGGATTGTGTCCCCCTGGAACAATCTGGGTCATGCACACATCCATGAACCAACTTTAGTGGCTTAAGAGATGGGATGATCTGACGGGCCAGCCATAGCCTGCGGTGTGACAATGAAGATGTGGCAGAATAATATTTGTCCGCGAAAAAAAAAATATGTAGACTTGCAAATATCACATAAATGGGGCATGGAAATAATCTCAGTTCAAGCCGCTCACTTAGCAGATGCAAAAGTGGAGCCCAAATTGCTCTGTTAATTTCTCCGGAGAGCACAGTCATGGGTGACTTTGGACGGGAAGACCTGCGTCTCACCTCCTCACCTCCCAAGCTCTTTCCATGTATCCCCGTGGCCAACGTCATTCTGAGAGCCACTGGATAAATCAATTAGCACTCATCAGGGCTTTCCCCCAATCTTCTCTGTATACAAAATGAACAGGTAAAAAGGAAATGCTTGTCAAAACAAATCTCTATTTGGTTTTCTCCATCTATGGGACAATTTCTGTAATGTGTCAATCACTTTGTTGCAAAATAGCCCCTCCAACACACAATCCACATTTCCCGATGACACCAGCCTGTCAGTCTCTCACTAAATCAAAGCCAAATTTCATACCAAGCAAAGACCAGTTTGTCAATCATTTTTCCTGCCACACGTCCACCAGAATCACCTGACAGCTACAACTTTCTACTCTCAAGTGGAGTGGGTCTAGTTAAGCTTGTTTGTCTGCCCTAATTGAGTTCCTTTCAGGATTGGTAGCTTAGCAACTAATAAGTTATTTTGCCGAGACAACTGGCCTAAATTTCATAGCTTCCTTGACCATTGCTACTTGTTAGAAAATTGTTTCCCCTCAAGTGGCTAAACAGCAGATGCAAGATTTATTTAATACCTAATTGTTCTATTGTTTCTAATTATAAGCACTCTCCTCCTGTTTAAAAGTAAACACAGGATATGTTGTCAAATAGACATAATTTTAAATAATTATAAAATGCCTTGGAATTTTGTTCTGAAATCTCAAATTCCCCATTATCGGTAGCACTAAATGTTGGAAAAGGGGCCAATAAGATAAACACCCAGCGTTTATTAGGTTGTAAATCACCTCACAAGCACCTGCTATAAGCGAGTCACTATGAGGTTATGCAGAGAATATAACAAGGGTTCTTGTCTTAAAGAATTTAGTTGGGGGAGGGCGCCTGGGTGGCTCAGTTGGTTAAGCGTCCGCTTCAGCTCAGGCCATGATCTCAAGGTTCCTGAGTTCCAGCTCCGCGCAGGGCTCTGTGCTGACAGCTCAGAGCCTGGAGCCGGCTTCAGATTCTGTGTCTCCCTCTCTCTCTACCCCTCCCCCACTCACTCTCGCTCATAAGCTCTCTCTCAAAATTAAACGTTAAAAAAATTTTTTTAAAGAATTTAGTTGGGGGAGAGAGTTGGCAACAAATTCTAGATCCATTTAATGAGAATAAACAATGCCCCTATGAGGGAACAGGAGGCAATAATAATGGTAGTTTTAAAAAGATACCACAGGGGCGCCTGGGTGGCTCAGTCGGTTAAGCGGCCGACTTCGGCTCAGGTCATGATCTCGCGGTCCGTGAGTTCCAGCCCCGCTTTGGGCTCTGGGCTGACAGCTCGGAGCCTGGAGCCTGTTTTGGATTCTGTGTTTCCCTCTCTCTGACCCTCCCCCGTTCATGCTCTGTCTCTCTCTGTCTCAAAAATAAATAAACATTAAAAAAAAAAATTAAAAAAAAAAAAAAAAGATACCACAATACAGTCATGGTTGGTATAGGAGACCTTGTCATTTCTTTGGTGGTCCAGCTTCTACTTTTCCTTTCTATATTTGGAGGACTCCTCCGTTGCATGTAGAGTATGGGGGAGATCATGCCCTCACTTCCCACATGGAAGCCATTCACTTCACCACCGGTGAATGGTTCCCGCTAAAAGAAGGATGTTAGGACTCTTTCCTCCCGGCTGTTCCTGAGTTCTAACCCGATCCTTCACTCACTTTGCCATTTGGGGTCTCCCTGATAGACTTCAGAGGAATTTATTTTTTTAATTTGAGACATTCAGAATTGATTTCTGCTGTGTGTAACCTATAACCCTGAAGTTTTTAATTGGCATAGGCACGAGCTAAAAAAGGTTCTCCGCTCACTCAGGGGCACAATAATTTTGGAAGCCTCCACAGAGTGTAAGGACAGTAAGTACTCTTTGCAGAGGTAGAGAGCAAGCTGTTTTCCACTGAACCCCTGGTACAGAGAAGCAGAAAAAGATCTCGTAGGCTGAAAACAAACTTTAAATTGATTTAAAAAAAAAAAGGCTTTGCTTATCTTCATCATTTTATTTTGACGGTGATTGGCTAACAATAGCAGTTACTAAAAGTGCTGAATGAAGGAATAAAGCATGACAATAAAAAAAGAATGTCCAGATGAATTTGGCTCAACCAGAAACTCCTAGTAGGTTGGTAAGAAATGAGGCTCTGACATTAGCTTGGGGATTACTGTAAAGAACCTACAACTGCACAGCAACTCTTTCTAATTTTTATACCGACTTTCAGATATTGTAATGCAGCACATACCCAATTATGCATAAAGTGTTAAATCGCAGCGTTCCAGACTTCTGCAGAGACAAGGAACACATCCAGGACATCACTGGGTGCGTCATCATTCTTGTGGTCTTGCCCAATGGAAGACAGTCTCAATCTGGAAATTTCTTTCTACTAAAAGAGGACTATAAAGCTCCCTTTGACTCCCTTAGGAGAGGCAATTGAGCAGAGAGAAGATGTTCAGGGAGAGAGAGAGAAAGATGCTCGCTTTCTCACAGAAACAGAGAGAAAAGCCATTCATGCCATGGTAGGCATTTTGCAGAGCATGTCTTGGGATGACTTTTTTTTTTTTTTTTCAGTTGCACAGCTGTTCTGGACTTTCATTTAAGGTGTGTCCTTCGAGCAACTGCAGGCAGGGAGTTCCCTGATATTAGTAATTGGTCCTCTGATATTTCAGTGCGGACTGCTCTGGCACGGCAGAAGGATGACTGGATAACGGAGAATTTAAGCCAAAGAACAGGATAATTCCATTAGATATATTTGGATAGTGGTTTGACCCATTGCTTCATGGGGATGAATTGGAAGTGAATATCAGAACTGCACTCTGTGCTGTTTGTGGCATATCCGACTCTTCATTACATCATTTACTCTGTACTAGGCTTTGTTCTGAGCACTTCACGTGCATCGGCTCAATTAGATCCTTGTAACAACTTGCAAAGGCAGGTGTTGAAAGGGAAGTATTGATCAGAGGAGGGAATCTCTTGTTTTGGAGAGGGTATTAGGTCTTATTAGCAAAAGTGGAATGTCTGAAGTCACCAAGACCTTGTGGAGAGAAAGACAAAACAAGGGGGAGAAACTCCACAAGATTTACATTCCAGTGATTGCAAAATGGTTTGAGCCAAGGAAAAAGTATGACAGAATGGAGCCAGAGTTCAAGTAAGGTTGCACTCCCCTGCTCCACTTCCAATATCATTGCCACAGGGCTCCTTCCCTGAGTTAATGACACTGCAATAAGAAACACACACACACACACACACACACACAAATGAAGAAAAGAGCAGTAAGAGACAGAGCCACACATGATCTAGTTATTTCCTCATTGGGCAAAGGTCCACAGGTGTTTGGCAAAGTTTTGTGCAAGTAAAAATGGGACGGCATCGCAAAGAAAATGATTATGAAAACTTGATGGTAGTACGCTCAAGAGGGCTTCTCCATAATAGAGCTGTTGCCTTCCCCACTGACTCTAATACAAGCCAGTGGTGGTCATAAAACCAAGCTGTGTGTCCTGTTCTCTCCGTTAGACCCAGGGGCGAGCAACGTTGAACGGTCACTCCCTTGGTGATCTGGGATAGGATACAGTTGGAGCAATATATATCCTTGACTGTTTTGATCTCTCTTCCTAAATAGCACCGTTCAGACGTAGACAGAACGTATAAGAAGGGGGAGGTCAAGAGTAGGTATTATTAACCTTATTTTACAGATGAGGAAGCTAAGGCTCAAAAAGGCTAAATAATCCCCAAGAACGCACAGCTAGTAGACAGTGGAGCTGGGAGTTGAAATGAGATCAGTCTGACTCCACAGCTCAAGGTCTTTTCCGTTGTGACGTATACAAGTTTCCTCCAAGTGGGAACAAGTCCTGTGTGCCACAGAGGCAGGGAGCGAAGCAAAATTATATGATACATAATTCTGGATATAAACACTACATACTTTTCCCCATCCCCCCACCCTTTGTTATGACAATGCAATGCCCAGATTTTAGCGGAGAGCATGATTGCTTAGCTTGAGACCACATTTCCCAACTTCCCTAGTACCGTGGTTGTGGCCATGTGAGTGAATTCTGGCCAGTGGGGTGTGAACGGAGGTGATATGTGCTACCTTCAGCTTATGCACCCTCCCCCCCCATGAAAAAAAAAAGAGTTGGGTAGAATTTCCCTTTCCCTCTTTCTCCTTTTCTTAATGATTATAGGTGGACAAGTCAGAGACGGATGCCATATGTTAAATATCATGGAAGAGAGAGAACTATACTTCTATTCTGAAAAACCACTATGATTTGGGGGTCTCTTTGTTACAGCAGCTTAGACAATATTCTAACTTATAGATGATATCACGTCTCCTCATGGATTTTTACCATTTCCTGATGAGGAACTACACATTCCTATCAAAGGTCATTTACAACTTTTTATAGTTTGTTATAAATATATATGCATATATTAATTATAGTAATATTTAAGTGAAGGGTTTAGACATTTCTATACAATTTTTTATACATTTATTTTCAATTGCTTATGTCGTTTTAATGAAGATTAAAATTCTAAACTACATAGGGGCGCCTGGGTGGCTCAGTCGGTTGCACGTCCGACTTCGGCTCAGGTCATGATCTCACGATCCGTGAGTTCGAGCCCCGTGTTGGGCTCTGTGCTCAGAGCCTGGAGCCTGCCTTGGATTCTGTGTCTCCCTCTCTCTCTGCCCCTCCCCTGCTCATGCTCTGTCTCTCTCTGTCTCAAAAATAAATAAAAACATTTAAAAATTTTTAAAAGAATTCTAAACTACATATATTGCTCTAAATCATTCACGAATATTGCCTCATCTTTGTCCTGGATAGATCTAATAGACCAGGGTTCAGCAAACTACACCTGCAAACATGGGTCTAAAAGACCAAGGGTCAGCAAACAAATCTGGCCCACCGTCTGTTTTTGTAAATAAAGTTTTATTGAAACACAGCCATGCTTATTTGTTTACATACTGTCCATGGCTGTTTTTTTGCTCTGAGGGCACAATTGAGTAGTTGCTACAGAAACGGGATGGTCTACAAAGACTAAACCATTTACTCTCTGGCCCTCTCCAGACCAAGTTTGCTGAAACCTTGTAATAGACAACTATAGCCAGGAATCTGATGTTTGTAGTGGGAAGTCCAGGTAGGTGGTCCCTCTTGCAGAAAGCCCTGATGTTTTCCCATCTAGCTCGGATGCACGTTTCCACAGCACTTACCATATCACTTGCTTAAATGTGAAAATCTATCAAGAATTTGCATAAGTGGATTGCTGCTCTCACTTTCCGATTTTCCCTTGGCAAAATATCTCTCGGAGGGATTTGTTATTGTTGACCTCGTGTGAACGAAGAAAGGAGCAGAGAAGCAAGGCAAGATATAACACCAAATGGGAGCAGGTTTCTCGCTCAGACTGTGGGCACTGGGATTTCAGAGGGAAGAGCCCAGCGGGTTTTATGTGGCAGCCCCAGTCTTTGCCTGTGCACCTGTGGCATAGAGGACCTGTTCTCGTTTGGAGGACGGCCATGATGGAATGCGATTCTGCAGAAGTTTGCGAGCACGAAGGGGGTTCATGACTTCAAACTGCTTTCCCCGGTTGGCACAGATTGCAGTGTGTGAAGGGATGCGGGTGTGGAAGAGACCTGGGCTGCACTTTCAGGGGCCTGCGGGGCAGGGAGAGGGGGGCTCGGGGGGCTCCCATCCTTTCCGCACCTGGGCTGTGAATCCGACAGGGCCTGGCGCTGGGGACGTGAGAGGCAAAAGACTGTAAATATTATTCAAATAGAGAAAGCAGAAGGTCAGAAGCAAGGGAGCACTGCAAAAGGTTTTCTTTTTGTCCTTCTGCGAGGCAGGGAAGGAGGAGGGAATGGCCTCCCTCTCAGCTTACTGGTCACCGCGTTTGCCCACATGCCCCATCTGTGGAGGGGCGATTGAGGAGCCCGTGACACAGGACGCTGTGCTCCCAGTGGCTACGACACAGGTTAAGCTCTTGCTCATGCTCTCTGTCCACCATAGATCAGCTGCAGCCCCTCTCCACTCCCTTGACTCAGACTCAGGCTGAGGGAGAAGCAGAGGGAGACAAGAGCCAGCTCTTCAAAGATGTTGCCCGAGTGACAACTGCCATTTTGGCACACATTTGATTGGACAAGGCAAGTCACTTGACCAAGCCTGACGGGAGAGTAGCAGTTTCTCCCCGGGAAGGGCAACACACCCTTTTCCTATCACATCCTCTCCCCAGACCTGGGGAATAAGTGCAGAAGGCATGGTGCAGGGAAGGAAGCTGGCACTCGGATAAAGCCCGCCCGGTCTGACAGAAATACCAATATGCCGCACCTGAAGTTTGAGTTCAGATTTTACTCTCCGTCTCTCCCCAGCATTTTAAAACTACACCCCTCCCTCCGTTTTCGTAGGTAGTCGTGAAAGACTGAATTAAAACGTTTACTTACATCCTTCCAAGAATTAACATTGCCCACCTTAAAGAGGCTAAGCCAGAAAAGCGTTAGCTCTCTGCATCCCTGTTCCCTATATTATTTCCTAAAGGTTTGATTATGCATGAGAATAGTCAACGGTTTTGAATAGTGATTTTGTGTATGCCAGGCACCGGGCTTTGCATGCCGAATTGCATCGACTCTGGCAAATGAACCTGTGAGAAATACATCGTTACCCCAGCTTTGTAGATGTCGAACCTGGAGCCCAGAGAGGTTAAATAACTTGCCAAATACGACCCAGCCACTAATTTGGCTGCAACGTGAGCCCTTATCTCCTCGCCCTTAAAATTTCCTCCCTTCCCTTCATATGTTCTGGAGGAAATACCTGCTGGTTCCCAGTGTGGGAAGAAGATGGGGACAGACAGAAGAGACTCTGGATGTCCAGGGTGTGACCTTTATTTGTTGTGTGCATTACCTCTGCCACGAGAGTATGCACTGATTAAAAATACTCGGTAACCCAAACGTCATCAGAAAGGTGCGTTTCCTGGGAAAGATGGGTGGTGACATCAAAGAAATCACTCCCAAACTTAAGAGAAACGAGTTTGGGTTCAAAAATAACTTTAGGGGCTTTGTGCCACTGCTCATTTCCATTAGTAAAATAATAAAATATAGCTGTATACCCCACTCCGTGTACTACTGTAGAGAGGATAATTACACGTACATAGATAACCCGTGTGTAACCTACTTGAACTTACATAAACATGCATCCAGATTCACCTGCCTGGAAATGGAGGTCGGCATGTAAATCTTGGGCCACCTTCTCGTCAGGTGGTTGCAACAGTTTTGTGGGTAAGAGTATGCCCTCTGCCATTTCCTTAACTGGAAAATGGGCATAATTAAATCTAGACTATAGGACAGTGGGAAGGGTACATTGGATGCGTGACTGAGGGTTGTGAAGGTGTTGTTTTTAAAGAGCAAGGACGGTACAAATCTTTTGATTCGGGTGGTCCAAGGTGGGGACCCCTTCTCTGGGTGATTCTCTCTCCCAGCCACGCAGCCCTCCAAACGCGAAACGTTAACGGTTGTCCCAGAAGTTCAATATCGCTTGATCGCCCTGTAAATTTTATGACCTTTGCCTATGCCATTCTCCACGTCTCCCTGGCCGCTCCCTACCCCTTTCTCTTGGCTGATCCCCAATCCCTCTTCAGGAATCTGCCCGTATCTTTGTAAAGGTTTCTCAGTTGTGGCACTCTTACTGTGTTGAGCTGGACAAATCTTTGTTGCTGGGGCCTGGAGCCGGGGTGGGGGAGGGGTGTGTTGGGTGGGTAGGGGATGCCTGTGCCTCCCAGGATGCTTAGCAGCTCTCTCAGCCTCCACCCACTAGACACAGATAGCACTTCTCCTAGTTGTGACAACCAAAAATGTCTCCAGACATTGTCAACTGTCTCCCAGGGAGCAAAACTGCCCCTGGTTGAAAACGACTGGGGTGGGGGTGGGGGGAAGCACTAGCCTTTCTTGGAAGTCTTGTCTCCCTGGCTCTGTAAGCATCATTCTCGTAGGGGGACCGCCACAGCATTCAGAGCTCGGTCTCGGACGTGGGCGTGCTACCTGGGTCCAGCAGGATCTCAGCAAGCAGTTGGCTGACCGAGGATGAAGCACTCGGAAATTTCCTCTGGCTTGGAAAGCGAGGATAACTTTGCTTCGCTGAGTGAGCTAGAAAATTCCTTTATGCCCTTACTTTATGTGAAATGTGATTCTCACAGCGCACATCCCTGCAGTCTGATATGTGAAATCACCCAATAGAGAGTGCAGTCAATACTGCTGTTACGACTCCTGGGCTTTCCAGAAAGAAGCCATGAGTCTTGATTTTTTTTTTTCCCCTAAGGTCTGGCTGAACACCCAGACACTAGTGCAGGAGCGGCCGTAGCCCACAGATTCATTTCCCCCCTGTTTCACTGCATATGGCCTTAGAAAAATTATTTTTTGAAAAATGACCTAAAGCTTTCCTAAAATCCTCAGGAATGACACCTGAGGGGAGCATCTGAAAGACTTCACATTCATTAACTAAACCTTCTTGTTAGGTTATGTTCCCTGAAATGCATTTGACAGTTAATGAAGTAGAAAAGATGGCAGTCGGAGAAAAAATAAAATTCTGTCAGATTCCGGCGATAGAACCGGGAGGTGAAAAAGCGGGAACCGGGGGGAGGGATTGAGAGAGCAGCACCCCACACTGTGAGTATTTTATTGCCAGGGACACTGCCTCGGATCAGAGCCGGCTGCAAAGTTAAATTCATGCCTGGCACTCTGTTCAGATCCTGAGACCATACATAAGTCAGCCAAGCTAGCTAAGGTGCTTGTCAAGGCCAGAGCGGTAGGGATACGGGGCTGACTGGCAGATATGTGAAGCCGTGATCAGAGAAGAGAAAGAAGAAGGACCCGGGTTGCAATTTAGCCCAAACCTTGCTTGAATACTCAGAAGGTAAAACCAGCTGGCAGGCAGTCGAGTGAGCAGGCAGACTTTTCTCTGAAAACATTCAGTTTTAAATGACCTCGTGGGATGTTATTCATTTCCCGTTCCCTTCTCATCCGCCTGTGCCCTCTGCCGGGGTTCAGAAAAGGTGGGGCGGTGGCGGGGGGGGGGATGCGGAAAGAACGGCAGCACACTGGGGTACCCCTCTGCAGTTGCCCAAAGTATTATTTGGTTCATTCAGCACAGTCCAGCCTTCCCGAAGTTGGGAAACCTGTTTTCTTCCCTCTGATGTATCACTTAGAAACACCAACTGCAAGGATTTCTTATGTTCTCACAAAAAAGGGAAGGGCACAGCTGGTAAATGTTTCACAGATGGTGAAGCTCTTGGCATCTCTCTCAAGAGAGGGCCACCCATGCAGATGGCTCATTATTTTAACATTTGGATTTTCATCTTATTAAAACATCCTTTTTTTCCCCTGGTTTTATTTAGCATCATAAATTCTCTTACACTTTAGAAAGTGCCTAAGCGATTTGAGGACGTGCGCTCCGAGGAACATCCTTTGGCTAAAATATAGATTGGTACCATCATTATTCCCAGCTTTGATCTCAATGTGATGGGTTTCAATCTGATTAAAAATTCCAATGAAAGGGAAATCTCAGAGTAGTGGATTTATCAAGCAAAAGTCCATGAAGTCCGTAGAGTAGCTGAATTATTCAGCAGGACGATAAACCGAGTGAAATTGGGGGAAATAGTTTTATTCGATGCATAAAATCCCTATTACTATGCAATATGCATATATAAAAATAGACAAATGCACAGTGGGTGTAGGCTCATAAACACACCCTTTCTACATATGTAGGGAGGCTTCTGCACCATGAAGTCCCACAGCCAAAATTTCAACCCAGCGATGCCAATTCTTGACGGAGCGGATAGGAAAGGGTCGAGATTTCAGAGGGGAGTTCTCTGCCCACTCAGACTTTGGCAAGACCGACGTGCATCTTCTGTATGTCAAGGACCGGGAAAAGTTTTGGTCACCTCAGCATCCTTAACTGTCGCGCTGGGGTGTGGGGAACCACTGGCGATGCAAATGTAAGTGACAAAGCCAGGTAATAAGAACAAACCAATCTATTTAATGTGGGGAGATGCTGGCCTAAAGACAGGATCAGTCGCTGTGCTCTTGCAAATGGGCCTCATGGAGCCGGGTCTGCGCATGCCGTGTTGTAAATGTTTATTAGCAATGGTACACAATGCACGTTATGGATCCGTGGAGCTCCAAGCTGCCTCACTTTGGGGGTCAAGTGTAAATCCCCGAAATGCTGAGAAAATGTTAATAGTTGCCAGCACCAAGAATATATCGGTGGAGCGTGTACATAGGTATCATAAACGGAGGCTCTGTTCATCCGCTTGAATCACCTCTGGTACCTCTAGCCTGAAGCATTAGCTTGCGTAATGCATACTGTGGAGCTGCTGGCTTTTCCATCAGATGGAAAGGTGGATGGGAAGTGCAGAGGGTGCAGTTTTCAAAAATAAGAACTGGAAAGTGCAATGCCCATTAGGTACGTCCAGGAAGCCAGGAGTGGTGGAGAAATGAGAGAAAATCGGCTTCTCCCGAAGCCGATTGCTTCTGGGGGTGCCATGTCGCTTCACGGCTCGTGGCATCTGTAATCCCAAGAGCGCACGTCCTTTGGGTAGAGCCTCCGGCTGGCAAACGTTACCCTCGGCTCCAGGCTCACCCCCTCCGGTCACTCGAAGGCAGTGGCTCTTCAGAAGCCTCGGTCCCCAGACCGGCGGCGTCGGCACCACCTGGGTCGCACCCACACCTGCCGAGTCAGAAGCTCTGCAGGTGGGGCCGCCAGCCGGTGTTTCCACCAACCCTCCAGGTGAGGCTGATACACGCTCAAGTTTGAGAAGCACTGCTCCAAGGCATAATAGTTTGTCACTCCACCGGTGCCCAAGAATCTTTTTGGTGACAGGCGTCAAGTGTGATTCCTGTGAAATCCTGGCAGCAGACTACATTTGTCTATTTAACGGCATGCAAAACGCTTGTCAAGAAGGATTCCGGGGGCTCTTTTTGCAAAGGCTTCCTCTTTCCCGCATATACTCTATCCATCTCTTCGGAGACTGCACATGCCTCCGAATCCAAGCTCTGAGGTTACAAGCCGTTTTAAAAGCGCCCTCCCCCCTCCCCACTCTTCATCTAATATTGGCAAATAAGACAGAGGAACACGGCGCCCGGTTTTCCGAGTCTAACTGGAAAGACCGACAGATTTCATGACATTTGTCACAGGGTCTAAAACTCCACGTGGGAGAAAATGAGCCCACTTAGTAAAAACATCTCACTGTATCTTTGAGTCAGAATGGAGAAGCATAAAAAGTATTGTTCCTGGAAAATGACAAGGCATTTGGTGTGTGTTTTCAAAAGTGTGATGACTATTCACCAGTCTCTGGTTTAGGTGGTGGAAAGCCCCTCCCCCCCCAAACTACCGAGGGACTAGAATACGCGTACATCTCGTGAAGTGGCATAAGAATCAAAGGGGGAATGAGTTTCCTGTGGTGCCGATGAGCTACTTAAAGTAGCTCCCATCCGAGCGCACCTCCTTTTCCTCGTGGGCTTTGAAAACCATTTGAATAATGCACGCTCTTTCAGTTGCATTGTGTGCTCTGAAAGCCATTTAATGAAGGTAGACAGCCTTCCAGCAAGGTGTATTCTTTGACTGATGTAGATACTCCTGGAAAAAACCTTTCCCCAACACAGAAGGCAAGAGGTACTGAGTGAGTGGAAGAAAGAATAGTATCAGAAGGTCTTGTTTCACCCAATGAAATCAAATGGAAGCAACTTGGCTTAAACTTGATCTCTCCTAGGTGAACTCTGTTCTCTGCAGAATATATACCGAAACGCTGCGAGTCAACCAACTTCTAGCCTCTCAGACCATCTTTCCATTGACTTCCACCATAGTATTGAGGTTGCTTTAGCTCTTTTTCATTGATCATCAATTAACAGTGGCTTCCAGCTCCAACCTTTCTGTTAAATAGTTAACGATCCGTAAACTGACAAATGAAGGAGGGGAACTCCGATCTAAATCAAAATTTCTTGAAAAGTTACAGGCACTTATTTGTACGGGAATATCTCTATCTATCTATTGTTTTAATAAAATGAGATAAATGTGTCTAGTAAGGTTGGCTCTTCATATGCAATTTATTTGATTAATTGAGCCAAGATTACAGAAAAGGGCATTTTGGGCAAGGGATACTTTAAATGTCATTCATCTTGGTAGTCTGAAGTAAGAGGGGGTATAGAGAGGCACCTGGGTGGCTCAGCTGGTTGAGCGTATGACTCTTGATTTTAGCTCAGGTCGAGATCCCTGGGCCATGAGATGGAACCCCGTGTCAGGCTTCACATTGGGCATGGAGCCTCCTTAAGATTCTCTCTCTCTCTCTCTCTCTCTCTCTCTCTCTCTCTCTCTCTCCCTCTCCCCCTCTCCCCCTCTCCCCCTCTCCCCCCTTGCTCTCTGTCTCCCTGTCTCTGTCTCTCTTGCTCGCTTGCTCTCAAGTAAATAAATAAATAAGAGCTGGTATGTTGTGACAGGTTAACGGTGTGAGCCCAGAAGTCGCACGTGGACGCTGTCTTATTCTGCCACTTTCCAGCTGTGTGGCCGGTCCTCTCTGACCCTCAGTTCCTTTCTTTACGACGTGATTCAAATAATTTGTTCCGTCCCACAGGATTGCCGTGAAGAGTAAACCACGGCATATATTGCTAACACAACGCTGGGCACGCGGCAAACACCTGGATAAATGGCCCCTGGAGCTGTTGCTTTTATGAAAAGGCAAAGTCACAGGTATCATGCCCAGGACAAACACGGAGAGTGTCTATAAATGCCCATCTGGAAAACCACGGAAACAATTTGACACCAGTGCGGTATTTTTAAAAATGCTGTTGTTTATCTCTCTAAAGACG
Source organism: Neofelis nebulosa (assembly GCF_028018385.1). Taxonomy (NCBI): domain Eukaryota; kingdom Metazoa; phylum Chordata; class Mammalia; order Carnivora; family Felidae; genus Neofelis; species Neofelis nebulosa. The sequence continues at coordinate 132,401,854 of NC_080790.1, read as the reverse complement.
GTGCTCAACAGAGTGAGAGCAGCAGCAGCCGAGGTGAAGAAATGCCCGGTCACTGTGACATATAGAGTGACCCCCGTTTGCAAAAGCAACTCTTTAGTTTCCAAAATCGTTATTAAGCAATAATAATGATGACAATCACATTAATAGCCACTGGCGCTTACGCAGCACTTACTATGTGCTGGGCACTGCTGTGTATTCATTAGATGCACTCATTCATTCAAAAGCCACAGCAACTCAGTGAGAGAGATGCTTATCATGATTTCCATTTTGCAGAAAAGGAAACTAAGATACGCGGACAGAGAGAAGGACTCTTCCAAGATCCTGCAACTGGGAGGATTTGAAGCTAAGCCTAAAAGATACAATCCCTTAAAAAGGCAAGAGGGGGAAGGTGCTGTCAGATTTTACAGATGGAGAAACTGAGGCCAGTACTTAGAAGAGTGCTTATTATTTGGAGTAGGTGCTCTTGTCCGTCTACTTGTGCTGCCGTAACAAAACATCCCAGACCTGGGCTTGGGGGGGCAGGGCGGGGGTGGTGGGGGTGTTGGGGGGCTTAAACAATGGAAGTCAACTTTTTCACAGTTCCTGAGGCTGGAAGTCCAAGATCAGGATGCCAGCAAGGTGGAGGGTTGGTGAATGTCCTCATTCTGGCTTGTAGAAGTCTGCATTCTTGCTGTGTCCTCTCCTGGTGGGGTGAGGGGGGAAGGGGAAGAAGAGAGATCTGCTTCTCCTTATAAGGCAGCAGTCCTATTGAATTGAGGCCCTACCCTCCTGAGCTCATTCGACTCTAATTGCCTCCCGAAGACCTGTCCAGATGCAGCCACATAAGAGGTTTGGGCCTCAATGAATCTGGGGGGAACTTTTCCGTTCATAGCAATGCTCAATAAGTAACGATTGAATGATGAATGGTATCCACAGATGGGCATGTTCCTTACAAGGCTCAGTACCAGCATAGCCAAGAACAGAAAACGGGTCATTCTGATGCGTGGTCTAAACGGGAGACCACACAGCTGAGACTCCCTGAGAAAATCTATTTCCAACGATCCTCCTTATAGTCCTTGTAAATGCGTTTGCACTTATTCCGTATCTGATCGTCTGGGTGTTTGTTGATATACCCATACCAGAGTGCTCCTCTCCAAAGGGTGAGTGTCTCAGAATGTCCCCTGGGTGGGAAATCTCATTTCTTCTCTCCTTTAGTTCTGTTTTTCTTCTTGAGTCTTTGCTGCTTTTTTGCTCGGTGTGCTTCCTTCTGCATTTGCTCTCGCTTTCCATGAGCTAATCCATGTAGCTTGTAGACCAGGAAATACCTCTTGATTAATAGATCTTTATAGAAGGCATTTAGGGCAAAGGAGTAAAAAAAAAAAAAAAAAAATCATAGACTCTGAATCAGATGGAAACCAGGCTTCCAGTAACAGAAACCGTACCTTAACAGATATGAACAACAACCAACAAAAGGAACAAGTTGCTTCTATAACTGAAGTCCCAGGGGCCTCTGGGATGAGCTTTAATCTGGTGCCCAGGCTTTTCCTCTCTGCCCCTGTGTCCTGGGTGTTTCCCTGTTCATAGGCAACCTCTCCCTCACGGTGACATGTCAACGGGGTCCAGAGCTTCAAGTTTGCTCGTTCCTATCCAGCAGAGGTGAGAGGTCTACTTCAAGATGAATTATCAAGATAAACAAAAACCCCAGGTTTGGATTTCGCTGGCTGAATTAGCCTGATTTGAGGCCACAGGCTCCTGCGCAAACCCAGCCATATGAAGAGGAAGGTGAGATGCCGCGTTAGGGGTCAAGAGGTACGTTCCGTACAAAGCCGGACAATAAATATTTCAGGCTTTGTAGGCCACCCTGTCTCTGTTGAAACTGCACAACATGGCCATTGTGGCCTTTGAAAGCAGCCAAAGCAACTCAAACATGAAAGCGTGTGTCCAGATTTGGCTTAAACAGACCAGGTCCTAACACTGGAACGGACGCACTCTTTAATGCCAATGGTGTATTTAATGTAAACCCAATAAATCTTGGGTCCCAGCTGGCCTAGTCCCTTCGCAGAAGCTTATTCAAAGACGCGCAATGTTGCCACCCATTAGCGATTTTAAGAATCCGCTCTTTTCTCAGGTCTTTCCAAGAAACTAAAGGGTAGGGGCACCTGGGAAGCTGCCGATTAACCATCCGACTCTTGGTTTCAACTCCGGTCATGATTTCACTGTTCAGTTCTTGAGCTTGAGCCCCACCTCATGCTCTGCACTGACAGTGAGGAGCCTGCTTGGGATTCTCTGTCTCCCTCTCCCTCTGCCCCTCCTCGGTCTCAAAAAATGAAGAAAGAAGCGTTTAAAAAAGAAACAAAAGAACCACATTCCTCAAAGCCAGTCTGTCTGCTCTCCAATTGTCCTGTGCTTCAGAATCGCCTGTTTGACAAACGCCCAGCCTCTTATCACCACCAGCTGTAACTCCTTCCTCCGTTTCTCCCTGGAATTCATTTCTTGCCAGGTCTTTCATGCGTAACCAGCATCCTCTGTCTCTGCCTCTGTCCCTCGCTTTCCGTCCTCCCCCATTTCTAGTTGCTTTGCCGATTCCTCCGTCTACTCTTTTCTCAGGTCTCATTCACAAGGTCTTTGGAATCTGACTGTCAAAGGATTGGGTGGTGGCACAACCAAGTAGGAAACACAACTCTGATATGTGAATACAGCTCTGCCTCGTCAGACTTGCCAAAAGGAAACCCATGCTGGTTTAGCTGAAAACTTCAGGACAGTGGTGATCTCTTGGGCAAGGTGGGGTGAGAAAGGAATGGGAAGTGGGCTTTTATTTAAATCTGAAAACTGTCATCTCTTTCAAAAATTAAAATGACATGTGAAGGCCAAAGACAGCGTGATAACATTGTATTTGGCAAGTGGGTACACATCGGTACCTTACTTTCTGTACGTTTTAAGCATCTCCTATTTAAAGGCTCAACTAATTAAATCAAAACGTTGAAGGAAATAGTGCCTGTGAAGGTCCACCAGACCAGTGGGTGTCAAGCTTTAGCATTATTCTCATTACCTGGAGGCCTTGTAAACGCACAGGTTCCTGAGTGCCACCCCAGAATCGCTCATCCGGTGCACCTGAATGAGCATTTTTGCATTCCAAACAAATTCCTAAGTCACGGTGATGCCACAATTTGGAAATCACTTAAGGAGTCAGTTAACTCCTTGAGGGTAAGGATTCCGTGTGTCTTATCGTACTTCGAGGATCCGGCTTGATTCTTGACACTTGGAAAACATTCAATAGATCACTGACACATGTGAATTACACCCCTGAGCTCTCACGTATGAAAAAAGTGGATGAGGTGCACAGCACCCTTCAGTGAGTAGTAGGAAGGATGCTCTTCCGTATCCTCCGTGGCACATGTGGGTTCAACGGAGAAGGGCCGAGGTTTTTGGGTGGTGCGAGTAGGAGACAACCGAGGAAGGGAGGTGGCTGCCTTTTCAGGAGGATGAGAGAGCAAAGGAAGGGAGAGATGAGAAGGAAGTGCTGTAGGATCCACTCGGACTTTGTCTTGCCGTCCAGAGAGAGCCTGGGCAATCTCACGATGTGTGTTCGCAAGCCCTGCTCTTGTCCTCGGGTACCTGCTCCGCGTCTACACGGTGGCTTTCCCCGGCCTTCTCCCAGTCTTGACTCTTACCCCCATGCCTCAACTTAAGCGGTGGTTCTTCCAGAACGCCTTCCTTAGCCCCTTGGGCTAGAAGACACGAGCCACATGTTCACGTGGTACATACTCCTTCCTCGCAGCCCTTCACAGTTTGCAATCCTGCTTTCCATTTTTGTGACGGACGGCCACCTCCCCCGTTTGAGTCCAAGTTCAGTGGGAGCCAGGACCACATTGATTTTGCTTGCGGTCGTATCCCCATCTGATAGCTCGGTATCTGGCCCGTATCCTGCGCTCCACACATTTCTGTTGGACGAGTAGATGAGAAGTGAATACGGGCTCCTTTTCCCAGCCAACTGGCATTACCATCACGTGAGCAAGGTGACCAAGCAGAGGCGCTGCCTTTATTTCTGTGTCTTCTGATTCTTTCAGTCCGGTTTCCCTTGTAAAATGTGCTCTCATCATTTGAAGTGCCCCTCCTGCTTCAGGTTTCTCTGAGGCCTTTACCTCTTCTGCCCCAAGTTCAGAGGCTGATAATGAAAAACTGGACAGGAGTCCATTTCCCATGGGGGAAAAGGAGAAGCGAGAATAACAATGCAAAGTAGTTCTGAAAGAGGCAAGTGGGTGAGATCCTACTGGAAATCTCCAAGACAAAGGGAGGATGCATACCCCAGAGTGCTAATAACATTCAGAGGGAAGATTCCAGAGTGAGTGAGGCTTTTTTTTTTTTTTTTTTTTTTTTTACTGTTGAAATATTGGTTTGCTCAGTGTTCTTTTTGGAGGGGAACCTTAACACTAGCTTGAGGAAGCGTGTCTTCAGCACCTGTTAAGCCACAAAGGCTGTTGTGCGGAACCAGGGGCTGACAGATTTGGAATGTCTGATCAGCCTGTCACCTTTAAGCCCAGTGGGTTGGGTTCTTTTGTTTTTTGTTTCGTTTTTTAACCATTGCCCAGCTTATGAGTCATTGTTTCTACTTGCTTTAGAAATAGTCATTCTCTACTTTTCCTTTTCCGGACTGAATTTGTGGTGGCTCTTTCCATAACCTTCCCGTGTTTTATCTACTTAGTGAACATTAATACATACTTGTTTCAAACAACAATTAACATATAAAGCAGAAAATAAACATGTTTCTGTTATTCAGATATCCTTTTCCTATATTCTTTTATAATGTTAATGCAGATACAAATCTATTATTATTATTATTATTATTATCATTACAAACATTGTAACACCAAACACATTGTTCTGAAATTAACTCTTTTTATCTTCACAGGTATTTTCACGATTTCTTGGCTACTTTTATGGGTAACCTTATTCTGGTTGGCACAGGCCAGGTAATCCGTTCCAGACAGTATTAGATGCTTTTCCTAGAAGTAACAGTGTCCTTCCCTTTAATATGAAGCGCTGATAAACATTTTTGAATATGTAACTTTGTCCAGCCAACAAACCTGTCTACCTCCTCTTTATCCGTCTGTAAAGCAATGTGCTTTTGGGGGGCTCCTGGGGGGCTCAGTTAAGCATCTGATTCTTGATTTTGACTCAGGTCATGATCTCACCAGTGTTGAGTTCGAGCCCCACATCCAGCTCTATGCTGACAGCGTGGAGCCTGCTTGGGATTCTCTCTGCCCCTACCCTGTTCCTGTGCTCTCTCACTCTCTCTCTCTCTGTCTCTGTCTCTCTCACAATAAATAAATAAACAAACAAACAAACAAACAAACATACATTTTAAAAAACCCAGCAATGTGCTTGTTGAACACTAGCTAAAGTCACAGCCAAAGGAAATCTTTTATTGAATAGTTACCACTGGCTCTTTGCATATGGAAAGCCAAGAATCATCCAATTGTTTGTCTGCTTTTTCATCAGACAGTTAGCTGGTTTCTAAGAAGTGTTGTGTGCCTAAACACAGTGGTGAAATACACGGAAAGATGCCTCTGCTCCTAAGGGTAAGAGAGAAACAGTAACAAACAAAAAAAGATAGAGAATTCTTGTGAAGACAAGATGAAACCATCCACGGGAAATTAAAGGAAGGGTTTTCCAAAAGAAAGGAACAGTAGGGTAAAGTCTTTGAGGGGAAATAAACATGACGCATTGAAGGGATAGGGCTGGCATACGATGTGCTCTGCAGAAGCGGTATGAGGTGGGACCTGGGAAGGAGCAAGGGCTAAATCACATAAGGTCTTAATAGGTTATGGGAAGGAGTTGATAGTTTACTCCCATGTTACGGGAAGCCAATGAAAGGCTTTAACCAGAGGAGCGACGGTATTGAATGTAGGTTTTAGAAACAATCTCTCTGTTGCGGGGTTGGAGTTATGTGCGGTGGATGGGAGGTCAGCAGGTTGGTGCTGGTGTGCAGGCGAGTCAGCCTCCACAGAGGGCTCCACACACCCAGGCAGTGCAGCTCCGAGGGTCAGAAATAAGTGCCCAAGGGACCCAAAGGGGTAGCATCCGCAACCCCGGACAGGCTGAAATCAACCAGGTAAAAGAGAACCAGGAAACGAAGACAAAAGCAACATCAAAGAGCCAAGAGCCAACATTGCAGAGGATGGGACCCTCCAGGAGGCTGAGTCATTAGGGTCAAAGTACCAAAGCGAGCACGAGTAGGATATTGACTTAACAGAGGTCTCTGACCTTCACTGGTCTTTAATCTCCTGGCAGCAAAGACCCTTGAGGTCGCCCCCCCCACTCTTCGACGCATCTCTCTGGGCTTAAAGAAACAAAGCAGGGATTCACAGTGATCTCTGGCCTCTCTGAGGCAGGAAATAATATTCATAAATCTGAGATATCTATGTTTTCTGGCCAGACTGAAGGTCAGCGCTGGGGTTACATCTTCAAAAGTCTTGCTGGGTCAACCTCATGCTGTTTCCAACGGGGCATCCGACATCTGTACTTCATTGGCTCGACTATCTTGGCACTCGTGCTATGAGCCTGGCACCTGGAAACTTGGGTGAAGGACCCAAGGAGGGCAGAAATAGAGGAACTGCCGCTCGTTATGGGAAAAGCTTATTCATCCACCTCCCACTCCTGGAACTAGTAACACAAGGGCTCAGGATACTTGTGCAGTGATGCCCAGGAGACATTTTTTGAGCGCATTTTCCCAATCTTATATACAACACACTATAAAATTATGCACACGTGTCCGTGTGTGTAAACATAGGTGTGTGCCTAGGAGCGTCTGTAAGCAGCGTTGGGGAAGAGGACTTCCATATTTTGCTCTCTCTAAGTTTGTATTAGGTTGTACCCTGGGAACCTGTCAGGTCTGTAGGTAGAAAGTGACTCAGGATTGGCAATTTCATATGGTTAATCTGAGCAAAGTCAAAGTTTTGGAGAGGCGGTGGAGGGAGGTTGCTAACATGATGGGTTCTGGAACCAGGGAGAAGGACCTCGAGAGCCAGCTGGGCTTCTCCCCATCTGTTTCACCTTGGGCAAGTTCCATCACATCTTTGTGCGTCAATTTGTTCATTTGAAAAATGGGTATATTAAGAGTACTTTGCTCAGACTGCTGGTGTGTGAATTACACCAGCTACATGTAAGTACTTAGAGCCGCAAGCCTTTAATAGATGGTAATGACTGCTTTCTCAAAGAGCCTATTAGCTTTGAAAACAATTTTAAAAAAAGAAAAACAAACCTGTCTTTAAAAAAAAAAAAAAAAAAAAAAAAAAAAAAAAAAGGAAAGGATTTGTCCAGAGTATCCTCGAGAAACTCTTTCCTTCTAGTGATGAGAGAAAATTCCAGGTGGGTCTTCTGATAATTGCCTGCGGTGTAGGAAATGCTTCTGGAAGCCTTGGCAGTGCTTGGAGGCAGAACGGTGCTCTGGGCGGGCTGCCGGAAGCCCTCCACTGCCTGAATTCCCTCAGGCTTTTCTCAGGTGAGTTGCCCCCCTCCTTCCACGTTATCTATTTACATGGCATTTTTCTGCCCTTTTAATTATATCACCAACATCTTTGTAAAGTCATGCATTCTTGTCCCCTTTTTCATCTCTGGGCGCTGCTCTAAATATAACCGCGGAAACAAAACAATGCAGTTCCACAAACAAAGGAGACCCGGCTGGGTAAGCAGGACCCTTTAGAAGGGCTTGACTCCACTGAAATTTCTTGTCTCTTCATGTGTTATAAAATAGCCCGTGGCTCTCACAATGGAAAGGGAGGGAGCCCTGATCGAATGGTATGCGCTACTTTAAAAGGGAATTAAAAGCGATGCGAAGGTTGCACTAAACCGCATTGGGCAAGGATATTCCAGAACAAAGTTGCCTGGGTGGTTTCCAGTCTGAATGCACAGGTTCTGAGTCTGCAGTGACTCACCTGCTCACGTAAGAATCGCTCTCCTGGCTAATTGCTTAATCGGTCAGCCATTTGCCCCCCCCCCCCCCGTGAAAGGAGTAACAGGAGCACGTTCTCAGGGCTGGGAATGGGGAAGAAGGGAAAGGTAATTAGAGGTATTTGGAGACGAGTGTACAAGCGAGAAATGGAACTTAACAAAGAGGGTTGAAGCACTAAAATCTGTGTAATTTTCCACAGAATCACTAAAAGCGATCACAATAAAAATATTTATTCTATTTAGAATAGCTGAAAACAACAACGATAATGTTTACTAAGTGCCTACTACGATGTGCCAAACACTGTTGGAGGCAGGAGTTGAGGGCGGCAAACAAGACAGCAGAGCCCCGCCCACCTGGTCTTCCGTTCTCGTGGTGAAAGTAAAAAAAAAACAAACCAAAAAAACCATACAAATAAATGAATAATTACGATCAATTCGGCTTCTGCAAATCCGATGGAGGAAACAATTGGAGGAGAAGGGGGTGGGGCGGCGCGTTAGAGGTTAACTGAAGGTCAGGGAAGATCTCTTCAGGAGGTGACATTTGAGCTGAGACCTGGGGGGTGAGCCAGCAGAGGAAAAGCCAGGGCAAGCTTGCCAAGTCCCTAAGAGATCAAATGGCTTGTAGTGGGGAAAGAGGAAGAGCCCAGCGGCTAACGCAGGCCATTGCATAGCTTACTAGCAGCTTCCCGATTCTCAGAATGAGAGAGGAATTCGTACAAAACCCAAGGCCGACAAGGACCGTTTGCTTGCTTTAGATCACCCAAGGCTTGGGCAGCAAAGGTAAGGTGAGAACCCAAGCCTTCCAAATTGCCGGCAAAGGACCTTGTTTCTGTATTGTCAGAGTGGAGCGTGTCGAACACCTAAGGTCTATACCGGAGGCTTGTTTCCAGTTGTGCCTGTGTAACTTTTCCAGTACACTGGCCTTGGAATAATTTGGGGTTCAAGAACTGACCAACCCCAACTCTACCTCGTCTTGGATCCTCAATGCATCCCTTATCTTTCCTGGGTCTCATCTATAGCATGGATTGCTGTTATACACAGGTCATCAGGCAGCGTTTAGACCAGTACCCAGCACCAAGAAAACATGTAAAATGTTGACTATCATCACCATTGTTATCGTTATTATTTTGTCAATATCTTCTCTGCCACTGTATTAGCGGTCTCCATTATAACAGATTGTAGTGTACATCGTTTTGCATTTCATCTACCAACGTACAAGGGACTAGAGCCTAACAAATGACTTTATGACTCAAACATTTGCCCATTCATCACAGCCCCAGCTATAGATCAAGTATGGTGCCGGGTTTAAGGAAAACAAAAAAATTTTAAAGTCATGATTGATCAGTGGGGTCAGGCTCATTGCCAGAGCCCCGGATCTGTGATGTATTGACTATGTGAAACCAGCACGTTACTTCACTTCTCAGGGTCTCAGGATCCACATCTGAACAAGGGGGATAACTAGCCCACGGCACGGTTCTGATGACACACATGAAATGGTGCGACTCCTGGAGGCACTGACTCTGGAGCCTACGGTATAGACACAGCTCCAGACTGTCAGTTCCTATTGGCCTGAGCCTTCAGGATGCAATAAGTTAAGGAGGTACAAACAGCTAAAGAATTTAAGAAGGTTCGTTGTCCATCAAGCATAGTGTGGATGCTAATTCCTAGAAAGGATCTCACAGAGATTCTGGGGCTGGTTCTGAACGAATGGATGGGAACTTTTGGGATAGATGGTGGGGAGGCACCCCAGATAGCAAAAACAGCCTGTATGAAGGCATGGAAGCTTGACACAAAACAGCTTATCGGGGAAATGCTAACTAACCCGAGACAGCTGTTTTGTGCATTGGAGGCTAGGATAATGGATATTGAGAAGAAAAGCAGAAAAGATTGTAATTCCTTCCTAAAGAATATGTTCCCCTTCTTCTCACACTCCCCACATTGTCCTGCAGTAGAATCCAGAGCACTGTCCAAAAAGATGTCTAATATCTTCCCCCTCCCTTTACCTATTGTGTCTATCTTCCTACCTTTCCTTTCTGGCAACTGCCAGTTTGTTCTCTGTACTTATGAGTCTGTTTCTGGTTTTTCTGTTTGTTTTGTTATTTAGATTCCACATGTAAGTGAAATCATACAATATTTGTGTTTTCCTATCTGACTCATTTCACTTAGCCTAATATCTTCAAGGTCCATCTACATTGCTGCAAATAACAAGATTTCATTCTTTTTTTATGGCCGAGTAATATTTCATTATATATACATATATATGATGTATACACATCTATATCATATACATATATATGTCATATATATATATACATATACATATAATATTTATATCACATCTTTATCCATTCATCGATTGATGGACACTTAGGTTGCTTCCATATCCTGGCTATTATAAATAATACTGCAATGAAAATAAGAGTACATATATCCTTTTGATTTAATAGTTTCTTTTTTTCTTTTTTTTTTTGTATAATTACACAGAAGTAGAATTACTAGATCATAAGGTATTTCTAATTTTAGTCTTTGGAGGAACCTCCATACTGTTTTTTTACAGTGGCCGCACCAGTTTACGTTCCCCCCAGCAGGTGCATATGGGTTCTTCTTTGTCCACATCCTTATCAACACTTGTTATTTCTTGTCTTTTTGATAGCAGCCATTCTGGCATGTGTGAGTTGTTCGCTCATTGTGGCTTTGATTTGCATTTCCCTGATGATCAGTGATGTTGCACATCTTTTCATGTGTCTGTTGGCCATCTGGATGTCTTCTTTGGAAAGTTGTTCAGGTTCTTCACCCATCTTTTAATTGGATGGTTTGGGTTTGTTTGTTTGTTTGTTTGTTTTTTTGGTGTTGAATTGTATGAGTTCTTTATATATTTTGAATATTAACTCCTATTGGATATATCATTTGAAATATATTCTCACATTCAGTTTTGCCTTTTCATGTTGTTGATGGTTTCCTCTGCTGTGTAAAAGATTTTCAGCTTGATGTAGCTCCAAGTGTTTATTTTTGCTTTATTTCCTTTGCCAGAGGAGACAGATTCAGAAGAATATCACTGAGGCTGACGTCCAAGAGTTTACCCCCTATGTTTTCTTTTAGGATTTTTATGGTTACAGGTTTTACATTTAGGTCTTTAATCCATTTTGAGTTTATCACTTTTTCTTTTCTTTTTTTTTTTTTTGTATGGTGTAAGAAAGTGGTCCAGTTTCATTCTTTTGCGGGCAGCTGTCCAGTTTTTCCAACACCATTTATTGAAGAGACTATCTTTTCACCATTAGATATCCTCACCTTCTTTGTTGTAGATTAACTGACCATATAGATGTGGGTTGATTTCTTGGCTCTCTATTCTGTTCCATTGATCTATGTGTCTGTTTTTCTGCCAGTACCATACTGTTTTGATTACCATAGCTCTGTAGTAAAGCTTAAAATCTGGGATTGTGATACCTCTAGCTTTGTTCTTTCTCAAGATTGCTTTAGCTAATTGGGGTGTTTTTCAGTTCCACAAATCTTAGGGTTATTTGTTCTAGTTCTGTGGTGACAAATACTATTGGTATTTTGACAGGTGTTGCATTGAATCTGTAGATTGTTTTGGGTAGTATGGACATTTTAACAATATTAACTCTCCCAATCGATGGGCATGTGATATCTTTCTATTTATTTGTGTCTTCAATTGTTGTCATCAATGTCTTATAGTTTTCATAGTATAGGTCTTTCTCTTCCTTGGTTATATTTATTCCTAGGTATGTTATTCTTTTCAAGGCAATGGTAAATGGGATTGTTTTATTAATTTCTCTTCTGTTGGTTGTTAATGTATAGAAATGCAACAGATTTCTGTGTATTATTTTTGTAACCTGCTACATTATGGAATCATTTATGAGTTCAAATAGATTATTGGTAGTGTCTTCAGGGTTTTTCCTATATAGTATCATGTCACCTGAAAACAGCGATAGCTTACTTCTTTCTTACCAATGTGGATGCCTCTTAATTCCCATATTTTATTCCCTTATTTATTTCTTGTCTGACTGCTGTGGTTAGGACTTCCAATACCAAATTGAACACAAATTATGAAAGTTAATATCCTTGTCTTGTTCCTGATCTTAGAAGGAAAGCTTTAAGCTTTTCACCACTGAGTATGATGTTTGTGGTGGGTTTGTCATATATGGCCTTCATTAACATTGAGGGATGTTTCCTTCAAACCTACTTTGTTGAGGCTTTTTACCATGAATGGATGTTGAATTTTGCCAAATGCTTTTTGTGCATCTATTGAGATGATCCTATGATTTTTATCATTCATTTTGTTAATATGGTATATCACATTGATTTGTGAGTACTGAACAAAGATTTTTAATCTTGAGAAAGCCCTTTTGTTCCTTCCCAACAGTTGATATTGAGACACAAATGTTGCATGATATACGGCCACTTTTGTGGGTATCAGGTGTTAAAGACCAAGGCAGCAAGTGAGATTTGATTTCCATACCAATCCAGGGAGTCCCAACTCTGACCAGCCTCCCCATCTCCCTCAATAACATGGTGGCATTCAAGTGCATCATGCAGTGTTTGATGACTAAAATGCTATTTTGAGGGAATCCCAAGAAAATACAACTGTGTTTATAGCCAAAGAAGAAGGCAGAAGGATGCTTTCAGAAACTAAACTGGAGGAAGTTTATCCTCAGGTATAGAAAGGAGAGTTCATCAGTGTTACCACAATTATTCAGGCATGTCAGAATAAAAAAGAACAAAAAAAAATTCCCCTGAATGAGTAGCAAATGACGACTAACACATCCTCACCATGACATAGGCAGGCATTCGGCTGACATGACCTAGTATCCACATATGACACCCTTCTTGAATTTAATGATCCAGTTTAAGGGCTGACAAACATACTATTTTTCCAAGGGGCTAGCAACGGCCCTCCCTTTTCCTCCACCAAAGTAATTATTCCCCCAACTTGAAGCAATAGTAGTGAAAGCACTTTTTGTTTCTCCAATCCTCCAGTCGAACCCCCAGGCTAAGATTTTTTTGTAAGGCATTGTTCATGCACAGTGGCATAGAATTTCATTTGCCGGATTTCAAGTATTAAGAGCACAACACAAAATCTAAGCAATTTTAGACATGTGTCAATCTCAAATAAGGAAGGCTTTGTGCTGGCACAGGATGTCAATGCTTGAATTAAAGAGATGGAGAATTTCCCTGAGCGAGAGCTGTACATGCTGACACAATACATTGTTAAGATTCTGTGTTACGATACAACCAATATGTTTTAATAATTTATTGGTATTTATTTAACACACAATACTGTCATACCGAATCTAAACCAAGAGGTCTAGGTTCCTCATTGATTCGTGTACATGGTTTTATCAGTATCATTAGATGCTTCCTTAGAAAAATCTCTCGTGGGTGATGGAATTACACAAGGGTGTTTCCAGAACTTCATTAGGATAGCATTCTGATATCCCCTTCTGGAGACCCTCAATGGGAAATGTTGCTGGAAGGATTTAATTCAGCTTTGTCTTTTTTCCAGTCTTTATTTATTGGACTTTACCTCCCGACGAAATCACTGCTCTAAAAGTTAAATCTCATTTGAACACTTAGTCAAAATTTAGCCAGCTGAGAGAGTGCCACCACGAAACCTGCTGGATACAGAATCTAGGCTGAATTCTTCTGGACTGCCTTAATCATTAATTCATCGGCTTGAGGATTCATTCATCTTTACCTCACCGTTACTTAATGAGGATAATGGAGAGCATCAAAATCTAAAGGCTCATCCTTTTTTTAAAAGCGACTATTTGATAATTATTAATTAATAACAATGTCAACAATAACCTTAATTTCCAGGTATTTCCCCAGGAGATTTACATCTTAATTATACTTGCCATAAGGACAAATTAACTCCCCCAGAATTAAGCTTTGGTTTACAGTTTGCAAATCACAGGAGCAAGGAGAGGCTCTCTTCATGTAAAAATAATCAGACTTTTTTTTTTTTGAAAAGCCTCAAATGGCAGAGATGAAGAGAGAATAAATACGGCTGATGAGATTTAGTGTGACATCAGTAATTCTCAAAGGGACTCCCACACCATAGAGTGTGCTGGTGTGGATGCTCATTGCTTTTATGGAGGTGACAGGCCTGACCTGTCGGGTACTAGTAACACCCAGGACAGACTAGAAATGTCACAAACCACTAACAGTTACTACACAAGATATAAAAGCATCTGTCTAAAAGGAGTGGCTCTTCAAAACTGGCCTAAACCTGTTCTGAAATTCCGATTTCTTTAACAAGCCCATTGTCTTTCCTTATGGAACACAGAATTAATTCACCAAAATTAAAAAAAAAAATCTCAGTGGCTAAGGTGCTATATAATCAGGACTGTATTAGTTTCTAAAGCTAATTTGGGTTGAGCTTCTATCACATTGAGGAACTAGTAGTTCCTCCTGTCAATGTGATAGAAGCTCAACCCAAACTATCTTTAGTATAAAAAATGTGGGAATGTTATTGACTCATATACATGAAAAGTCCAGGTACACAAGCTTCAGGAATAGCTGGATCCAGGCGCTCAAATAAATGGTGCTCAAATGATGCTGAGAACCTGTATCTGTGTCCCTCAGCTTCTCTGTCCCCTGAATTGGCTCCATTTCCAGGAAAGGTATTTTTTCCCCTTATGGGATTCCCAGGAGCACTGCACTTACCTGTTATCAACTTTAAATCCAGTGGAATGAGAGCCTCTCTGTTACAGGCTGAATTATGTTCCCCCCAAATCCATAGGTTGAAATCCTAACCCTCAGTACCTCAAAATATGACCTTATTCATAAACAGAGTCATTATGGATGTAGGTAGTTGAGGTGAGTATACTGAATTGGGCACGGCCCCTAATCCAATATGCCTGGTAACTTTATACAAAGGGACAATTTGTATATAGGCAAGTACATAGGGAGAATGTCACGTAAAGACCGAGTCATGCACCAAGGAGCTACCCGAAGCTAAGAGAGGGGCCTGGAACAGATCCTTCCCTAGCACTTTCCAGGACAGCATGGCTCTACTAACACCTTGATTCTTGACATCGAGTTTCCAGAACTGTGAGATAATAAATTTCTGTTGGTTAAGCCACTCTGTTTGTGGTGCTTTCTTACAGCAGCCCTAGGGAACCCATACTTTTCTTCTTTCCATTGGCCCCACACAGTGTCCTGAGACTCATTCTGATTGGTTTGATTTGAGACACATCCACTTCTAGGGCCAGGTGGACCATTGAGCAGATCGGACTCTCATGCCCACTCCTGGGGCTAGGGATGGAGTCAGTCCTACCCTACGTATATGTACCAAGAGTGGGCAGAGGGCTGTTCTCCAAAGAAAGAGCAAAGGGCTACCACCAGAGCAAGGGAGGCAGGCAAAAACAAAAGGTGTCTTCTATAGATGAGTGTATCAGAAAAGAGAAAAAGTGAGGCTGTTTTAACTCAGATTGCTCCTTGCTGGAATAATCAATGTCTCCTGCTCCATAAGCCTAATAAACAGCTGCTCATCAGTCATGTGCATGGTCATCTTCTCCATGAAGCCTTTCTTGAATTCCTCTGATGAAACTGAGAATTGCTCTGCACAGACCCCCATCTCATAGCTTGGTATGTGGCAGCAGTAACACTGGTGATCACTTTTACACAGTGTTTACGATGGGCTTGCCATGGCTCTAAAGTGGTTAACTCATTTGATCCTGATCATATTCCAATGAGGTAAATATTCTATTATCCCAATTTACAGGGGAGGAAATTAAGGCTCAGAGAAGTTAAGCAACATTCCTGAAGCTAATTTTCTTAGCTCCTAGGTGCTAAGTGCCAGAACTAATATTTGAGTCAAATCAATTTAGCTGCTGAATACATATTCTTTACTAGTTCATTATACTGTGTTAAGTTGTTCATTTTCTTTGCTTCTCTTTATAGCTGTCTCCTATGAGACCAGTGAAATTCGCCATGATTTTAGGTTTTAAACATTTAATCTTAAAAAAAAAAACTATTAATAGTTATATGTTTGTTTTCATGGGTATCTTCTCTTTATAACAAGAGATGCCTTTTTTTAGGGGCGCCTGGGTGGTCCTGTCAGTTAAGTGTCTGACTTTGGTTCAGGTCATGATCTCACAGTTCGTGAGTTGGAATCCCACATCAGGCTCTGTGCTGACAGCTCAGAGCCTGGAGCCTGCTTCAGATTCTGTGTCTCCCTCTCTCTTTGCCCCTCCCCCTGTTTGTGCTCTCTCTTTCTTTCTCTCTTAAAAATAAATAAACATTAAAAGATTTTTTGTTAAATAATAAGAGCTTCCTTTTAAAAAATTTTAGAGGTGCCATACAATTTCCTTCTTAAGTAAATTTATTTAAGTAAAAGATAATTCAAAATATGGTAAGGCCATTCGAGTACACCTAGCATGTAAATATGTCAAAAATGTTGGAAGGAGTGTAGAAATAATTCAAGTTCCTAATGTACTAACTACTTAGACTGTGAGATCTTTGAGGAATATATTATCTGATGCATTCGTAGTGGTAATGTTCCATACAGTGTCCAGCACATATCAGATACTTACTAAACACTTGCAGAAACATTTTGTGTTGATTGGGTTACTGGGCACATACAATACAGGACCGACAGGCCTCACCTGATTCAGTACATTGAGTTATGTGAACTATCAGGAATATTGATCACTGAAACGTTGATCATAACTGAAATTCAGCCAAGCACAGTCATGTTGCCAGGTATCTGTCAGCTGTTACCTAGATAAAGTACAGTGAAAGTTGGGGTCTCAGTTTAATGTGAAGTCACCAGACAACTTTATTTCTCAGAAGCACCATAGGCCTATGCTATATGTATTTTCTGGAAATGAGAGATTTTACAGACACTGGTTATTGTTCGTGATATTCTTCTTTAAAGGACTAACTCTTCTTTCTTTCTCAGAATAACTTCAGGTGAAAGTGTTCAATGAATATGAAGGAGCTGGAGTATGAAAGCAGAAAATCTTTGCCATGTTTAGAATATTCAGCTTTAGTCTGATAGGACTTAAAAAGCAAAAGGATTATTCTTAAACTTCTCCCACAAATATATCTCTTTTTATAGCCACATCCAAACAAAGGCTGGTAACGTGTAATGGATAAGCATGTGAACTTGGAAAAGTTAATTAACTCCCATGTGTCTCCTTTACTTTTCTGTAAAATGTGGATTATAATGGACTTGTTAAAAGGATAAAATGAGTTAATGTATATAAAGCACTTAGTTTACTATTGGGTAAGCACTTAGTTATAATAGGTGTTGTTATTATTGCTATTAATACTGTTGATTGAAACTCACGTTTTTCTGAGATGTATTAGAAGATCAACGCCACCTATGATGAGATCCTTTTTAATGTCAGGTACTTTAGGGACATTATTTCATTTAATCCTGTTTCACGTCAGTTTCCCCAGGAAGCAGACTTTGAGATTAGTGGGGAGGTTCACTAGGAAGTGCTCTTGATGTTAACATCTACAGAAGAAGGGAGGGGGGTTGGCTTGGCTAGACAGAGAGCTTGGGCTGGGTACAGTCACAGCAATGGCCTCCACTGATTCCACAGAATTCTCTGAACTGAGACGGTCTTTCAGGGCCGTCGTGTGTTGGGGCAGGAGGGGGCTGGCTTTTTTATGGCCTCATCAAACAGTTATTGGAGTAAGGTTGCTACCTAGGAAAGGAGGTCACCTTGGGAGTTTTCTCTCTTCGCTTGAGGCCAATTCCCAGCAAGAGCTCTGAACTGTGAGGTGTCAACACTCTTGAAGCTGGTGAAATTGGACCTCCAGTCCCAACTGGGGATTCTAGGTGCTGCTACACGGTGTCTGCTACAGTCCACCTCTTTAGATCAGGTCCACATCTTTATACAACTTCTGGGAGAAGTAGCTCTAGGATTCTGGTGGGCCTCTTTGCCTTGGAAAAACTTTTAAGAGCCACTTTTTTAAAAAAAAGTTTATTTATTTATGGGGGGGCGGGTAAGAGGGGCAGAGAGAGAGGGAGAGGGAGAAAATCCCAAGCAGGCTCCACACTGTCAGCACAGAGCCCACTGCAGGGCTCAAAACCATGAACTGTGAGATCATGACCTGCGCCAAAGCCAAGAGTCGGATGCTTAACCGACTGAGCCAGGCGTCCCCACTGGAGCTGCTTTTCAAGTCACAACTGATCCTCACTGTCATTATCTGTTCTTAGATCCCCTCACTCTCAGCTAGCATCTCTACCAGTCTAAGTGGCTTATCTAGTGTCGTGACTCAGACTTCACATTTGAAGGGTCTAAGCCCATGGTCATCATGACCTTCTCAGCCAGGACAGTGACTCCGCTTTTTCTTGTCAGATCCTTGATATAAGAAGCTCAAAGCGCCCAAGTGGAAATCACAACTTAAAGTTCAAGGGACTCTTGCTATGTCCTCTGGTAGGATTGTGTATCAGTGCATCAAACACCATATAAGCCCTCAGTTAGTGTTCTCGGCTAAGGCCCTGTAGGTGGGAAAGGCAAAACCATAACTGGAATATCTGTCTGTTCTAGTGAAAGTGAAATTTTACTTTTATTTTATTTTATTGTTTATAAATAGAGAGAAGGCATGAGTGGGGGATAGGTCAGAGGGAGGTGGGGAGCGGGGGGAAGAGAGAGAGAGACAGAGAGAGAGACAGAGAGAGAGAGAGAGAGAGAGAGAGAGAGAGAGAGAATCCCAAGCAGACTCCATGTTCAATGTGAAGGCTGACACAGGGCTTGATGCCACGATCATGAGATCATGACTTCAGCCAAAATCAAGAGTTGGATGCTCAACCAACTGAGCCACGTATGCTCTCCAAAAGTGAATTCTTACACAGGGTAGAAAGGCTCTAATGTAGTGAAATTACCACAAAATGTCCGGTAGACTTCTATAAAAGATGGCTCAGAATTGACCTCTCTTCTTGACAGCTTGGCCATTCAGCAGTGGTAAAGGGTAAATTTGCCTTTGTGAGGAGAACTATAGTTGGCACTATGAATGTTCTCCATCCCTGCCACCATGGCTACTCTGTGCATGTGCTCATGTGTCATTAGTGGGGACAGTAATAGGCTGGCAGACATCAAATGGCTGGGGCATTCTCTCTACTTAGTTGTTTAATGCTCCCTCCGTAATGGATGCTCTCTGATGGCTGTTATTATATAGTGGGGGCTCTGAAGCTGGGATGACCCTTCAGAGTTGTAGATGGCAAGGGTGGGGGGTGCTTTATATTCTACATCGAACAAGCATTGGTTTCAAGTTGCCCTCAAAAAGAAAGTATGACCTTGGGTAAGGTGGTTTCAAGTGGTGAATTGGTAAGTGTTTAGCAATTGACAATCTGCAGATAAGGAAAAGCCTGATGAGTAGTGTTTGCCGACGTTTATGATGTAGATAAGGGGTCGGAGAACTACAGCCCGCTGGCCCACCAACTGATTTTGTAAATAAAGTTTTATTGGAAGATGGCCACATCCATTTGTTTGCATATTGTCTATTCACTTTTTCTACAGTAGGCAGAGGTGACTAATTGCCACAGAGAGAATTGCAAAGTCAGAAAGTATTACTATCTGCCTCTTAAAAAAATTTGCTGACTCCTTGGGTAAATACTCCCACCATGTTTGATTTCAAGCTACCAACTGAACTCAGAGTTGGGGACTGTTGCCTACCGCTGGCCCTCATGAGCCAACACGAGCCAACTGTAGCACACCGCGTTGGCTGAGGTCAGTTCCTGGATAGGGCTGAGAGCTGGAGCTTGAAGCTGGCAGTGTGCCTAGCATTGCATTCATTAAAATTCCTGCAGCATCCTTAAAGGAAGAGGCTCTTATTACGACCATTTTTCAGATCAGAAAACTGAGATTAAAAGTGTTATATCTATTTTGTCCTAAGTTATGAAGATAACAAGTAGTCAAGCCAATGACCAAACACAGATGTGTCACGGCCCCAAAAGATTCTATACCCTCCTATTCAGCTGGCTTAATTCTACCATCTGATGCCATCTGTTCATTCATTCATTCATTCATTCAACTACTGTTTAGTAAATATTTGCTAGGTGCTCGATATTATGATACAGCAAGAAGTAAGATACAAGGGGAAACCCTCTCCTTAGCCAGTGACATTGGGGTTTTGATGTGTTTGCTTATCTGAATATCTGAATCTGTCATCTGAAAGTTATGGACTATTGTAATTTTCACTGATATCTCTCCTTTCTGATTGACTCCCTATTGTACTAATGATCAGTATTATAGAAAATGGCACTTCTTGGTCTCACGATTGCTTTATGTTAAATTCTGCTTTCCAGTCAGTTCATGATCCATTAATAATGGTGGCATTTAAGGGACCAACGAATCATGTCTATCTCCCACCAAACTCACAACCAATTAAGATGTTGACACTAGACTTAGAGACATGAAGATCATGATAGAATGTATCGAAGAATTTGGTTATAGTTGCAACAACAGGTAATTTGTTCAACTAATAATTACTAAGCACCTACTATTTGACAGGTCTTGTTCTAGAACCTGAGAATACAGGAGTGGAAAAGGGAATAAAACCCTGCCTCCAGGAGCTTATATTCTAATGGAATCTAGATTCTCAGTACATCTTCAATCTATAGCTTAGAACCCACCTATACTGGAAAATGGGTTTTTAGTGGAACTCACTCAGCTATCTGAGAGAAAGATTGCCTTGCACCTGTTGAACACCACTGGTGGGGAAAGAAAGATGAGTTTCTAGATCTAACCCCAGAAGACCAGGCCTACCTCTTTACCCATGGGTTAAAACTTCATGGAAGAGGAGAAAGAAGAGAGTACATCCATCCTGGGGGCTAGTTGGTCTACCATAGAGAAGGATAAAGTATAAGCCACGTTTATGAAGATCTTTACCTTAATTTTAATCAATTTAGATGTTGATATAATTAAAGGCATAGAAAAAGATTCTGGAAACATTATTCTAATACCATTTCTTCCAGGGAACAGTAACTTCCTATGGAGACAAGAAGGGAGGGAATAGATTTTTTATTTTCTATAAAATGGCAGAAATGACGTCTAGTATTTAAATCAACTGACTTGCCTAGAACAGCTAGGAACATAGTAGGTATTCAATAAAGTCTTGTGGGTTTCTTGATTCCCAACATTCCCATTTGTACTTTGGTAAATTTCGGGACTAAAGAATCATCATAAAGGTCGGGCAAGCCTCTTTCTGTTCTGGGTCAAATATAAGAGTCTCACGCTGGTGCTGCTGCTTCTGTTTCTCCTCCTCCTCCTCCTCCTCCCCTCCCCCCCCCTTCTCCTCCTCCTTCTTCTTTTTAAATAATTATAGTATCAATAATATCACTTAATATTGCGAAGCAAGTGTTTTGTACTTGCCTGAGTAATACCCACTGTGTGCCTTGCTAAAATTACATGGTTCTTTCTGGATGGAAAACACTCTGTTTATAAAATGTCCTATTATCATGCTCGTGATGAATGAGCTGTGTTTATTTGTTTCTTTCCTGGCTGTCTTTAGGAGATGATCTAAGGTTAATGGTGGAAATGCTACCAAAATAAATGGTTTTGTGTAGTCAAATATTTCATCTGAGAACTCTGTTTCAGGAAACTTAGGAAGAAAACAAATGAGTACTTTTGGAGCATTTGAATTCATTCTTTAACTTCAGTGCCGCTAAGCTTTCCAAGATATGTTTAAAAGTGTATTTTCCAAGTTACCCACAAAGTCTACAATGCTTCCACCAACATGTCAATTAGGACATTATACATATTTTCTTCTGGAAAATCCTCAAAAGGATGTAGAAGATGATTTCTGATGTCTCTGTAAAATTGTCCATTTTCCACATGAAGTGGTTCCATAGAATCATAATCTTTCATGAGAGTGATATTCACCAGACCTGGCTTTAAAAATTTTCTTAAATTGACATCTTGTTCTGAAAATAAGCAGATGTAATATTTGCCACTAATCCTTACAAGTTTGGATGGCTTTGAAAAAAAGATGTGGTCTTGTGGGTAAAATACAGGACTTTAGTGTCACCGATTCTGATGTAGGTCAGACTTAGTGAAGAACCATTTGAGGCTTACATGGGGATTTCTCGCACTTTTGGTCAAAGTTCTACATAAATTGCTCCTCCTAAGTGATGTTGTCAAAGTGACGTCATCATCATTTCTTCCCCCCTGGGCTTTGCGATCCTTCTAAGAGGATCCTTTAGGTCCAGCCAAGTACAAAGGACTATTTCTCAGACATCTCGTTCCTGCAAGGATTTACATATTCAGAAATACTTGCAAATGCCAAAGTCATTTTTTTTTTGTCTTGCAGACAATATTACTTTGGAGGTAAACAGAAGTTTCAACTTCAACAGTGGACTTAACATGGCAGCTTACTAAGAGAAGGAGCCTATACTGTACGAGATTTCTTTAAGATCAAGATTTTTTAGTTAAAAAAAATGAAAGAAAAGAAAAGGAAAGAAAAGAAAAGAGAAGAAAGAGAAGAGAAGAGAAGAGAAGAGAAGAGAAGAAAAAAGAAAAAGATTAATATATACCAAATCCTGGCACGGCAAAGACAGTGAATTTTTCTTCCAAGTCCTTCTGGTGAACTCCAGAATAAGAGGTTATGCATCTGATTCTTGTAAACATTATTGTCTTTTTCTAAACTTTGAATTATGATACCTTTAGGGGAGGGGTCCAAAAGTGACTTAAAGGGAAGGGAAAGACTCATCATCAAGTGAAATTCCAGTGGCAGAGTTTCCAGCGAAAGGTAATTACTGGCTCCTTCAAGGGCTATATTCTATTTTTGTTCCTTAATTTATTATTATTCATTTAATATAAAATGAATTTAATTGCTTTGCATAATCACAAGAGTAACTTTTGCTCTTCTGAGAGTGGAAAATTTAGGCAACAGAAAAGAGAGGAGAAAATGTTTACAATTCCACTTGCCTGTCGATAAGCAAAATTAATTCAGGGTGTCACTTTGCAGATTTATATTTGTTTATTTAATAAAAGATTTATTGATTCATTGATTTTCTGTGGCAGGTGCATTTCTAGGTGTTGGAGATAGAGGCAACTATAAGATGCTGTCTTCATGGAGCTTACATTCTAGAGACAAAGACAAGTAAACAAGTAAATACTCTGATATATGAAATCGAGGCAGGGAGTGATAAGTGCCATTAAAAAATAGCTCCTGGGGGTGGCTCAGTCAGTCAAGTGTCCAACTCTTGATTTCAGATCAGGTCATGATCTCGTGGTCTTGAGATCGAGCCCCACATTGGGCTCTGCACTGAACGTGGAGTCCACTTGAGATCCTCTTTCTCCCTCTCCCTCTGCCCCTCCTCCCAGCTCTTTCTCTCTCCCATTCTCTCTTTCTATCTCTCTCAAAAAAAGTTCATAACATAGAAAATGATGGTAGAGTGGTGGGAGAGCGATTTTCAGCTCAAAAGGACTCTTTTGAAGAGGGGACATTTGAATAGAAACTAGAAAAGACGAAGCTCTTAGGCTGTGTCAAGAGCTAGGAAAAGCCACTCTGGCAGACAGCAAGTGAAAAGGCAGTAATAAGGAGATTGCAATGGCAGTTCAAGGAAAAGCAAGACAGCTAGTGTGGGGCACAGAGAGTAGGAAGGGATGGAGTTATGTGAGAGTCAGAGGCCAGTTCAGATTGGCTACCGCAGGAAGTGGTCTGGATTTTATTCCAATCTGACTTGGATTTTTCCTAGGTTAGTTTGGTTGCTGCGTGAAGACTTTGGAGGAGCAGTAAAGGAAGCGGGAGGACTAGTTAGGGAATGTGTGCAATTGGCCACACAATGGGTACATATGTACGGATTGGGGTGGAAGCAATGGCCGCCATGACAAGTGGTCAATTGGTGGATTATTGTAGAGCTCTGGATGACAGCATTTGACGGTGCTTTGAATGTAGGGAAGGAGGCAAAGACATTCATCTATGAAGCTATTATAACATCACTTCTTTTACTGAACAGACTGTAGTCCAGCCAGCAATCGAGGTCTCCCTAAACTTCTTCCGGCCAGATGGTAGTCAATAAACAGCCATCTCCGAGTTTATTTCTCCAATCTCCAGAAGAGAAAAACTCGGACTGTTTTTTATTTGGAAACACTGAAATGACATTCTCGTACCTATAACTACATATATCTGATCACTTCCAAAAGACGTTGCTGAAAACCAAATTGTTGGATCAAAGAGTTATTCACCTTTAAAATTTGGCACACTACTTGACCCTCCGTTCTCCACTTTAAGGCAATCCTGTGACGTGAAGACTCCGTTTCACGTTTTAGCAGCGGATGCAATTTGGGCTTGCCCATTCCACTACGCAATGGTCTTTCTAGATAAAATGGTGCATTGGTACAGCTGGTAGAAAGAAGGACATTTTCTGAATGATTGTGGCGAGAAGATGATCTTTGGCTTGGAAGCTTTCCCTCTAGCATAGGAAGCCAGGATTTCCTCACCACCTGACTTTGGGTCACTCTTGGCCACCAAGCTGCTGCTCAAAGCAAGCGTCCTTGTGCAACACCAGTTTGCACAGTGGTCCTTGAGGTGGAATGAGCATCACAGAGGCAGCATCAGGTCCAGCTTAGAAGGACAGGAGGGATTTTTTTTTTGGGAAAATGGGACAAAGGGATACTTGCAAAAACTCCTTTAAAAAAATTTTTTTTAATGTTTACTTATTTTTGAGAGAGAGAGACAGAGACAGAGTGTGAGTGGGGAAGGGGCAGAGAGAGAGGGAGACACAGAATCTGAAACAGGCTCCAGGCTCTGAGCTGTCAGCACAGAGCCCGACATGGGGCTTGAACTCACGAGCCGCAAGATCATGACCTGAGCCGAAGCAAGACACTGAACCCACCAAGCTACCCAGGCGCCCCACAAAAACTCCTTTTAAGTGGTTCTCCAGAATAACTAGTACAGCTAAAGAGAAAGAATGTATGTCTGCATCCAGATCTGAGCACTGGCCCTTACTAGCTCTGTGCTCTTGTCTAGGTGATTTCACTACTCTGGCCCTCACTCTCATGAGCTAACAAACAAGACTTTGACTCCTACCTTGTGTGGTTAACCAATATAATGGTGTTTGTCGAACAAGTTAAACTCAGGACGTAGGACATACTTTTTGCCGCAACGGTTTACTGTGCACATGCTATGTGCCAATTTATGCACCCATTGCTTGATATCTATTATCCGTGATCTCATATATTTCTCATGGTAACATCAGCGTGGATGATATTTTTATCTCGTATTTCAGATGAGGAGAGTAAAAGTCACAGAGCTAACAAGTGGTAACTCCGGAGCATGAACTCCGGGTGTCTGATTGCAAAGAACCAACCCGTCCCAAGCACATTCTTGGTACTCAGTCTCAATTCTAGCCTTGACGGACTCTGGCAGGGGACATATTGGAGGCTCATCTTTCATCCGGAACTGGGTAGAAATAGCCACAGAGAAAATTGCCTTTGTCCTTGATTTTACCTAACCGCACTATCTGCTTCCTGCTCAGATGTTCCTGGCTTACGGAACTCAAATTTAAAATGATCAGTTAGAGGTATGCATACAGTCGTGGCAGGGGGTCTGTATCTGGTGGGAGATCTGAGATAATCCATTGGATTATGGTCAATGATTCAGAGATATTTCCTCTTCTCCAGTCTTCCCACTTTGACTCATAGAAAAGGAATTTCAGGCCTTTCGGAAAAGCCAAGAGGAGAACTTCTGCCCTTTCTTCCATCCCATATATGGAGGGAGCCACTTATCTGAATGGTGTGATTACAGAAGCATGAGCCACTTCTGAGCTGGTCAGCCTGGACCTTGGAGGGTATAGTCTCTGTTACGTGGACACATCTTCTAAGTAGAAAGCAAACCTGGGATGTGTCCAGTCCAGACCTTGAGGCCTGCCCACCTCTGATTTCTTGGACTCACTTAGATGGGCAAGGTGCACGTCAGAACTAGGACTCGACCCTGACACTGGGTCACCGTGTGATTTGCACTTCACCATGACATTGCCATGGAAGTCCCACTTCAAAGCCCAAGAAACTCTCCCCGTATCCTCTAACTAGGGTAGATTTAGTGGAAAGGAAAAGCAGATCCACCCTCGTCCTTTCCTTATTAATTTGGTTGCTTTGTCCAACATGCTTAATTCTTTTTTATTACTAACCTCCATTGGCTCAGATCTGTCAGCTTTCTTTGGAAACAGGGGACAGAGACATGACAGAGACATTCCAGGAGAGTGCCTTTCCCAGGATTACAGACCTAGATGTGTGACCAGAGAGCTGGTCTTTGAGATCTATCCAGCAGTGAGAATTAAATAATACATGTAGTATTCACAGAGACATCCAAAGAATATTCTAGAACAGAAGTCAGCTAATGATGTACCACGGGCCACATGTAGCCTGCGGCTACCTAGTTCTAGAGAATAATTTGTAGATTTGTCTGCTTGTGTCTAAAAACAAACAAACAAACAAACAGACCATGCATGGCTGGGTGAGGTTTTCTTCCTACTTAAAAAAAAAAAAAAAAAAAAAAAAAAAAAAAAAAAAAAAAAAAAGATAGGTATTAGCGTTACAGACAAGTTTAGAGGATATTAAGTCTTGGCTTACTCACGGGGAGGGGGGCTCAGAGATACTGCAATCTGGCCTGAGTATAATAAACCCCTTTGTTACATTTAAATACCATCATACTATCTTATATACAGCAAAGCATCGGGATGTTTTACAGTAACAATGCGGCAGCACGAAAACCCCAGACAACTCTAAAAAGGCGCTAATTATTATTATTAGTGTTTTGCGCTAACAATAAATGTCAAACGGAACCCTGAAAACAAATAACTACCTGTCACCAAGTGAATGAAAGGCAATTTTAGTAAAGTGAATTAAAACCCCAAACATCACCAAGCCCAACCGGTGAGCAATGCCAAGGCAGCTTAGCAGATGCCTTGGTGAATGCCTTTTCTGGAGTTGCAGGGATAGGATGTCCTTGGGGCAGAGCACTGGGGACCAATGCCAGCTCATTAGCACCCAGGGCACCTGGAAAGGGGAGGTGGGCCGGGCTGAGAGGAGGGGGCAAGAGCACGTTCAGGCCCTCCGTCCCCGCAGATGGAAATTGGAGACCATTAAGAAAGAGAGAATCTTTATTTATTGGCCGGGCTGCAGCCTGCTTGAGTGTTATCAGTGAAAAATTAAAGTTGGACAGCAGAGCTCAGATTTGTTTTCCTGACATATTTCCCTTAGATTTTTCAAAGTGCATTCTGGGTGTCTCCCAAAGACTATTTTTTAAAAATAAATCGCACATTTTATTTTTTCAAACTTCATTTATCTTTGATATCTGATTGACATATTCAGGACAGTCTAATCCTTTCTGCTGAAGTGAGCTATGACAGTAGCTGCTACAGCAATCAACATCACAGAGCCCTCCCCAGGAACAGGGCTGTGTCTTCCCTTCTGCCAGGAAGAAGAATCTGGCGGGTTCTCTCTAGATGGCCGTGCAGGTGGTGGGATCCGTCCCTTGGGTAGGCAGAGAGAAGAGGCTTAGAGGCTTGGATCGGCTCTCTCTAATTACTGCAGTATCATCAGAGAAACCGGGAGCCTCATGAAAGAAGCAAGAGGCTGCGGCTTGTCTCTCTAATTTTCTTACTTTGTTATAACCACTGGGGAAGTTGGAGATACTTAGCCTTGTTACCATGAGCAGCTTTGTTTATTCGATCTGGTCCAGGACTGACTTCTCTCTCTCTCTCTCTCTCTTCCTCTCCTGACCTTTTCTCCTTTTCTTTCTCTTTCTTTCTTCTCAGTGTTGGGATCGATAACATAGCCACCCAGTTGTTCTACACTCAAAGTTGAGTCATTCGGAGCAGAAGGCTTCCTCCCACCTCCCCTCTTGGCTGTCCTGCAACCCCTCTCTCAAATCTCGCGGTCACCAGATATGATTTCCTATACAAACAAACGCACCCACATCTAAGTGCGTGCATGTACACAAACGCTCTTTTTTCTTCTTTTCTACACAAACAGTAACATATCATACACACCGTTTTTCACCTTTTTTTTTTTTTAATCCTAAAGTCTTTTATTGTGGAGATCATTCCAGATCAGCTAATAAAGAACTTGGTCTTTCAAAAAAACAAAAACAAATGTAATACGCTCCAGTATGTGGTCACAGCATAAATTATTCATTAAGTTTTCTGAACCTGGAGGCATTTAGGGAATTTCCCAACAACCCTGCACTAAATAACCTTCAATACAAGTCATCCCCCACACGTGGGAGGGTGTCTGTGGAATAAATGCCTAGAAGGGGGCTGGCTGGGGCAAAGGGTCAGTGCATTTATAACTTTGATAAATATTGCCAAATTGTCCTCCACAGAGGTTGCAGAATTTGGATTTCCATCCGTCATAAATGAGAAGGCCTATTACCCATACTCTCACCCCCAGAGGGTTTTGTCAAACTCTGTGAGGTGTGCAAACCGGGAAAGGAAAAATGACGTCCTGGTAAAATTTTAACTTGCGTTCCTCTTGAGTCAGGTATTGAATATCTTGTCATAGGTAGAGATAGAGATAGAGATAGAGATAGAGATAATAGAGATAGAGATATAGAGATTAGAGATAGATATATAGAGATATAGAGATATAGATATAAATATATAGATATATAGATATAGATATAGATTTAGATATAGATTTAGATATAGATATATAGATATAGATATAGATATAGATATAGATATAGATATAGATATAGATATAGATATATAGATATAGTTATAGATATAGATATAGATATATCTGTCCAGAGGAGGCATATCTGAGTTGGTGACATTCAAGCCAGGATGGGCTGAATAAGAAGAAACAAGGATGCAAAGAGCAGAGCAGAACAGCTCCTTTCCATCTTGAATACAGTAGCCCCCCCATCTGTGGGGGATACGTTCTAAGACCATCATGGATGCCTGAAACCATGGATAATACCAAACTCTATACATACTAGGTTTTCTCCTACGCCTACATGCCTATGATAAAGTTTAATTTGTAAATCAAGCGCGGTAAGGGCTTAACATCAATAACTAACAATTATAAAATAGAACGATATGCTGTAATAAAAGTTATGTGAACATGGCCTCTCTCTTTGTCTCTCAAAATATCTTATTGTACGGTACTCACCCTTCCTGTGATGCTGGGAGACGGTACAAAGCCTACATGATGAGATGAAGTGAGGATGCATGACAGAGGCATTGTGACGTAGTGTCGGGCTACTGTTGAACTTCTTTTCTCTTTTTTTTAATGTTTATTTATCCGAGAGAGAGAGAGAGAGAGCGAGCAGGAGACACAATGTGAAGCAGGCTCCAGGCTCCGAGCCGTCAGCACAGAGCCCAACGCAGGGCACAAACCCATGAACCATGAGATCATGACCTGAGCCGAAGTCAGACGCTTAACTGACCGAGCCACCCAGATGGCCCGCCACCGTTGAACTTCTGATGCTTGGTGGGCCAAATACGGTCTCTGTCCCAACTACTCAGCTTTGCTGTTTTAGGGCCAAAGCACCCATAGAAAATATGTAAACCAAAGGGGAGTGGCTGTGTTTCGGTAAAACTTTATTTATGGACCCTGAAATTTAAACTTTTTATAGTTTTATGTATCATGATGTATTATTCTTGTTTTTTAAATCAAACATGAAAAATATAAACATTATTCTTAGCTCATGGGTTGAACGAAAGCTGATGGTGGGCTAGATTGGCCCACAGGCCACGGTTGCTGGACCCGCGCCCTCATCGGAAAGCACATGATGTAACTGCTTCACCAATAGTAGGTACTGATTCACCACTGAGAAGAGAAAGAGGCAAGGGGAGGGATGAGAGGAAGAGACAGGAAGGAGAAACAAAGAAAGAAAAAGATGCAAATTGCATTAACTTCTAGCTTCGACTTGGATAACTCTTGGTCCAGCTCATCAAGATAACAATTTTCTTATTGCTTATTTATGCTTATTTACGTATTTTGAGAAAGAGAGAGAGTGAGTGGGGTAGAGGCACAGAGAGGGGGAGGGCAGAGGGAGAATCTCAAGCAGGCTCCGTGTGGTCAGCACAGAACCGGACGCGCAGCTCGAACTCACGAACTGTGAGATCATGACCTGAGCCGAAATCAAGTCAGGCGCTTAGCCAGCTGAGCCAGCCAGGCGCCCCTCATCAAGATAACAATTTAACAGTATGTATAAAACGCATTAATAATGTGCCTCACTTTTCTTAACAAAAATCCACTTTGAGACGTATCCAGAGCAAACGGGCAAATAAACACCCCAAAGTATATATGCCAAGATGTTCATATACTTTTATTTACAATAAAACAATTCACAACTTTCACCATGCAGTGAATAGCAGATTGGTTAGATAATATTACCAGGGAAAATCGTGCATCTTTTAAAAATGATCAGGTAAATGTCTACTTAGCGACACATAAAGTCACTGATGATATATGAAGGGCAAAATGTAGGTCACAAAATACCAGATTTCATGCGAGCCCACTTTTGCAATACACATAGTTACGTGCCTAAACACGCAAGAAAGCACCAGAAAGCTGCGTAACAAAATATTTATATTGGTGGCTCCTGGATGAAAAGATTAAGGGGTTTATGCATTTTTCTATATTTGCTAAAATTTATATTATTAGAAGATGTTGTTTTTATCAGCGCAAAAAAATGTAGGTTGTAAAAATAGAATAGACAAAGACAATTTGGGAGGATCTCAGCTTTGTGCCTTGTGTAAAAGATTGTGTCTAAAAATATCTTGAAAATACAACTCCCTTCAGATTCTTAGAGTGTCTGGACGCTCTTGAGCGTCCAGTGTCTCCTGAGCTACATATTGAATCTGTGTTTTCTTCTTGTTGGATGGTTACATCCATAACCTCCCTCCCAGCCTGCCTCAGCAACCTGCCATCTGTCTTCTCCCTGACCTGTTGAGGACTCACAAAAACATTAGTTCTCTCAAAAGCGTGGCACTTGGGAGCAACATAGAGGGAGACATGGAATTTTTATTGCTTTTCTTCTGTTTTCCTTTCTCCGGGTCCTCCTTTTTCTCTCTGCCTCTGCCCCAGTGGGGCCAGTGCATGTATTTCCTCCCACACTCAGCCCCCAGAGCCACGCTCTCAACTGTGACAGTGACGGCAGCCATCCTGGTTGTGATTTATCTTCACAAGTTGCCAGATCGCTCTTGGTAGCGTGTCTGTGCTTGGTGAATAATGAGAAAGACCCACCATCCATCTAAGGACAAAACAATGTGAGCAGTTACATTTAAATTTAGCCATTTCTGCCCCTCCGCCCCCCATCTCAGCTTATTTCTTCTTTTCTGATCGAAAAAGGCCCAGTTAAGGCCCTTTGTGGTAAATACCCAAATAATTGTGTCACAAAGGGGGAGGATCATTTTTCACCAGGGTCAACGATCGCTGTGGATGAGCTGCTATCCTGAAGTTGCAAACTCTGCTCCAAGTCTGGTCTCTTAATAGCAACTGCTCTGGACCTTCAGAGGGGACTCATTTCAATGCCTGCCTATTAACTACTGAAGCTCAGGTTATTGGACCAGTTAATGCCGTTTGTAAATTGCAAGAAGACACAACCTCTACGTAAGGCAACACCGGGGAGTTGGATATGTCTCCCTGACAAACAATCAGGAAAGGATGAAACACATAAATATAATCTCCACCTGATGTGACAGCACTGAGGTTTGGGGAGAGGGAGCTCTGGGGACGAGCAGACCTGAGTTTGAATCCCTGCTCAGACACTTATTGTCTAGCTGTTTGACTCTGAGCAAATTATGTATTCTCTGCACCTGCTCCCTCATCTACAAAATGGATTATTCACACCTATTTGAGGGATTTTAGGAAGGTATGGCAGATTGTGTTTTCTGAAGATGGCCGTGAAACCATCTCCCGTGCCATGATTTCTAGAACATACCCACTGCCTTATCCAGAAGTAGAGTCTAATTTTCCTTCCCTTGAGTCTGGGCAGATTTCTGGCTCACTTGTAACCAACGGAAGGTGGCAAGAGTGAATCCGTATGCCTTTTGAGTATGGGTCGTAAAAGTTTGCAGTTTCTGCATCACACTTGGCATTCACACCTAGACCCTAAGTAAGAAGTCCAAATACCTTGAGTCTGCCGTGCCATGAGGAAGCCCATGCAGCCCCTTGGAGAAGCCACGTGTGGTTGTTACTATCCATAAACCCAGCTGGAGTCCCAGCCAGCAACCAGCATTGACCATCAGCCATGGGAGACAAGACACCCAGATGATTTCAGCTCCTAACCACCAGTCACCCCTAGTGTTCCAGCCTTCCTAGTGGATCCCCTAGGCACTGTGAGACAGAGACCAGTCCCCCCTTGTGCCCTATCCAGCTGCCTCACCCACACTGTCTGAGAGCATAGGAGAATGGTTGTGTTAGGCCACCAAGTTTGGGGTGATTCGCTCTGTAGCAAGGGTAACAGGAAAACCAAATCCTATACAGCAGGAAGTACACAGTAGGGCTCTTAATGAATGGCAATTCTAATCATTTACATCATTTTCTTCTCTAAATTAAACGTTAGGTATGACAGGAAGTGGTAAAATAGCACTAAGGGACCTCCACCTCTAGGAGATGGAAGAGAATGAATCCGTTCAGCTTTCACTCACTCAGGCACCCACGCGAGCGACAGCTGGAGGTTTACGAGATAGCGAAGTGCCAGGCGTATGGCTGGGTGCGGGGCGATGCCGACAAAGAGGCACCTGGACTCTCCCCACGAGGCGTCCAGTGGGGCAGAAAGATAAGCAAGTGAAGAAATGAGTAAGAAAAGGGCAATTCTGTGAAGAAGCCACCTAGGATCATGTGTTAGGGGGTGGGGAAACGACCAGAAGCTTTGACTAGCCACCGGGAGCGCTTGAGAGCTGGTGCGTGTACCAAGTTTCAAAGAAGCTCCAGAAAATTGCCGATTCCCGTGCCTCGTGTTTGCAAGTTCTGCTTCCCTGGGGCTCATGCAGTGGTCTCTCTGCCACCGTTCTGTCGAGGGTTGCACAGGACTAAAAGCTCTTTGAGGCCGGGGCCCCCACCCCTGCTTGGTCACAGCCATGCCCTGCAGCCCAGGGCAGATTTTGTCCCAGGGTAGACATTCATTTCAACAGTTTCAAATGTACTTTTGGAATCAAGAATCTTCGAAATTCCATATGAAGAAATACAGGGATACTGTGTCACATATAAAGCATATGTGCCTATAACATGTATTCGATACGTAAAGTATTTAATTTAGGAACTACGTAGGTAACATTAACTCCTTGAATTTGGACTCCTTGAACAGAATTCCTTGAATTTTATAACAGACACGTTTTTGTGCCAGTTAAAAATATTAATTTGTCGTTACATAATAACAAAGGCATAAAATCTCCTGCAAAGTATGGTGTCACAGATACAAATGAAATTCCATTTTGCACCTTCCTCTCCATGATGCCTCCCCCTTAGTGTGGTAACCTCTGCATCACTTTGCTTTCTCTTGGGATTTTCCGAAGATTTTCATGCACATGTCTGTGCGCGTGGAATGTACAAAATACTGTTTTGTGCTTTTAGAACCTTGTGGTGGTTAAAAAAGGCCTCCTTTGGTTAAGTCCTGTTTCTGCAACTTGCTTCTTTTCCCCCTCAAAAATATGTCTTGAGGACTTGTATATGTGGGCCCACAGGGATCCTTCTTATTCTTTTCAGAAAACTTTTTTCAATTTATTTATTTATTTTGAGAGAGGGGGAGGGCACAAGCAGGGAAGAGGCAGAGAGAAGCAGAGACAGAATCCCAAGCAGACTCCATGCCATCAGCACAGAACCCAACGTGGGGCTCAAACTCACGCAACAGTGAGATTGTGACCTGAGCCGAAAGGAAGAGTCGGACGTTTGACTGACTACACCACCCAAGTGCCCTGTTCTTACTGGTTTTAAAACCACTGCGCCCCATTTTCTCCTTCATACTTTATGTAGCCATCGCTTTCTGATGGACATACGGGTTTCTTCCAGTCACTGTACTTCCCCCGAGGAATGTGACTTACATCCTTACACAAGTGCCCTTGTGCCTTGTGTGAAGGTTTCTCTAGGCTCCAAGCAGAGGAGCGAATGGCTTCATCAAGATCATAGGTAATTTTATGTTAAAGCAACATCAGTATTCTATCCAGTGCCTGAAAGAGCATTCATTTCTCCATACTTTGCCATCTATTAATTTTTTTTAATCAAAATATTGAATGAAGGGATGATTAGCATCACAGAAAAATCTAAAACGTCTCGTATGTGTTACTCATGGTCCTTGTCCTGGGCAAGCGTGTCCCTTTTCTCCAGTAACCTGGGGGACGGTGGCGGGGGTTGGGAGGGGAGGACAAACAGAACCCTTGCCTCATGGATAGAAATATTTCAGAGAGCCAGAAGAACATTCCAAAAAGTAGAAATAGTGGTTTGGGGGCTGCTGAACTGCACGGCTAAGAGCAGGGGAGCGGCTGGAGGGGAGGCACGGTGCAGAAAATCATGACACAGAAACAGAATTGTTTTCTAATAAAAAATCTCTCAAAGTTTTCCACGAGGCCCTGTCAGCAGGTCTTCAAGCAGCACGGCTTATTTTAAATTTTATTTAAATCAACAAATTGTACACACTTGAACACGGAAACAGAATACAAGGAAAACACAAGCTGCCCTAACAGAGCAATGTCTAATAAACATTATGCTACTCAGAGATATTTGCTGTTTAATCACCCCATGAAAGGATGCATTCAGCCAAAAGATGTCAGATAGCATCTTGCTAAAGGCAATGGTGCCAGCTTTCCTGGCTTCTGAGTTCATGAAGCTAATTTTTTTTTCTCTTCTCCCCATTTGCCTCTTGCTTTTTTTTTTTTTTTTTTTTTTTAACACCAAGATCTGAGAGGCTCTATCTCTTGGCCATTCAGAGGATAAAACATTTGTGCTTTGAGTAAGAATAATAATATCCATTTATTCCATAGTTTCTTTTAAAAAAAATTTTTTTTAAAGTAATCTCTACACCTGGCATAGGACTCGAACTCATGACCCCAAGATCAAGAGTCTTACGATCTACCGACTGAGCCAACCAGGCACACCTACTGAATAGTTTCTTTGTCAGGACTGGCTATATGCTTTGTGGGGCCCAGTGCAAGTGAAAATGTGGTGCCTTGATCAAAAATTTCAAAATAGTGACAACAGAGCATTAAAACCAAGTGTGGGGCCTTTCTGAGTGTGGGCCCAGTACAGCTGCCCGGGTTATGCACCCAGGAAGCCAGCCTTGATTTGTGGCCATCTGGGGGAAGATATCGTTTCTTAGCAGCAGAGTCCTCCCCTGCTTCTCTGCTCCAAGAAAAGGCAACGTGACTGGATCAATGAAACCCCATGAGTATGACAGTGGTTGGCCCCTGAAGGTTTTCGAAGGATGGACCAGCTAACTGCTAAGCTTACTTTGCTGGCTGTTATGCAAGCTGAGAGCTAGGTTACTAGGGGAAATAGAAAATAGTTGAAAGGCAGCATTGGGAATTACATAGGCCAGAAGAAAAGGCCAGGAAGACTAGAAAACATGGTCCCCTGAGTAGAACTTTGAGGAAAGAAAGATTTGAAGAGAGATTTTTAAAATGACGTTTCAGTACATGGTATGTGGATGTGATTCCTTCTTTTCCTTAAAAATGCTTCAGCAAAAGCTACTTAGTCACTAAAGCAATCAGGAAGAATATGATAAGATGCCATGTGTGGTCTTGAGGAAGGTGAAAGGGGAGATCTGAGGCCACTCACTAGAGTATCACTTTATGTGAGTCCCACGTAAAGATTTATTTCTCTCGACAAAGCTATAATAACTTCATTACATAACTTCATGTGCTCATTTCCTATGAAGTGGCTGATTTTCTGAAAAATACTGATTTACAGGATTTCTTGGTAAGGAAACTTGTCCTTTGTCACATGAGTTACAACTATGTTTCCCATTTGCCTTAGTTTTGTTTTTGGCATCTTTCTCCCCATGCCAATTCTTTATAAATATTTGTATTAGTTTGCTAGGGCTGATGTAACAAATTAACCACAATTGGGTGGCTTCAAACAACCAAATTTATTCCCTTACAGTCTGGAGGGTAGAAGTTCCAAATCAAGATGGTGGCAGGGTCATGCTCTCTCCATTGGCTCTTGGGAAAATCCTCCCTTCTTCTTCCAGCTTCTGATGGTTACCAGCAATCCTTGGCGAACTTTGGTGTGGTAGCATCTCCAATGCCTGACTTTGCCTTCACACAGCCTTCTTCCTTGAGCGTCTGTGTATCCAAATTTCCCTCTTCTTGCAAGGACACTAGTCATTGAGTTAGGGCCCATCTTAATCTCTCACAACCTCACCTCGATGTGATTACATTGGCCAAGAGCAAGAGATTTTTTATTCTGTGGCAAAAAATTCTTCCATATTTTCTAGGACATAACAGGTGCCACTTAGTAAGTTACATTTAAATGCTTCAACATCTAGTGTAAGTTTTAATGGAGTGAGGTAGGATTCCTTTTGTTTGTTTGTTTGTTTTCAAATAGCTATTCAGATGTCTTCGCATCACCTATTGAAGAATCAATCTTTTCCAAAATGAAGTTAGCGTCGCTCTTTTACGCCATAAATTTCCATAGCTATTTGTGCCTATTTTCTAACTTTATTCTGTTGCATTGATGTGTTTTTTCTGCACCAGAACCATGGTTTCGTCATTGTAGTGTTAGAATATGTTGCTGAATTTCCCTGACACTTTTTATTCATACACTTTTTATTGAACTTTACAATTAGATCTTCCAGCTCAAAAAAAAGTGATAGCATTTCTACTGAAGCCATGTTAAATATATAGGTTTGCTTGTGAAAATGAAAATCATGCCAATATCCATTTTTTAAAAGTCTTCTTCTAAGTCCCTTAGAAACAATTTAAAGTCATTTTCTTCACAGTCTGTCCCACTGCTTTTTAAGTTTAATGCTAGAAGGGATTATCTATCAAGAAAGGATATTGACTTCTATCAAAAGCCTTTCAGCATCTATGGTGACACATTTTTCTTTTGATCTATTAATACAGGTTTTCCTAATACTGAATTGCTCCTGAATGTTAAGAAGTCAGGAATTACATTCTTCCTACACTTACTAGCTTTGTCTCCTTGCGAAAATTCCTTCGTCTTACAGAGACAGTTTTCCGTAAACTGGAAATAGTTGTAGTGCTATCATTTTTGCCTGCTTAGATTCCTTCTCCTTCGTGAAACCAAAAAGGGATCATCTTCCTTTGGGAAGTCAGCCTTCCCCACTCTCAATGCATGTGGCACGAGAGAGGCCGACTCCTTTACCAAGCCCAGGGGTGGACACTTAACCCAGGCACTTCCCCCACCCCAGTGACATGGATTTGTTTAAGGATAACGCAAGCTGGGCCAACGGGAGTAGCTCTGGCCTTTTTCTGGAACTTACAGCTTTTGCTGAGCTTCTAGAGTATGAACATGTTCATGGCTGTCAACACTTGGGAGAGGGCTTAAGAAACGGAGGAAGTAAAAGCTGAGAACAAATGAGAGGGTGACAGCAAGAGATTTGATGAAATGCCTTGAACACTCAGAACTATCACTCCTGTTGATCACCTGAGTTTTTACTCAAACGAGAAGGGGAAGGAGGAGGAGGAGGGGGAGGTGGTGGGGGAGGAGGAAGAGAGAAGAAGAGGAGGAGAGGGGAGGAGAGGAAGAGGAGGAAGAACAATAACTAATAATAATAATAATAATAATAATAATTAATACCATAACAATAACTAACATTTACTGAGCTCTTACTATGCACCAGATACTGTTGTGAGCACTTTTCAGGCATTGACTTTTTAAAAAAGTCTTCAAAGTAATACAGTGAAGAGCATGTTCTTAGTATTCCATTTTCAGATGAGAAAACAGAGGTCCGAAGAGTAGTAGTGACTTGTTCCATGTCACAGGGCTAGTAAGAACAGTGCTAGTGTTTAAACCCAGGCTGTCTTGTTCCAGCATCTAAATACAGTCTCCAAATTATGATGGTTTGACTAACAATTTTTCGACCTTACAGTGGTGCGAAAGCGATACGCATTCAGCAGAAACCAGTTTTGGGAGTCTGAATTTGGACCTTTCCCTGGGCTAGCGGTATGTAAGCTGATCCTCTCCTGTGATACTGGGCAGTGACAGCTCCCCATCAGCCCCATGGTCCCCAGAGTCAACAACCGATACACCGACAGCCATCCCGCACCCATTCGCCATTCTGTCTTTCACTTTTGGTACAGTATTCAGGACATCAAGTGAGACAGTCAACACTTGATTATCAAATAGGCTTTGTGTTAGATGATTTTGCCCAACTGGAGGCTAATGTATGTGTTGCGAGCACATTCAAGGCAGGCTAGGCAGAGCTGAGATGGATGGTAGGTTAAGTGTAGTAAATGCACATCGGCCTGACTACATTTCGAACTTCCGATGGGTTTATCAGGAGGTCACCCCATCAGAAGTTGAGGAAGATCTATACTTGTGCTAATAAAAGAGGTTTCTGCTCCAAGTCTGTTTGAGAAGTGTTTCTGTCATCTGCAACAATAACAATGTAACTTTAATTCCATCATCATGATACTTACTTTGAAAAGTTGTTGAGAGCCTTACGGGAGTTTGGCTATGTCACCTCACTTGGTTAGTGCCTGGCACAGAACATGTGTCCCAATATTAGATGCTGCTGCTGCACTTTGGCATGGGGTCTCACTGCCCGATCTTCTCAGAGAAGCATAGAGGAGTAAAGACTAGCTTTTTGGAAACTACTTATATTAGTCTTCTTGCCTGGGTTTACAGAAATTGCTAGAAATGCTAACCCACATTCTTAGAGGGGCCAGGTTCAGGATTTCTGATTTTTAGTACCACTGATGTCTTGGGACAAGTAAGACTTGTTTGTGGGGCTATGTTGTACATCGTAGGATGTTTAACAGCATCCCTGGCCTCTACCCACTAGATGTCAGTAGTACCCCCCAGAGCCCTATGGGACGATCAAAAATATTTCCAGATACCGCCAATGTCCCCCCAAAGGGTGGAGTTGTCCCCAGTTGGAAATTACTGATGTAAATGAATGAGGCCCATACTTAGAGTCTGTGAGCCATGGTGCCTGGTTCACACAGAAGATGTTGCTTCTTCTAAAGGGGCGGGGGGGAGTCTCTACTCACCTCCAGCTGATTGTGGCTAAGGAAGAATATGGACCCATTCCTGTCAGATTGTCAGATCACCCAAATTTTCTAGTTTTGAAATTTGCTAGTCTATATATATATATATATATACATATATATATATACACGTAAATAAATAAAAATATACAAATATATTTTATATAAAAATAAATAAAAATTATGTATATAACATATATAAAATAAAAATTATATTATATATAATAAAAATTATATATTATACATATTATATATAAAATAAATAAAAATTATAGTAATATATATAATTTTTTTAAGATTTTTAAATATTTCTCTACAGGGTTTTCATTTTTCTTATTAGAGAATGATATTAGAAATCAAGAGCTGAATACTTGAAAGACACAAATTACCAACAATGGCATAAAAAGAGCTAGAAATTCAAAATAACCCTAAATCTATTTAAAAAAAACTTGATTTTATAATTACAGCTCTTCTCATAAAGTCAATTCCAGGCCCAGATGGTTTCACTCATAAATTCCATAAGATATTTTGAGAATAAATACTACTAATATTATACACGCTCAGAAAACAGAGAACATTTGCTACCTCATTTTTTGAGGACATCAATAACATAATGCCAAGAGCAGACAGTTACAACATGAGAAAATAACTACAAATGAATACCTCATGAACACAAGCACAAAAATTCTTAACCGGTACTTGTAAATAGAATCCATTGTTAGATGTAGAAGAAGAAAAACATCATGACCAAGGAGCACTTAATCCCAGAAAAGCAAAGTTGGTTTACTCTTTGAAAATTGATAGAATTCACCATGTAACCGAATAAAGGGGGAAAATACTGCCAGCAAAACAGATGCAGAAAGAGTATTTGACTAAAATCAATACCAGTGCATGATAAACATTTCCAGCAAAATATCAATAGGAAGAACTTTCTCCACCTGAAAAGGGTACCAAGAACAACCGAAAACTTCCACCATTCGTGCCAAGTGGGGAAGGGCTGAAAACTTTCCCCCCAAGATCAAGAATAAAGCAATGAGGTCTGATCTACCAGTTCTGTCCTAGTTGTCCTGGAGTCTTAGTGCAATAAGTCAAAGAAAAGTAATAAAAGCCTTTCCTAGGAAGGACAATTTTGAACTGTCTTTATTTGTAGATGGTATAATCATGAACGGAGAAAATCCTAAGAACTTTACAAAAAAGCTGCTCGAACTAATTGATGAATTTATCAATGTCACAGGCAACAAGGTTGATATTCAAAAACAGTTGCATTTCTAGATACGATCAATGCAGAATTGGTAAATGATATTTAAAAGTATGATTTACGATAGCATCACAACCTATGAAATATGTAGGAGTATATTTAAAATAATATTTGCAAGAACTGTATGCTGCAAATACAAAATATTGCAGAGAATATTAAAAAAAAAAAGACCTAAATACATGGAAAGGCACACAGGATCATGGATTAGATGATTCAATATTGTTAAGATGTTAGTTCTCCCTAAAATGGCCCACAGAGTCGATGCAATCCCATTCACAATCTCACCAGGCTTTTGCAGAAATTGATAAACTGATTTAAAAATCCATATGGAAATATGGAGAACAGCCTAAGTAACCTAGAAGAGCCAAAATAATTTTGAAAAAGGAAGAACAGGGGTGCTTGGGTGGCTCAGTTGGTTAAGCTCTTGGCTTGGGCTTAGATCATGATCTCGCGGTTTGTGAGATTGAGTCCCACATTGGGCTCTGTGCTGACAGCATGCAGCCTGCTTAGGATTCTCTCTCCCTCTCTCTCTGCGCCTCCCTGGTGCTCTCTCTCTCTCTCTCTCTCTCTCTCTCTCACACACACACACACACACACAAACACACACACAAAATAAACAAACTTAAAAAAAAAAGAAAATGAAGAACAAACTTGGAAGTCTTACACTATCTGCTTTGAGGACTGTGTGTACAAATACTATGATCAAGACAGCATGGTATTCACATAAGAATACACATACAGATCAGATGGACTTAAATGCAATCCGAAACCACAACTCTATAGTGCTGCATCACAAGAATCACTAAAATACAGTGACTGACAACAATAAGTGTTGATAAGGATGTGGAACAATTGGAACTCTCAAATTTTAATGCCAGGAGTTTAAAATGGTGCAATCACTTTGAAGAACATTTTGGCAATTTCCCATTAAATTTAGCTTAGTAGGTGATCCAGGACTCCTACTTCCAAGTATTTACCTAACAGAGAGGAACGTGTACGTCCATACAAAGATGTATATACAAATGCTCCCAGCACCTTTACTTACGATCACCTACAAACTAGAAACAATCCTGCTGTCCATCCACAAATGAACAGATAAAAGCATGGCGGTATATCCACGTAACGAGCAAATCCATACCACTCAGGATTAAAAAGGAAGAAACTTATTAGACACGGATAGATCTCAAAAACATTATGCTAAGTGAAAAAGTCAGAACAAAAAAAAATACATGCTGAATGATTCCATGAAGTTAATTTTCAGAACAGACAAAAGTAAAGTGACAGAAAGCAGTTCAGTGTTTGCCTAGGGTTGTGGAAAGAGCTCGGAGTAAAGGGAATTAATTATAAAGAGGCACCAGGAATTTCTTGGTGTGCTCCAAGTGTTCTATGCCTTTGCTGTTGCAGAGGCATATACGTTCTTGAAAACTCATAAAACTGTACACTTAAAATGGGTACATTTTACTGTATATGTATTATGTCCCAGTAAAGTTGATGTAGAAGGAGAAGGTGCTTCGGTTTTCTCTGTTTTCTCTTGGCACATTATATTTTTAGCTGCTTAAAGAAAATGACCAAGAAAAAGATGGTCCACTAGGATATAACCATATTCAAGAGAATATATAGAACTTGAGGGATGCCTACCCAAGAATATACCAATATGGCACTAAAAGTGAGGGTCGGCTATGATGTCACAAAATGTCTATTTATTTAAATATAATGTATTGTAAGTTGGCTAACATACAGTGTATAGAGTGTGCTCTTGGTTGGGGGGGTGGGTAGATTCCCGTGATTCATCACTTACGTACAACATCCAGTGCTCATCCCAACAAGTGCCCTCCTCCAAGCCCATCACCCATTTTCCCCTATCCTCCGCCCCTCCCCCCATCAATCCTCAGTTTGTTCTCTGCATCTAAGAGTCTCTTATGGTTTGCCTCCCTCTCTGTTTGAAACTATTTTTTCCCTTTCCCTTCCCCCACGGTCTTCTGCTAAGTTTCTCAAGTTCTACGTACGAGTGACTACTAGGAATTTACCCAAAGGATACAGGAGTGCTGATGCACAGGGGCACATGCACCCCAATGTTTATAGCAGCATTTTCAACAATAGCCAAATTATGGAAAGAGCCCAGATGTCCATCAACTGATGAATAGATAAGGAAGATGTGGTTAATATATACGATGGGATACTACTTGGTGGTGAGAAAGAATGAAATCTTGCCATTTACAACAATGTGGGTGGAACTGGAGGGTATTATGCTGAGCGAAATAAGTCAGTCGGAGAAAGACAGTATGTCTATTTACTGCAGAGGTCACAAAATCTCTCCCTATGGGCTACATATAGGTCCGTGGAAGCCCAGATGGGTGCCCCTTTTGCTCTTTAGAATCTAAATTTTAAAAAAAGATCATTGCCAACATTCTAATACTGGGAGATTTACACAAAACTCTGCATTTTGGATTTAGCTGGTACAGTTGAGCCCACGTTCTTTCACGGCACATTGAGCTGAGCTGACTACTTACATTGAGACCCGTGTGCTCCAACATACTGCTGCCCAGGGCCCCATGAGGTGGTGTGCCTTATTTGTGTCACCAGACAGACCATGGAGCTTGCGAATTTGTCCCCCATAAAATCTTCTTGGTGCCATGCTTGGCCTGACACTCAATAAATGCTGGTGAACGATGTGGCCAGATACTTGGCTGTCAACACCAATGGAAAGGCCTCAAGTTGGTTCAGGGACTTGGGGCCTTGGTCACATAGTCCTCAAGTCTTCAGAAATGGGAGCAAAACCAGTGACATCGTCTTCATCGTCCTGTCCCCTGCTTCTGTTTCCTTTCTTATTCTTTTCACTTTGGTCATAATTTGTTTTGCTCTCCCTCCCTTCCTCTACCTCTCTATACCCCCTGCTTCTTTCTTTTTCCACTTTTTTGCACAACTGGGATTATAGCATTTAGGAAACAAAAATAAGAATGTTTAAAATTAGATTTAAAGAATTCATAATGGGAAAACTAAAGATCCAACAGACTCGGCTAAAAAGAGGAGATAAACTGGCATAAGTCCTTACCCCATGTGGGTTTGTGTTTCCAGGAAAGTAGATAGTTTCATGGTGACTAAGTTTTACTGTAACTTTACTGTCCTAGGTTTCTTTGAAACCCGCTGAAATGCCAGGTAGAATTTTGTGGGGTGTGCACTTTCCTTCATAGACTAGCCTTTGTTTTTTGCAGATTCCCAAAATATTCATGACCCCAAAGATACAGGAAACACCTCTTTAGCTATTGCTCTCCTGTCTCCGTAGGACAATAATCACTGGGACTAATTTCAGAGTCCCTAATAACACGACGTGTGGAATTTACACTCAACACTAGGAAAACATCGAGAAAATTGCCTACGTGTGTGGAGCAGACTGTGTAACTGCACGCCTTTGGTGAAACAAATCGGTGAGGGCTTTGTACATACCTCAGGTTTATCAATGGCATTTTAATTAATGTATACTGAGGAAATAATCAAGAATGTGTTGAAAGATCTAGCCACAAGAATGTTCATTACTGCATTACTTATAACAATGAAAAACTGAAACCATTTATACGTTCAGCAACAATAGACCGTCTAAAAGAGGATAGTGTGTCAACCCAATGGTATACTGTGGCACCTTTAAAAAGGGTGTTGAAAAATATGAGTGATGAGCAAAAAATATCATCCTGTACCGGGAGTCTGCAAACTATGGCCGGGGGACAGATCCTGCCCCATCACTCGTTTTTGTGAATGATTTGGTTGGAACATGGCCACACCCTTTCATTTTCTTGCCGTTGATGGCTG
Source organism: Neofelis nebulosa (assembly GCF_028018385.1). NCBI lineage: Eukaryota > Metazoa > Chordata > Mammalia > Carnivora > Felidae > Neofelis > Neofelis nebulosa. Next base: position 132,357,764 of record NC_080790.1, on the reverse strand, counting down.
GTTTTATAGAAGAGGCTTGCCAGCCTCTCTTTTATATCATTAAGTGAGAAAATAGTGTTATTTCACAGAGAGAAGGAGGGAGGGAGGGAAGAAGGGAGAGAATAGTCAAAATACACTGAAATGGTAAACAGTAGCTAGAATCGCAGGTAATTGGTGGTTTTATCCCTTTGCTTTTCAGTATTCTTCAAAATTTATCTACTATTACTTTTGCCATCGCATACAAACGCACTTTTTTTTTCTTTTACATTGAAAGAATACCATTGAAAACCCCCACTCCATTTTCTCCAGCCTCCCATCCTTGTCCCGTGGTTACAACGGCAGCAAAAGAGTCTAGTTATTTTGTTGAGTGACTGTGAGGCTACCAATCGCCCCTGTAACCAGGTCCTGTTCAGTATTCTACCTGGGAGGATATAAGCAACAGGAGGAGGAACAGGGCACCAGTGCTTGGAGAAAATTAAGATCTGCAGACGTGACATTTCCTAGAAATCAGCCTGTCTTGGGTTCTCCCGTAATTATTCACCATTTTGTTTACAAATGGGAAATAGCATTCTCCTGTTCGGTGTCTTCCAAGAGACTGAAGTTAATTTGAAATCATCCTCCAGCAAAAGCACCAATAAAAGCATCTGGAACGCCCTGATGCCATCCCCTCTGGCTACTGACACGACATTATTGATACACAAATCAAAGCTGACTGCTCTGGTAACATTGAGTCCCCTGGCAGCAAGAGCTTACAACAGAGAAGGTGTTCTTTCTTAAGACAGGGCCAACTTAATACAAGATCTCATTGTAACAGCCTCAGTTGAGGACATTAAAGGGATCCCAAACAGAAGTGTTCAATCTCCTTCCGTTGTTTTCTCTTAGATAGAAAAGGCCCAGCCCCGCCCCCCCCCCCCAAATATCATAAATAAATAAAAGAAGAAGAAATTCAAACTATGCAAAGAACAGACTCATGAGACGCAAGTGAGGCTACAAACGTAATGTGATTTGAAGCCTGTCACAAGATTTCACGTGGCAGAGGCTGTGCTGGGAAACTTATGCCTGCCTGAAGTTTTCACCATTAGAGACATTTTGTTGAGACACGGTGTGTTTTAAAAGTCTCTGCTCAAATATAGAATTATTGAACTTCTGGATTTAAAAGGTCCTTAGAGGTCATAAATCCATTCCTGAACTGACATGTGAATCCTCTCTCCAGCATCCCTGCTAAGATATTACCCAGCCTTGGAAAGAACTTCTCCCAAGACAGGGAACTCATTACTTAAAAACAAACAAACAAACAAACAAAAAAAACACAGCAGGTACTTCATTTTTGAGTAGGCTTTAATTATGTCAAAGTCTTCCTCATGATGAACTAAAATCTGCTTCTCTGTATTTTTGTTTAAGTTTGTTTATCTTTTGAGATAGACAGAGACGGCGTGAGCAGGGCAGGGGCAGAGAAAGAGAGAGGGAGAGAGAGAATCCCAAGGAGGCTCCACGCCATTAGCATAGAGCCTGATGTGGGGCTTGGACCCATGAAACTGTGAGATCATGAGTTGAGCCGAAACCCAGAGTCAGACACTTAATGGACTGAGCCACCCACATGCCCCTCCTCTGTAATTTTTTATTCTTTGAGCATTAGTGTTGCTTCATTCACTCAAACAAATATTTAATACACATCCTTTCAGACATGGTCAACATAGTGGCATTCCAGATAATCAAGGTTTTCTCATCTCACAGGGCTTATGTTCAGTGACGAAGACAGCTAACACACGAATAAACCAATAAATAGGCAGGATAGCTTCAGACATGGTCAAGACAAAGTAAAGCAATAATGACCAGAGAAATGTGGGGCGAAGCTACTTTGGATGGAGAGTATTGTGGGTGGAATTGTGTCCCCCTTGAAATGATATTAAGGTCCTAATATAAAGTCCTGGTACCTATGGGTATGATCTTATTTGGAATATGGCGTTTGTGGACGTAATCAAGCTAAAAGGATGTTCTTACAGGGATGTGACTGGCGTCCTCATAAAAAGAGAAGAGATATTTGCTGAGAGGGGACAATGTGAAGGATGTCAACCACTGAAGCTACTAGAAAGATATGGAATAGATCCTCCCTTAGAGCTTCCAGACAGAGCATGGCCCTGCCAATCCTTTGACTTTGAACTTCTTGCTTCCAGAACTGTGAGAGTTTTAAGCCATCCAGTCTGTGGTACTTTGTTGTGGCCACCCTAAGAAATAAGTACAGGGAGGCCAGGGGGTCCTCACCAAGAGGCAACATTTTGAGCTGATGAGCCAGCTTTAATCAGGAAGAAGACTCTTCTAAGCACAGGAACCAGGAAAAGCAAAATCCCTGATGTTGGAATGAGCTTGGACTATTCCAGAAACGAGGCCAACAGGACAAGAGCACTGAACAAACCTCGGCAGGTAGGCTGGTGCCAGATGATGGCAGCAGAGGTTCCCAGCCTTCTGTAGGCAAAAAATGCAGATGCCCAGGCCCCCATCCCAGGTATTGGCCCATGGTGGGTCCAAGCATCAATATTTTTAAAAGCTCTCCAAGTGATTCTGAGAACCAGATCACCAAGTGATTCTGAGAACTTATATAGAGCTTCATAGGCCTGGTGGGTAGTTGGGAATGTATTCTTTAAGCAATAGGGAAGCTACTGGGTATCTTAGTTCATGTGGAAGCTCTGCTCCTTCGCAGCCTGCCCTCTCCAGTATTTGAAAGCAGCCATTGTATGCTGCTCCCAGCATCCCCCACTCCTTCCCCCTGTCTTCTCTTCTGAATATCACCAGTTCCTAGTATGGTTTGATAAATATCTACTGCAGACCTAGCAGGAAGCCATAAAAGTAGAACACAGGTATGCTTTAACATGAAGTACACATTTGTCTGTTAGATTAGCTAGTTCAGTGACCCCTGGCATTTTCTTCTGTCCCAGGACGCTTACATTCCCACCTGTCTTCCATATGCAATGTCAACGCTGGGACAGATTTGAACACCTGCCCCCTTCCCCAGCAGAGCCTCGGTTCTGCTTTCCTCCCAGGGGAGAATAACAGAATGGACCGGTACCGAAGAGACCCAAATGCTCAAGACATTTTGAGTGGAGAAGACAAGAGTCGCCATGATTCATTCAGCAAATTTTGAGGCTGTCTCATAAGCCTTACCTGTTGAGGCGAGATCTCGTTCTGATTAGCAGGGAGTGTCAGCCACTGCTGTTGCTGGGGGTGGGGACTGCTAAGGCAGATGGACGTGGAAGAGTCACTGCAGACACACTTCCTCACGTTCTGCGGGCTGAGAAGCAAATTGACCAAGTGATGTCATTCACACAGTGAAAGGTTTTAAACCTCCACACTGCAATTTAGCCCGAAGGTATTTGTGGAAACCCCTTTTCAAACCTACATGTAAGACCACGTTCAGACTGTATGCTTCTTCATGCTTGGTCCTTTCCAGAAATGGGCAGGAATGCTCAATGAACACACTTAGCAGCTCACCAGGCAACAAATACCAAAAGACCAAAACAACAAATTGCAAAATTGTGAGAAGATGCGCTGGCTGCCTGTCTCTTCACCCTGTCTCTATGGACCTTTCTTCTGTGAGAGTCCTTGACCATTCATTGCCCATGTCCACAACAGAACGGACTCCGGACAGAAGTGATGTGCTTATTAGAGGAGCGCATACTATCTAAGCAGGGTAGGCACTGGTATGGCTCAGCCACCTGTTTACAGCCTGAGTCTATTCTGATTGAGTGGCATCTTGAGGTAAATACGTGTAATGTTACTACTTTTTTCTCAGGGCTCGTACAGAGCCCTAATACAGCAATGGAATAGCTGTTTTAAGACTCACATTCTTGGAGGACAATTATTGGGTTGCCTTCCAGGCTTGTCGTGATCACTGTCCTGGTTACCACCCTACTCTGACCCACACTGCTGGACTCACGGGAACCCCTTTATGCAATGACTTTCACCTCACCCCCATCCGAGCCACATTGATGGGTTCAGGAGCCAGGGCTGCTCAAAGTCCTATCTCTAAGAACTAGGTTTGGACCCAAAAGAAATTAAGTCTCTCTGTCTCTCTTATTTGGTCTCACTCTGTTTTTTTTTTTCTTCCCCCCTCTCTCTCTTTCTCTCTCTCTCTTTGTAATGCGAAAACTTGTGCAGCAGCCGCCATACTGTCTGGTCTAGAAATTGGGAAGCTGAACATGGCCGCCTGCAATAAAAGAAAAGAATCTATCTGATGCCATTAAGCTGTCTATAATTTACTCCAAATTATACTGAACCAGATGAAATTGCCAATATTTGACCATTTGAAAATTGACCACACTGGATAAAACTGACATGAAGTGTATTTCTAGCTGTGCTATGATTCACGGCGGTGTCATCCTCTTCCGTGTTCTCTGATAATTGATTTGTTTTGTTATTGTTTCTTTTCCCTGCAGAACTAAATATTACGGTATGGTCACACATACTGTGAATCCTTACGGCATACCTGAGCAAGCGGAAACAACAGTTTGGCCTTGGGAGAGGGCTTTGCTAGCCCACACCTACTCTGTGTGGTGGTTTAAAACATCTGTTGTGGGTTACTGAACCTGAAAAGTGGGCCTGAAGGGAGGGCCAGACACATTTTAGGTGAAGATCGAGTAGAAGCCATGCAAAAAGCCAACCTTTAAACCACAGTGTGAGGCCCTTCAGCGTATTTAAGAGTCTCTGTGGAGATAGTTTCTCAGGAGCTGGGTAAAACCGGGAAGGTGACACACTGGACAGCCACACCAACGGATGGAGATCCACTTGCGCGCATGCTTACTGCTTAAGATTCAAAATGGCAGAGACCTCTTTTTGAAGGAAAATATGACAATAAATCTATGACAACAAATGGATACTGGTAGGCAATTGAAAGAGATCTGGACGCTGGCTGGAAGTTGAGGTGGCCTTCAACCATGTTAGAAAGTCATCGTTATGATCAAAGAATGTTCTGGTTTTTACATGGTGGTCTATAGAAAGCATAATGCAGCTCTCCTTTTGAAGGCTCTGTGAAAAATAACCACAGAATCATCTTGTCACAGAGTTTTCCCAAGCTTGATTTGTAACTGGTTCTGGGATCCTGCTGCTTTGGCAGACTCTTGATCATGTCACCATCATTAGGAATATGCTGTTAGAGCTACGGTTGGGAAACCTAGCCTACCAGCCAATTTCAGCCCACCACCTGATTTTGCACAGCCCAGGAGCTGAGAATCATTGTTATACTTTTAAGTGGTGGAAAATAATCAAAAGAACAATATTTCTTGACATATGAACATTATATGAAATTACAATTTCAGTTCATAGGTAAAGTGGATTGGAATATGCCAACACTAATTTGTTTACATATTGTCTGTGGCTGCGTTCATTGCTAAGACAGAATTGAGTGGTTACAACAGAGACTGTACTGCTTGCAAAACCTAAGAAACTTACTGGCTCTTTACATTAAAAAAAAAAAAGTGTGTCCATCTCTGTGCTAGAGTACCATAGCCTTTGAGTACCATAGCCTTTGAGTACCATAGCCTTTGCTTCTGGAGGACTTTTCGAGCAGGATATGGTGGGGGTAACTCAAAGGAGAACACTGGGTCTTCATCGATAAGGAAGAGGCTATGCCTGTTCTGTGCCTGCTTGTTAAGAGATAAATAACAAAAATCTGGGGTGCTGGGGTGGCTCGGTCAGTTGAGCGTACGACTCTTGATTTTGGCTTAGGTCATTCATGATTCCAGGGTTGTGGGATTGAGCTCGACGTTGGGCTCTGTGTTGATGGTGTGGAGCCTGCTTGTGATTTTCTCTCCCCTTCTGCCCACTCCCCTGCATGTGTGCTCTATCTCTTAAAAAGAAAGAAAGAAAGAAAAAAGGAAGAAAAAAGAAATAAAAATCTGGCCTGAGATTCACTTTCATTGGAACCTGATTGTGAATTGTGGGAGGAGACTCAGAGCTAACACATTCCTCTAACTGTTGGGAGTTAATGATAATGACTATCAGGACTTAATTGGGGAAAGCCCAATTTGCTTAGACACCTTGTAGCAGATATCCTGAGAGGGGCAAAACTGAGAGCTGGAACAAAATACTCATTGACATTTTAGCACCTAGTTCCAAACCTATCCCAAGACCCTGTGGCTTTACCACCTTTGCACCCCATCAAACATGGAATATCTTTAAAACGAATCTCTTTGGGGGCACCTGGGTGGCTCGGTTAAGTATCCAACTTCTGCTCAGGCCATGATCTCGCCACTCAGGAGTTCGAGCCCTGCATCGGGCTCTGTGCTGACAGCTCAGAGCCTGGAGCCCGCTTTGGATTCTGTGTCTCCCTCTCTCTCTATCCCTCCCCCACTCATGCTCTGTCTCTCTCTCTCTCTTAAAAATAAAATAAAAACATTAAAGAAAAAAACGAATCCCTTTTGTTTTACTTAAACAAAAAATCCCTTTTGTTTTGCTTTGATTTTTATCATTTGCAACCAGGTAGAATCCTTATTTATACACTCCTGATGGTCAGCAGAAAGGACAAAGACACAAGAGTTGCAGGCATTCATTTTATGGAGCCATAAGATCTTCCTGAATTATTTAGGTAACCGTCCACCAGCACTTATGACCACGTACCTCTCACACTTAACCCAGAAATCTTAGTTATTAAGGTGATGCTTCATAATCTTTGCATCGGGCAACAACATGGCAAAAATACTGATACACCTTAGGTGAGACTGGGGAGTACATAGTGTGTTTATGTGTAATAAGTAACACACCCCAGCTCTTTTAAAGAGAGCACAAGACAACATACATCTAAGACAAACCAAATGCCTCATCTATTATTCACAGATAGTTCCAAAGATTCAGTAGGCGATCAAACTGATCTTCCAAAGATGTATCCCGGGTCAGTGCAAATATCATGTGAGAGCCAGTGGTTCACTTTGACTGTCGTTCATTCTTTGTCATGTGTGCCTTCCTTCCTCTCACACCCCACCATCACTGTCCCCACCTCTACTCTAAAGTCACCCCTTCCGGCTTTCCCACCAGTCTCACTGTTCGGTGACAATATCAGGAACTAAACGATGAGAAGACAGCAGGAATGTACTATCTGCAAGGACATGCAGATCAACAAACACCTCCGTGCAAGCCTGTCCCAGTTAGTGGGTAAATGAGTTCCCGCTTTAATTACTGAACAAGAATTGGCAAGAGTCAACGGATAGGCACTCTGTAAGACATGAAATATTCCTAATACTGAACCGAATTGTGTGTCGCTTTCTTTGGACTCCATCATTTTCACCCTCCCTCCTAACAAATCAGAACGGAAGACAGTCTGCTGACCAACAACATGCCATGGAAGGACCATTTGTGAATTTTCCATTGATACAACATTTTGCTCTTTTGTATCCATTTCCAGGGACATTCATCTTTTGATGAACTCCATGGTTCCTCTGGGTAGGAGCACCTAGGAGCCCAGGGAATTCTTTTTCTAGTCTACTCTAGTGGTAGAAACACATCAGTTTCAAAAAGGCTGTGCTACATCGAGCACTCACTTTCCCTGCACTAATTCCAATAAATCCAGGAGAGAGTGTGGCACGAAATGGATGGACCCAGTCCTGACTCAGTATAATGGAGCTTTTATGCTGACATGCTCCATTAGGGACCACTACACACATCTTCCTCAATAAACAAGCTTACTGCTCAAGTAATAAAGTCATTTATGGAGAGAAGTCAGCCAAAAGACCAGGACTTATGGGAGGTTCTCAGAGAGGAATCATACCAAGTTGGGTTGAATATATGGGAAAGAGAATCCCATATATTCAAATCAAGAGATCATCTTTCAAGTGGGAGCCCTAATTTTTATGGTCCTCACCTTACCTTTTCTTCACGGGTTCAGAAAAGAAGGCTCATGTGTACTGTCCCAAATAGGGAAAGGGAATTTGGTGACTTTAAAGTCAATTAAGCCCGTCCTGAATATTAGAGTAGTTTTCTCTGCTTTTTTTCCAAAACATAAGAATTTCTGATCAAACAAGAACTTTTCCACGTTTAATTAGCCCCGTGTGTTCTGAGAAGAAAAGCAAAGGGGAATGTTAGAAAAAGTCTCTTATTGAAAGTCACTGTTGCAAGGATTTTAAATTTTTTAGTTCTACTGATTATTAAAAGATGTCACAAAGAAGTGGGCATTTCCTTTTCTCCGAGTTCCCATATGCTCTGTGGTGGAGACTAATTCTGTGTCTTTATCTAGGACCTTGCAAATCCAGGAGCTACAGGAGATGTGTTGATAAGGAGTAAATGTGAGATCAAAGGGAAACTTCTTTTAGAACATGGCTGCCTGGGAAAGAGATTGGAAGTCCCTAATATGCTTTACTGACCCTCACGACATACCACCGGCTCTTAATAGGATGCAATACATGCTTATTAACATTGCTGTGTATTTGCATACATATCTCTTCACATACAGGATATAGGACATATACATATATATGCATAGCTATGTACATAAATATATATATATATATATATATATATATATATATATAAACGTGTCTCTATTTATTTAGCAATCTAAATGAGGGTGTAAAGACCTCTGTACTTTTTTTTTTTTTTTTGGCAATTTTAAATCTTTTTCTCCTATATTAAGGGCATCACATACATACAGTAAAGTGAACTTCAGGTGTATAAGGTAATGTTTTAGAAGTCTATGCCTGGCTAACCATCACGTAGATTGAGATAGAAAGCACTCTCAGGGCTGAGAATTAACCCCAATTGAGCAGCTGCATCCCACAGAGAGGAGAGCAATACCATTAGCACTGAGCAGCGCCCCTAATTTCACACCCTAAATGGTTGGTGTTATTACAAATCGCTCTGGGAGGTGGAAAATTCCCAGTGACCAAACGCTGGCAGATGTCAACACAACCAGTAATTCCACCCCCTGCCTCCTGATGGGAAGGGGTTCCTCCCACAGGAGAGTCTGAAAACACCAGCCAGCTCTTTCCCGGCCTCCTTTGCAGCTAGCCCATGTGACTGTTCCAGCCAATGGGGGCCTTCCTTGCACTTCTGCGACTACATTCCAGCCAATGGGGGCCTCCTTGCAGCTAGCCATGGGACTATGTTCCCCGCAGTGTGGGCTGAGGGAGGTCTCCCAGAGTCTTCTGGTAAAAGAGAGATACCTGAAGAGAAAGCTTTGTCTCTCTTCAGCCAGGCATCTGTAGACATGGTGCTTCCAGCTGGGGCAGCTGTTCACAAGGGAAGGCGAGGGCAGTATGCTGAGGACAGCAGGAAGATGGAGGGCCAGCCCTTGAGGATATGGTCCAATCTTGGAACAAGGGATCAGGAAACTTATGTAGTGAAGGGTCAGATAAAAAATATTTGGGGCCACACACAGTCTTTATTTCATATTCTCCTCCCCTCTTTTTGCCTTCCTCTTCCTCTCCTGATTTTTCCTCTTCTCCTCCTCCTTCCTCTTTTCTCCCCCTCCCCTCCCCCTCCTCCTCCCCCTCCTCCACCTCTTCCTCCTTCTCCTCCTCCCCCCTCTTCCTTTTCCTCTCCTCCTTCTTCCACCATCATTCTTAGTTTGGGGGCTGTACAAAAACAGACGATGGGGTGTATTTGACAAACCAGCCATAGTGTTCTCTTTCTCTAGGTCAACCCAGCAACCACCTATCTCTTGAGTTCTTATTAAGGAATATGACTTAAAAGAAAAACCTGCTGTTTTTAGGCTACTTTAAGCCGGATATTTTCTTACTAAACAACACCCCCATGATACTGCAATGGACCTACGTTCTCAGACTTGAAGATGTGGCACCTTAAAGAAAAATGAATAGGGGCAGAAGTATCTGAGAGGCCACAGGGGAATATGCCAAAAGTGTATGAGGACTTTGTTCTCATGCTTATTTCTTTATTTTGAGAGCGAGTGTGTGAGCAGGGCAAGTGCAGAGAGGGAGAGAGAGAGAGGGAGGGAGAGAGAGAGAGAGAGAGAGAGAGAGAGAGAGAGAATCCCAAGCAGGCTCTGTGCTCGGCACACAGCCCACTACGGGGCTCAGTGAACCATGAGATCATGACCTACACTGAAATCAAGAGCCCGATGCTTAACTACCTGAGCCACCCAGGCGCCCCAAGGAGGCGAGAAACTCTTAAGAGCAGAGCCCAAGTACCAGTGTTCCCCGCCAGCCGAATGATTTATATGGGTTGCAGCTGGCATCTCACCCCCTTCCACACCGTCAGTTATGGTTAATTTCATGTGTCAGCTTGGTGAGGCTCAAGCAAACACTCACTGAGGGGTTGCTCTGGACATATTCCGTAGGCTGGTTAGTATTTGCCATCAGTTGACTTTAAATGAAAGAGACTATGTGCAATCATGTGGGTGGCCCGCCCCTTATCAGTGGAAAGTCTCCAAGGGCAAAACTTGAGGTTTCCCTAAGGGAAGGAGAAATTCTGCCCCCACACTGCAGCATCTGTTCCTGCCTAAGCTCCAGCCTGCTGGCCTCCCTTCTGAATCGTGACCTTGCTAGCCTCCACAATCACGGGAGCTCACTCCTGGAAAGAAATCACAGAAGTACACTTGAAGCTCATTATTCGTGGGTTCAATATTTACAAGTTTGCCTACTTCCTGAAATGTGTTTGTGACCTCAAACTTAACATTCATGCTGCTTTCAGTCAATCGCGACATGCACAGATGGCAAAAGACTGGAGTCCCCTGATGCACACGTCCCCAGCTGAGGTCCAACAAGGCGGTGTTCCGCCTTCTTGTTTCATACTGCCCTCGTGCTGGAAATAAGTGGTCCTTTGGCAATCTATTCAGTGCCACGCTTTTTGCATGTATCGTGCATTCTGTAGGCGGCTTCACTGTTTAAAATGACCCCCAAGCATAGAGCCGAAATGCTGTCTGGTTGTTCCCAAGAGCAAAAATGCTGTGCGGGGGGCTTGCGGAGAAATTGTGCATGTTAAATAACCTTTGTTTGAGCGTGAATTATAGTGCTCTCGGCCGTGATTTCGGTGTTAATGAATCAACAATGTGTTGTAAATAAGGTGCCTTTAAACACAAACACACATAAAACAAGGTTATGTATTGATCGGTCCACGAAACTATTGTGACCAGAGGTGCACAGGAACCTAACTCTGTATCTCCCCCAGGATCGATGTCACTAATGCAGCGTTTGTGGCAACTTTATAGAATATACCTACCACAAATAGAATCTGAGGAACAAATATATACAGTAGTATATATACTACTCTATAGCGCCGCCGCCCCCCCCGCCCCCCACCGCCACCACCTTACCCATGGTTTTACTTTCTCATGGTCACCCCTGCTCTGGAACCAGGTGATCCCCCTTCTCCTGTCTTGTCAGAAGATCAGTGGTAACTTAATACAGTGTCACACGCTCGTGTCACCCACCTCACTACATCTTAGCCCTTAGGGCATTGTATCCTCTCATGTCATCAGGGGAAGAAGGGTGAGGACAGTACCCATATGATATTTTGAGAGGGAGAGGGAGAGAGAGAGAGAGGGAGAGAGAGAGAGAGAGAGAGACAGGGACCACATTCACATAACTTTCTTACAGCATGTTGTTATAATTATCCTAGTTTATTATTAGTTATTGTTAATCTGCTACTGTGCCTGATTTCTTTTTAAAATTTTTTTTAACATTTATTATTGAGAGAGAGACAGACAGACAGATCGTGAGCAGGGGAGGGGCGGAGAAAGGAGGAGACAGAATCCGAAGCAGACCCCAGGCTCCGAGCTGTCAGCACAGAGCCCGACACAGGGTCTGAACTCACACACCACAAGATCATGGCCTGAGCTGAAGGCGGACACTCGACCCACTGAGCCACCCAGGCGTCCCTACTCAGCCTGATTTCTAAGTCAAGCCTTAACACAGGGGTGTGTGTATAAGAAAACACACAGTATGGATAGGGTCTGGTACCATCAGTGGATTCAGGCATCCACCGGGGGTCTTGGAATATATCCTTGCATGTGTCTTATGTACATACACACACATATTTTTCTGGAGAACCCTGATAACACCAGCTCATCAAGTGTGGGCTCCCCAAGGGCAGGTTCATCAGAGAACAATGCCTTCTCTCTCTCTCGGGATAAAACCTGAGAAACCAGATCATGACAGACCATTGAAGCCAGCGGTGATCTGAGCCCTGCAGACCTACTGAGCCTCTCCTCCCTCTGGCCTGGGTCTGGCCTTCAGCTGACCTCAACCACAGTCCCCGTCCACACGACCCCATTGTCTTCGCCCGTCTCTGAGTCCCCTGCTTTCTCGCTTTCGACTGTCAAACCTCTACCCGCGGCTTCAGCCACATTCCACAACCTTCTGAGTCTCACTTGCCCTGGGCCAGCATCCCTGGGCCAATATTTCTGCAACCTCAGCCCTGTTCCGGCATCCCTGCCCCCTCAGTCCTGTGCCAGCATCCCTGGTGATAGCCCAGCCCATCTCAAGACATGTTGGTCCATGGTTCCTCTCCCTAGAATGTTCTCTTACCCCATCTTTTCTAGTTAACACTTACTTTTCTTCCACAACCCGGCTCCCACTTCCTGACTCAAGGAAGACTTCCTGGGCCTCCCTCGCTAGGTTCTCTTTGCTGTTTACCTTTCCTCTACGGTACTTGGCACGACTCTCGCTTTTGTCATCTTCCGTTAGTATTCAGTCAGTTCTTAAGAATTTTCTTAACGCTTCTGTTCCATGGATCCTTCTGGCGGTTTGGGAAAACCAGAATACTGTTTTCAAGTGTGCGATATGAAATACAGAAGATCACAAAGAAACTTGCATTTCAATATAATTGGTTATCAAAATATTTTCTTAAATGCCGCATGCTAACAGATGTGCTTTCTTATTAAGACATTAAATTACAAGATCTAGTGGAAGGTCTAATAACCACTGTACTTTTGAGCGGTGATAAGTACAAGTGATATTTTATAGCATCTGCAACAATTGTAATAAGATACAAAATATGGAATTTAGGGAGCAAAGTGAACAAAGCCACAGAGATTGCTAACTCTATCAGATTGTTGCTTAAATTCATAATGGAAAGGAATGGTAAACAGTTTTGAAAGTAAAGATAACATTTTTTTTTTTTTTTTATCCAGCTTCACAGATTCCCTACCCCCTGCTGAATTCCATCTGTGTTCTCTGGATTAGAAAGTCCAGATTTGTGTCTGAATTCTCTACTGGATCCTGAAGCTCTGAAAGGCAGTCCTGTGTGATTTTGCTTACCATTGTACGTGAGTACTTAGGACATAGTAAACACTTAATAAAAAGCTGCTGGAGGGCAAAATGGAAGGAAGAAAGGGACTCCACAGTATGCTGGGTATGCTCGGCTGAGCAGCCTTTCAGCCAGTGTTTTACAGCTCAAGTCCATTTTTATCTCTTGCAAACAATCTTCTGTGCTCGCTCTCTGCAAACCCACTGGGTTGGCTGTTCATCCTCTGAACACTCCTATCATGAAGTACTTCCTTTCCACCTCGCTCTTCCGGAAATTGTAGATTTCATTATCTGTCTTCTCACTCATACCTTTTGAACGGGAGCTTTATCAAGGGTAAGAGTCGTGTCTGATTTCATGCTCTGTGTCACCGGCCTTTACCAACGCCGGGATCGGGATGCGGTTTTGTACTCAATGAATTTGTAAAATGAAATCAAATTCGGTTCTCTCTTCCCGCCCCGCCCCCCCCACAGAAGTGCCCTCTCTGTTCCTCCTCTCATGTCGCATGGGACCCAGGCTGCTCTGTGACTCGCTCCCCTTGCCTTCCACAGTCCTGTGATTCCTCCTCCGTGGGCCCACGGGTCATGGGTCAGGCAATCCTACATTCATGCATTGGACTCAGAAACACACTCCATGAGTGGGAACAATAGTATGCATTTCATAAACCACAGAATTTGCTTTCTTTTCATCAGTCACTGGGAAACCAGGGACACGTATGTTCTTTGAAATGTGAATAACTTTCCTAAGAATCCCAAAGCAGCATATCTACTTGCATTTATCCCACCCAGCAGAAGAGAGCCAAGATTCAGTGGCCCCCAGAAGTCCCCGGCTTGAATGGCTGGGATCAGCAAGACGGGCACAGCCTCTAACCCCCTGCTCCTTCTGTTGCCCTGGAGTTTGCCAGAGGGATGGACACTGGCCGATTGGGACTTAGGCCTATTCTATTCTGCCTAGACGTGTGCACGTCTCTGACTGGTATCTTCTGGTATCTTCCACAGATTTGTTTGACGAGTCCCTTTGGTGGCCGGAGGAAGAGGAGGAAGAACAAAATACTTTGGAACACGTGTGAAATTAAAGCAGCTGCTGTGGGCAAAGGGTTGCTTATGGACAGAAGATTTCCCAATCTAAACAAACACAAACCTTGCTCACTCACTTTAATTGCTGCATGAATATACCACTTTGGGTTTATCCATTCCCCTGTGCACAGGCATTTAGGTTTTTCTAGCCTCTCAGTATTACAGACAGAGCATATTCATTTTTGCAAGAGCCTCCTTGGGTACGTTTTTTGAGAATTTCTCTAATGATACACACCAGAATAGAATTTCTAGGTCATGGAGCGTGCATATCTTAAACCGCATCAGAGATAGCCAAATTCTCCTCAAAATGCTTGTACAATTTATGCTACCATTAGCAATACAGGAGAAAGTGGCTACTGTTCCAAAACGCGACATTATCGGACTTTTTCATTTGAGCGATTTTAGGGGTGCGGGCTGGTAGACAATTGTAATTTTCGTGTGCACGTCTCTGACTGGTATCTTCTGGGAACTGTAGCTACCCACAAGTGCTTCTGATGCATTAAGGACATGGTTGTAATTAATCTAACAGCCCTGTAAGGTAAGCATGACTCTGCCATATTTTACAAATTTGCTTTCAACCCCACAGCTAGACTTCAAATCCCGGCTATTTTGTTTACTTATTTTTTAAATGTTTATTTGTTTATTTATTTATTTATTTTTGAGAGAGAGAGAAAGAGAGAGAGTGAGCGAGCACACAAGTAGGGTAGGGGCAGAGAGAGAGAGGGGGAAATACAGAATCTGAAGCAAGCTGCAGGTTCTGAGCTGTCAGCATAGAGCCTGACGTGGGACTTGAACCCACCAACCGTGAGATCGTGACCTGAGCCAAAGTTGGACACTCAACCGACTGAGCCACCCAGGTGCCCCAAATCCTAGCTATTTTAAAGCATATACTTAACTACCCTGTATTATAGCCACTCCCTCCCTCTACACCAACAGGTAGACAGTCGATCATTGCTAAAGATTGAAACTCAGTATATGCCACTGTGGTTGTCACTTAGCACTTTCTCTCCGTGCCCCATCACTGTCGCTAACTTAAAAACCCAGTGAGCCTCTCTTCCCAACCCCAGGGCCAAGTACAGGTCTATACACACAGTAGGTTCGCCATAGTCTGTGACTTTTATAACAAAGACAATAATGGTGGTAATAAAACCCCAGTGAATTTCACAGACATGATAAGGTGGTGTGGCTTAAATGCTTTCTCTCTTTGTGGAATTAAGCTCCATACAGGTTAGAATCTTGCGAATGCAATGATTCTCCATTCTCCTAGAGTCTTCCTTGGAAGCTGGGACTCTCTTACCCTTTTCCTCCTCCTTTTCTTCCCCATCCCTCAATCTCAGGTCTTCTCTCTGTCTGTCTCTCTCTGTCTCTCTTGTTGCCTCTTTTCTCTTTCTCAATGTCTGATGGAACTAAACTTTTTTTTTTTTGTTTCCTTTTTTGACCTTCAGGAACGAATTTGCTTTGTATATCACTATTGTGAGGACTGGAGGGGTGATATGAGAGTGTTTCTGATGGAGTGAAGGCAATAACCAGATAGAGTTCCTTGGGGGGGATGATTTCGTCAACTGTATTGACTCATTTTTATTTTAAACTGGACACATCTGCTGAGGGACCCGGCAGGGGGGATGTCTCTTTATCATTCGAGACGATCCACGAGACAGGCTTGCATAGACAGAGCGGGGCTTGATTTAGGGCTGTGTCCCAGTTGCCTGAGTGAGGTCTAGGGAATCAGACTTTCCATAATACACCCCGGATTAGTCATTCGGCAAGCAGGTGAATATTTGCTTTTGCAATTGTGCCTCCCTAAATAATCCAGAGAGATATAAAAACAGTGAATTCAGCTGCTCGTGAATAGTATGGATATTTGAGCTTTTGTGTGGTACCAATCCTTAGCAATATTTTTTTGTATTAAATACTATGAATCTACTTCACCTGTCAGCACTATTCAAAACACAGAATGCTGTATGAATAGAAAGGATGTTCTGGGATCTTGCAGATGATTACTGTTGCTAGGAAAACCACTTCCTGATATCTTTGTGCTTGCTGTATGCGTCTCTCTTTGTGTACAGCTTTGCAGTGACAAGCAAATTCATAGCATGGTATTGGGGAGGGATTGGGAAAGTTTAGAAATGTTTAAAGAACACTGCTTAAAGTTAAAAAGGGGATGTCATCTAAAATAATAGTTAAGAGTTCTGCCTGCTTTCATGTGGAGAATTATAGCTCTCAAAGGAGAGCAATGGGGCTGCATTTGTGCTATGGTGGTGCAGACTTCAGGGCCATTCCAGCCATCATTTTCTGGAAACTCAGAACTAGGTTATGCTTTTTTGGTGCCCGAGGAAATGACCGTCTTTTTCTCCTTGTGAATATTATGCCAATTATTGTCTCTATAGTGTCAGCTCTGCTTAATGTTGCTCTTCTACAAGACCGATGGGAGGGAACCACACGCACTCTCTCTGGTTCACAGCCGGGAATGAAATCAGAGCCCAGTAAGATAAGCCCATTCATTCATTTGCTCAGGACGGGCATTCTTCCCAACTCTGCAGCAGAGGGGAGATAGGTATTGCTCGTTCTAGAAACCGGAACTTCCTGGGAGACCCAAAAGCAAATATGGCGTCGGTACCCATGCCGGGCACAAAGCCCTCCCCACAACCCGTGTGACACGAATACATAAATCATGGCAGTGACGTCACACCAAACATCTACATTCTCGCAAGAGCCCCTCATCGTTTCTGTAGACCATCCACAAATTGAGGGACCCGGGATCAGGTATTTCAGCCCTCTGTCCTCATCTGTAAGATGGAGATAATGTGCTCATCCATTTAATAAGGCTGATGAGGGGACTCAGTGGCAAATGCATGCAAATAACTCATGACTGAGTTATGTGAAAGATTTCATTAAGTGTTGCTTTAAAGACCCAGGAAAGGAATAGCATGCCCTAACATCTAGTCTGTTCCTCATGCCATACTCACTTATGGATCTCACTCTTCTTCACAGACTGATGTTCCAGATGTTGACTTACCACTGTTTTCTTGAAATAGGTCAAAGAAATCATCTTGCCAGCATGGGTTACTGGGTTTTTTAAACCAGTAATGTAATCATCATCATCATCATCATCATATTTATAAAAAAAAAATGTTTATTTACTTTGGAGAGAGCAAGAGGGTGAGCGAGCATGCAGGAGAGGGACAGAAAGAGAGGGGAATAGAGGATCCAAAGCAGGCTCTGTGCCGATAGCAGAGAGCCCGATGTGGGGCTTGAACTCACAAACTGCAAGATCATGGGATGCTTAACCGACTGAGCCTCCGAGGCGCCCAATCATCACCATCGTCATCATCTTAATAATAACAATGATAAAGTGAACACTCCTCAATTATTCTCTCTTAGCCACCCAACTGCACTCTTGTTCTCTCATTTGAGCCACCCCTGTCCTGCCACCTCGACCACACAGGAGTAGGAAAGAAGACACGGAGGCCCAAATAAAGCTGGTGGGTTGCCTAAGGTCCCGGTGAAAACAGGACGAGGAAGCACCACCAACCCACCCACCAGCTGGTTCCACCAGGGAGAGCCATCCACGGAGCCATGAGGGAGAAAACCGAGAGAACGGTGTGGGGGATGCTCAAAGGTCATTTCAGTGATCAGGACCCTCGTGCCTGTCTCTGAGATTCCATCCTGGTTTGTCATGAAAATTATTTTCACATCTCGACTCCAGGAAAGGTTTGAGATAAACTGCATCCGAAATCACAACAGGGAACCAGGATGTGTGAATCGGAGACTTTTCTGTCTATGTTTCAGTCCCACAGAGGCCGTGGAACATTCCCATTCCAAGGCCACTGGGAGCCGGGACAGACCGTGACATCGGGCGGACTACAGGGCTTTAGGGATGCCAAGAAAATGGACTTCTTTTCTAAGGAGCACCCTCTGTGAGCCCCACCACAGTGTTTCTGCCTTTATGGAATTGAGAATGAGGCCAAAGCCATCAAGTTACAGTCCTCTCTCAGAGGACCCAATCTCCAGTTGATTGGTTAGAGTAGCCTGATCCCTACAGAATCCCATGCAGAGGGAGCATAGTTCTGTTGCATCCGGGGCCGCAGAGGGTCTGGAGTGCGCACTGCGGGTGTTGCGGTGTCGCTGAAGGCAAAGATGGAAATCGAAACAGGAGATGAAGGATTGGTAGAGATAAACACCTTCCTATTTCACTGAGGGCAAGAGGTGACTCTACTCTCCCTGGATCTGAGATAACGGGGTAGGCAGCTCTTGGAGCGTAGCCTTGGATGACATGTGCTGGATACCCTTACGTCCAAAGTGTCACGTTGGGCGTATTTTCCTTATGACTGCTGGGAGAAGCAAGACAAAGCCACCCCAAGCTTCCAGTCCACTGTCAGCACACACAGACGTAAACGCAAGGCCTCTCATCCAAAGACTCTGCCCCCCGTGACTGCCACCCTGGCACTGAAGATAAACTCTGCATGGCTCTTGATGGATGCATCTGCTTGGGGGTGGGTGGGGTCCAGCGACACCAACAGCTCCTGGGCAGGGGTGGGGCTGTGATGGATGGGATCCAGTTTATCTCCTGGCTTCCACTGATCCAGGCTGCCTGGTGAGCCCTCCCCCAGAGTTAATTTGCAATAAAGAGAACAAGGAGTTCCATTACATTCTGTCAATCGCTCATTTGTATTTACAACTAACATTTTTTGAGGACTTCCTATATGCCAGGCCCTATGCTGTGCCTTTTCTATATGTTATCTCCAGTGTGCAAACTGATTTTCTCTTAATGTGTGAACGTTACGATTTAAATATTTGAAGCCAGCCCTCGTGGTTTATTTTTCTACCGCGCTCCATAAAGGCAGATACTTGATTTTTAAATATCAAAATTAATAAAACACAACCCTGTAATTCTACTCTCAGGGACTTTTCCTAAGAGAGCAATCAAACAACTGCATAAAGACAGACGCATAGGATGAGAACTGCAGCAAAATTTACAACTTAGAAAAATTGAAAAATAACCTAAATGCCCATCAATTAAGGATATGTGGGTATCTGTAAGTATATGTGCGTGTAGGTGTGTTCATGTGTGTGTAACCAAGTATGTCTATGTGTGCACATTTGTAAATACATACACATCCGCATGCACATACGTACACACGTGTATATACACAAGCACATGGGTACACATGTGTGTGCACGTATCTATATGATGCCGGAGGTATATTTAACATATTCAAGATACATTTTCGATGAAAAGGCCAAGTTTATCAAAATGCTAGTTCCATACCCTTACAGTACCTACAAATGAAAACCCAAGATGGACACGTATATACATAAAATTGCTCACAGTTTTTTTGGTTTGTTTCCCCCCCCCCCCCCAGATGGGGGCAGGGAGGGGAATTTATGGGCAAAGACGTCATCTTTCTACTCTATGTATTTCTGTATTTTTTAAAAACTAATAAGCATGTATTGATTGTGTAACCAGCTTCCCCCGGATAAAGTTATGTACACCTGGGAGGAAAAGGGAGGCAAGGTGTACCACACACATACACGTTGTGCAGCCGTGAGACCTCAGCCGTTTAATTACCACCAATAGCGATGAAATAATTTTATTTTCTTCATTTGCCTGATTAATTATTTTTTATCCAGGGCATTTGACACATCGAAACGGTGATTAAATATATAAAAGGAGTCTCGGAAATAAAGGAGCAAGTAACTGAGGTAAAATTAAGCACTTTGAGAGGTCGACACACTCATTTTTATAGGCCACCAGTCTACAAAGGCGACAGCCTTTGGGTAAACACAGAACTCATTTTGATGAAAACAGGATCAACAAAATCCCCTCTGTGGGGTATCAGGACTCTTCTTGAAAGCTCTTACTTCCCTAAACACGCAAATACCTAGAATGGGCATTAGGGGCCAGAAAGCCCCAGAAAGACTTGTATGCAAACTCAGAGCAAAGCTCTCACGGAGCTTTTGAGGCACAGCGGAAGTATATAGATTTGAGTGTCGTTAATACTGGAATCAATCTCAATTCCCCCAAACACAAGTTTTAAAACAAAGGACAAGGGCCTTAATCTCTCTGCAACTCAGGCTCCTTATCTTTAAAATGGGAACAGTACCCATCTCTCTTGGAATGAGACAAATGCATCGTGTTTCATACAACAGGCAAGGACCAGTGTTAGCAACTTAGTGGAGTTCATAGCAGCTCAACAGACATTTACTAAATAGTTATGTTCGCACCATGAACTTTACCAGGTTTGGGAGGATGAAAGAGTTATAAAAATCCACCTCAGACCTCAAGATCTTAAAATGTGGAAGGAGGGATTTATTGTCTTCAGTTTTAGTTCTTTATTTTCTGAGACATATTACCATAACACATTCATAAAGCCTGTGGCAAATAATGCATTACTGCTACCAAAATCCTGAAGTTTGTACATTTCAAGTTTTACAAATTGTCCCTGTCAATTTTGTAGTTTGCAATTTTTATAAATTTGAGTTTATAAGTTCATACACATGACATGATCAACCCCTTCCTTCCTCCCTCCCTCTTTCTTTTTCTCTCTCTTTCTCTTTCTTTCCTTCCTTTCTTCTTTCTTTCTTTCTTTCTTTCTTTCTTTCTTTCTTTCTTCTTTCTCTTTCTTTCTTGTCTCTCCCTCTCTTCTTTCCTCCCTCCCTCTCCTTTTCTTCCTCTCTCTCTCTCTCACAGCTTTATTGAAATAGAAATCTACATATCATACAATTAGCCTGATACACTTTCTTCATCGGTAGAAAAGGGTAAGTAGTGAAAGAGCTGGCACAGGGAAATGATTTATGACCCTAAGCCTTCCATGCTTGGGCCCTATCCTTACTTGTTATAATGCACCTTTACAAACACCATGTTAAAAAACAGCCTTTTTTATTCAGCTGCAGATTATCTATTTGGGGGAGGGGGAGGGTGGAGGGATGGGCATCAGAAATCAGAGTGTATCATTGTAAACGGACATAATCCATCAGGAGTGCTGGGGTAAGAAAAATGACGATGTGATCCACTTATCTAATGGAGTGCTGCACACAGAGACTTTACAAATAGACTCCTTCGCTCTGGGAGCTCTCAAAGAGCATGGATGGAGACAAATACAAGGATCTAATTTATTTGGTAGATAAGAGAATTAATTGCTGTTATCTGCCATAAACACAAACAGGGGTGTGGGATGGGGAAGGCGGCTGCTGCTTTGCTCCTCTGTTGCGGAAAGACTTCCTGGAAGGGGCGGGGCCTCGGGAACCATGTGACTGATGACAGGCGAAGAGAGTGCCCAGTCTGGAGACACAGGGAATTGGGGGCCTCCGAGGGAGGAGGCCATTTCCCTGCCTGCTCTAATGTGTCTGTGTCAAGACAGACACACTGAATGGTGACAGTGAGTGGAGGTGACACTTCCTCTCCATTGTGTGAACCATTTTCATCAAATGGTTGGGGGGACTCAGAAGCATAAGCACATGTGCGTCTCTCTCTTTGTCACTGTCTCATTCTCCCTTTCCTGTAAGAGGGACGCCTAGTAGACGGATACTCTCAGCCTCAGGTCTGTCTAAGGGAGTGAGCCCACGGAAGGAGGATTCAAATGCAGGAAGAGGGCAACAATTAAATCAAAGAGCCAGAACCCCACTGGGCACCTGGTGGTGGATGTGAGCAAATGGCTCCATGCTGTGGCCGATGAGGCCATATGTTATCACCAGAAGTGACCCCTCCTTAACAACCAGCCAGGCGGCCTTATGAACAGATTTCCTGACTCATGTGGAAGTTACCCGTGTGAAGCCTGATACTGAGGAATACAGCCAGCAGGTTAATTTATTCAGGCTCCAGATCGCTCTCAGAAAGAAACAGGTCCCTATCTCAAGGCGCTGCAGAAGATTCACAACCCAAGTGTGAAAGGAATGTTAGGTTTCAATAACAAATTAACTTTTACATCAAGCCTTTTTGCTGCTGGCTGGAAGAATCTTTGTCAGTTCATGGTTCCTCAATCAAGTTATAATTGCGGGTCTACGTTCCGAGATATTCACAGGGCAAAGACACCAGGATGTCTCAGACCTGCGCAGTCTTAACACGGTAGCCAGTAGCCGTGTGCAGCCACGAAACTGAATTAGAATTAACTGAAATTTGAAATTCAGTTCCTCAGTTGCACGAGCCACGTTTCAGGTGTTCAATAAGCACGTCTGGCTGGTGGCTGTCACACTGGACCACGCAGATATAGAACATTTCCACCATAACATTTCCATGATGGTCTACACCGACATCATCTAACATCTTAAGGAATTTTCTGAGCTGCCCTCGCTCTCTGCTTTTCAGCCAAGGAGGCTGAGATTCAGAGAGCTTATGGAATTTGCCAATGGTCCCTCAGATTCTAGGTAGCAACACTGCGACTCAAACTTCTTCCTGGGGGACCCATAATTCTTTCGCCACTCCCTTCTCTTTCCCGTCACAAGCCTGGGATGGGGGGGGAGTCTAAAACTAATCAGAGAATGAGGTAACCTGCCTCTTGAGCCATGCTTCCCATGAATTAGTTATCACATAAACTTCATGCCATCTTAAATTAAGATTTTCAGATACTCAGGGGCACCTGGGTGACCCGTTTCAGATTCTACGTCTCCCCCTCTCTCTGTACCCCCCATCCGCTTGGACTCTCTCTCTCTCTCTCTCTCAAAAATAAATAAACACTAAGGTTTTCAGATACTCAAATGTCCAGAATTGTGAAACTCAAAGATTATTCTCTTTATTTCTCCTATTTTCACATTTCTCTGAGGAGTGACGGCCTCCCCACCTAGCTTGGCTGAAGATAGAAAGGCAAGTCCCCGAATAAAAAGCACATCAATTAATATAACAAAATATTACCCACACTCCATAGGTCTAAGTGAGAAGGACTGGGTAGATGAAGGTAGGTCTTCACCGACCCCATTGCCTCAAATGAGTTCAGCCCTTCCAGTGTAGACAATCACCTTTAACTCTCAGTGGCTTAGCCCATACAGTTCATTTCTTATTCATACAAAGTCCCCTGAAGGTAGAGCACCTCCCGGCTGCGTGACTCTGTGGGTACAATTATCCCCACCTTGTGACTCTGGCCACCTAACCCGTGGCCTTTCTGCTCACCAGCTAAAGGAACGAGAGAGCGTGGGGAATCCCACAGGGACTTTGCATCTCTCAGTCCAGAGTGACTCCTTGACGTGTTTCACTCCCAACAGCAATTTCAGTCACATCATCTGCCTCACTGACAGGCACAGAGAATGGTAGGGGAGGGAAAGGACCGGTGGGTGGTCATGCTTATCTTTGCCACACTGGTGACCGCAAAAAGTTGACAATAACAAAAATGGCAATACTTGATTGAGTACGTGCCTGTGATCGAATGCTCTGTGTGTAATATCTCATTTAATTCTTGCTACAGATGGGAGGTAAGTGCTACTATTCTCTCTCTTAAAGATGAGCACAGAGGAGCTTAGATGGGTTAAGAGACATGGCTCAGGTCAAGTGCACAGCAGATGGCAAAGCCAGAGATTGAACTCAGGTCTGACCAATATCAAAGCTTTGTTAGGACTGGTTAAACATCAGATTTTATTTGTTTAAGAAAAAAATAAAGTTGCACTCTAGAATGGAACTTCGGTAGAACTTTGTGCAAAAATGGAAATGTCATTGCATCTGTGTGATCCAATACAGTAGCCAGGAGCCACATGTGGGCACTGAGCACTTGAAACGTGACCAGTGTGACCAAGGGACTAAACTTTTCATTTCAATTTCAGTTGCGTGGGGATTTAAAAAAATTGAATTGATAGTATTATAATTTAGCTTTCCACGTTTAACTGCTCCTTCTTTAAATACAGAGTGAAGTTCGGGGCGCCTGGGTGGCTCAGTCGGTTAAGCGGCCTACTTCGGCTAAGATCATGATTTCGCGCTCCATGACTTTGAGCCCCGCGTCGGGCTCTGTGCTGACAGCTCAGAGCCTGGAGCCTGTTTCAGATTCTGTGTCTCCCTCTCTCTCTGCCCCTCCCCCATTCATGTTCTGTCTCTCTCTGTCTCAAAAATAAATAAACGTTAAATATAGAGTGAAGTTCTTTGAGGTCAAAGATCATAATTTACTCATCTCATTATCTCCTTTAGGGTTAGGCAGAGTGCTTTGCAGATAAAGATTGCTCAGTAAATATTTATAGATTATTTCTTAATATTAATCCACTGCACAACTTTCTGGCTTATTAAGAATGCGGATTTACAGTGACCCACTCTACTTGCCTAGAAAGGGTCAATGGACTTTAAAGCTCTCTCTGACCAGCAACTTGCTTCTTCTTTTCATTTCACCTACAAGATTAGCATCAGCAATGAGACATCTTTTGGTATTTTCAGAACTTGCTTCCAAGGTTTTAAAAAAAATTACTGTTTTTTTTTGGGGGGGGGGCAGGGAGTACTGAGTCCCTCATTTTCCATACTGATTTTTTTAAAAAGGAAAATGAAGACCTAGTTTTAAGTGCTTCTTTCAGACCAAACAGGAACAGAATGAAACGGAGAAACTTAATGGATCTCTTTCTGTGAACAAAATGACAGATAAAATATCTATTTTGCTCACATATTTTTCATTCACAGACAGTTCATTTCAGTAAATATCTTACCACCTGCGCTTGTCTATTTTCCAAGGTTTTGGGGAAATTTCCAGTAAGTTCCGTGGGACTCTATGGTCGGTATTTATGAGGCTGTGTTTAGAGGGAAATTGCATCAGGGATGTCATCAGCTCCCTTTTTTCTGTGTTTTTCTTGAATGTATAGTTGGCAAGCTCTCAAAACCCTTATCAGGTCCTAACGCAAAGATACATGTGGCCTCTACAGCTGGGTTAATATTTACAAAGCATTCTCTGCTCCCAGCCTTTTTCTTGTATGTCCCTTTCCCGTGGTTCCTGCCTTTTCATAGGTCTGTTATATGGAGATTGGAAGAGGCCACGTCTATACTGACAGAGAGGGTTTTCTGTGGCCTCCCTGCGGAGGAGCTCCTCACTGAATCATTAGGACTCAGATGCCAGGTTTCTAAATGCTCTACACTAGGGTTTCTCGACCTCAGCAGATTTAGCATTTGGGGCCACATAATTGTGTTCAGGGGACTGTCTTGTGCTTTGTAGGATGTTTAGCAGCATCCCCAGCTTTGAGGGGTTAGGATGCCAGGAGCATCCCCCCACCCAGTCATGTCAACCAAAATGTCTTCCGACGTTGCCAAATATCCCCTGGGGGGCAACACTCTCCCTCCGCTTCATCCAGGTGACACCTGTTTTAGTTGTCAGCTCACGTGTTATCCCCAGGGGATCAGGATATGGGTCATGTCTGTGGTTGTCACTCTCTTAGGACCTTTGAAGCATATACTCTCAGTTTGTAGCTACCTGTTCCTCAATGACCATTGCCCCTGGTCCTGAATTATCACTGTGATGCACATGGCAAGGACCCAGTGAAGGTTTTCCTCTAAGTAACTTGCTTTGATAATTGCCTTATATTTTCAGAGTTCAGCAATACTTTTTGGGTTAGTTTCCTCTCCTCATCACACACAAACAAAGGGTCCTTAGCTCCTGTGCCTTCATAGAATTCACTTGACCCTGGCGTGAAGTTTTTAATAACAAAGATTAGAGGTGAGATGATCACAAACTTTCCTTAACAGGATGATGGATTTAGTGTCATGGCTCCGACCTCTCTTTATGATAGAAGAATCCATTTTCAGTTTAAAATTAGTTTGCAAATCACATTTTCCAGCAGAAGAGCAAGACTGGGGAGCTGCACGGCAAGGGTAGTGCCCAAATGGTCTGGAAAAGACCTCAGACCCTCTGCTGATTTATTCCTTTAACAGACATTTCATATCTGTTGACTGAATGGATAAGCAATAGGCCAGGTTTTGTTGACTGAATGGATAAGCTATAGGCCAGGTTTTCTGCTAAAGCTGGAAATATAATAATGAGCAAAAATAAGTATGGCCCCTGCCATCTTGGAATGTGTCTAACTATAGGATGACGCTAACTAAATAACTATATCATTGAATGTGTAGCTACAAACTGAGATTATACGCTTCAAAGGTTCTAAGAGAGTGACAACCATGGGACACGACCCACACCATGCTCTGCCTCCCCGAGGATGACACTTGAACTGAGAACTGAAACATAAATGCAAGTTAACTAGATGAAGTAGGGGGGAGAGAGTCCCAGAAAAATGGACCTATTGGAGAGGGATTATGATAAGTTAAAGATTCTGGGGAAAACCCAAAAGGCAGCGGGTTTGGAACACAGAAAACACAGGGCGGGAAGTGCATCGGGAGGCCATGCTGATAAAATTTACATGCTGTGCGTAGATCCCATGAAGCCGGCTGCTCTTTACTCTATCAGCAGAAGCTCACTGCTGCACTTTGAGCAGCCAAGTGAAAGATTATATCTGCCCTGTGCAGAGGTCTCACGCTGCAGTTTGGAGAATGAATTGGGAGGTTGTATGCAATGCGGTGGGAGAGAATAAACTCAGGTGGCTGTCCAGGTTAGAGAGGAAAGAACTCAGGCCAGGAGGGTCTCCTGAAGACTGAGAGAGGTACAAGAAGGAGTGTTACTTGGAAGCTGAACCAAACAGGTAAGGTGAAGGATTGGACCAGTAGGTCCCACTGGGGGCAGACCAGTTACAGCTGGTATCTCTCCTGGTGGGTTGAAGTCCTTGTTGAAGCAGTGTTCGACATGCTGCCTCTCATCCCTAGGAGGCTCAGAGAGGGAATTCAGGGGGAGAAAATGGTTCAGGCTGCCTCCTAAGGTTTTGGCATACAGTATTGGAAGGTTGGGGTCATTGGTCCAGCGAGTGAACACTAGGGAAGAAACAAGTTTGTGCTAGGACGTCATGAGCTTTGTTGAGGTGCCTTTCCGATATTACGGGAAGAAGAAATCTGGTTTGCTGCCCTGCAAGGAGGGGAACTTTCCCAAGGATGAGACGTATTAACTGGGGGTGGTCATTTTGTAGGACATGCATTAGCCATGTAGTACCTAATGTGATATTTGGACAACTGCTAAGCAGGGGCCGATTAGTATTAGCGGATGGCCACAGAATTGTAAAAATGAAAAAGTGACATTTGTCAACCACAGTTTCCTTCCTCGTCCCCATTTCAGCTAGTCCTTGAAAACCCAAAACACATCCTGTGCACAGCTTGCTGCATGGGCACCTGGTGCACGGAGAGGATGCTGACAACGTTAGCAATGCCCCATCCACTTCTGGCCGGAGACAAGCCACTTGTCATGTTACGTCTCACCCAGGACATCTGTAGGAGAGATTCTCCTTTTCTTCACCTTGCATCTGCTCAGTATCTTAATCCCAAATTGTGGGAGTGAAACTCCGGCAACCTTTAAGGATATAATTTGCTTCCTATTACATTATTTCTTCCCGCACAGGAGAGACCAAGTGTTTGTCATTTACGAGTGTCATGTCATTACATTCCATATTGCAGTGTAATGATGTGAAATGATTAAATGACAAAATGCCAGCTCACTGCCAAAAATTTAAAGTGGCATACTTTTATTTGTAGATTGGAAAGCTATTATTAATTCTTATATTGACTTTGCCAGATGAAATGAAGCAAGCAAAATGGTGCATACAGAATCGGGGTGCCATTAGGTGAGGTCCTGAGCCCCAGTGCCAGCGTAAACAGAAAGAGCTCTCCGGTTCTGGCACCTTCTTCAGGCTACACGTCCAGAGCTAAACGTATTAGTTTAGAACAGTCCTGTCACCTGATGAATGTGGAGTGACAGGCATCAAAATACAACCTGACTGGAGTTTTTATTGGAAGAAAAATGGGAACTGAGAACAGGTGGCTAAGAAAATAAAACGGCCTCTCTGTGTTCTGCCCCCTCCTTCACCACTTTGTCTCCACTGGTGCTTACTGGGAAATTGAGTTTTATCCTTTTTTCTCTTTTAAGGGGGCGGGGAGAGGGGGGAGAGCCTACAAATAGCGTTTCGTTTCCGTCATCAGATCACCAGAAGACTCTGCAGTTGGTAAAATAACAACTTCTCCTTTTTTTCTCCCCCTAGGCTATAAAATCACACATGGAGATCTTTGAAGGAGGGTTCAAAAATCACATTCTCTGAACTATATGTTTTTTAAGCTTTTAGAGTTCAAATCTGTATGACCTCGTGTTTGAGGATCTGTGAAGAAATGTGTTCACACCTGCCATTTCTATCATTTATGCTCTCATTCTAGGAACCCATTTATCAGGCAACTTCAGTAGAATGTTCTTGCAACCATAGTCGAGTGACTGCCTTTTGTTTCCTTTTGTTTTCTCTCCTCTGGGCAATTATATATTCCTAGTCTCTGAGGAGACGAGAGAAAAGCCATAGGTCTCAACCTGGCCACGTGTCCCACTGGGTCTTCTACCTAAGCAATGCTCTTGCCCTAGGAACTCTCTGCCTTGACGTGGCAAATGAAATCAAGGTACACAGTGTTATTTTGCTTCATCTTCTTACTACCTGTGGACACTCGCAAGGCTACTCACCTGTGGCACGCTCATTTTAAAACAGGAAGGACACCAAACGCTAATGAGCTCCTAGATTTATAGACAATAACTTCAGGCCTGCCAAGGTGGCCAACAATCTTTGCCGTTGCTCCAATGCAGGGGATATGACGCCTTGTTTCTGGCACATTGGCAGGGGCACAAAGAACACATTCTTCATGGAAGAGGACTGAAGTGGACAGTGGTTCAGGTAACAAAACTGTCAGGAGGCCATTTGGCTTGTGGCAGATACTTAAAGGTTTAGTGATTGGAAAAATATCACTCTGTCAGACAGTCCCCTCTGGAGATAAGATGGCTTGCCATCTCATTTGGATTTTCAATGAAAAGCCCTGTGTTGCATTCATCAAAAAGTGCAAAGTGGGCACAAGCTTGTGCCTACAGCACCGTGCCCAGGAAATGCTACCTCTCCTGATCTTTCTGTCCATTGCTTCTTTTGAGGTTTCGCTTTCTACATCTCTCTGGCACCGGCTCGCATTTGGCAGATAGCGAGAACTGAAGGTTCTCTTGGAAGACAATACACGGAAGAGCATTGGAGGATTTTTTTCCCCTTTATATATAGATGGCTTTGTCATTCTGCCCTAAATCATGAATGCATAAAGTAGCTGCCAAGAACAGCTCAAATGGCTGCATCAAGGACCCTGAAATAATAGGCTGGTACCACCCACATCTGCAAAAGAGATCATATTATGCGTGTTCTGACTGGCACACATAGAAGAATGGGTTAACCTAAGACCTCTGTCACATTCTCATGGCTTGTGGGTATTGCATATTTTCATGAAGAAATTCTGTTCTCCAGTAAGTCATTCGCTCTCCCTGAAATCACCGAAAACCCGGGCCTTCTCCCTGATGACACCTGTTTTTTTCATTTTCTCATGTATTCAACACCTGCTTAGTTGTTCGTCAAAGTGCTCTAGGTAAGTGGTGAAAAGGACAGATACTGTCCCTGGGGTCATTGAGCTGAGGTCCCAGGAATGACTGAGAGAAAAGGAGCAAATAAGGAAGACAATTTCAGATGGTGAAAGTGTCACGGGAAGGTGATCACACAGAGCAGTGTAACTGAGAGAGAGTTAGGACTGGGCAAATACAGCTGGTATAGTCACAGAAGGCTTCCAAGAGGAGGTGACATTTCAGTTGAGAATGAACGCTGGAGTGGCAGTCATGTTAGTCTAGGGAAGCACCTTCCCGGCAATGGGGATGCAGGTATAAAGAAAGACTGTACATTAGGAACGAGCTTGGGCAGGAGGCAGTCAGTGTGGCAAGATAGCACTGAACTGCAGGAACATAAGAACTGAGACCACAGCAGTCAACAGGGGCCCACTTGTGCAAAGACTTTCAAACTTAGGATGCAACCCCAGGCTTGCCTGGCCTTTCCTGGTCTTTTGTTTGTGCATTTTGGTTTTGTATATATGTATATATATACATATATCATTCCACTTTCTGGACAATAAGAAATACCACCGCCAATATAAACAAGTGGTTCTCCAGTGATGTTCTGGGCAAAAATAGGCTGCTAAATGTTGACCAAAGTGTAAAATTGAGCTTTGCTACACCAAGGGATACATATACTTATGGAAAATCTGTCAGCTGCAACAAGGGAGTATAAAGGATGCCCACTATCTAGTGGAACAGAGTACAGTTTACACTGATAATAGGAGAGGCCCTTCTCCCTCTTGCTGCCTTGAATGAGGGTGTCCTGCCTAGAGCTGTGGCCACCGTCTTCACATCAAGACTGGTAAAGGGAAGATCATCTCAGAAATTCTGAGCCCAACCCCAGATATCCTTGAATACCGAGCCAGGGTCAGCATCCACCTAGGTCCAGACTTCTTGTCATGTGAGAGGGGGAAATCTGACTTGTTTAAATTAACATGGTAAGTAACAGCCTAGAATTGAGCTCAGCTTGCCAAAGGAAGAGCAAGTGTTGGTTAAAAATGTGAGCACTTTGTCTCATGAGTGTGTGAGAGAGCTCAGTGGGGGCCACAAAGAGCCCTACTCAAGCAATTGTCCAAAACCAAGGTGGCCTGAGCGCATGGAGAACAATGGTGGTGAGGTAAGGGACCACTGCAGTGATGGTTTAGTTGTAATTACTACTATTTCAGCACAGCTTAGAGGTTTTTGCTTTGTTTTTTTTGGTCAAAATACAACCCACATTCCAGTGTGTAAAGAATGACAACAACAACAACAACAACAACAACAACAAAGTGTTACCCACTGATACAGCCAGATTAGCAGAGAGGAAAGAAGTGTCTTTCCTTTGCTTCCAAGAAGCAAAATGATAACCTCTGTCTGGCAGGTGACAGGTATTAGTATCAAGATCCTTCTGGAATCGCCATCCTGCCACTGAGGACAATTTATTCAGCCTGCTTCTGCCTGTCCACTCCTGCCCAGCATCAGTGCCAGGCCCTGGTTTGAGTTCCCTGCCTACATCATGGGACATGCCTTCTATTTCTCAAATCCTACTGTCTTCCTCTCCTTACCTCTATGTCCTCAGATTTGTACTGAGTAGTTTGGAAGGGCTGGCTAAAGATAATGATTTGCAAATATGCATGGGTGGGGGTGAGGGCTGTATGAGAAGCAGATGGCTTTCTTTGAGTAAAATTTTATAAGGAAACCCACTAGATCATAGAGTAAAGTGGAAACATCACAGTGAAAACAAAGTGGTGGTCTTACAGTCCCACGGAGCCCATCTCCTGTGCTCTGCCAGCAGTCCTTGAGGACCGTGCCCATGCGGTAGAGATTCACCCGATCAAGAGGACTTTCAGGAAGGAATAAAGAGGCTCAGGAAACACCAAGTATGGGAAGGACAAGATGGGTGGCATGGAAGCACACCTGCAAACACGCCACGGTGGAGAAGGTACCTGGTTCCGACGTGGATTATGTACTGTCTGTGGAGGGTCCAGGTCTTCAGTATGCATCACCCTCACCTCATCTTCATTATAGAATGCTGCCTGAGAGATGGAATCTGGTCCCACAAGGGCTGTGTTCAAAGTCTAGTGTGCCCACTTCCCAGTGGGCCACATTCGGCAATCTGTTCAACCTCTTTGAGTTTTAGCTCCATATCCATGAGTTGGGAATAATCCCCAAGGATACTCAGAGAGTTTAAACCACCCATTCAAGGTCGTTCATCATCCAGGGGCTTTGGGCTTCAAATCCTAAGTCCTCTTATTCTTTATACGACACCAATATCCTGCTACAGATTCAGAAGTGACGCGAGTCTTGAGAAAAAGAGGGAGCAGAGAAGGAGGGCAGGGGAGGAAAGAGGGAGAGGGACCCCAGGGAGATGCAGAAGAGCAGGGGAAAGAGGAGAAGGCAGGGAAAGAGGGAGGGGAGAGACAGTGATTCTGCAACCAGAGACAACTAGGCATTTGCCAAAAAAAAAAAAAAAAAAAAATCTGGAATTGGTTTGAAATTTCCACCATTAGTCATTCATTGGATTAAAACAGCTATTCCTTTCCTTTTCCTGATGGGATAATTCTCTTCATGTTGCCAAACTTTTATGATTACCACGAGGTCGATGCTGTGAAATGAAGCAACTTGCAATACAACGAACATGGCGTCATCAAGCAGCTCCCCAGTTCACAAACAAGCGATTGAGATGATGTGCTGCCTCTTGAGTTGATAGTTGGGCAACACAGACTGGACCTGGAGAGTCCCCATCACTGGACGGATGACAGCAGGGCAAATGAATTCCAATCATATGGCGGATACCTGCCCTGTGCCTGGGTGGGGCATGCAGGATAGCTGAGGAAGGGAGTGTTCATAAAACCCTGTCGCCAGTTCGCTGATCAGAGTTAGTCGCACCAGAGGGCAAGGTCTTGAGGACATAGGACAAAAGACAAATAAGGAATTGATAGGGGTGGTGAGAGTACGAGGCAAGAAGGTCAGGAAACATTTAAACCACAGAAGACCAGAAGCCAGGTCTGCCTCGCACACAAATGAAGAAACCTTACATTGTTCCCTCTTCTGGCTATAAAATGAACTGGGGGTGGGGGGTGGGGCACCTGGGTGGCTCAGTTGGTTGGCTAAGTGTCTGACTCTTGGTTTTGGCTCAGGTCATGATCTTGTGGTTCGTGGGTTCCAGTCCTAACTCGGGCTCTGCACTGACAGTGCAGAGCCTGCTTGGGATTCTCTCTCTCTCTCTCTCTCTCTCTGTCCCTCCCCCACTCACACTCATGTGTGCGTGCTGTCTCAATAAATAAACAAACAAACACACTTTAAAAAAAAGAAAAAGAAAAGAAAAAGGAACTGGGAACCCTAACCCAATCTCAACCATGCACACGTGAACTCCTGTTTGGGATGAAGCTGTCAATGGCATCAACACAAACCTGTCCATTCCCAACCATTTTCCTGCATCAAAGAGTCTCCGCAAAGCAGGAGGCCAGGGACTTACAATCCCTCCTTCATAATGAAAATGCCAGGAAGTGGCTGATTCACAAAACCCTCACCAAGGGATGAAGTTGACATGTATTATCTTAACATCTTCAATTTTCTTTCTAAAGAAGCATGGCTCCCTTCACTTTTGAAAGTCATTTTAATGACTACTCTCCCAAAATACTAGATAGAGCCTGACTTTCCAAAATTTATTTTGGAAGAGAGAGGCCTCAAACAAGTAATTCTCAATATTATTAACATTACCACGTTCAGATAAAGCTGGTAACAATAGAAGTACTTTTCTACCGGGAGAAATGTTACATTAAAACTGGAGCTCGTATTTGGCCGACTTCGGTGGGTTGACCAAAAATAGAAATTGGCTTACGTATCTTGCCATTTTTAGGGAAGGTGAAGATATGGATTTAGACACTTGATTTTCTTAGCTTAGGGAACACTGTAGGCTAAACTGCTTTGGCCCCGAGGGACTCTTTGCTATTGGCAGCCGTGGGCAGGGTGAGGTTTTTAAAATTCATTTCTGATATCCAGTTGACATGGATTTTTTTAAGTGTTTAAAATTGTACTGGTCACTACTGCAGCCCTCAAAGAATTCTGCTCTCCCTGCCTCCTGGTTCATGCTCTTCCTTCTCATGTCTCCCTAACTTCACACTGAGTTCTCTTTCCCAAGTTGGACGTTTGGCACTAAGCCTAAGCAGGAAAGAAATACGTGAAAAAATCTGGAAACAGGGAAAGCCAGGAGCTAGCTACATACAGACATCCCCTCACACCCAGTGGCCTCCCAGGGAAAGAGAAGGAAATGCATTTGCAATAATCCAAACAGGGTCCTGCTAAAGAGAGGCACGAGTACCTGATGATGGGTACTGTATGGGGGGTGGGGGCGGCAGGGAACGTGGCTAAGTAATGCGGTCAGTTGGGTCACATCCAGATCTTCATAGAATCAGAATGAGATGGAAGCCGATGCTTCATTTTTCATTTGCAGCTTCATTTTGGGGCTGGCATCCCTGTAAAAGGGAGCATGATGAACAGACTGTGTCTCCTCTCCCACCCTGGACTTTTAAGACCTACACAAAGCAGGAAGGGCTACATAGCTCCTAGAAGCTAAACTTCCACACCCCCTGAAGACAAGCCATTTTATCAGGTTTCAGAATGCATTACTAGGCTAAGAAATTTGCTATTAAGGTGATTATGGAAAGACTGATGTGACTTTTGCTTACACAAAAACCATAGTGAAGGGTATAATGAAAAACTTGCTGGATGAGGAGCTTCAAAAAGGGTGAGTTTCTCTTCCTGGCTCTGCAATTTGCTAGCTGTGTGACCTTAGGCAAGTTGCTTCCCTTCTCTGAATCTCCCTCACACATCTGTGATGCAACAATTACGATTGCCATTCTGCCTACATCACAGAGTTTTTGTGAGGATCCAGTGAATTCGTGCATAGGAAATTGCTTTGTGAGTCAAAAAGCATTATACTAACACAAATTATTATCAGTAGCTTATATTTTATTTATTTTTCATTCCTGGCTTCATAATTCCTCAGAAAGGAAGACCACAGGGCAACAAGAATATGTATTGCCTTCACAAAGGAAAGATGGAGGGGTGTTATCCCATCAAGGCTCTCTGCCCCGTTGCCCCCACATCCCCAAATTACCTACCACAGTAGCAAGGCAATGACTTAGGAAAGAGATCGGTTTTCAGGGACAATGAGTGAAAGCTGCTTGGCAAGGGGGTGGGGGGCACCATAACCCCTGAAGTGGTTGGGAGTTGGAGGCACCCTTAATATCAAGCACAAATCACTCGTACATGTGAGACACTTAAGACGTGGAACTATAAATACTGACCAAGGATGACCAACAAAACGTAGGTGAGGCTGTCAGCAATTTCCATTCACAGAAGAGAAATCCTTTGTGAGGTTCGGAATTCAAGATATAGAATTATGAATTATTGGTGTGTATATGTATATACACACATATATATAGCATAGCATATGTGAGATGGTACGTAGGAAACACACACACACATATATGTATACATATGCATATTTGTCCATGTATATATATCCATTTATATCCAAAAATATATATGTATATTATCTATGTTACATACATACATATATTTGAATCAACAGTTGCCAGATACAAACTCAAGAGCAGGCAGAAGTCAGCAATGGGTATAGTTTCTATAAAGGGCAATCCAGTGGAATGGTTTTCATATTTCAACGAAAAACATTACAGATGATTATTAAAACTCTGGTATTTCAATTTCAGGTTTTCTGGTCTAAGTCCCACCCAACCAAGCAATCTTATCTAATCTAATCCAATCTGACTATGGATTTTGCTAAACTCACTTAACAAGTCATTTTTTAATTTTTACCAAAAAAAGTGATGACTATTAAAATATTAGCATTTCTACCTGAATAACTGATTTTTTAATGCAGAAGAATGGGAGAGAGAAGTAGTCAACTTTCAAGGAAGCTTCTGCTTAAATAAGTGAAATTGGAAGAACTAATTGTGGAAATCTCACACCTTTCAACACTGTGTGCAAACTGCGTATCAATCCTGTTCTGTTGAGCAGGTGCTGTCTGCGGTTGGGTTGGGAGGGCAATGTAAAACTGAACCTTCTAGCTCTAATTTTCTCAAAGTGTGTTTATTCATCTTTCAGGAATCCAGTTAACAGCTCTTTTAGAAATACTGACACAGCTAATTTTGTCTAACGTCATAGACACCTTACCCTCCACGAATATGGTTTCTCCCCATCCAAGAACCAATGGTTTCTTTCTCTGTGACTTGGCTTTTCATGGACCTTCATGGACAGGGATAGGGAATGGCCCGTGAGTAGGAAATTACTAGGGCTGAGTCGGATTGGAGAACTAGGTCTTCAAGATCCCAACCCCCCCTCCTTTCCCTCGAGTAGATGGTCTGGGCAGAGGTGCCTCTGGAAAGCCTCTGCTGAAGTCCTTCACTAAAGAGACCTCCAAAGGGAGGCTCCTACG
Source organism: Neofelis nebulosa (assembly GCF_028018385.1). Lineage (NCBI taxonomy): Eukaryota > Metazoa > Chordata > Mammalia > Carnivora > Felidae > Neofelis > Neofelis nebulosa. The sequence continues at coordinate 132,321,654 of NC_080790.1, read as the reverse complement.
CTAGCCATAGAGCCCTGCATGAAAGCATGACCAGCAGGGGCTGATCCTTTATTGCAACTACCTTCAGAGACTCTAATACCTTGGCTGTGCCCCAAACCTGGAGTGCAGAGGGCAGCTTCCTCCTCTGAGGTCTGCCAGAAAAAGCCTTTGTAACTAAGTGTCTACGGTCAGGTCTGAAAGATCACATGTAGGTTTTTAACGAGGATCCAGACTCCAAACAAACCACCCTATATTCTTACTATAAATAAACCCCTCTCTTTATTTCACCCAATAGACTGAGCAATTTTTGTTGCTTGCATCCTAATTAACAAACCAAAAATAGATCCCAAAGTGGGACACTGTCAAACAATGAGAGATGGTGAGGGTTGGTGACAAGGTAAGTAGAGACACGGGAAAGATGAGTGCCACTGCCCACAAGAGGACATCTGAAGATATCCTGAAGGCTCAGTGTTGGGACAAGAGTTTGAGCCTGGAAAGTATCAGTAGCAAGCCAAAGAGCCCAACACAGGAGTAGGAGCTAGACAACAAGAAAAGTGAGCAGTGTGGTCTATCCCTTAGACAACCTGCTGGCATATTCCCTGCCAGAAATTTCTATCGTGTAACAAGAATGATAACAGGTGGGAAGAGGAAGAAGACAGGGAAGCCTTTGATTCTCTCTCCAAGTTCATCCCCTCCCCCCCACACCCCCGAGTCTCTTTTTTCTGTTGCCAGATAAGTCCACACCTTGGGTCCTGTGCCTGAACTGCTCTCCCCTCCAGCCCTTGTGTGACTTACGTCCTCGTTTATTCAAATCTCTGATCAAATATCACATCTTCCAAGGGGCTTTTCCAATGATCTCATCCAGAATGGCAGTTCTACCACCTTTCACTTCCTAAAGCTGTTTTTTTTTTCTCTAAAGCACTTATCACTATCTGACACAAAGATCGATTGACTGAAGTTTCTTTGTCTTCCTGTACCTGCGCCAGAACATGAGGTAAGGACTTTGTTCAGTTCGTGAAGCCCTGCATTCTCAGAGCCTACACTAGCTCCTAGGAAACAGGGGCTACTCCATAAATATTAACCTCATTAGTGTGTCAATGAACGAATGAGCCAATGAATGAAGAAAAGAGTAATGGAGAAAGAAAAAGAGGAGGGTAGGGGAATAAAATATTTTAGGGTCTCTAATTAAAGGAGCAAAAATGGAGTATAAAAACCGAACATATATTAGAAAAATCTGTGTGCCTTACCTTTAAAGTTGACCTCTTTGGTCTGTTTCGTTCACTCCCTTATTCCTCTGATAAATATTTATCATCTGAACGACCAGGTCACCTTCAGACGTGACCAGAGAAAGCCGGATCTTAAAGGTGAAGACCCAAAGAGGGGATAGTTAGATCAAAGGAAAAGATCCACAATAGGAATCTATAGAGAACTGTCACACATCAGGCATGTCTGAGTGCAGCTGGGGTGGGAAACATTTTGTTTCCATGAATCAAAACCTACAGTGTATTTTCAGATGCAAGAAATAGAGGAAGGGACGGCCATACCACAGTGGCTTATGTCAAGTAATATTAAGTCTTGGGATGGTATAGACACTGTGGGACACAGGAGGGTAGTTCCTCAAAAAATCAAAATAGAATTAACATATGACCCAGCAATTCCACTTCTGGGTATGTGTATACCCCCCCAAATTGAAAATTGAGTCTCAGAGAGATGTTTGTACACCCATGTTCATGGCGGCATTACTCACGATACTAACATGTCCAAGCGACCCCAGTGTCCACTGATGGACGAATAGATAAGCAAAATGTGGTATATCCATGCAATGGAATATTATTCAGCCTCGAAAAGGAAGGAGATTCTGCAACATGCTATGACACCAATGACACCTGAGGACATTATGCCAAATGAAATAAGCTGGTCACAAAGAGACAAATACCATAGATTTCTCCTGCATGAGATACTTAGAGTAACCAAATTCACAAATACAGAAAGTAGAATGGCAGTTGCCAGGGGCTGGAAAGTGGGAAATTAGTGTTTCATGAGTACAGCGTTTGTTTTATAGATGAAAAGAGCTCTGGAGATGGATAGTGTTGGGTGGATGGTTGCACATCATGAATGTATTTCATACTGCTGAACTGTACACTTAAAATGGTTAAGATGGTAAATTTCACCAAAATATGTGTATTTTGCCATAATAAAAAATTTGAAAAAATAATGTCCTTTCCGGTGCTGCTGCTTTACCAATTGATGTGAACCAATTTCTAGGAATATTCTATTCCCGTCCTTGTGTGTAGCTTGAGACCTCATGGTTACGAGGTGGCCATTGCCCTTCCGGTAGAGGTGACATCCAAAATATTCAACAGATGGCACAGGTCTGGAGACCCCTGCTGGCCCAGGCTTTCTCCTTTTGGAACCATAGGGAGGTCCAGTGGGCTTGGGCAATGCACTAGACCAAGGCAGGGGCATGTGGGGACTTAGGAAAGTTGCCATTTACCAACATGGAGTATTTCATGGGAATACCTCATGGGAGTATTTCAGCATCGGCACAGCTGTATCACCGTATCTGTGATAGCAGACAAATATCAGTCCTGCCCCTAGAAATCAGGCAGAAGGAGGAGGAAAGCAGAAGGGCATGGGGCCCTCTTTTAGCAGGGCTTTGTGGTTTTCTCATTTGGGAAGGAACATTCTCCCTAGAGACAAATACCCAACTCTCAATGGACAAAAATGAGTCACGTGACCACCACCACCAACCGCAAGGGGCAAATATTTGAGTTTTCCAAACCTCTGTAATGAAGGCAGGCAAGGGAAAAGGGAACTGTAAATGACTTCTGGAAAACCAAGTCCCAATTTCTGCCGCAGTTTACCATTATAGCTCAGGAAGAACACCAGAAAGGGCCAATTCATCTACCCTAGAGCTGGACAAATTGAGAAGGAGGATTTCAGAAAGCCAAAAGCCCAACTTGAAGTAATGCATTATATTTTCAACACTGAATGTTTGACAATACATTTCACAGCTCATTTCCTGCTACTTGTGAACGCTAGTAAACACTCAGAGAGCGAATTCACATTTTTCATGTCAAATATCCTTACAGAGCTCCCCTCCTCCAGCTTGTCACCAGTTAAACAGACCCTATGAGGACAGTCTGTTCACACTATAATCTCTTGCGACACTAAACCTTAATCTGTCTTGCAACTTCTATTGTTTTCCACTAAAAGGTTATTCCAGAAATATTTTATAGTGCACATTCATTCTCTTGGCCAAGAATAAATTGTATGATCAGAGACACTCTAACCAATGCTGAGTCTCCCTTCCCGGCCCAAATTTAAGAATTTCATGCGGATTACTCATTGCCATCTATCTAGCTAATTCAGTGTCATTATTTTTCTTGGGTCTAGGCAGAATTTACCCTTCCCTGAAATGAGCTTATCTCGTAATAAGATATTGGAGGAAGAAGGACTGAACTGGTGGTGTTGAACTCACTGAGGTCCACACATCCATTCCCAGGCCCGGGATTAAGAGGCTGTCAATACCTTCCATTAGAGGCTGAAATCTGGGTTTTAAAAAAAGGATCGCAACATGCTACTTAATATTTTTATATCAAGCCACTGACTTGGCAAAACATGGCCTTCTCTAAATATTTGGTTTTCCTTTAATTCTATCCCCCAACGCCCTCAGCCTGCTCCCAGCCTGAATCTTGCTGACTACCCAGGTCATGGTTGATGTGTCTCTTGCCTTTCTCTGTCCCCAAGACTGAGAAAGGAACTTGAATTGCCTAGCCCTCTACTCACGTTTCTAACCTCCTACCAAGTACGCATCATAATGCATATGAAATGCTGTCCAAAAGTAATAGGATACCAGCCACATACGTAATTTGGAATTTTTTAACAGTAGCCATGTTTATTTAAAAAAAAGTAAAAAGAAACAGACAAGCCTAATTTTAATAATATATTTTACTTAACCAAATACGCCCCAAATACAGTAGTTCCCCCCCCTTATCTGTGGGGGATACTTTCCAAGATTCCCAGTGGATGCCTGAAACCATGAATAGCACTGAACCCTCTATATACTATGTTTTCATACCCATGCGACAGTTTATTTCATTAATTAGGCACACTAAAGAGATTAACAATAATCGATCATAAAAGAGAACAATTATAATATACTGTAGTACAAGTTATGTGAATGTGGTCTCTCTCCCTCTCCGTCTCTCTCAATATCTTACTGTACTGTACTCACCCTTCCTGTGATGAAATGTGATCATAAAATGCCTACATGAGGAGACAAAGTGAGGTAAGTGACATAGGCATGTGCCAGCGCGTCAGGCTCACTGACCTTTTGACGCTAGTCAGAAGGGGGATCGTCTGCTTCAGGACCACAGTTGACTATGGGCAACAGAAACCACAGAAAGCAAAACCACGGATAAGGGGGGACTACTGTACTATCATTTTGACATGCAATCAATATAAAAATATTAGTGGGATATTATACAGCCTTTATGTAAATTCCATGTGCGTTTCAGACTTATGGCACCACTCAGTTCAGACCAGCCATGTTTCAAGTGCTCTATGGTCACATGTGGCTAAGGATTTCTATGCTGAATGGCACTTTCTATGGTATTTGAATTTGTATGTCCATGTGTGTTTCCTTCACGTTGCGCTCAAGAGTGGGGATTACATTTATCTCTCACCATTGTACTCCTAGTGCCAAGTACATAGTGGCAACCTAATAAATGTGTGATGAAAAATAATTGAACAATCTCATCTCCGCCACTATTTAACTGTGTGACTTTGGACTAGTTGATTTCTCTGGAGCTCCTACCTTATTAAAGAGGAGGATGTCATATTCCATGATTGCCAAGGTCCCCATAAATGGGAACATTCCAGGTCACTTAATTCAGTACCTGCCCCCCCCCTCCCCACTTAAAGCATCTAAACATATTCCCTTGATTCTCATGAACAGTGTTTTAATGCCAGGACCCACCCAAATTTACCATGCTCCACCTTTTCCACATTTCCCCAATAGGTCCTTGGATCTTAGAGACATTTAGGATTGTGATGCTGTTCCCCTTTAAAACTAGTGTTCAGTGTTTTTCTTTGATTATAAAATAAAATACCTTCAAAATAGAAAATGTGTACAATAAAGAAAAGTACTCAGCAAACAAATTGCTTGTGTAGCTACTGCACAGAGATAAACACAGTTAACATTTCTGTGTCTCCCCTTCTGGTGTATTTTCTCTATTTATGAGTAACAGTATGTGTATAAATACACATTTGGCTCTCCCTTTAGCAAAATGGGGGTCATGATGTGTCCTCTTTTTTCAAGTTACCCTTTGTTATTTAACAATATTTGAGGAACACACCCTCAAGTTATCAAAGGTTATCTTGCTGGATACAACATATAGCGTCGTAAGACCACACGAAGCACCACCTTGAGGACATGAAGGAGCAAGCCAAGTGGATATCTGGGAGAAGATTGCTCCCAGCGGAGGAGACAGTAAGCGCAAAATCTCAGAGGTAGGAACAAGTCCCACACGCCAGCATGACTGAAGATGAATGTGCAAGGCAGAAAAAGGCAGAAAAAGGCAGAAAATGAGGTTGGGGTGATTATGCAGTGACTGTGGGATCTGAGGGGTGAGGGAAGCCACTGTAGGGTTTTCAGTGTCCCAAGTGGTGGTGGTGGGGTGGGAGGGAGGTACTGTTCTCTCATAGACAGAGAGCAGGGATGCTGCTAGATATTTTGCAATGTCACGAACAGCCCCTAACAACAAAGGACTATCTGTGCCCAAGTGACAATCGTGTTGAGGTCGAGAAATCTGGCTCTGTAGGAAGACAAGAACCGTAATCAGAAGACCAGACTAAGAAATTGTTGAAAAGAAAAATCTAGGCTTGGAGTGGGGTGCTTTGGACCCAGATGGGAGTGGTAGAGGTGCAGATCAGTAGGCAGATTCTGTCCAGACTCTGAAGATGGGGAGTTGCCATGGTTTGGTGATGGACACGCATGGAGAAAGAGGGGAGGGCCAGGGCTGATGCCAGGGATCGGGGTCTAAGCAGCTGGCAAGATGGAATTTCCATGAAGCAAGATTGGGGAAGAGCTCAAAAGGAGGTTGCAGAAGAAGGTTAGGAGCCTGGGTGGTCGAGATTTTAGAGACAGACTCAAGAGGGCTTGAAAGTGAGAAGAAGAGAAGAAAGATCAGTGGAGAATGACCTCAAGTATATGGGCTGTGCCATGGGGCAGATAGTAGAGTCATGAATGGAGACAAGGACAGGGTTTTGTCTGTACCTGGAAGATGGTGGGTTTTGGCTTTGGTCATACTTAGGGCACATCCAAAGGAAGGACAACATCTATTCCATAACCCTCACCTGTCTCTTTGAACATCAATTAAAGTCATGGAGGGAAACCATATTGAAAAGTTAAAGTCTCTTACATACAAAAGTTATCTTCAAAGTTGTATCAGTTAATACGGCTTTGAGTTCCTCTAGCCAATTCCTGGGAAGCCATAATGTATGTCCTGTCACATTCTGCCCTTCAAGATTCTGATGAGAGTTGACTCTCTGCCATCAGGTAAAAATGCATATTTACTCAGGGTGTTTAAAAATTAAGTTTACAGCAATCGAACTTCCCTTTATTTGGCTTCAGAGCACATTAACATTCTTTGAACTACATGTTAAGAACATTTTAAGGGTTATTTTTACATCAGTAAAAGGCTTTTGGAGCCAGAGAGCACACAGAATGTATCATTCTCAAGCAGGACCAACCCTAGGTATAATGCGGAGACAATTTTCTTCTAAGTGGTTGATAGAGCTTATTATTAATTTTCATTGAGTCATACTAATAACACCATACTAGTCAGTCTTCATGTTCCTCATTCCCTCTAATTCTTTCAGAATCCTAGGAGGTATGTTCTGTTATTTCCTGCATTTTGCAGATAAAAAAAAATGAAGCTCAGAGAAAGGAATCAACATACTTGGGGACCACTGGGGAGAATAAAGTCACAACACAGGTAAAAGATGGACGATGAAGAGATTTTAGAGGTCATTTGTTCACCTGACCCTCCACTTTACAGATGAGCCAAAGGATGCCCACAAGGCTAGCCATACATGACTTCTATCACCACAAGGCAGAAGAGGCCTCCAGCGCCAGAGGCATAAGATAGAATCTGGTGTCCTTGGAATCCATAAGCAGCTTTCTACCAAAGGACATTCATGGAAGGAAGGGAAAGTCAGTCAAATAATGAGGCCGGAGGGTCTGGAAGATCCCAGATAAGTAAACCATGTAAGGCCTACCTTCAATGGCCTAGACTTCATCCTTCACCCCAGTATCTCAAAGCATGTTCTGCCCACACTAGTTCCTTGGGAATTTGCCAAGTGTTCCTTGAATGTGTACAGTGGTTATGAAGATTCAGAAATGCCGGGAACCCCAGAGCTTGGACCGCTGCGCACATCGGGACTCTCAAGGATTTGGTGGAACACACAACAGTTCCCCAAACACACCTGCCCAACGAATCTGTGTCCTCCCACAATGTAGGCGGAACCAATAGCCCAGAGAACACCAGTTCCAGAAATGCTGCCGTAGGGGGCAGTTTTAAATGATTTGAAATGGGGAGTGAGAAATGATGACAGTCACTTTTAGAAAATAGAATTTGGCATAAAAATCTGATTTTTTGTCAGCAGTTTCCTTTTTTTTTTTTTTTTCTGGGTTGCTGTACCGTTTCACACCTGCTATTTGTGGAAGGTGTCTGATAAGAGGTTGTGTGAAACGGTGGGGGAAGCTTTTCCTCCTTTTCTCCTCTTGCAAAGTTTCAGACATTCCTGTTGAAGTCTGTAGGTCTGCTGGTTTGTTTTCCCAATAGAGAGACGCCAAAGTAGACTCGCACTCACTTCCGGAATCCACTCACTGAGGGCTCCATCACACATGGACCTCACTCTGCTTCCCGTCCTCTGCAGGACCTCAGCGCCTGGGACACGGAAGTGGTCTCCTGTGCCCCACACTGGAAGGGAACGTCTATACTTTTATAGCACTTGGCACGCCCTTTTTACTCCCGCCTCTCTTCCTTCTGTCCCCTGGCAATGCAACGTTGCTAAACTACTTAACCTCACGGTTGACAAATGTGGGCACGCCAATGAAGAACCATGACTTGACATCTCCATGTATCTGGCATCTGGCACAGAGCTGCCCTGAACTTTATTTATCCAATGTCCATTTTTGTGGTGGTTTTTTTGTTTGTTTTTAATTTTAGCTTTGATGAACTATGATCGACCTATAAAAATGGTAAGATATTTAAAGTGTACATTACGGAGATTTGGTACATGTGTACATTGTAGAAGGATTCCCCACATCTAGTGATTAACACACCCGTCACCTCACATCCTTATCTTTGGGTGTGTGGGAGAGGATGCTGAAATTCTACTCTCTTAACAAAGTTTAATTACACAACAAGAGTGTTATCAGCTATAGTGACCATGCTTTACATTAGATCCTCAGACCTTCATCATCTTAGAGCTGAATGTTGGTGCCCTTTTACCAACCTCCCCTGATTTCCCCTACCCCTTAGCCTTTGGCAACCATTTTTCTACTCTATTTCTATTTCTAGGAGTTTGACTTTGTGTTTGTTTGTTTGTTTGTTTGTTTGTTTAAAGATTCCACATATAACTGATACCAGCCGGTATTTGTCTTCCTCTGTCTGGCTTATTTCACTTAGCATAATGCACTCAAGGTCCATCCACGTTGTCACTAATGACAGGATTTCCTTCTTTCTCATGGTTGAATAACATTCCATGGCACATATACACCATAGCTTCTTTATCCACTCATCCATGGAAGACACAGGTTGCTTCCATACCTCAACTCTTGTGAATAATGCTGCAATAAACACGGGAGTGCAAATATCTCAATATGCTGTTTTCATTTCCTTTGGCTATATACTCAGAAGTGGGGATTGCTGGACCATAGGGTAGTTCTATTTTCAATTTTTTGAGGAACCTCCATACTGTTTTCCATAGTGGCTGCACCAATTTACATCCCCACCAACAGTGCCCGAGGGTTCCCCTCTCTCCACATTCCTCATCAGCACTTGTTATTTCTTGTCTTTTTGATGATAGCCATTCCAACGGGTGTGAGACAATATCTCATTATGGTTTTGATTTGCATTTCCCTAATGATTACTAATGTTGAGCACCTTTTCATGTTCCTGTTGGCCTCCAATGACTCTTTTTGATCGTCTATTACGTGCCAGGTATTTTGATCAGTCTGGGTATCTACTAATGAATAAAACTGACAAAGTAACGGTCCCATGGAAATCAGAGTTGAGTGGAGAGAGAAGTAACAAGCAATGAATGAAACATCATATAATGACAAACTCGGACTAGTGCTATAAAGGAACTAAACAGGACACAGAAGGGGGTTGATAATAAGAAGTCTGACTTTATTTTTGATGTTAGGCCACTGACAGCTTTGAAGCTCCACAATTCTGCCCTCCTCCATTTCTCCCTACCCCACAAAAGCTTGGGATCTCCCTCACTGGGCATAGGCAGGAAGTCCAAACCATGTAAACCCAATCCTGCCCCCAATCACCATAACATCCTACACCGGTCCCCCCATCTGCTTGCAAGGCTCTGCTGCTCTCCCCCAAAACCTCACTGTGTGATCAATAACCCTTTCCATAATGTGTCACAGGTGCACCTGTGTGCCATGACCAGTCTCTTTATCTGAATCAAATTATGGGTGGCAGTTTCAGCCATTCTGTGAGATGACCACAACAGGATTGTTACATGGATAACATAGTCCCAACTAATATACTATACTCTACTGTAATAAGATATAATAACAATGTAATACAATACATACAATATATTATATTTATAAATCAGTGGTTTTAATTTGTCCATCCCTCTTACTGTGATGGAATAACTTTTTAAAGAGTTCCAAAAATAAATCTTAGGTAGACTTGACATATATAGATTCATATTTATTATATAAAAGCAATAAATTCCATATGGAATATATATCCCATCATATATTATTATTCCATATATACCAAAATCTTCCATATATTGCCTTTGAATATTCAGACAGTATATTCAATTTTGTTCAAACTAGGGTCAGCTCTTCAGATAAATAGGCTGTGTGGTCTGGCATGCAGGTTCTCACAGCCCCAAACTCCTACCCCAGGGATACCCACCATTAGACTCACTGTCAAGGACTTTCTGAAGTCATTTGTGGTTTGTATGTATATATGTATGTATTTGGAAATCATTTGTGTTTTAATCATGGGAAGGCATCAAATGTCCTGCAGAAAGGGCAATCCTGAGGAAAACTATGTTAGGAGCAGTGACATCTGGAAAGAACATTCTACCTGGTGTTAGAAAGCCTGGACCAGGGCGCCTGAGTGGCTCAGTCAGTTAGGCATCCAACTTTGGCTCAGATCATGATCTCATGGTTCATGATTTGGAAGCCGTCATCGGGCTTTGTGCTGACAGCTCAGAGCCTGGAGCCTGCTTTGGATTCTGTGTCTCCCTCGCTCTCTGCCCTTCCCCCACTCACACTCAGCATCTCTCTCTCTCTCTCTCTCTCTCTCTCTCTCTCTCAAAAATAAACATTAAAATTTTTTTAAAGAAAGAAAGAAAGCAAGCAAGCAAGCCTGGACCAAGGTCCAAGCTCTACTGGCTTCAACCTGTGAGGCTATGAACACTGTGAGGCTATGTTTCTCATGTTCAAAAATTGTGATTTTCTTCTTAGTTTCTTTTCACTTCTGTTTTAGCCTGTCTCATCTGACTGAATGTAAAATGTGTGTGATCCTGAAAGATCCGATAGGGAAACAAACTATCTCTTTTGTAATCATTATCTAATGGCCCATCAACAACCAAGTTTTCCTGAGGGGTGAGGCAGACAGGTTAGGAGAGTGTCAGTTGGGGAGCAGGGCTCATGCTGTCAATGGGGCAGGAATTTTGGACTGAGAGACCCAGGGGCCAATGCCTGGCTTTGCCAATGCCTCCTTTTCTTTAGTCATAAAACAGGGATTGTTTTTTAAGTTTATTTATTTATTTATTTTGAGAGAGAGGGAGAGAGAATCCCAAGGAGGCTCTGCACGGAAAGTGCCCTGACGTGGGGCTCGAACTCATGAACCGTGAGATCATGACCTGAGCTGAAACCAAGAGTCAGATGCTCAACCAACTGAGCCACCAGGTGCCCAAATAGGGATCTTAATGGTAACTCCCTGATAGCCTTGTGGTGAGCATTAGGTGAGATATTTCAAGAAAAGCTCTGAGTAAACATTCAGTTTACTTAACTGTCATTATTATTAGCATTTTTATAATCATTTTGATACTTTCTAGAAGGACGGGGAGACATGAGGGGAGTTTCCAGAGGCAGTCTCTAAAACTAACTGTGCCAGTTTTCCCCAGATCTGACTATCATCCTAACACTCAAAGGTCTCCATGGTAATTTAAAAAATGAACCTTGAGAGGGAGAGAGAAAAGTTATTTCAAAATATTTTCTATGAAGTAGTGATATGAGTGTGCAAGGAAAGATTTACTTGAAGGATATTGTTGACGCTTTTTGTAATTTATTTTTAAACTAGGATAAAGCACTTAGCTAAGCAGAAAAGGACTCTCAATGCCAGACATTTGAGTAGTATCTGTGGCCGAGCGGTGATACGCACGATATACAGTCGCTTCATAGTCATGGACTCTTTACTTGAACAGACTGACGTGCTGCTCGCATAATGGACATGCTGCATACAATAAGCACCAGGCACTGTTATTTCTCCCACCCTCGCACCTCAGAACACAGCATCTGAAGTGTAGGTGAACACAGACCATTTGGGAAATAACTGGTCTGACCCAGTAGTGAAAGTAGCCATTTTGGCAACAGCGAGAGAGAGGGGTTACTCAGGTGACGGGAGACAAGGAGGCTAAAATGTGAATGTAAGATTTCCCCCGTTGTCAACCTGTCAGCATAGGAAATAAAGAAAAATTACAAACACAATCCCAACCTTTTAGATGCTCGTCTCTTCAGATTCAGTTAAAAAAAAAAAAAAAAAAAGCCTTCTGTCCCATCAGTTTAACTGAAGTAAAGCAACTGAGTTAGGAAGGTTTCCTCTGTTTTGTTTTTTCGTTTTTTTGTTTTTTGTTTGTTTTCCTTCTGGTTTTATTACGTCTATATCAGGGGTTAGCCCATTATGGCCTGTGGGCGAAATCAAGCCTGTTTTTTATAAATCAGGTTTTGGGAACACGCCCGGGCTCATTCTTTTATGTGTTGTCCACACCTGCTTTTGTGCGGCCATGGCGGACTTGAACGGTCGTGCCGAGAACTTAAGACTAACAAAGCCTAACGTGTTTCCGTCTGGCCCTTCACAGAAAATGTTCACTGACCCCTGATCTGTTGTCATAGGATGATCAAGGTCATTCCCTTTTCTTTGTATGAAGTCCTTACCTGACATAATGGTGCCTCTGGAATAAGTCTAAATTGTAAGCATGGTCGGAAAGATCTACAAACTACCGTCTCTCTACCAAGTTCACTTCATCATCCCTCTCCCACCCCTTAATGCTTTCTACTCCAGATACACGAGACTTCCACTTCCTCTGAGAAAACTTCACTCCTGTCCCTTTGTATATGCTCTTTCTTCTACCTAGAACATTCTTCCCCACCTTCCCTCACTTTCTTTACCAAGGTTGTTATGGTTTTTTTGTTTTGTTTTGTTTTTGTTTTCTGGGCTGGCAAGGTCTTAAATTGCTCTATTCCCTCTATTTATTCAGGTATGAGTTCTGCTTGACCCTGTCTTGCGGATTGAACGTTCCTTGAGTGGTGACTGTGGAGCTGTGGATTTATTTTTGGTGAGAATTGGGAGCGGAAGCATTTGGGCAGCTGCTCTTGTGAGCACAGACACTCCATATTTTCCCCTGCTGCTCTGAATCAAGTGCCTCCATTTTCTGCTCTCGGCTGCATGTAGATACCTCCCTGGCTGCTGCCTGGTTCAAAATGGCGGGCTGTACGAGTCAACCATTCTGGCATGGCATGCCAGTGAATTATCTTTCACTCTCCCACCTCTGCCTTTCCCATCTCGGGGCATGGAGCATTCTAATGGATATCCAGTACCAAGAACAGACTATTTCTTATCCTTAAGTGAGATTACATAGTCCCTTTCTTAAAAAAAAAAAAAAAAAAAAAAAAAAAGCTTTCTACCATTTCTAGAAATTTAATGCAAAAGGATAGGGCCTGTAGCATTTCCTCAGCCAGTCAACTTGAAAGAGAAGATATTGTTTATCATGTCTTTCCTGTTAGACTATAACCTCCATAAAGGTGTGAACCACCACATCTGTCCTTTATACCATTGTAGAATTGGCAGCTATTACAAAATCTAAAAAATGGCAGGTGCTCAATAAATATTTATTGAATGAAAAAAAAGGAGAGTGGCAGATTATTGGTACCTTGTGCTCATTATCAGAAGAATCAGCCACCCACAACACGACTGAGCCTAGAGCCCAGTTTTACAAGATCAGGAAGGAGCAAAGATTCTTAACCAAAATCTCCTTATGCTTTCAATTCCCATCCATGTCTATCTTTGTTGTAACAGGAAGAGGGTCTCTGGCTTTTAACAGGTGTTCAAGTACCAGTAAGCAATTGAATGACAATCTTTAGGTAAAACCATGAGGGAAGTAAAGGTCTAGTCATGTCCGCCTTTCATGACTTTCCCATGACTTTGTAGTAGTGTGAATATCCTTATGTTGATCCCGTTTCAATCAGTGACAAACCAACTCAACTCTCCCCAAGATACACATTGAAGCCCCAAGGAAGCATGTTAATATTGACAACACTATTTCCCCCCATCTTCACATCCACCCTTCAAAACTTGTCTTGTATTCCATTCTCTTGAGCGTCTGTTCTCAGCTAAATAATCCTCTAACACTAATCTCATGTTTTCCTAGATTGCGAATCAGTGTTGCAACACTGGATGATATCTAGGGAGTAAATTTGTGGATGCAATTTACCTTAAAAGGAACACATTTATATGATGACAGAATGCATAACCAGCCGTATCACTGGAGCATCAACCCCTTAAGGTATGGCTTCAAATTCAAGTAAGTTTATTTGACTTTAAATAGCCGTAGAAGAAACTTAGACAAAAATATTTAGGGATGGCTACTATAAGAGGCATGTGCATACAGGGAAAAAAATTGGAAAGTAGTTTTCAAAGGACTGGAGCCTTGGAAATACCTCACTAATCATGTTGCCATAATAAAATGATCTCACCACTTAATGCCATACACTTCCCAACTACAAAGTAATATTTTTTTCTCTGGGACGTTTCTAGAGTCCTTGTTTTATCCAAAATATATGACTCTGTCCCATGCAACAGTCAAAGCAAATTCAGATGAGCAGCATTTGCCCCTCTCCAGATGGTATTTTTTTTTTCTCTGCAACCTCTTGACTGGCCCGAGGCTGGTATCTTTTCTCAAAATGCCAGGCTCAGGTATAAATCAGCGGGGCTATAAAAGGTCATCAAGTTGTATCACCTCCCTTCATGCATATTTAAAACCCATCCAGGACACATGATTATCCATTTTCTTCTGAAAGAGCTATGGGTATCGAGATAGGCCCTCTCCCTTGTCATTTCTGTGGTTTTTCAGGACATGCTACTGATCCAACATCTCTGGGTGGCACGGGGAAAGGCACTTTATCCCGTGCTAATGAGTGTAAGTTTGTTCTGACAAACCCATATCCTCTTACATGATCTTTTTCATGTTTAGCAAAGCCAAATACTTAAAAAAAGGGGAAAAAAAAAAAGCACTCAGCTTGACTCCAGCTTCAGCTTTAATGTGTAAAGAGCTTGGAAATCACCATCCCCACCCTTACGGCAAGAAAGAAATGGACAAATTGAAAACCAACCAATGTTTTGGACCCATCAGAGAACTGACTTCACAGGACAAAGCTACCACCATAAAATCTGCAGAGACAGGCAAATGCAGAGTCAAAGATGAAACCTGCTCACCCCCCAAGCAAAAGCTGTGGGAGCCCCAAACTGGTAGGAAACCTTAAATGGTACTTTTGATGATTTGCCAGAGGCTGAGTATAGAGGGTGAGACATCCTGGGGTTCCAGCCCTAGCGGGAAGGCCACACTGTCATGGGCTTTACTTCTAAGCACGAAATCAAGATGTCTCCTGGCCCTGGCAGGGGGGGGAGAACAACAATCACTGTGAAACAAGCCCAGGAAGTCCTTCATAACAATGGCTTTCTCTCCAGGAGAAAAGATTTGCCAGAACCCTGTCCCAGCAAGGGACTGGGAATCCCTCCTGCTTGAGTCCAGCCCGCTGACAAAATTGGAATGATTTGAGTGACAAAATGAGTCAAGTAATATTGGATTATAACCCCAAGGATAAAATAATATCCATTCGGATAAATACATGATTGGGTGGATTAGTATACACATACATACCCACATCCACACATTCATGGGGAAGAATTAACCTGCCTCGTGTGCAGAACAACTCCAACTCACTTAAGTAGATAGATACTCTGCCCTCAAGGAGGTAAAGCGAAGCTCCTCACTCCTCGGGCATGGGCTACGCACAGCAACTTCTCTCCGAAGAATACAGTACGGAAAGCAGGGAGGGAATAACCTTGGACCCAAGAAACCTGGCCAACACTACCTCAGCCAAGGGTGCAAGGTTAACATCAGTGGCATTAAGTCAGGCCGGTGGTGCATACCCTTGACTTGAGATAAATGTAGCACTTCACCTCCGTGGCTCTTCCTCCCCCGCACACAAAACACGCCTCATCCCGAGAAAAACATTAACCAAATCTCAACGGGAGGACATTCTGCAAAGTTACCCAACCTGTCTTTCTCGAAACTGCCAGGGTGATCGACAGCCAGCCAAGTCTGAGAAGCTGTCACAGCTAAGAGAAACCGAAGGAGACACGGCAACGAGGTGTAACATGGAATCCCAGCTAGGATTCTGGAGTAGAGAAGGACATTAGGTAAAAAAAACAAAACAAGGGAACCTGAATAAGCTGGATAAACTAACAAAACTACAGTATTGTAGTTAACAATACCGTATCAATAACGGTTCATTAATTGTGACAAATACACTAATGTAAGATGATAAGAAGAAGAGAAACTGGTGTGGGGTCTATATGGGAACACTCTGTACTATCTTTACAACTTTTCCAGAAAAGTTAATTTTATTCTAAAATGAAAAAGCTTATTTAAAAAAAACACACACACACAACACTCCCTTTGCCCTAGAATAAGCAGCCAATATCTGCTAAAAGCAAGTGTCTTACAGTGCCAGGCACAACTGGACTTCTCACCATATCCTACCTCATTGCCCATTTTCTGGTTCTTTCTGCAGACCCCAGCTCCTGACCCTAGTTCTGTCTTTTGTTTATGGTTCAAGGAAGGAGGCACCTAGGACAGATAGAAGATTCTACTTCCTCTATATTTGGGGATGTCTGGTCTGATGTCTCCCCCCAGCTCTCCATCAGAATTCTGTGCAGAAGAAGACACTTAAAATGATTATTAGCACATGAGGTGCAGCGTATCTGATTTATTAAGGCTCCAAGTCCAGTAATCCTTCCGAAATGCAGTTTTCCAGTCGAAGCTGTGTTGGGGAGCATGGACATTAGAGGGCCGACTCTCCCAACCCTCAAAAAAATTGCTGAGGGAAAGGAAGAAAGGAGGGTGGGGGTGGAGGGGAGGGGGGTGGGAGTGGGGAAACCAGTTTCCCGTAAGGCGAGGCTGGTAGTTTCCATGATGGTGTTCTGTGCCCATTTATACTTTGGACATTCTCAAGAAAAAATAAAAGCCTAAACATGTTTCTTTAGGGCAGGACTTCTCAGATCTTTTGATATGCTGATACAAAGAATATCTAATATGGAGATATAGAAGGCAACAGTTCCTAACCTTATTTAATTATGGATTTTTTTGTTGGTGGAGGTGGGGCGCCATACCTATTAGCATCATGAGGTTTAACAAAAGAGAGTTTCAAAGGCACTGTCTTAGAGGCATAAATGACCCTGTGTCCCAGTTACAATATCATCACCAAATATTTGAATGTAAGTCACGTGTAAGACCATGGCACAGGCGTAAGCCTGCTTCTCAGGAGCTACGGGAGTGGATTCTCCCGCCTTGCTCCAATTCCTCCCATGAAGGGTAGATATTCTAAGGGTCAGGTCAGGCAGAGCCCGTGCACAAATTACTTAGTTGTCTTCACTTTATCACGGAAGTCAGCTGGAGATAGAAAAGGCGCAGTTAAATCCCCGAAAGCACCTTCCCGTCCATTGTTGCAGTTTTCTTAATGCTTCTTGGCTCTTTCCTGTCCAACGTGCAGCTGGCCTCCTCCAATGTGCCCTGGCTCCTCTACTCAGTTCTGTACCTCATTTGCAAGTGGATGTTCCAATATTTACATCCAAAGCTTAGAGAGGGGACCCACGGCCCGTGAAAGCAGACGTGGTTAAGTAGACTGCTGCGAAGCCTCACCGCGACTGACACCTTTGCTCTCTAGGCTTAGTCAGGGACCAGCTGTACTTCTGATGCCCTTAAGGGCTGTGAACGTAAGACGGCAAATGTTCTGTGATACACCATCTTTCTGCTTGGCTTTCCTCCCCTCGCGCCACCCCCAACCATTTCCAAGGGCTTCGTTTTACTTACATTTACTAAGTTAACTCAATTTGTGCTTCCTAATGGACATTGGAAACTTTGTCTAACAAAGCGATTTCCCTTTTGATTGACAATGCATTCTCAATACTATCTAGGCACAAGAGAGAATAGAAATACTTCTCTATATTAATAATCTAGGGAAATCTAAGGCAGAATCTAGACGTAAACTAATAAATTACTATTTTATTGCATGCCCTTTAAACCCTTTAAAATAAATTGGATTGGAATCTCATCTTTTAGGACAATAATTATTATTTTCCCCCATTGTGCAGAAGGAAGGGAGTCTACAAAAAGTCTATGAGACTTGCCAGTGTGATCCAGCTGTTTTAGACTTAGGTCATTGAACATCAAAAATGGCTGCCTCCCAGGGGCGCCTGGGTGGCGCAGTCGGTTAAGCGTCCGACTTCAGCCAGGTCACGATCTCACGGTCCGTGAGTTCGAGCCCCGCGTCGGGCTCCGGGCTGATGGCTCGGAGCCTGGAGCCTGTTTCCGATTCTGTGTCTCCCTCTCTCTCTCTGCCCCTCCCCCGTTCATGCTCTGTCTCTCTCTGTCCCAAAAAAAAAAAAAAAAAAAAAAAAAATGGCTGCCTCCCCCAAACAGTGACTTCAACAAATTGTGCTGGGAAAACTGGATGGCTACCTGTACAAAGATGAAATTGAAAGAAGAAACTAGACCACTTTCTTACACCATACACAAAAATAAACTCAAAATGGATCAGAGACCTAAATGTGAGACCTGGAATCATAACATTTCTAGAAGAAAACATAGATAGTAATATCTTGGACATCAGCTGTAGACACATCTTTCTAGATGTGTCTTCTTTAGCAAGGGATACAAAAGCAAATTTAAACTATTGGGATTACAACAAAATAAAAATCATTGCCCTGTGAAGGAAACCATCAACAAAACAAAAAAGACAACCTTCTGAATGAGAGAAGATACTTGCAAATCACATATCTGATAAAGCGTTAATATTCAAATTCTGTAAAGAACTTATACAACTCAACACCAAAAAACCAAATAATCCATTTGAAAAGGGGGCAGAAGACATGAATAGACACTTTTCCAAAGAAGACATCCAGATGGCCAACAGACACATGAAAGGATGCTCAACATCACTCATCATGGGGAAATGCAAATCAAAACAACGAGATACCACCTCACACCTGTCAGAATGGCTATTCGCAAAAAGACAAGAAACGACAAGTGTTGGTAAGGACGTGGAGAAAAAGGTACCCCGTGTGCTACTGGTGGGAATGCAAGCTGGTGTAGCCGCTGTGGAAAACATTATGGAGGTTCCTCAAAAAATTAAAAATAGAACCATACGATCCAGTAATGTCACTGCTGGATATTTATCTAAATAAAACAAAAACACTAATTCAAAAAAATACATGCAATTCTATTTTTATTGCAGCCATATTTATAATAGCCAATATATGGAAGCAACCCAAGTGTCCATCAATAGACAAATGGATAAGGCAGACAGTGTGTGTGTGCGCGCGTGTGAGTGTGTATACTAACACGTACGCACACACACAATGAAATATTATTCCGCCATGAAAGAGAATGAAATCTTGCCATTTGCAACAACATGGATGGCTCTAGAGGCTTTGGTGCTAAGTGAAATCAGTCCATCAGAGAAAGACAAATTATTATTTGATGTCACTCATTTAATACTCATGTATTAACAGTGCACTTTTGATGAGCCCTGAGTCATGTTTAGAACTGTTGAATCACTATATTGCACACCTGAAACTAACATACCAGTATATGTTCATTATACCTAAACTTTAAAATTAAAGAACATTTTTTTTTTTTTTTAATTTTTTTTTTTTTTTCAACTTTTTTTTAATTTACTTTTGGGACAGAGAGAGACAGAGCATGAACGGGGGAGGGGCAGAGAGAGAGGGAGACACAGAATCGGAAACAGGCTCCAGGCTCCGAGCCATCAGCCCAGAGCCTGACGCGGGGCTCGAACTCACAGACCGCGAGATCGTGACCCGGCTGAAGTCGGACGCTTAACCGACTGCGCCACCCAGGCGCCCCAAAGAACATTTTTTTTTTAAATAGCTGCCTCCCTATAGGTGCTTTTGTATGCCTCTCTGGGGGTTCTGGCAAACAGCATGCTTCATAGAACAGCCCCTTTCAAACTGGGTGGGGACAATTAATACATATTTTGTGGTTCTTTTTTAAAGGAATACATACTATTTTTTCCCCTTCCCTTCCCCCATGGGCATTGAGGAGGGCACCTGTTGGGGTGAGCACTGGGTGTGGTATGTAAGTGATGAATCATGGGAACCTACCCCCAAAACCAAGAGCACACGTTTATAGACACTGTATGTTAGCTAACTTGATGATCAATTGTATATAAAATAAATAAATAAGAAAATGCATTCAGCTTTAAATGAGAAACATAAATGAGGGAATACATAAATATCTAAACACTGACAACACGATCACTTTATTACTCTCTGATTTCCAGTGTTCTCAGAGTATGTTGCTGCTTCTTGGGACTGATTTCTAAGTGACATGCCGGTGACCAATGCAAAATTACAGCACTTCCCTGATTTACTAAAGCACATTAAGAGGATTTCTGGCGTCGATTTTCTAAGCCCACCAGATCTTCTAGACTACTATCCTCTGAGACTTTGGTTCGTGGCCTGCTGCGGAAGGGCTCAAAAGACAGCACATTCTGGAGTTCTGGTTTCACTCCAATCGGAAGGATGTGGTAATGAAATCTTTTCTTTTTTTATTTTCTTTTTTAGTCTCTTCTATGCCCATCATGGGGCTCGAACTCACGACCCCGAGCTCAAGAGTCGCACGCTCTGCCGACTGAGCCAGCCAGGCTCTCCTGCAATCATTGCTGCTAAGATGTTTCAGGTGTATTAAATAAGCATATTGATGAACTCCCGTTTTGTCTGAACGGGGCTTGTCATGATAAACTAATTTCAGTGTCTGTGCATCAGGAAGAACCGAGCTTTCTCAGGATGATTTTAAGAATTAATTATTTAGGTTTTGTTTCTACTTCATAATCTCTACAGATTAGTGCATTAGTGCAGATTTGCAAATGTGTCTAATTATCGTTCTTGGTAACACCAAGCATCACATTCTTCAATGTGTTCATTCCAATCTGTGGGAAGGATTGCTGGGCTAGGGCCTCTGTAGGTGAGAAAAAACTTTGTAGGGCCAATTTACTAATAAAACTTGGCATGATGCTTGCTGCAAAGATGCTTCCTGTCAAGGGCTTAATCAGGGAGAATAATCTTGCTCCCTGTTGCATCCGGGAAAGTCATCCCATGCGACTTCAGGGACTACTCTCTGGTTAATTCAAGAGATAAGCTGAAAGAGAACCCTTCTAGAAAAGTACTCGAAGGGCTGGGGACTGCTTATTTAGGCTGCTTTTCACTAGTTCCACATCAGTGAAACTTCAAGGCAGAATTATAGAAACTGTTCTAGATTGAAGTTTTAGGGGGAGCTGGCTGATCATCTTCAACCTCTCCACAGCATCTACACGTAGCCCTGACCAGTTCAAACTTCAACCTGAAGGCCAGCCATAGAGCAGCTTCTGCTGTATGGACGCTCAATACTTAATGTGTGGTACCCAGACCAGTAGCATTGGAATCACCTGAAAGCTTGTTAGAAGAACACAATCTCAAACCTCATCCCAGACATACGGAATCAGAATCTACGTTTGAACAAGATCTCCATGTTACCATAAGCACGTCAAAACTTGAAAAGCACTAGTTTGGAGCATTTACCCCAAGAGATGTCCAAGAAGATTCACTGGGGAATATAAACAATGTAAGAACGTATTTATCTTTGTAAACTAGTATAACCTCTATTTTGTGAATTTTAGTAATGTGTGTAATATTGTAGAGTAGAACATGAATTAGCCTCATAAATAACACATATTGGCTGCACATGCTCAAAATTTGCTATTATAATCAAAATGCTTACCTTGTACTAGTCTTCCCTGGAGCGTGGTCTGCAGACTACCTTCCTTCATGAGGATCGTCTGAAGGGTGCAAATCAACCATTTAGATCCCTGGGCTCCAGCTGGACTCACCGAAACTATCTCTGTGGGGTGGGCATCAAAAATCACATTCCAGGGGCCCCTGGGGGTTCAGTTGGTTAAGCATCCGACTTCGGCTCAGGTCATGATCTCATGGTTCGTGAGTTCAGTTTGAGCCCCACATTGGGGAGTGAAGAGCCTTCTTGGGGTTCTCTCTGCCTCTTACTCTCTGCCCCTCCCCCACTCGTGCTCACTCTCAAATTAAAAAAAAAAAAACTTTAAAAACAAAAAATAAAGTTTGAAACAAAATCGCATTCCAAGCAATTTTCACTGACAATTCTACTTTGTACTAAAATTTGAGAACCATCATGTTAGACCTCCGTTGGAGTGTGATGTGAGATGATGTTTATTTGCTCCCCAAACTTAATTAGCCCATCCATTGTTTTTTACTTCACCTGACACCCCACCACCAAGATTTTAATTATCTTTTTTATGACACTTATATCATTTGTATATCTTTATATTGTGTCATTAAGCCATTTAATAAAAAATACTGCTGCTATGATCTTAGAATATGTTTTAGGCTCTTTAGATATATGTCATCAACAACAACAACAACAAAAACCCACAAGAATAGTTCTACATACCTTCTTTCTCTAGAATTAGTTGATATCAGCGTTTGTGAACTTTCCTTCCATCCTCCAAGACTGACAGAGACGATAGCCAAGACCGATAGGAACTCAGAAACCAACAGTGGTCAGGAGGTTATTCACACAGGTATCATTTCTTAACATTCTTCTCCACTGTAGTGAGGGACCACGTGTGGATTCTACAGGTGCCTTAAATTTGAAGTTAACTCTAACCCCATCCCTTATTTGCAGGGAGGCCCAAGAAATAATTTTAGCCAAAGTCACATACCCCTCAACACACTCCTGATTTTCTCATTTGTTTCCCACAAAATTTAAATTTTTTGAAATCTTTATTCATTTTGGGGGGGGGGGGTAGGGGCAGAGAGAGGGAGACACAGAATCTGAAGCAGGATCCAGACTCCAAGCTGTCGGCATACAGCCCAACACAAGGCTCGAACTCACAGACCATGAGATCATGACCCGAGCCGAAGTTGGACGCTTACCCACTGAGCCACCCAGGTGTACCTTTTCCCACCAAATTTAATGAGCATGCATACCGTAAGCCAACTCTTCATGTGCTCCCACTGTGCACTGGACGCACACAGATAAGTAAGGTGCATTGAAGTGCGGTATGAAAGTCACATAACCAGTTAAATATATTACAATGTGTAAAATGAAAATAAAATGAATTTAAGGCAAAAACCTATGGGAATAGTCAATGAGAGAGGAATTCCTTCCTTCTCGGCAAGGTTGGGGTGGGGGAAGGAAGGCCACCTGGCACTTGCTAGGCTAAGCTTGAAGGATGAATGGAATTTCACTGGTAAAGAAAGGAGGGATGAAACAGAAAGGAAATTCATTATTTCTAGCCTCGACTCCTGCTGCTTCTCATATCTGTTTTACATAGTTTTCATATCATGCAGAATGGGTGGGCTCATTCTATTGCCGTCATCATTAACATCTCCCTCAACAATATTGTTAGTTTCTTACTATGTACCTTGCACACATCCTCCTATATGTATTTTCTAGTTTGATCCCCCAAACCACCCTTGGATTATGTTCTATCATCACCCCTATTTTACAGATGGGGAAAGAGTGGAACAGAAGGGTAGGTAACTTGCCCAAGGTCACACAGCCCGTAAGACACATGATGGGATTCGGACCTATGTATATGGACACGTGATGTCTCTCAAAATGACTTGTCCTTCCTGAATCACTGGCCCCGTTCACGAGACACACATCTATTGGCAGGGCCATGGTTGTGACACCAGTCCCTGAACGAACTCTTCGGGTGAAGTTAATTCCATGAACAGCTGCCCCTCGTTGACCAGGTTGAAGCGCTCTTCAGAAAGGCGGCTTGTGCTGTATCATTTTTGTTCCTGAACAAGGTGATTTGTTGTAATGCTGCCAATTGCCTAGCAATCAACCGCCAGCTCTGGAAATAAACCCTGCTATTGTTTGGAGAGCAGTAAAAGGGGAGCCCTTGATGGCTGAGAGTTGACAGGAAAACGTGGATCCAGCACCGTCTAAATCCAACCTATGTGAAGTTAATCGTCCTTGTGGTGCCTGGATGTTGACCCATCTGGGCTGCAAATTTGGTCCCTGTCCAATGCACTCCTCGGATTATGGATCTGTGTCTCCAGGACTGTGAACATGGTCCTTTTCCCCAGCACTAAATTTCTCCTAAAATTTATTTTCCAAAACATTATTTTTAATGTTAAACAACCCCAAAATGCATTTTTCATGTTTATTGCCAGTGCATAAAATTACAATGCTGTGAACATTTTTAGCAGCATACCAATATCATGATCCATAATTTAAAAGGTGACTTTAGTACGGCAATAAATTTCACGAGACACGGAACCCTCTGCCGAAAGTATACAAATTAGGGGCCAGCCATTCAGCCAGCATTTAGGGGGATGTGGTTAATTGCTATGTTTCCGCCATTAGAGAAAACTGTGGGAGCGACCATTGCTTGCCCCATGGTAGACCTACAGGAATAATGAGGCACGGGCTTTGCAAACCCTCCTTTAGGAAGGTGGCGGTGACATTCAGTACATGCTGCAAGAGTGCTGAAATCAGGGTAAGAGACATATGCCTTCACAGATTTCCCCCATTAAAAAAAAAAAAATCAGCAAACGTACACAGACACACACCCAGACTCTGTTGCATTTACCAGAAGGTGAATGCTGTGTGTCGGAAATGGGGCTATTAGCTCTCGCTGGCTGAGTTTCACAGTTTGAAATTAATTTTTTTTCTGTATTTTCGCCCTCCTGAGGTCCTGACCAATTGCCACTTTGTCGGTGAGCTTTTTTAATTTTCAAGGAAGGTAGGTGGTGTGTGAAACAAATCAATTGCTCCTTCAGAAACCACATCTGTATGGCTTACTCACTTGAGCTTCTGCCAAGCTGGAGGCAACTCAGATTTTTTTTTTTCTCCGAGAGGTACGAGGCCCAATTAGGAAGCCAAGTGAATATGGAAACGGTTTCATCAGGCAAAGAAAGTGCACAAAGATCACTTTCTTAGCAGAGGGTGGCCACTGATGGAGGCTGGGGTAAGATTCTGGAGGATGAGCGCATGCCTTGCAAATGGACACTGAGGTCCCTCATTCCCTCTGCGTGATCACACGAAGGGGCTCGGTGATGGCAGAAAGGTAATTATCAAGTGCAAGGCTCTAATGAAGCCAAGGAAATTAGCACAACCTTACAAGTTGCAGGGCCCAAGCCATGTGATATGCCCACGCAGCCGCGCACACACACGCCTGCCCCAGATTATGTGTTTAAGAAGACTCCCCACATTGGCATCATTACTCTATTTAGGCTAATGACGCCTGAGATAATCAGAGCTATCACTGCTCTGAAAATGATAAGTACCATATAGAAAGGCCCCCCGGGGAAATTTGGCCTGTTAAGGCTTTTCAGGTCTGATGGATTTTTTCAATCTATCTGCCAGACTGCTTTGAAAGCTAAATAGATGCCCATCAACAGGCTGTCAATGGTCAACAACTTCACATATTTTGCTTGTGTTGACATTTTTGTTTCAATGTAATGGGTTGTTTGCCAGATGGCTGCTGTCCTCATTAGGGTCTCTTAGCACATCAAGTGAGTATTCTTTGGGCTGATTTATGTACAAAATTGGGTGGCCCTTTGTTTCTATTTTCTTTTAAAAGATCTGAATTAATTCATGGGTGTTTTAAGGGCTATCTGTCCATGGCTATCAGGAATGTGTATGAATAAGCATACATGGTGGGCATTAGCAATATCTTCTCGTCTACTTAGCTGAGAGTAGAAACTGTGCTGCATCATTTCTCATAAAAATATAAATTCAGGAAAGTTTAACAGTAGTTAGGACATTATGTAGCTGATGGCAATTGAAAGTTCAAACTCCTTAGAAATACTGCATCAAGTACTTTTCAGCATCATGGCTTCTGAGGGCTGTAACATTTCTCTTTAGAGTGTGACATTTGGCACTCAAACGAAAGATATTTTGCAAAGATTTAACCACTTCCTGTGGATGAGAGGCAACCAAAAATGCTTTTTCCCCATGGGACCCTCCAAAATGGGCCCCTCCCTCCTCTGCTCTCCTTCACAGCAAAACTTCCCAGTAGCGTTCTATGAGGGCTCCCTCCTTCCTTACCTCCTGTGCAGGCTGTTAGGCTCTTGTAAGCCCTCTCCCCACCTACCCTTCTGTGTTCTCAACTCAACTTTCCACAGAGACTCCCATTCCTATCACCCGATTAAAGCTGGTTTTCTTTGCTAATTCCCACCATGTTTCAGATCTATTACTCAAATCTCATGTTACTTAACACATCAGTAGCATTGCATATGTTGATGCTCATCCCATCCACCCTCCTAAATCTCTCTTCCTATGGTTTGTGTGGCAGCCTCTGGGCATCTCCATTGTCTCCTGTCTTACTTTTTCAGTCTTTTTTTTTTTTTTTTTTTTTTTTGCCACTGTTCCATTATCTACTGACTTTACTATGCTGACTTGTTCCATGGTGTGGTTCTCAACTTGTCTACTCTTCCTTAGCTGTACTGTTTCCTTAGGCAGCTTCATCTTGTGTTATGGTTTTAAATATCATCTGTGGTCTATGACTTCCAAATTGTATCCCAGGTTTTCATTTTTTTTTTTCACTGAGTTCCATTCATATGTCCAGCTACATATTTGATTTTTCTATCTGGATGATATGCATCTCAATCTTAACATGTCTTCATAAAGACTTTCTAAGTGTTCAGCAAAAATGTTTCTCCTACAGGCTCCCATGTCTTGGTAAATGGCAGCAGCATCTAACCAGTTTCTCAAGCTGAAGGACTGTGGGCCATCCCTGAATCATCTCTTGGCCTCGTTCCCCACAAGCCACCCATCTGCAAATCTTCTGCCGACAAAATATCCCTCATCTGTTTACTCCTCTCCATGTCTGCTACCACCAGCCAAAATTTCACCATGGACTTTTGCCCCTGGCCTCCTAACTTATTTCTGTCCTTTTACTCTTGTCCCTCCACAACTCACTCTTCATAGCATCAAAAGTTATGTTCAAAAAGAAAATTCAAAATGTGAGAAAGGAAGCCATCAAAACCCGAAAGGAGAACGCAGACAGCAAGCTCTTTGTCCTCAGCCAGAGCAACTTCTTATTAGACACATCTTCAGAGGCAAGGGAAACAAAAGCAAAAATGAACGGTTGGGACTTTATCAAGACAAAAAGCTTCTGCACAGTGAAGGAAACAATCAACAAAACTAAAAGGCAGCCTATGGAATGGGAGAAGATATTTGTAAATGACATCTCTGATAAAGGGTTAGTATCCAAAATCTGTAAAGAACTTACCAAACTCAACACCCAAAAAAAACAAAAAATCCAGTGAAGAAATGGGCAGAAGACATGAATAGACACTTGTCCAAAGAAGACACCCAGATGGCCCACAGACACATGGAAGGATGCTCAATATGACTCATCATCAGGGAAATACAAATCAAAACCACCATGAGATACCACCTCACACCTGTCAGAATAACTAAAATTAACTCAGGAAACAATAGGTAGTGGTAAGGATGTGGAGAAAGGGGAACCCTCTTACACTGTTGGTGGGAATGCAAAATGGTGCAGCCACTCTGGAAAACAATACAGAAGTTCCTCAAAAAGTTAACAATAGAACTACCATATGACCCAGCAATTGCGCTATCAGGTATTTTCCCAAAGGATACAAAAATGCTGGCTTGAAGGGGCACATGCACCCTGATATGTATAGCAGTGTTATCAACAATAGTCAAATTATGGAAAGAGCCCAAAGGTCCGTTGACTGATGGATGGATACAGAAGATGTGGTGCATATGTATACAATGGAATAGTAGCCATCATGAAGAATGAAATCTTGCCATTTGCAACCAAGTAGATGGAACTAGAGTGTATTATGCTAAGCAAAACAAGTCAGCCAAAGAAAGACACATACCATATGATTTCACTTATACGTGGAACTTAAGAAATACACCAGATGAACATAGGGGAAGGGAAAAAAAGAGGGAAGCAAACCATTAGAGACTCTTAACAATAGAGAACAAACCGACGGTTGATGGAGGGACGTGGGTGAGGGATAGGCTAGCTGAGTGATGGATACTAAGGAGAGCGCTTGTGATGAGCACTGGGTATTGTGGGTAAGTGATGCATCACTGGGTTCTACTCCCGAAACCAATATTACACTATATGTTAACTAACTAGAATTGAAATACAAATTTAGAAAAAGAAACAATAGAAAGGAAGATTCTGACTGGTGAATGCTTAGAAAAAGGCAACATAACTGCTTCCAGGGAGGACAGTGAGGAATGACAGAAAAAAAAATAGCAGACCATGTTAATTTCCCATCGAGCCCTGTCAATGGCTTCACAACACACATAGGACAAAACCTCAATTCCTTACCATGTCACCTTGCAGGACTGGGCCATGCTTACCCCTCCATTTCCACTTCCTATTATTTCCCTTCCCCCACAATGTTCTAGAGATGTCCTAGAGATGTTCTAGAGCCTGCCCAGATTGTTGCTCGTAAGGGCTCCTGAATTTGTTTCCTTTTTTTTTTTTTCTTAGCCTGGAATGTTCTGTAAGCAGTCTTTATATATCCTGCTCCTCCTTGTACCTCAAGTTTTACCTCAGAGATTCCTGACTACCCTATCCAGAGTACTCCATCCCTAGTCACTATCATGTTACCCTGTTTTGATTTCTTCCATCACTTACCACTATCTGCAATTGTCCTGTTCATGTATTGTCTTTCTGGTTTACAGTCTTGTCTCTTGGAGCTAAAATGGAAGTTCCACGGACACTGTCTTGCTCACTTCTGTATCTCTGACATGTGAACCGGCAACTAGAAGGCTTAAGCGCTTAACAAATACTTATTTGCTAAACAAATGGGTGTACATGTGCAATCTACTACAGAATTACATATATTCTTTGCCAGTTAAAAGAGTGTCGGGTCTTCCTCAACCAAATTAAAAGCTCTTTGAAGGTAAGGACTCAGATAATTCCTCACTAGGATCATTAAAGTACTAATAAATCCTCATTAATAAAATGAGATAGAAATAATACCACCTTTTAAGATATTCTTCCCAAAAGACAGTTATATTTCCTAGCTCTCTTCAGTTATACTCAACAAGAGGCACACTGAAAATAAAAATAAAACTGTGTTTATGGGAGAGCTGATATATATTCAAATACATTGAAAATTTAACAGGGGGATTGGTAGCAAAAGAGAAGAAAACAAAGGAATCCAGGGGAAACCAAACAAATCATCCACCAAATGTAGAAAATGCAATTCTGAAGATCATTGTAAACCAACCCATGAAGTCAGGATTGTTAATTGCTTTATTTACTCATTCGGAAAATATACAGAGATGTCAAACTACATGATGGGCTTTATCTGGAGGATAGTGACCTATTGATGCTATGTATGACCTTGGAGGATGACTGACTAATGAAGGGGACAGACAAGTGTTCAGGTAATTATGATCTGGGATGAACAGTAGTAGGATGGATAATCACAGGATTGGAGAGCCCCAGAAGGCCTCATCCAGACTTGAGGGTCTAGAGAGCACCCCAGAAGAAGTGGTTCACCCCATAGTGTTAATGCTGTGCTCACCACATTAATGCACTGAAGGATCACCTAGTCAGCTTATTAAGATGCAGATTTGTAACCCCTCCCCAAGATCTTGATGCAAGTGGTCTATACATCACACTTTAAGGATCTATTCTTAATGAGTAGGATGAAAGTTCTTTGACATTAAACACTTTTGGTTTTGAGTCTCATCTCTGCTTGCATACTATGGATGTATGGTAAAATTTCATTCCCTCTTTTACCTCAGCTCCCTGACCTATATAGAAACACTCAGCCAACATTAGCAAGTATCACCATCATCAACGTTATCATTAACCTAACAAAGAAAAGGGGAATGTTACAAGCAGAAGAAACAAAATGTAGAAAAGCCAAAGGCATGTGATAAAATTTACTGTAACTATGGCTGTAATGACCTACATGAGAGACCAAGAATCCCAGCCATTATATACAGTGTGATGTAGTCTAAGCCAATGGCCGAAATCTGAACCACTGCCTCTTTTTGTAAATAAAGTTTTATTGGCACACAGCCTTGCCCATTCATTTATGTATTGCCTATAACGGCTTTGGCACGACAATGGCAGTTGTCGTACAACAGAGATGAGAAGTTGTGACAGAGACCGTATGGCTTGCAAAGCCTGAAATATTTACTATCTGGTCCTTTATAGAAAAAAAGATGTTGAAGCCTGCTCTAAAGGCAGTATGACATGATGCTTACGGGCATGGGCTCTGGAGCCAGACTTCTTGAGTTTGAATCCCAGCTTTGACACTTACTAACTGTGGGACCCTGGGTAAGTGACTTAACCTCTTTGTGTCACAATTTCTTTTTCTAAAAACTAAGAATAATAAAGATACCTTCCTTGTGGTGGTGTTGTGAGGTTTCTAATTAGTTAACACAGCCAAAGTCCTTAGATGAGAGCCTGGCATAAAATAAGCACTCTATAAATATTAGACAGTATTATTAGTAGTAAAGAATAGGTCTTTATTGACTGACTTAAAACTGGCTAGAATAGGGTATCTCTAGATATTCTGAGCCAAGAAGATGAAGGTAGGACAGACTGACTAATAGACAAAGTGAAGAACTTAGTAACCCAAACAGCTCTGATTGTGCCCTTCTGAGTATTATTTCATATATATATATATATATATATATATATATATATATATGCATGGGAAGTCAACTAGACCCTTCACAAAGGTCTGGCAACAGATAAGCAGTCTACCCCAAACATGATCTGATTCCATGTATGTGAAGATACCCTTTTATTTATTTATTTTTTTCACACATAGAATTTTATTTCGCTGGCCTGGCTACCTCCCTGTCTGTTGCCTCAGCTGTGGTGGCATTCTCTTAATAAATCCTGTGCAAACTCATTTTTCTTCTCTTGATTCCTGTTTTCAGTCCTTTCGCAGCTTACAAATCTGTGTCCTACCTTAACATGGCTCTTTTGGAAGGTGGCGTAAACAGATCTGCTGTGTAAGAGATGAACACAAGCACAGTGCTGAAGTCAGACAGAAAGACCTGAGTTTGAATTCCTGTTCTGCCCCTTACCTGCAGGCTAACTTTTCTCAGCCCCTGTTTAACCACCTGCAAAATGGGGAGTAGAATGATCCCTGCTTCATAGCGCAACACGGGAAGTCAGTCAGATAACGTATGCCCTACACTTGTCCACATGTAAACAGTTCTCAATAGGTGAGAACTCCAGTTCTGTTTCGCTTTGTTTTGTTTAGTAAAATGCAATACTTTGAAAAATTGTGGTTGGTGCTTTTGAGTAACACTGCAATGAAATGTCTCATTCTGAGTATTCGGCAAGTGAATAGATTCTGCCCTCTTAGGAACACCATATTTTTTCTTCAAGAACATTTAGGTACTTTCTGACTGTTATTAAATTAAAATGTTTATCCCTCCAGAGAGAAAACAATCAACTCCCACACCAATTCTATTTATGAAACGAAATGCTTTGTTTTTTTTTCTACTCAAATCGTACAGTCTCTTTGAAACATCAAGGTGTTTAGAATAATCTTCACACACACAATGTGTGTGTGTGTGCGGGCGTGTGTTTGTGTGTGTGTGTGTGTGTGTGTGTGTGTGTGTGTGTGTGTTTATGTGTTTGTTTCAGGGCTAAGTTGATATTTGGGGCTTGTCTTGAGTGCCATTTTTTATCTGTTCTAGGATAGAAGCCAAGACCATGGTGGTGTTGCGGGGGGGGGGTGGTTCTTGGCAGCAGGAGAGCTTCTGAGCCCTTATGGTGTGGGTGCTACAGAGCTATATGGAAGGTGGAACAAGAGGCAAATAAGACTCAAATTTTCAGACATTTGTTATCTTTCTTGTGGAAAATCAGACATAACCAGACACCAGTATTCTAAAATTCAGCTGAACACACAACATCCTTATGAGGTTATGTTCACATCTGTGTGCAAGCCCATTCCTATTCCATATGTTAAGCTGTCCATCAGTATAAGGTCAATCCTGGGGAGAACCAAGTATCTTTCTTTACTTCTGTTGATGGAACCCACACTTTATAGTCCAGGTTAATGGAAAGACCATTTATTTGAAATCATGAACCATGAACTCGATCCTATTTCTCCTTCAAGACTGACATCAGAGGTGACTTTCCCTGGAAATGTTCTCACGCCCAATCTCACATATAACCTTCATCAGGGTTAGGTCACTTTACAATTCAATTGCATGTTGTGATGGACCTATTGCATTCAAGCTTTTACTGTTTTGCTATTGTCTTTGGCAGAAGAGACTCTGTGAATCCCCACTGCCCAGCCAGTGCTCAGGAAAAGCTTGGTGGGTGACTGTGGAATGAGCATCAGAGGAAGAAGGAAAGAGAATGTCAAGCAGAGTTTGAGGCATGATTCCTACTAGTATTTTCTGGATAGGGTGACTAACTCATCTCAGTTTGCCAGGGAATTCCTGTTTTAGCAGTGAGAATCCTAGGCAAACTGGGATTATTAGTCACTCTACTTCTCGATGAGGAATCTTGCATAAGCTGTCAGATCACTCCAGATAACACTTTCTTCACTTTTATCATCAGAACCATCATCTTCAGAGCTATCATTTAGTGCCGCCCAAACAAATGGAGTAGCTGTCTATTGACTGTGTCTGTCCAGTCTTCCATTTTTCCCTTCTGGTAACAGCACCCAGATCTCCTTTAGGGGGCCATTCCTTCTCCAAGCTTAGTCTGAATGGTTGCCTCCACCCTTGACTCTAAGCTTGGACACATAACCCAATGGCCAATTGGAGCCATCTATCCCCTTGGCTGCCACGATTAATTAGTTTGTAGATGATCATGTGACCCAAGTTAGGTCAAGGAGACAATTCTCAGAACTTTGCTAGAAATTCAGAGGGAGATGTGTTCTTGCTTCATCAGGGCTTTCAGCTGATAGGTTAGAGGTCTGATGTCATAGGGGACAGCCATGTCAGGGAATGGTCTCCTTGAGTGTGAAACCAACCCAGAGAGAAGCAAATCTGAGAGATGGAGAGACACACATCCTGCCAATATCTTTGAGCCATTGGACCAAGCGCTGGCAGATTAACCCTGGAGATCTTAGTAATAAACATAGACTCTTGTGTTTCAGTTCATCTGATGTGAAACCAAACTTGGGACCAAGGAGTCCCAACACAGCAAATTCACATCAGTACAAGATATTAAAAATCAGATTTTATATATTTCACTTCCTAGTTTCTGAATCTGCTTTAAATTTCTAATATTAAAAAAATCTTTTCTACCCATGATAATACAGTTTTGCATTTTATACTTAGGAGCCAAATGTAGCATGTTCAACAGGGGATGGTAAAGAGTAGTATCTGCCCCCATCCCCTTCCCACTGAACTCTTACTGCAACGAGACACAACGTCACAGGCTTTCTATGTATCACTTCGTGTAGAAGTCAAACAACAGCCCCAACAGGAGGTATTCTTATTGTCCCCATTTAACAGATGAAAACCAGAAGCTCACTAAGGTGAAGTAACTGAATCACCACTACATAGCCAGCAGTCCCAGAACTATAAAGGGAGAGGAAGCATAAAATAATAAAAATGTGTTCTTTTATTTATATATTAAACAAATGTTAGTAAGTGTCTGCTCTGTGTCAGAAACAGTTATAATGTGCTGAAAATACTGAGGTGAACAAGATAGTCGCGGGGATTTGCATTCTAATGGGGGGACATAATGCACAAGAAGCCACGGGAATATAATTTCTGGCCGTTATAAGAGCCAGGAGGAAAATGAAGGGGATTGTGAGTGTCTGTAGAGGGGCGACCACTTCCAGGAGTTTCTCAGGATAGCCTCTCTTAGAAGGTGATGTGTGTATGGAGACCTGAGTGCTGTGGGGGCGGGGAGGACTGAAGCAAGGACGGAGGGGAGGGGTTGTGGAGTGCTCCTGGCAGGGGGGCATGCTACCTACCCACAGAGCAGTCTCATGGGGCAAAAGAAAGCCTTTACAGGAAAGCCCTTGGTAAATTACAAATGTTATACAGTTGCTCACCTTTTTTAACGTTTATTTATGTTCAAAAGAGAGAGAAAGAGAGTGCACGGGGTGGGGAGGGGCAGAGAGAGATGGAGAGAGAGAATCCCAAGCAGGCTCAGCACTGCCAGTGCAGAGTCCCATGCGAGGCTCGATCACAAACCTTGAGATCATGAGGTGAGCCAAAATCAAGAGTCAGATGCCTAACGGACTGAACCACCCAGGGTCCCCATACCATTGCTCATTTTTGATCTTCATTTTGAGTCAAACATCAGTGACCCCCCCTTCCCCCATTCCTAAAACTCTACATAGGGCTGAGGCTCCGGAAATAAGGCTTGGCTTGTTTTGAGGTCTTCAAACACCATTTCCTTTTGTTGCATTTGACTTCTGTAAGCCAGTTTCCTCATGGGTAAAGAATGCACATAAAGCACTTTGCATGGTGCCTGCATACAACAAGCACTCCATAAATAATTCTTTGCCATTGTATTTAATTTGGGGAACACATGAAAAGGATTCCTGTGGGGAAATGTTCTTTTCTCTTTAACATTTGTCTGTCTCGATAGGTATATCCGTTAAGATTCTTGTTAAGATTCTTTGGCTGATAACAACAGAAATCCACTTGGCTATGTTAAGCCAGAGAGAGAGAAAGAGAGCAAATTTAATGGAAGAGTTTAGATAATGGGCCACAAAATCAAAAGGAAAGCTGGAGGACCAGGTCTCAGAAAGTATAGGAAAGGGGACTGCTCCATACACCTGCAGAGAAGAGACTGATGCCCTGAAGGGCAGTGCCAGTTAAACCAATATTGGAGTCATTTTTTTCCAGATTCAAGTCACAAGGGAATGAAACCATTTGGTTTAGCTTGGGTCACATGCCTATCTGCTGGCCGAGGCATGCTAGAGAAGTTTGGTTGGCTATCCCTCTAGCTCTGTAATCAAAGGCAAAGGTATGGCATCCCAAATACAGAACAGCAGTAGTTATGATTCTGGGCAGGCAGAAAGCATTAATGGCCACTACAATGGGCAGATGCAAACATCGATGGCCAAGGAAGGAAACCGTTTTAAATTGTAAATAATGGACAAGGGCAGAAAATGAAAAAAAATATACTCTAAATTGGTTTTTAGTATCCTTTTCAGAGGAAGTCCTGTATTATCATGAGCGGCATGAGATCTGGTTTCCAACCATTGGGGTTTGAACCCCAACTCCTCTGCTTGCCAGCTCTGTGAATTTGGGTAAGTGACCTCTCCATATCAGTTCCCAAGGCCTCATCTAATCATTGTACTTGCTTTATAACATTGTTATTAGAATTAAATGAGCTCTTTGGGGCGCCTCGGTGCCTCAGTAGGTTAAGTGTTCAACTTCGGCTCAGGTCATGATCTCGTGGTTCACGGGTTCAGGCCCCACGTCGGGCTGTGTGCTGATTCTGTCTCCCTCTCTCTCTCTGCCCCTCCCCTAATCATACTCTGTCTCTCTCTCTCTCAAAAATAAATAAAACGTTTTAAAAAAAAGAATTAAATGAGCTCATGTATACAAAGTTCTGAGGAGATGTCCAACATGTGATAAGAAATCAATAAATTTTAGTTATTCTTACAATAATTGATATTATTGAGTCCTATATTTAATGCAATAGGTAGAATTTTGGCATTGTCAGATTAAAATGTGGTTCTGAAGATTATTGACGTGCAGAGATTTGTGTATATTCTGAGGCACAAACTGGCACCTTCACTGTGCTATGGTTTCCTTGCTCTCTAATCCCAGAAAGCAGTTAAACCTTTGTTTCTTTATGAAAAAGACCATAAGAAGAGTGAAATCTCTAGAATTGTAAAAGGTAATTTGGAGTCAGGTTGTCTTCAGGAAGTGGCTCTTGATGGAAGTGCATCAAAGAGAAATGCAGGAGCCCGGAAAAAATTCCATTGTCAGGAATCACTGTTAAAACTTGACTTCGTATAATTTGATCTGCTTAAAAAAGGTGATCATGTAGCACAGTTAGGAACAGGAAGTCTACCTTCAGCAAAAACAGAAAATGGACAATGGAGAAGTCAAGGAAGGAAAAACCTTCCCCTGCACTCCCCTCCAGTTTTTGGTTTTGGTGGGGTTTTTTTTGCGTTTTCACATCTTTAGTGCCCATACTTACCTACATAACAGCTTTTCCAGAATTTCTTCCGAGTAGCTTTTCCAAACCCAGATGAGTTTTGTGCTAATCTGGCTTCGTATCCAGAAGCAGGACGATGGATTAAGGTGAGATTTTCAGGATTCTAGTTTTGGAAATACACCTTCTTCCACTTGGATTCCTTCGTGGCGTCAAATGTGAATTCAACACGGGACTTCTGCGGTCGGTCAGGAAATGAACAAGCTCTGTGAAGTTGGAAGGTACTTAGGGAATAAAGAACAGGACTCCATCCTATGGCAGTCCCTTCTCTCCCTCATCTCTCTTTGTCTGCATTTCCTTTTAACATGCCAGTGGTCAAAGTGAATAATGATGTTTTTGTTGTTGTTTAAGAGAAGCCCTTGAAAGCCATTCTGAGACTGAGGTCCAGAAATCTAATCTTTGTTTGATTCTGTGTTTAGTGGGGATTCAAATCCCAACTTAATTTAATCTTTTGACTTATCCTGCAGGTACTGCCTGATTATATTCCATTGCCACCAGTAATAGGATTGCAGGGACAGAATCTTGCTATTAGCACTTTGAGAAACAAAAGCAGAACAGAAACCTTCGCTGGTATTAGTCAATGAAACCTGCCGTAAATGAATGACTACCTCCCCCAGCATTTTCCCCACTGCCTCATTTTAATAAGCTATTGCAAGGATTCATATAGAAAGTTGCAGATCCCATCGATCTTCAGAAAACCTTGAATTTCAACTAAAATGCAGAACCTGAAATCCTCTGCCAATAGATATGTTAAAACAGGAACCCCCCACAACAGACAGGTTGTAGTAATGACTTGTTAGTAATTTTGATGATCTCCTCATATGTCCGTTCTTCTTAGGGTTTTATGATAGTTGGTGATTTTTAATCAACAGAGAAATAACACAGAGCCTAGTGAGGTGGAAAAGGTTTCCATCTCTGTAAATTAGGCTTTGTGGGTTATAGTCTTCTTGCCAGTTGGTGACCATAGATGAGTTAATAACCCCTCTCTGGTTTCGTTTTCTCATCCATGAAATGGGGACAGCGATGTAACCTATCTCAGGGGATTTTTGAAGGATTAAATGAAATACTGCATGGAAAGCCCTTGGGAAATTTGTTAGCTCATAGAAAATAGACAAGAAATAGTACCTATTCTAGTGATTAAGAAAAGAAAAAGAAAATTCAGAGAAGTGGAAGAAAGAAACGTAACATTCCCGTTGTGTGCTCTTCCTTTAAGATCCTCCAAGTTCATTCAAGTTCATTTTCTATGAGGAAGGTGGAGCGTGTTCTATGGGGGGGGGGGGGGAAGCAGAGTGTAAAAGCCAGTTGACAAGGAAACATGTAAAAAGGTTCTTAAACTCAATAGTGATCTTTAAAATTTTTGTCAATGTTTACTTATTCTCGAGAGAGGCAGACAGAGCGTGAATGGGGTTGGGGCAGAGAGAGAGAGAGAGACACAGAATCTGAAGCAGGGTCCGGGCTCCGAGCTGTCGGCACAGAGCCCGACGCGGGGCTCGAACTCACAAACCACAAGACCACGACCTGAGCCAAAGTTGGACACTTGACCTACTGAGCCACCCAGGCACCCCAACAGTGATCTTTAAAACC
Source organism: Neofelis nebulosa (assembly GCF_028018385.1). Classification (NCBI taxonomy): domain Eukaryota; kingdom Metazoa; phylum Chordata; class Mammalia; order Carnivora; family Felidae; genus Neofelis; species Neofelis nebulosa. The sequence continues at coordinate 132,284,084 of NC_080790.1, read as the reverse complement.
AAGGAGTATCAGATTTTTACCCGGCAGGTGAACAGAGATGAAAACTATGTCAATATGCGTTGCTGTGGAGGGGTGCTGAGATGATATATTTATAACCATAGGGGCCTTCCTTGCATGTAGCAGTGGCCTATTTCAACTGATTTTAGCAAGACGGTAATTTGTCATAATGTTATTGGGTCACTCACAGCATTTCTGGGAAAGCTGGGAATGAAGTCCAGGACTAGTGGCCAGCCACATGGCCTCAGGCGACATACACAAGTAGCCCCCAGCACTAGGTGCTGCCATGTGGCCTGTCAATACTCCATGACATTGAGTGCTGTCTCAGCTCCCTGCCAGTGTTCCTCTAAGAACCTGCTCTGAGGCTCAGAACCCGACAGCTACTGGGAGGATGTCCCTGCAGCACTTTGCTTCTTTGCCTCACCAGCTCCCATTCTAATATTGGGCAGGTCTGGGCATCTCAGCGCAAGAGCTGACACAACACCTTGGCTTCAAAGCAACATGGAGACATAAACACGACCATTTCAGCAGCTATAGGGGAAGGCAGCCTCCACCGCAAAACCGAGGGGATTCTTTCAACATAAAAAAGAGTCTATAGTATAAAGGGGAAAATATATTTGCACCATTGAAGGACAGCGTTTTATATTACCCATGAGAGTATAGCGTGGTTTATTCTTTATCTGAAAGCAATTTTGCAATATGCTTCAAGAGGCTTAAAATCGTTCAGATCCTTTGACTTTCTAATAATCCCACTTCTGGTCATTTATCCAAAAGAAGTTATCAGAGAAGCAAATACTTATGTACAAGGACGTTCCCTTGAGAGCTTCGTATCTTGATCCAAACAAGTTGACAATCCCTAAATTTTTTAACAATTAGAGGATGATCCAACAATGTTAGGTCTATCATTTTAAATATTATTTAAACTAAGGGGAAAAGTAGGAACCGGGAAAGCTCACATTTCCAATGCAATTTTGTGCTGGATGCTGTTTTAAGAGTTCCCCATTGTCCAACCCAATGGCACATTGTCACCAAACTGGCACGTGTTAAGTGCTATTTTCTGAGGCACAGAAGTTAAGTGCTATTTTCAAAGGGAATTGAAGTAAATCGCCTCAAGGGAAGAGGAGAGAGGAAAGGAAGAGGGCTTGTAGAAGTACCTGTTGAATAGCCGCAGAGTGTCAGGGTCCACGGCAGTGAAGCAGTGACATTTCTTTTTTTATTTTTCAGCTTATTTATTTATTTGTTTATTGAGAGAGACAGAGAGACAGGGACAGAGAGAGAGAGAGAGAGAGAGAGAGAGAACGAGTGGGGAAAGGGAGACAGAATCCCAGGCAGGCTCCGCACTGTCAGCACAGAATCTGCTGCAGGACCCGAACGCAAACCATGGGATCATGACCTGAGACAAAATCAGACACTCAACTGACTGAACCACCCAGGTGCCCTCTAAACACTAACATTTCTGATCTCCCTTTTGGAGCTGGACTCTTTCCTTCCCATATGCCAACCAGATAATGTTTCTTTTAATCCCCAGCCTCACTCCTCATTCATCACTCTCTATAAAGATGAACTGTTGTTTGCCTTAAAAAAAAACTATTTTATTTTAAAATGGTTTTATATTTACAGAACTATTGCAACAACAGTATAGAGTTCCTGTCTACCCCACACCCAGTTGAACACCTGACGTTAGAACAGACATTAGAACACCTGACATTAGACATTTTTCACAATGAATAAACCAATACCAATACACTATTATTAACTAACGTCAATACTATTTTTCAGTTTTCCTTAGTTTTTACCTAATGTCCTTTTTCTGTTCCAGGAGCTAACCCAAGATGTCACATAACACTTAGCCATCATGTCTCCTTGGGCTCCTCCTGGCTGGGATAATTAGTCACTTACCATATTTTTGACAACCAGACAGTTTCGAGGAACACCGGTCAAGGATTTTGTAGAATGTTCCCCAACGAGGATTTGTCTGATGTTTTTCTCATGATTAGACTAGCGTCAGAGATTTTGGGGAGGAAGACCAAAAAGTGCCATTTTCATCACGTGATAGTACATACTATCAACACAACTTATCACCATTAATATTAACCTAGATCACCTGGCTCAGGTAGTGTTGGTGAGGTGTTTCCAATACAAGGGGACCCTCCATTTTCCATACTGTGCTCTTTGGAAGGAAGTCACTATGCAGCCCTACATCAGAGAAGAGGGGAGTTATGGCCCCTCTCCTTGAAAGCATAGGATCTACATAAATTATCTGAAGTTCTCTCACATGGGATATTTGTCTATTCTTTCCCATTCATTTGTTTATTCAATCATTTATATCAGCAAGACTCATGAATATTCGTATTACACTTTGGGCCAAAACTACTTTTTTTTTTTTTTTTTTTTTTTGCTCATATTGTTGAAATATCAGTAACAACACTGGATAAAACCATTGTCCAACCCAAACCCTGAGATACCTGGAGGCAGTTAAGAGCCAATATCCAACAAATATTTATTGAGCACCTACCGTGCACCAAAATCACATGGCTTTCTGCAGCAGATAATAATGCAGTTGACCATCAACCTTTTTATTATTATTATTATCCTTTGTCCAAGATCAGGTCTTTAATCTCAGCATGGAGCCAATCTGTCCAACGACCGGCTTCCGTGGCCCTTCCTTTAAAGGCTTCCTTGTGGAAATGTCTCTAACACACATTCATTCACTGGTGTGTTAGTGGGATCAAAAGCTTTCCCTAGTCTCCCATCCAGTACTCTAGGTCAGCAGCCTCTCTCATTCTTCACCATGCAGATTTCTTATCTTTCACTGGCTCCTTAAATGTCTCCCCATTCAGCATTGACATTGTTCTTCTGAATAACGCGTAATTGGAAAGAAGATTCTAACGCGTGGACCCGTTCATCTTTCTTCTCTTTCATTTCCAAACTTACACATACCGACTTCCCCCACCACTCTCTTTCATTATGCCTCCCATAATCCAAAGCCAGTTTCCTCACCTCTGTTCTTGTTCCTCGCCTATTTCCCTGGAGACTAACTCCATTAAATATCCAATTCCTGCTCTTTTAATCTTCTGTCATTCTCAACCTGCAAACACATCCACTTTCATCATTGTTATCAATGCTAACATTTTTTTCAGTTCTTAACTATGTGCCAGATATTGTGATGAGCACTTTATAAGTGTTCCATTTAATCCTAACGTCAACCCCATAATGTAAGCAATATCATTAGCCTCGTTTTACAAAACAGGAAATAGGCTCTATGAGATAAAGGGATTTGACCAATATCTTGTCACTGGAAAGTGGCAAAGCCAAGGAGGACCTTACAGCAAGGTTCTGCAGAAATGCTCTGATCTTCCCATTGACTCAAAGGATTGTTTTCTCTGCCTCTCACTGACTTTGTTCTGAGCAAAATATAAAATACACTTCGCACAATTTTCCCCTCCACCATACCACAAACATACTAATTCGTACCTCTCCTTCAAAGAGTCAATGTTCAAGTAAATTTAAAAACAACCATATTAAATCCTCAATCCTCTCCAGAGGGGACGGCAGAGGAGGCAGCAAGAACAACAAATAAACCTTGCAAACAAAAATGTGGATTATCCAAAGTCACTAGGCGGTAAGTTTTAAGCCAGGCTAGGTGGGAGAAAACGGTATGCTTAACACATGCATAATGACAAGTATCTCAACAAATGACATCGTCCGGGGTAAGAGTGTGAAAGGTCAGAGGAGGGAAGATATGTATCTTGGGTCCCCAGGATGAATGCAAAGTTAAGAAAACAGGGCTTTGATGTTAGCCTCAAATGCTTTTGATTTCTTTTCTTACCTTTCTTTTTTTTTTCTTTCTTTCTTTCTTTCTTTCTTTCTTCTTTCTTTCTTTCTTTCTTTCTTTTTTAATGGACGAAAGAAGCCTTCTAACCAGCGAGGTAAATAGCTCACGGGTTATTTATTTTATCTCTATTCCTAGTTAAATTGAGTTCAAAATAATTAGATAACCCTGGAAAAGCCTCGACTGGTACTGCTAATTCCACCTAATGATTTTCCCGTGTAGTTGCCCAGTGAAAGGGGTTATCTGTGAAAACAAGCTTTAAACTATTAATAGAGTAAAATCACAGCTTCAGCAGCTAACCCCAGGTAACATGGTTGTGGTAGGGTATTAAGACTCTGGGTTGGGGGCCAAGTTGCTCGCTTCTCCCAAATGACCTTTCTTTTCTTACGCGGAGTTGACGGTTCCATACCAGACCTAACGGTTAACTTGCTCTCGACACCTTACACTATTTGTGGCCTTAATTGAGGGACCTAAGCAAACAAATTAATCACCCTGGCCCATAAAAATGACAGAATTCATATGGTAGCATTCTTCATTCTCTCCAATTTGTTTTCCTGAAATCCCCGCAGCGATTTATTTGCTGAATATGCGAGTTTTCCCCCCTTATGAAAATTACAAATTGTTGTCAAGGTTAACGAGTTAATATTCTCATTCAATATTTATTTTATGGGGAGACGGCAGAAGCACAACTATTCCTGTACTTCTTTCCACTGCAAAGTCTGGTTTCTTAATCAAAATGACAAGGACACTGTCCTTTGTATGATACTTGGAATCATCGAGACTAAAAAATGAGCTTTATTAATCAACAGACCCTGATTAATTATTATAAAGCGTGGTGCCTACATTTCTGTACATTTTAATAATTCCTGCAGAAGGCTAACAATGTCCCCGGAGACTTGGAGGCTTTGGAGTTTGAATGTTTCTAAGCAATGTCACAATAAATAGTCGAGAGGAACAGTGTTCTTTCTCTAAGCCACTTTGCTTCAAACCGACAAACCAGGGAAAACCTTCTTTTTCCTATTTCCCATCTATAATTCATCATTTGCATACAAAGTAAGGAGCCAAGAGCCAGCAGCTTCATCAGCTTTCAAAATACCAGGGGACAGAGAGGGTGATTTACCGCAGGCCACGTGATCTAGTTCACATAATCAGAATATTTCTGCAGAAAACATCCTGACATGCTTTCTTGATAAGAGTGACCACACAGAAGATCAGCGGGAGAAAGGCCAGGGGTCTGAGAACCTCCTGTGAGCTGTGATTCCCGGACCTCCTTTCCCAGACACGCCCAGTCGGAGTCCCTGTCAATAATGGGACAGCCCATCCCAAAGGCTGCAGGCATACATGCGGTTTTAAGGCTTCTGAACCACTCCTTTAAAGTATCGTGCCAAAAAAAAAAAAAAAAAATTAAAATTAAAATAAATTTTAAAAAAACATAAAAATAAAATAAAATGAAATGCCATGAGAAAATCACCTACAGCCATGGAGATACTCTCTGTCTTGACTGTGGGGTTACCTCAGGGCATATGTTAGACAAAAGCATGGGCTCGTGCCCTTAAGATCTGTGCATTTCACTGTATATCAATTTGACCTCAGTTTACATGTTGGAAAAAAAGAGCTTAGAGGAAATAAGAAGAGAATTAAAACAGCTATGTATCTATGTCTCTAACATCATCATCATCATCATCATGAGATGTATGTATATGTAAATATATGTACGTGTGTACATAAAGGTATATATATTTGTACATATGTGCGTGCGTATACATATACCCACAGTCTATGACCCTCCACATTCTCCTGCTTCTTGTTCTCAAAATGGTTCTCAAGATACGCAGCATATAATAAACATGCTGGAAAGGGTGGGGAAAGGCCAGGAAGCAGGAGAAAAGCAAAGAAGAGTTAGATGTTCCATTTTCATCTTCCACATACAGACCTGCGCTTTCGGCTCATTGGCCGCCAGGTGTTACATGGCCCCTGCTGGGATCCAGTATGGTTGGGGGATGCTGCCTCTTCACCTGGCTCACAACCTGAATGATATTGGATACTTGTATCAAAGGAAGTAAGGGAAGATTAGATGTTAGGAAAGCGATGCCATGCGATGAGCCGAGGAGCCGTCTCCGCACCAAGGTTCACAGTAGAAACTGAGTTGACTTCAAGAGCATCAGAGATACTATGTTTCTTCTTGCAAATTGGAATATATGGCCTGAGATCTGCATCAGCTTCATCTTTTTTTTTTTAAATTTTTTTTTCATGTTTATTTATTCTGAGAGTGAGACAGAGCATGAGCAGGGGAGGGGCAGAGAGAGAGGGAGACCCAGAATCCGAAGCGGGCTCCAGGCTCCAAGCTGTCAGCCCAGAGCCCGACGCGGGGGGCTCGAACCCACGGACCGTGAGATCATGACCTGAGCTGAAACTAAGAGCCAGATGCTTAACCGACTGAGCCACCCAGGCCCCTAGCTTCATCTTTTATAACATAACTCCTTGCGTGGGAGAGACAAGGATGTGGCCACAGACAGAGCTCATGGATTTGGGAAAAGCACACAGACTTTCTTTTCCATGGTGGAGCCCCAGTAACTATCACAATGTGCAGTTTTAACAGTTAAGAATTACTTTCAGAGTTACCTCTCAGTAAAACTCTTTTTAGACTTCACCAAAGTCCAAATGCCCCCTCTGGAAATCCTACAGGTGACTCCATCGCCCAAACCAGATGTTACCATGGTAAAAAAAATTGATCCTGAACACCTGGTCTGCACATTCCAAAGAAACACAAGAGGGGGGAAATGTGATTCTACCCTCATGATGTTTCTGGAAGGCAGTCCCTCTTCCTTTTTCAAGTCAGGCGTTTCTATCACATGTATGATAGAATCCTTATAAAACATCTATCGGATACCTTCACGGGACTCAAGCAGTGTGAGTTCAGGACACCTGCAGGTGCCCAGATCAGAGTTTCGTGGCTTTTCCTGCACACTTTTGCGATAGAAGCTCAGTGGGTACATCTCAGGGCTCTGGAATCCTGGGCCTCATCACTGTGCTTCCATTTTACCCCGTAAAGTACAAGTTCAAATCACAGATAAGAAGTAAATGAGATTATGATGTTAGCTTTCTCCAGAGATAACAGCAGTCCAGGTCATAAAACTACCATATGGCAGATTTGGCAGTCTTTCCTGAGTGCCATGGATTAATTATCACATAGACAGACTCCAGTCCCCATTTGCAAGCAGCTTGGTCCCCCTGTGGCAGAGACTGGCAACCCGGTGAAGGCGAGAGCTTGTATTATGTTTGGCCGGGACACGATGTGACCTTACTGTGGCCAGTTCTGTCATCTCTTAACATTTCGCTCATGATTAAGTTTATCATTTCAAATAAACACAAAATGTCAGGTCTCTGGGTCTACTTAACATGGAGAGCCAAAATAGACCTCTCTTTGATTTAAAAGGGTCCAGGCCAAGGAACGATCTGATTAGCTCTCCCATCTGACTTTTATTAGAGCTATCAGATAATACAGTGAGGGCAAAATCCTTGCTCCAACTGGCTAGTTGCCACAAACCAGACCCCCACAGGGTATCTGCCACATTTCCCTTGACATCTCCAGGTTACTAACTCAAAGCGGTGGTCACTGGATCGATCCTCCTGGAGTTTTGCCTTTCATCCTGGCACCTACCCACCCTGAGTCAATTCTGCCCATGTTTATCCCGGTTCTCCATCCGTGGAGGATGCCTGATGGGCCTGGACCTTTCTTCTGTTCTGACTCTCGCTGATGAGGACAGATCAGAGTGCTTGTCAACCTCTGCCCATCTGGGGCTCCGGTAAATATTCCAATTCTCTTAACAGACACCTTGCCACCATTTGACGCTGGACACAGGGTGTTGAATGATTTACTTCTCAAGTGCTTCTTCACTCAACTGAAACCACCAAGCAGAAGGCTTGAGGGGAAATGCTCTGAGTCCGTTTAGCTCTAAAGACGTTGCTGTAGATGAGAGGCGACCAGTTGACGTTTGTACCGAAGGTGCTGGAGACTTCCAACACTTCTGCCTTTGGTCCAGTCTCCGGTTTGTTTTGTGTTTACATCATGAATAGCTGTGCTAGTCGATATCATATAACTACAGACTCCGCGCTGCTTTTCAGTCTAGAGCAGAAGTCAAAGCCTCTGACTGCGCTGAGCTCATTCATCCATTCATTTATTCAGTAAGCATTAAAATGCTTGCTCTGGCTCCATCCTGTCATCATGCCGCTCTTCCTCTTCATCCTGCATTCCAGTGGGCCTTCCCTTTGAGCTTTGGACAAGCTGAGGTCCTTCCTCCCCAGGGAGTCGTCTGCCCTGTTTCTTAATTCAACGTTTCCCTTCTCCATTCTATTTGACCATAGCTTGCCTGCTTACCTTTGATTCGTTTTCACATCTCAACTCAAGGGTCCCTTCCTCAGAAAGTAAAAGGGAAATCCCATGGTCTGCCTTCACAACAAGAAGTAGAAGCAAAGAATAAAAACAATGATCACAGTTGTAATTAAGAAACTGTGCTGATGACTTATTAAATATTAACCTCCCTCGCCAGCACGTAAGCTTCGTGAAAGTCGTGACTCTGTTTTGATTGATGCTGATCCTCGATGCCTAGCCCAGTGTCTTGCCCGAAGTGATGCTCAATAAATATTTGTTTATTGATACACTGAGCACTTACATGTGTCTCCAGGAGGGCTGCTGCTGAAGTGTTGGGAGAAGTGTTCCTGGAGGAGCTCACAGGTAAGGCATGAAGGGAAAACAAACAAAGGATGGCAATCGGTGTAGAAAATACTATAATACATTGCAGGTCCTGCAATGGGTAAAAGGTTGGTATTAAAATACGTAGATTTCCAATACCCTTTACCACATTGCTATAACCCTCACTAACACCTTTGAGGGGAAGGTAGATACAGATACAGATTTTTTTTTTTTAAAGCCAATTTTCAATTCATTGAACTTGTCAAACAAATAATACTGTGAAAGCCTAAGTGCTCTTGATTTTCAAGAACCAGGCTTGGTTCAGAGGAAAAGAAGTGGTTTTATCAGAATTCCAAATATCAATGGAAGAGCTTAAAAGACTGTGGAAATGCTGTTTCATAAGGAAAGCAAAACAAGAGGGGCAGATATATGATGATGTTGTAGTCTTATTATCACCTGGTAAAGAAATTTTCTTTAAAAAATTACACTGGGTGAGAGACGAGTTTTGGAGAACAGTATCTAAGAAGCAGCCCCAGCCTTTCTCCCCTCATAAAGAACACCGTTTAGTGGGAGAAGTCGGGTGTCGGACAAATTCTCAGATAGGTTTGGAAAATCCTGGGTCATGAGTACTTGTAAGTCACTTCCTCTGGCATAGCCCAGGCAGCCTGTAAGCCACTTAGAAAAGGTTTGCTCCCATTCAACACACTACTACAAAAACATGGGACCAGCAAAACCAATATGGCGCCCATGCAGTCTATTAGCAAGGGCTGAGAGATGTGTCCAGATGCAGAGTTCCAAGGACAGTGTCATAGAGCACCGATTGTGCCAGTATGGTATGAGGAAACCAGTCAAGAGTTCCTGGGCTCCCAAGGAGCACAGGGTATACGCTAAGATGTAGAGAATAGACAAAGAATGCAGAAATGCTAACTATGAGAAGGAGATTCCAGAACACGATCCCCAAACACCAGATGAAATAACCTATTAGTAGTGGAGACCAGCAGAGCCAGAGGATGGTATGAGCCCTGGACAGTTTCTTCTTCGATGCCAGGATGACTGTCTCGTCAACAGCAATGCTTCAAAAATTATAAAACCCAGGAGGGAGGAGGATAGGTAGAGAATCTTAGACATTACTGGAAATTATTTTGGTGGTGACAGAGGTGATGAGATTAAGAGTTTTCAGCCATTGGTGGAAATCAAGGCACTTGAGTTAAAATTTTATTTTAGTTGTAGGAAGATAAGTCTACGTTTCTGCAGCACAGATTATGTGACTATCAACATGTTGAACCTGCTACAATGCAGGTTGCCAAGAGCTAATGAAAGGAATGACCAGGTCTGTCTGTCAGTGAATAGAGGGAAGGTATTTGAGTTGGGTCATGAAACCTAAGTAAGAATGCATCCACTGAAGGTGGTCGGAAGTGAATTCCAGGCAGAGGGAGTAGCGGGTACTCAGGGAAAGGGGCACAGAAGAACACGGCCCAGTCAGGGAGCAGAAAGAAGGTCAGAGTAGCTAGAAAACATCAGCGTTTCTAAAAGAATGAGTCTGGGAAGTTGGGGTGAAGCTAAGTTAAGGAAAATATGCTCAATCCTGCAGCCTCTGAAAATGGAAGTTTTTAAGAAGAGAACAAAGTTGTCAGAGTTTTCCACAATGGGAGGGAAATGGGAATCACTTCTCTAAAGGATAATTTGGCTTTTTCTCTGCCTTAAATGCACATGACTTTGACCAAGGAATTCTGTTCTAGGAATCTGAATTAGAAATGTTAGCTTGCCCATGTCCACAAAGCTGTGTGTGCCTAAAGATGATTACTGCAACAGTGTTTAAAATAGAAAAAAAAAGCAGGTAGCCCCAATGTTCATTGTAGGGGACTCTGATATAGAGAATGGTGAAATATTATACAAAAGTTAAAAGGTGTAAGATTCATTATTCCTGAAATTGAAAGATATCCAAGGTATAATCAAATTCCAGCTTCATCCCTTTAATAATGTATGTTCTTGAGCAATTACTTTAACCTCTATGTGCCTGTTTTCTCCTGTGCAGAACAGGGATAGGAATATGCATATCTCATAGAGTCATCACGAAGATTAAATGAGTTAATACGTATAAAGGGCTTAGAAAAATATCTAATGAATATTAGACACACTATGCATTATTGTTATTATGTATTAAGATAGAAAAATAGCATAGCACAATATGCATAGTGTCATCTCGTTCGGGTTAAAAAGACATAGGAGGGCACCTGGGTGGGGGCACCTGGGTGGCTCAGTTGGTTAAGCAACCGACTTCAGCTCAGGTCATGATTTCACAGGTAGTGAATTAGAACCCCATATGAGGCTCTCTGCTATCAGCACAGAGCCCTCTTCAGATCCTCTGCCCGCCCCCTACTCTCTCTGCCCACCCTACACGCACTGTGTCTCCCTCTCAAAATAAATAAACATTTAAAAAAACATATGAAACTTAAGTGACTGAAGTATTTCTAATACCTTTTTTTTTTAAGTAGGTTTCACACCTAACACAGAGCCCAAGGTGGAGCCTGAATTCACAACTCTGAGATCAAGACCTGAGCTGAGATCAAGAGTCGGATGCTTAACTGACTAAGCCACCCAGATGCCCCTATAATACCTTTCTGAAAGAAGGCCAATGGAACTGTTGGCAGGTGATATATCTAGGAGTTGGAACAGATGCTCAAGACTGGCAGGGGAAGGGGGCCATTTTATCATTTTATTCCCTCCTGTACTGTTTTTCATTTAAAACACATAATATGGGAGCACCTAGGTGGCTCAGCTGGTTAAGCATCCGGCTTTGTCTCAGGTCATGATCTCACATCTGGTGGGTTCGAGCCCCGCGTCGGGCTCTGTGCTGACAGCTCGGAGCCTGGAGCCTGCTTTGGATTCAGTGTCTCCCTCTCTCTCTCTGTTCCTCCCCTGTTCTCTCTCCCTCTCTCAAAAACAGATAAACATTAAAAAGAGTTAAAAAATGTTTTAAACAAATAATATGCTTGCATGACTTGTAAAATGACCAAAAAAAAAAAAACAACCAAATTAGGGATGATGTTCAAAATATGTATTTACTAAATCACTTGAGGTAGATCTACATGAGATAATTTCAACAAATACAATATTTAATGGAAAACGGTGGCATACAATAAATGTCCCAGTCATTAGGATGCTGTAACAGGTTTGGAAATTCTCAAGCTCAAAACAAAATGACCACGGCCCTGTGTTCCATTCAAAGTGCCACCTTGGAGGTGGAAAGAAAAGGCTTCCAATTATTATTATCATTACTATCAAATATGAACTATAATTATTAAATATTATGTCAATATAATTATCATTATCATTATTATCTTAGCTTCATAATGTACTAGCATAGTGACCTTGGCAGGTTTTATAACTTCTCTGGCTTCTTTTTCCTTTGAGTATAATAATGGTCCTTGGCCCCAGGTAGCAGTGAGGATTAAATGAGATAATGCATGTAAAGCACTTTGCAAAGTGGTTAGCATAGAGTAAGGGCTCAAAATGCATCATCATCATCATCATCATCATCATCATAATAAATCACCTCTTCTTATATATATTTTAAATTTTTTTAATGTTTATTTCTTTTTGAGAAAGAGAGCACAAACAGAGAGAGAGGGAGACACAGAATCCGAAGCAGGCTCCAGGCTCTGAGCTGTCAGCACAGAGCCTGATGCGGGGCTTGAACTCACAAACCATGAGATCATGACCTGAGCCAAAGTCGGACACTTAACTGACTGAACCACCCAGGCGTCCAACACCTCTTCTTATATTAACCATACTCAAGGTCATTTTCCCCCACTGAGGCCATTCTACTGAACCCCATGCAAAGGAAGAACTGATTCAAAGAAGTTTCTAAGAAATTTGAGCTTCTTTCTTATGGACACCATTCTCTACATGGAGAGCTTAACCCTTCTGATAATGGAGATACCTGATTTAAAAAAGAATAGTTAATGAAAAATTGACCTACCACGTTCTAAGAATTTTGAAGCTCAGAAACTCTGGCAGGTGAATATATTTGGATAAAATTCACTTCCAACTCCTTACAAAAACGAAAGCAAATAAAACAAAAACAGTTGCTTTCTCTGCTCAAAAGAAAATGTCCCATGTCCCTGTCCTTTGATGAGATGATATCAAGAAGCCATCATTCAGTGCCAATTCATGAGAATCAGCAATGTACTGTAGTAAGATTAAGTCATGGCAGGGATGCAGGACAGGGGTGTAATTAACACTGATGAGTGCTTGGATTTTTTTAAAACCAACATCAGGAAAACCACGCAAAACTACAATGTAATGTAAAACATTCTCCTGAGCTGGCAGGGGAGTGGACAGCATGACCCACAGGGTCTCTGTTCCAACTCGAATTGCTATTATTCTCTGGGATGTGATGTCTTAATCAGAAACAATAGCTTGTCTAATTGACTAAGGTTGGGGGGAGCCCTGCTACCTCTCGCAGATATCTCAACAGCGAGCGCAGTAAATGAGTAATGCAGTGAAATTAAGAAAGGACAATTCAGACAGTGAGATCAATTAGATTGTGAACAGTCATACAAGCAGAGGCCCAGAAGCTTCTTCACTTGAAGTGCTTAACACTAGAAAGGTGACACAGAGACATTTTCTGCAGAATTATCTTTTATTTGCAAGATTCCATGGGCTATTTCTTTTCAAGAGTAATATTGAAGAATGGCTCACATTTATGATGTGCCTCTCACTTAAGGAGTTAAAAAATATTCACATATATTATGTGTATATCTCTAGTCGCCATCACAAAATAATTTATTATAATCCCAAATTTGCAGATGTGGAAATTAAGCCAAGAGTGATCTATTATCTCTAAAAATATATATATATATATATTATCATACGTAAAGTAAAATATAATATACGAAATATCTTAAATGAGAAATAATAGTCCTGGTACAAAACCCTAATGTTCCCTCTTATATATGAGGAATATTGCACATTCACCATATAGCGTAGCTATTTTTGTTCAAACCCTTGCTGGCATGTAGCTGGACAAAAGCAGAAGAATCTTCTCTCTGAAAGTCAGTTTGTTAGAGAGGATTTGCTTATGCAGTTTGAATATGGTTTTTCCATAAGTTTGACTGCCAAGTTAGAATGCAGTTTGAAAGCAAAGGATATGGGACTGAGAGCCAAGAGGCCTGCCACTTCCTGACTAGGCATGTGATTTTTTGGACAGGTCACTAAACGTCTCTGGAGTGACATTTCCTTAAAGTTTCCACTGCCAAGGACTCCCTTCCTCTTTCCCCTTTCTCTTCCATCCCAAGAAATGCACACTTATCAATTGCACTGCATTTACTATGTATCAGACCAACCACCCCAACCCCTTATTTATTATTATTATTATTATTATTATTATTATTGCTATTTGCTCATCACCTGCCAATAAGAACCTGATTAGAAGGCAACCGTTATTATTATACTCAAGTGAACCAACAACTTGATCTGTTGCTTTATTCTGGGTAAGATGTACATTAATACTGTAGAATATTAAAATGGGTCCATGCCTCTCCATTCCTCCCTATAGGTCTTCTACAGGTTCAGGAACCCCAAGTCTGGAGCCACCAGACCAGGCTCCTCCAACTCCAATGAACAAAGAAGAGGTGAGAAAGGACAGGGCTGATCTGAGAGCCTTGGTCCTCTCAACAGCTCAGAGCTATTCTGTTTCACTACAATTGCCATTGGTGTGGGATACCTAGAACCAGATTGAGAGACCTTCCAAACTTTAGATAGAAACTGGAAATCCCAGCTTCTGTGCAAAACGTCATGTTTAAATGTGGGTTACCCTGTATTCATCAAGTCTCAGATGACATCGTTCAAAATGCATCGTAATATCTGAGGAATTAAGAGGTAAAAAAAAATGTTTCCTAGAAGTTTTTAATCATTTTCTTTTAAAATTAATTTTACTTAGAATTTTGAAATTTAATTTAAAATTTTGTAAGACATAATTTCTATGTAAAAGGATCATGGGGCTGAGTATGACCTTTGGGTCACCAGCTGTTGCTATTGTCGTCGTTGTTGTTTGACTCCCGCCTCGTCTCCATGTTCTCCAGTGTCGCTTCTTGCTCTGTTATTCGACTACTCAGTCAAAACACTGAGATGATCATAAACGTAAACCTCTTAAAATATAATCTTCCCCAGGAAAACCAGTATGTGAAACAGATTAATCGAGAACTCGGTGAGTCCTAGATAGACGTATCGAACACATCCCACTTTAAATAAGCTTATATAGAGCTAAATAAGAGTTGGTTACAGCTTGATTCATTGACAAAGCTGAATAATGCATAATATTATTATGCTTCATCTAAAATTGATAAAGGATTTATCTATTGTTGTTGAGTTACATTTTATATTTTAAAGCCATGATTTGTATTTTCAGGGCTCAAATATTTTCATAGAGTATCAGAAAACTTTTAGCCCCCCAGCCCTCAGCTTGTGTTGCTTCATAGATGAAATGGCCATATGCAAAGCACCGGTCTATTTCATCCTTCAAGTGAGGACCCATTACTTGCCAGGAGAGTGTGCGTGTTACGTCACTTTGTCCTCAAATAGCACTTTGAGGTAGGTATTACACACGTAGCTTCAGCTTGCTAAGAAGGAAATTTGGACATGATAAAAAGACTGACTCAGAATCATAGCTGATTATGCTGTCCCTTTCTGGTTCCTTCTATACCAGCCCCTCATTTGCAGTGTCTTGGGAGGCTAAGCAGTATACACTACTATCGAGGGTTCTTCTTCCCAAAGCTTCTGGTTGGATTTGGCCAATAGGGAACACCACCGATAAATTAGAGGGGAAAAAAGAGGGTGATCTCAGTGTATTTCCCTTTAGCTCCCTCCCTGTGTGGAGCAGAACCCTCTTGGGATAAGGTGGTCATCTCCACATGGCCCTTGGTCTCTTGAGTCTACCCACCTCTCCTTCCTCTTGCCTCTGAGGCACAAGGGTCCCAAAAGGGCCTCTCTGTGAGTATTCCTTGGGTCTCCCTCGATCCTGGCGGCTTCTCTATACCTGCCCACAGTTTTGTAAATAGTCCCTTTGTTTAACTCTCTTCAAAAATCTCCTTATTTTTGTGCGTGCCAAGCCCAGACAGCTCCAAGAACCAACCAGAGTTTCAAGCCCAGGTCCTAATAAGTCAGTATCAAAAATACTTTCCAGCAAACCACAGAGCTTCCCAAATTATCTCCTTAGGAAAGCTCTGAGCCTGTGGTATGACAAGTCTGTTTTTAAAGGGGGAGGGGGGGAGGAAACACTTAATAAGATAGACAATTATTTCCTGTCATGTAACATCTTCTTCACTAATGTCAAATACCATTTCTTTGAGAACCATCTAGTACCTTTGAACTGTTCGGAAGAAAAACGCTATGTAAATCCAAGGTATTAATAGCGTATGATTTTTGCCTAGTGATAAAAGCCCCAGCGTCACAAGGCTACTACAGGATAAAACCATTTCAACAGGAGAAAATCTTCAGGAAACAGATTCTACTACAAAGACATTCAGTTTGCTTAAAAAGTATAGGTTTGCTGAACTCATAAAGGTGTTAGAGGATTTGCTAATGCGAGGAGGAACGCAAGATTACCTGTACGTGGAGAATGGAATGTTCTGTTTCCCCTGTCACAGTCGGCGGTATCATTAATTGCATAGGTAGTCACCTGGAGCTGCTTGGGTGCACCTCAATGTTTGGTTCCTACCGACATTATACAACAACTTCTCTCAATGTCAATAATATCCCCCTCTTATTGTTTTCGGCCACACGGTTTCTATTTATATTCTAAGTAACTCACCAGGCAATTCTGGGTTCCGGTTTATTTTTCCGTAAAACGAATGATAATACAGTACAAAGTAAGAGAACACATGCTTTTCATAAACACTTACTTGGGCTGGGCCACCGCTAAACTGTGTCTTTGCATTTTCTCAGCGGGCATGTTTTATGCAACTTAATATTCACAACACACTATACCAGTACACTTTATTATCCTCGGGTTACAGATGGGGAAACTGAGGCCCAGTGTGTTTACTTATCTTGCCCAAAGTCAGCTCAGAGGCAACAGGACGCAGGCCTGAATCTCCTGCCAAAACACTCAGTTTTACGCGGGGTTACACGGTCAAATGCAAACTGAGACGGGATTGCTGCACAGACTTAATGGAGCCAGCCGGGGAGGATGGCAAATGTCCAGCTCCAGCTGAGCGATCATTCCCGTAAAGAACGCGGACACAGGATAGCCATGTCTTTGGCTTTTCAAGGGAAGTGGAAATCCTGAATGTTTCTATGTGAATCTCCTGATGTTTATTTGTTTTTTTATTTGTTTATTTTGAAAGAGAGTGTGAGCATGAGCAGGGGAGGCGCAGAGAGAGAGGGAGAGACAATCCCAAGCAGCCTCCGCGCTGCCAGCCCAGAGCCAGATGCGGGGTTCAATCTCATGAACTGTGAGATGATGACCGGAGCCCAAATCAAGAGTCGGATGCTTAGCTGACTGAGCCCGCCAGGTGCCCCTGAATCTCCTGATTTTCAAATGCAGGTTATCAGCTCACAAA
This sequence comes from Neofelis nebulosa, assembly GCF_028018385.1. Taxonomy (NCBI): domain Eukaryota; kingdom Metazoa; phylum Chordata; class Mammalia; order Carnivora; family Felidae; genus Neofelis; species Neofelis nebulosa. The sequence goes on along the minus strand of NC_080790.1, from coordinate 132,266,998 downwards.
AATAGTTTAAGTGTGCAAGCTAAGCTCACGGTCCACAGGTGTGTGTGCTGTGCCTTTCCCTCGACTTCTTGGTGTGCAAAGCCAGGAAGCTCAGCTCTACAGTACTTTGACCATCTTAGCTTCTTTCGAGGCCGGGAGCATCACACAGGTCATGGAGTTGGTCATGAGGGCGACCAAGCCATCCTCACTTGCCTGGAACTTTCCTGCTTTCAAAGCCACAGGACCCCCGCCCCAGGAAACCCCAGCCCCAGACAACGTGGGGCCCTTGGCCACCCGGTCAAAGCAGAGAACTGACTTCTGGCGTCTGCAAAACTCCAGAAGGTCAAATCACCTGACCTTTAGCATGTGTCCTTTCTGGGGAATCTCACTCTCCTTGGAGGTGCTAATTTGCTAAAGCTTTTGTGTTTCCACTTCAAAAATGAAGCTGCCTCTGAAGTCAGGGTGGAACATTCCCTAGGACAGCCCCCCAGAGCAAGTTTCCCAGAAACTCTCCGCAAATGAGGAGAGGAGGGCACTGGAAGGCAGGCGACGTCCCCGAGAAGGCTTCTGGTTGTTATTTGTCAGAGCATCCTAATTCGAACCCACATGGGAGCGTGCCATTATCGGGGATTCACACAGCTCCAGGTAAACAGCTAATGAGCAGGCGGCCAGTTCCATTTTTATCAAGAGCCCTCCGAGACTCAAGCGTGCCATTTCATCAAATATGCAGATGATAGCATGGGGAGAAGAGCAAAGGCTTTGAAAATGATTCACACAACCTAAAAATGATGTTGAAAAGGGAGGAATTAAATATTCACAAAGTGAGAGAAATTAAGGCATATTAACGGTTCGAATGTGGAAACGAAATGAATAACACGCACAGAGTTGATGAGAACGGCGTGATTACAGATCTGCCCAAAGTTTCTAATTCTGACACCGTGCGGTGTGGAGGTGCCCGTGTGGCTGGTAAGGGCAACACATGAGGTATGGGACGAGGCTCACGATGCGGACAGACCAGAAGCAAAGCGAGGAAGACACGGCAGTGATTAACATGAGGCTCCGTTCTGTGCTGAGGGTGAACTCCACGTTCACAAAATGAATACTAATTACGAGCACAAAACAGACTTTAAGTTGGCCAGACGCTTGATGTTGAATGTGGCTATTAAGTCCATAATGAGGAAGGCAAGGGAAGGCGTTAAGTCTGGAGGGGCTACATGCGGTGAGGTCACCCTATCCTCCACTTTGAAAAAGGGGACAGAAAGCCAAAACTGTGGCCCATCCAAACTAGAATTAGCAGTAATTATTATATAATATGTAATGATGAGATTTAAATGGCTAACACATTTTCTCTGCTGAGATCATTTAGACATGATTCATACAAATGATGAAATTAATAGATCTTCCCCTTTCAGACTGCCAGGCAGCCTCAACTAGATTTTTCAACAGAGACGGATCCTAGTGAAATCATATGAATAGAGAGATTTACGGAAATTGCAGGAGGGATTGGTTCAGTGTAGAAGAACACACCGGGGTTTAGAGAAATTCACGCATTCCCGTTGGCGATGAGGGCATAGTTCTTGGTCTTTGCTTTTTCTTTTCTTTTTTCTTTTTTAATTTTTAAAAATCTACCTGTAGTTTTAAGAGGGGTTTTAGAGGTAAAGATAAGAAACCAACATCCTCCAAATAAAGAGACACAACACCGAAGGCTGAACAAATATTTACAGGGCGATAGAGCTGCCCTTCTTGAGTCAAAAATACAAAAGGACACAGTGTCTATACATACAAATACATCTTAAATAGTGACAGGGAGATGACTCAAGAAATTTAAAATTTAACACCTACGGCAAACAATTTAAGAGATGACGGTATTTGCATAGGAGGTATTTTTTATTTCAGTGCACCTAAAATTTTCAAGAGAAAATTAAGGAAAAGGTAAATAAAAAGGAAACAAAAAGGAAAGCTCAAAGCCATCTTTGATAAAGCATTTCTTTAGCATTTCTGCTTAAAACCCATCATTGTTACCAGATTTGGGGATTTTTTTTTCCCTCCTGCAGAAGTATAAGGCAGTTACGGGGGACATGAGGACTGCCAGAGATCCGCTGTGTTTTCTGAGGGGACAGTTCCCTACTCCTATTCACTGCACAGCACATGAGCAAATTAACAGGCACTTGGGGAGGAAGCCCACAGTACGAGGCTCAGGCATGTAATAATTAACATAGCCTTGCTACCTCCCTGGCATCTTGGGATGAAAATATTAATCATTCACAGCTGTGATCGCCTCAAAATCTCCTATTTTATGGCTTTGACACATCCATGAATAATGCCATTTACTATAATGTGCAGCATATCAGAAAGAATATTTTTACAGTGTGGCTGCTTCTCCAGAATTCCTGGTAAACCCAAAATGAAACCTTGATTCCCTTCAGCATCTACAGAAAACAGAATGTGACATGGCACTACTGATATATTCTGCTTTACTGATCACCTACTATGTGCCAGAAATTCGGTGTGTTCTTTGTCTAAGCCTTACAATGGCTCTATGAGGGCAGTGCCGTTATTGTGTCCATCCTGTACGTGATGAAATGGGGGCTTGGCAGGTTGAGGTCAAACAGCCAAAGACATAGAGGCAGGGTAGGAACCTCCATCTGCTTTGCTCCAAAGCCCGTGCTCTTCCCACAGCATGGAGTTCGAAGGCAACTTTCAACATAGCCATGACATTGGTTTCCATCATGTCCCGGGCCCCACTAGGTCTCCGGGGGATCGCCCTGGCAATTAATTCATTTAGGGAATCTGTTTGGAATTTTTTCTACTCTGCTTCATCATTTTGAGGACCTTCTTTTTCACTCTTCCTACCCTCGACTTGAGAACGCAGCTCAAGTGCACGCCCTGGCCAATGCATTCTCCACCCCACAGTTGAGACTGAGAATTTCCCAGTGAAAATCGAGCCGGGAGCTCCCTTGTCTAGAATCTTGGTACTTTTTTCCTTACACTGAGGACAGTGGTGGGCAATACAGTGCCTACGATGTCCCAGGTGATCTTAAACATCCTGTGCCCTGTGCCCCCAGCCTCATATCCTGCTTTCCTCCTTCAAGGTCTTTCACTAACATCCAGCAAAGAAAAAACCATGGATCTCATTCCGTCTCCAGGCATCCTACATGCTGAGCTGCCTCTACCCAGAACCCCTCGGCTAATTCCTCCTTGTTCTGTCAATCTTCCTTCCCTCACATTTCACAGAGCTCTCAGAGTTGACACTTTTAACTCCCTAGTCTACTTGGAGTTTTCTAGATGTTCTCATAACTCTGTGTTCTCCCTGACCATTGTCACGATTAGGATTGTCCTCTGTATGATTGTTTGTGCCATAATATCTGGTCCCCATCGGAGATTTTTAAATTCCATGATGGCAGAGACTATGTTCTCTGGCTTATGCACATAGTAGGTGCTCAATAAATATGTATGGGAGGGAGACAGGGAGGGAGCAAGAGAGGGGGGAGGGAGGGAGGACTGGCTGAAGCATCTTCGTTTTAACCAGAATCCTTCCTGCTTCCATTTTCTGTGTTGTCTAAGCCCGCACTGGAAGTCCTTCCTTGTTGATGTTCACAGCACTTAACAACAACCAGCAACTATTGCATCATGACCACTGTTGTTTTATCAGGAGTGGAGGAGGCTGAGCTTGTGTCCTCGGAGAATCATCTGACTGCAGGAGCCTTGACTCCCCTGGGGCCCCCATCCCTTCTCCGCACACCTCTCTCGGAGGCTTGTAACACTGTGTGCTGCAATTGCTTATGTGCATGGCTGCCTCCCTCCCTCACCAGACTGCAAGCTCCCCACACTCAAGGACTTACCTGGGGCGTATCTGAGTCCCTCCAGGGTCCAGCACAGGAGGTACTAGGTACATGGCTGTTAAAAAAACAATTCCCGGCATTAATGACGCAGGGAGTCCTTGAATGAACAACTAGAGGGATTAGTAAATTGGTGAGTTAATAAAATAACTCAACACGAAAACACAGTTATTCACACAAGTATTTCCTAAAGTGGAGTTAGTGCCTTCCCCGCTGGCGGTACACAAGATAATGTTTAGGGATACGTAAACGAACATTTCGATTGTAGTTGCTAAGGGACAAAGAAAGAGATGTGACCAAAAAAAAAATTAACCTGCACATTAAATCCCTTATATCATTGATGCTATTACTTAGGACGATTTAAGTTAAATAAAAATATTAAGCAAATACAGTGGTATTACAAGTGTAGGATATGGCAAAAATCATGAAAATGGTACATAAATGTGTGAGGTCGGGAGCATATGGTTTGAAAGTGAATGGGGAAAAAAAAAACCCTAAGATTTCATGAGCTTTTACTATGCTCCAGGTAGTCTTTTATTGTTGTTGTTGTTGAAGTGTTTACTTATTTTTGAAAGAGAGAGAGAGAGAGTGTGCACGTGTGAGTAGGGGGTAGGCAGAGAGAGAGGGAGACAGAGGGTCTAAAGCAGGCTCCGCACTGACAACAGCGAGCCCGATGCGGGGCTTGAACCCACAAACTGCAAGATCATGACCTGAGCTGAAGTCAGATGCTTAACTGGCTGGGAGCCGCTGTTCCAGGTGGTGGTTTCAGCATTTGACCTGTATTAAACTCAGGGACTCTTCATAATAGCCCTCTGAGTAAAAACTGTCCCATTTTACAGGTGAGGATAAGGAAACTGAGCTATAGAGAGGGGCAATCTTTACCCAGGGTCGTATCACCGGTGTTTGAACCAGGGTTCAAATCCAGGTGGAGCCTGAGGTCTTACACGCAGTGCCGCTCAGACTCTGGCAGAGAAGGCAGAAAGGAGCAAATGAGCAAACATGAGGGTCAGTGAGTGAAGCACGGGCTAAGGGGTCACAAGAAAGGGAATAACTAACCGCTGAGCCAAGTGCCTTTCCTGAGCATGACTCTGAACCGGGCAAGATGCCGCAAGGGACCCCGAGTCACCTTTGTTCTGTTTCTGGCCTTTCCGCAGCCACAGTAGTGCAATAGTCACCCCAGACCTCCACGTGGAGGCCAAGTTCTCCAACCCCATCTACTTGTGGCTCATGAAAGGGGAAAATGCCCCATGTGTCTGCACTAGTGTCTGAGGGCCCTCCCTCTGAGCTCTGACGTCCAACTAAACAGGCGGATGTGAGGCCGACCCATTTGCTCCTGGACGATCCTGCTTGCACCCGCGTGGGAGGGGATGGGAACAGAGGGATCCTCATGGCAGCCGTCATGGCCCAGGGGATAGGACCCGAGGGCCACCCATGCCCACTCAGAAAAACACGTGTCTCTTCTCACTTAATGATTCTCTTAGAGAGTTCAGCATCCTTCCCCATGCACCAGGATCATATTGCCCATGACTTTTCAAGAATCAACCAACTCCCCTTCCCTTTCCAAATCTTCTTCTCATACTTCTCCTGCACCTCATATGTTCCCCCTATAGCTCTTTATGCAAATCCTAAGTCTGAATTCTATCTAGACCCCTTATTAGCTGTGCATCACCGGGTACCTGGGTTATGGCTCCCTTCCCCAGGTGTTAAATGGAACGATATCAGCTCCCCCCCTTATCGGGTCTCTGAGAGGTGGAATGATCGAATTTAAGTCACGGAAAGCACGGTAACTGGCACGTGTTAACAGTCAACATACGGTGACTTGAACCCTATAGTGGGGTTGATGGCAATGCCTATGTTCACGAGAGCAACATTTCCTTTTCCAGCTCTACACTTTATTTCGTTGTCCAGGCTTTTTCCACCAGGTGAAAGAAACTTAATTGATTCAGGCTCTCACCTCCTCCCTTTCCTTGAGGTTGAAACTTAAATTCCAGAGACCGGGTTTCTGGTCCCCGGTCACTGTTACCTGTCTATATGGATATACAACAATGTGTCCCTATTCGGTCTTGAACAGGAGAGTTAAAATTGCCTCTCCTCAGCACAACGCAAGGCCCCGTCAGCAGTCCCCCGTCACTTCCAGGCCATATTCGGATGGATGTACCTTTCTGATTCCTTCCACTTTGCCCTACAGTAGGGGGGAGCTCTGTAGGCTGCATTAGAACTATCTGCACGTCGGGGCCCCTGGGTGGCTCAGTCGGTTGAGCAGTTCTTGGGGTCGAGCCCCGCATCCGGCTCTGTGCTGACAGCTCAGAGCCTGGAGCCCGCTTTGGATTCTGTGTCTCCCTTTCTCTCTGCCCCTCCTCCCCTGCTCATGCTCTGTCTCCGTCTCTCTCAAAAATAAACATTAAAAAAAATAATAATAAGGAACTGTCTGCACATCATCCTGCATCAGTCCAGATTTGGAAGCACAAAATATTAACGCACTGAGGCGCTTCACAGTCGATGGAGGAGCGGAGGGTCACCTTCTCGGAATGACTCCTGAAAATGTACTGCGGCACTGGCCTGCGAACGTCAGGAGTATGGAGAATCACGAAGCTGCCACCAGAACTACCGGCTTCAAATCCACTTGTTGACTTGGGATTAAGAAGCTGCTTCACCACGGCCAGCTCGGGAGCCACCCCTGCCGCGTCTGCGGTGGCGACAGCGGAGATGCTCTGCTGTCCGCCTCTGACATCCGCGAAATCAGCCTCTGGATGAGGGGACTGCTTTTAAGACGCGCCTGCAAACGGCAACCTTCCCTGACCGTGCTTTCCAGAAGAAACCGCAGAAGCGGGAGGAAGGTAGCCCCCGCCTCTTTCCCACCTTCTGTGTATCAGAAAAATGCAAGGTGGTGCAAGGATGAGGAAAGGTGAACCTGCAGACAACTAGCAAAGAACTGTCCCCCCGCCTCTTCGAGGACAGGCCACTAAGACCCTGGGGATGGGACCCTGTGGTGAGCTAATGCCAGAAGAACCATAAGGATGTCACAGCAAGTTCTTCACTGGTGTTGAGCAGCTGCATGAGGACAGGGGGCGAGCTGGCACCTTCGGTCTTGTTTCCAGTTTTCGCAGACTCTGGGTCCGTGAATTTTGTTAAGTGAGCCCTTTCCAGTGCCTTCGCCTCTCCATGTTCCCTTTACAGCCGCTCACCTGGTGTCATTAGCACCCATTTTACAGGTGAGGAAACTGAGGCCAATGTGGATGAAGGATTCAGCATCGTGTGGTTTTGTTGATGTTAAAACTTCTTCCATTTGGATCGTCCTTTAAAAAAAGAATTCCAAATTACTGATACAAGATTAGACGGGAAAGTAACTTTATTTGGAATGAGGAAATACAGGCTGCCGAATTATAAATGTTAAAGAGCCAAAATCTGGAAAAATAACTCAATATTTTAGTAACTGCCTGACATCTCTAAAAGATTTTTTCCTACATTTTTTTTTGTGTGTCATGTTCTTTGTCTTGTTCTGACAGAGATTTTATAAAATATCTTTCTATAGAGGAAATAGAAAAATAACGTCATCCTTCCCCAGCAGGGTTGATCAAAACCTCTTCTATTATTGGTAGTTTATAAATGTTTATGGGAGTTTTATATCTCAGAGGCAATGTCACATACATTTTTAGAATAGTTCTCAGCTTGGGGAAAGCCTCCGTCAAGTTTCTTTCCTACGTAAGCTGTAGGATGTCAGGGATATTCCAAGTTTTCCACGGAATGACTAACCCTAAACACTCTTTGAATGAACAACCCTCAGTTACCAGTTTGTCACCGATGTCCTTATTTTATGGTGTATTCCATATTTTACTGTCTCTCGTTTATGCTGGTATTCTGTGTCATATTAGTAAGGAATTTAAGCAGTGGCATTATGATAGTTTCTTTTAATTTCCCTTAAAAAACAAAAAAATAATGTATGGTGCAATTAGTTTTTTCTTTATTTTTTAAAATTTATTTTGGGAAAGAGAGAGCACGAGCTGGGGAGGGGCAGAGAGAGAAGGAGAGAAAGAATCCCAAACGGCCTCCGCACCGACACGGGCTTGAACCCACAAACTGAGATCATGACCTGAGCCAAAACCAAGAGCCAACAATGGAACTCCGCCCAGGATGGTGCGTTTATAATTGTGTCTGCTGCAAGAGTGACTGTTCTCCTGAGAGAACAGAACTTCCAAGTAGACCATTGACGCGTATCATATTCTCCACATACATATCTGATGCTCAGAAGAATTTTCCACAGACTAGCGTTCAACCCCTTACTTTCCTAACCATGTTTGTCTTCTACTGACCATTGGCGGTACAGACACCTTAGGCTATCTTCACATCAGAGGGCTGCCATTGGCTTTGTGCCTTCCCACCACAGCATTGGGTTCATTGACTCAGTAGGTGTAGGGGTGTTTCTAGAAGCCACTCCACACCAGGATACTAGCAGGATCTTGACTGATTGGAGGAGCACAAAAATATATCATACCAACCCCCAAGGAAATCTGTCCTCCAAGCACGTTTCCTATTACTAGATCTTAAAATACCAATGGTCATTCTGATGCCACTCAACTCTAAGGTTAAGTATGGCTGAGGCGAAGTTGGAGAGGAAAAAGGCAGCATCTTAACCGATTCTGCCCCAAACATTTTACTTGCACAGATGTTATAGATACATATCGCCATGACAACACATTAGAAGGACCCCTCCCAGGGCCTGAAATGTGAGAGTCTCTGAAGCTCGCGCTTGTTTGGCCTCAAGGTACAGCCAGAAACCCAGACCGGGAGCGTCTTTCCGCCATGCCTAAAGACCTCCCTGTTCCAAGAAGCGTCTGCCTAGTCTGGGGACATCTGCTTGCTCTATATTAGCCACAATTAATAATCAGAAGCAGAGACGTAGCCACTTAACGTATATCAACCACTCTTCTGGGAGGGAGCTGTCATCCTCTGGTTCCCTTTTCCCAAGATAGGGAAATTGATAGGTCACTAGTGTCTGTGAAGAGCACTCAAAAGGTATCATATTTATTCTAGCTTCAGCTTCAAATCAGTGGCTATCTGCATTATGAAGAACATCATTCTATAAAACACATTTGGTCTTCATTTCACAAATGCTCCTGAAGGGAACATATGGTAATCTGTTTAACTTTGTATTCCACAGAGATATTTAAGCCCCATCCACCAAACTCTCATGCTATTTTTATTATAAAATTCATGTCCTTTTTATACCCTAAATGTCCCCCCTTTCTGCTTAGATGGTGAAAACCACCCGAGGCTACAAAACTACCCTGTTTACCATCAAATTCATGAGTCACGCCCTACAGTCATTAAACGGAACAAAAATATTATTGACAAGGGGGTTGACAAGCACATATGGGTGGAGCCCATATTCTTTTGGGTCTCAGGCATGAATGATGTTGAAGTTATTTGTTTTTTTTAATCAGAACCCATGCTAACAAAATCTCTCAATTTGATCTTCTGAATTATTTGTCTCCTGCTGGAAGCTAACTCCTGTAAGTTTTTCTCCATTGCCCATTTTTGAGGCTATATTTCCAAGTCTGATTACTTTCCCAGATAGGAATATTGCTTCTCCTTGCTTCTATTCCCCATCCGCAGTGTGGTTTAAAGCACTAATTTCACTTCTTAAATATCCCTAAGCTCACTGCCCTTCCCCACTCCCAATGAGAGTTCACTGTGGGATAGGACAATGGGAACTCGAGGTTTCCATTCCAATGAGTCATTGATGTTCAAGCTGTAAAACAGAGCTGGTGCTTAACTGGGAGCTGCTTGTCAATGCAAGGAAGAGAGCAGCGTTCCTAAAATTTGGTCTGGGGGAGAAGTAATTTCTCAAAAAAAAATCAATGCAATTCCTTCTCCCAAAGTAGGGGGGAAGTAGGGGAGGAGGGCAGTTCATGTAACGCGAAACAGCGGCTTGCCTCTCTGTATGCCCATCACCATTTATGAAAGATGGTCTATGACCAGGTGATTCTCTGTGGTCAAACATGTTTGGAAAACAGTTCATTTTAAACCCTCATCGGCTTTCATTGATGCACATTAGCATATTGAAGGTTCCAGAAGTCCTTCACTAAAACAAGCAAAATTTAATTTTTTTGTTGTTAATTTCCCAGTTGCCCTGAATCATGTGACTCTCCAACAAAACTAGCCCTCCACAAATCACACTTTGGGTAATGTTGCCGTAATTAATTTTTTTTTTCCGATTTTTAATGGCATATTATGCCTTTAATGAATTGATTTTATTCAATAGAGGACAATCTCAATAGGTTTCAGATCATTTGGTTCAACTCATTTTTTTAAGATTGAGAAAAATGATAGAAGATATGCTTGCATAAAATAATGTGGAAATTTTACGTCAGCTTCAGAATGAAGTATCAGAATTCAGAGTTTGGGTTCTGAAGACCTTGAGTTGCCTTTCTGTAACATTCCCAAATCATAATTCGTGGGCAATTAGCCAAATAGTCATTTACTCATTCATTGTTCACTCGTTCATTCTTTTATTTAATTGAGCAACTACAACATGCTAAGCACTGTTGTAGACCCTGAGAGACCATAGATAACTTGCTCATAGGGAGTTTGTAGCCCATTCGGAAACTACATGATTGTAAATAATAACACACTACCCATACTTAGTTTTAATTGATGTAAGTTTTACTGTAGACGAGAAGAAACTATTGCAGTGATAATATATAACAGGACAACATGACCCAGTTTGGGGGGAAGAGGAAGATGTCAGGGAGGTCTTCCTGGAGGAAGTAACATTAAGCGATTGCCGGAAAGATGACTGGGGATCAGATCAGGATATTCCAGCCCCCAAAACTAGAATCTGTAGAAAGAAATTTCAATTTCAAAGAAATGGAAGAAGGTCATGTGACTGGAACCCAGAGAGAACAAGAGAGAAAGATGAGATGAAGCTAGAGAGGTAGCTTTTGGGGCCAGATCTTCTAAGGCCTGGAAAGCCAGTAAATACATACGAGAATGTCAATTCCAACATCAGTGTGAAGCACTATTGATCAAACCTTTCAGTTTCAAGGTAAGACAAAAGGGGGTTCTTGGTTTGGAAAACAAAATGGATTCTATCCTAATCCCTATAAGTACTATTTAAGCTTACATGCTTAAAAATTCCACCCAAATAAATGGTAAGAATTAAGCAGCCCAGGGGCGCCTGGCTGGCTCAGTCAGTGGAGCATGAAACTCTTGATCTTGGGGTTGTCAGTTCAAGTCCCAAGTTGGGTGTAGAGATGAAAGAAAGAAAAGAAAAAAGAAAAGAAAAGAAAAGAAAAGAAAAGAAAAGAAAAGAAAAGAAAAGAAAAGAAAAGAAAACAAGAATTAAGCAGCCCCAAATAAAAGAGATCTGAGCTATGCAAGATGAGCCCGGTCAGTTCAAATCCAAAAATTCGTCATGAGAGGAGAATATTCTGCTGCCTAAGCAAAGGCTGGATCCCATGGAAAAGCAACTACAAGTTCCATCACCCAGTCCGTGTGGACCACGGGGTAGCTGTGTCCCCCAATCTACTTTACCTTTTATCTCGCTTGGCTACATCTGAAATATATCGGCTCTAATCCCAGTGAGTGAATGGGGAGAAAAGGTGGGATTTCCATCTCTTTAGTACAATAATCTTCTCAGAACAAGTCATCCTCATAAATAATTCCATATTATTTACATCCAGTCACACTGTCTGGATATCTGGGACTCATTTAATGAAATGGTTAGCTTTAAATATTTCCGGAAGAAGCCTTTGAAATTCAGAGCATATGTCTTCAAGACTAGAGGTCAGGGTTTGTGATCAAATATTATGCCCTCAGACTTGAAATACTGTGTATGACCTGTGACCGGAAGGAGGACAGCCTCCCAGAAGTTACTAGCTGGTTCTGGGGAGGCAAATGCCTGCTTGAAATTATTTATGATGGATAACAACACTGATAAAATTGTCTTCATTCTCCAAGCCATTCCACTTGTCTCCTTCATCTCTGCAAAACATCATTTCCAAGATACAAGGCACCCACCCACGGGCAAAACCTTGCCTTTCCTACATGCCTCCTTGTCCATATCTGAGTGCAGACTAGAAGCCTTGTTGGACTTATCCCACAAGGTCTACCTGCATGCCTCTCCTTCCCAAGGCCAACCAACCCAGACTAGTTTCCATCGCGTCTCCCCAGAGAGGTAATTTGGAGGTCACAGAGAGAGCTACCTTGTAAAGTGGGTCCATAGCTACTGTCCTAGGGTAATGATAGGACCATGGAGCTTCTCTACCAGAAAGATAAGGGCTCAGATTCAGGTTAAAATCTCAGAGAAGCGACTGTCCTTCTCCAAGCCTTGTTTTCTCCATCTACAAAATGAGCAGGAAGCCAGGTTGGGGCTATACTAGCAAAGGCAGTTATGAGCCTGGGACATGGAGGCAGATCTGCCTGAGTTCCATTCACGACTCTCCCATGTGATTTTGGGGAAAAAATTGTTGAATCCCTATATACCTCAGTTTCCTCATCTAGAAAATGGGGATAATAATAGTAGGTGGGTTGTGAGGACATAGTGGCACCATACATGTAAAATCCTTAGGATGGTGTCCAAGTGAGTGCCCAGTGGTTATTATGAACACCAAGACTACTTTAGGTCCCCCAAGGCTCATCCAGATGGCACCTCAGCAGGGGCATTCCGGTCCTGCAGGATCATCTCCTAATGCCATGTGCCTCTTGCAAAGCCATGGTCTAGCCCCTCTCTGCTACAGTCCCTAATAGGTGCATCAGCCCCGTTAGCTCTGAATCTCCTCCCCAATCTTGCAAACCCCTTGCTGTACCTTGAGGCAGTCTGTTTTCACCCCTTTCCAGGCTTGAGAGCTCTTTAAGTCAGAGACGAGGTCTTGTTTTGCGTACATGTAATTGGCAACGATGATTTCTTGGCAACAAATATACGATGCCTTTGTCGTGCTGCCAGGTAAAGCCGCGTTCGCACCGGGTCCAATCCTCACGTGAAGGAGTCCCCACTGCCCTGCCAGGTGGGCTGCCGTCGCCTCTGCTGCAAACCAGCCCCACGCAGAAGGGTGTCAGCACTCCCTCCCCCGCAGCGTGAAGCCCACGGTACCCAATTTCCCCTGGGCATGTACAGACTCAGGGTCCTAACTTCCCCAAATCAATCTAAGAGCTGGGGGTGGGGGTGGGGGTGGGGTGGAATTCACATATTGAGATTTTGCGAGTTTTACTAGGTTCTTTTCTCAGATGTACAGGAGTCATGAAACCAAACAAATCAATTTTTTTAGTCAAGTCAGGTTCTTGCTTTTTGTTTTATTCTTAAAATTTTTTTAAAAACTTAAAAAATTTTTAAATGTTTTTATATTTTATTTTTGAAAGAGACAGAGCATGGGCAAGGGAGGGGCAGAGAGAGAGGGAGACACAGAACCTGAAGCAGGCTCCATCTAGGCTCTGAGCTGTCAGCGCAGAGCCTGACACGGGACTCGAACTCACAAACTACGAGATCATGACCAGAGCTGAAGTCCGATGCTTAACTGACTGAGCCACTCAGGTGCTCCTTAAATTGTTTTAACTTTTAGTATTTTTTTGGTGGGGAAAATACACTGGAAACATCCTCTTACAATGTTAAGGAGCAAGAATTACACTCCCTGGGTGTCCATCCCAGATTTTATTAGTAACCTCACTCAGATTACTAATCTCCCAAGTTCTTTTCTCGTCTATAAATTGGGTGATAATATTAACTCTTCATAAAATTGTTAATACGCATAAATGGTTACAATACTGCCTGGCCCGTGACATTCATCAGTGAGTGTGAGCTGCTAGTATTTGTTACTTCAGTGACAGAGTAACCAGGTCTAAAATTAGATCCCCAGCCCCCCCCCCCCCCCACCCGCCAACTTGTTTAAATCTCACCACTAAGTACGTTCTTGTAAGTTTCCTTTATTGGCTTTGCACGCCCTCGGGCTCGCATGCGTGTGTGTGCGTGTGTGTGTGTGACCTGCTAGGTGCCAGGCACTGTTCTACCAGGTTGGGAGAGAGATGTAAAGACAGGTCAGATGCCTGTTTTTCTGCAAGGCAAGAAAAAACAGAAAACAAATATATAAACAAGATGATTTGATTTATAGTTAACCATGAAGCTCAAAATGCAGGATGAAGTGACGGAAAACCAATAGACGGACAATTTTTGATCATGAAGGAGGGTTCTTTGAGAAAGTGACTTTTACACTGAGATCTGAATAGAACAAAGGAATTCTCATGCAAAACAAAACAAAACAAAAAACACGGGAATAGAAGACAGATGGAAAAAATATGAGTCATCAAGTACTTATCAGAATAATGTCTATCCCACTAATGTAGACCAGAGAGTGGGACGGTGGTCTGTTTCGGTAAATAAGGGTTATTGGGACACAGACGCATCCGTGTTTTTATGTGTCATCTACACCACACACATGCTCCAGCTGCACAGTCGAGTAGTTGTGACAGAACCCAGATGGCCCCCAATCTAAAGTATTCACAATCAGGCACTTCACAGCAAAGTGTACCGATCCCTGGTCTAGATCATAAGACCCATGAGGGTAAGGACCACACTCTGCCTGCCCTGCCGCTTTCTTCCCCCCTAGTTGTATCTCACCAGGAGATCCCAGAAAATAGCTGGACAGGTAATAAACGCAGGACATTTTTGTACCCGCATGAATTTTTTCAGAACTCTATTTTAAATGAAATCTCTTGAAATGATAGCTTCAGAGCACACGGTTTTCCTTCGGGAGAACATCTCTGGCTCCCACGTGTCCAGAGAAACAGTAACGAGCCAGTGGCTCAGACAAGAGCCACGCGTTTTATTTCCCCCGATGAATTTCCTGCAAGGTGCTCCCACCGAGACTGGTTCCAGGCTGACGCGGCAGCAGTTCTGTAGAATGTCAGCCGAGCTGGCGAGGATGCGGTGCAAGGAAGTCGCCCTCTCCGCCAGCTTTGCAGGTAACGCACCCTGTGCACGATGTAAATTCAAACCAGCATCCCCCCCGGTCTCTTCCCACTGGATGACGGTAGCTCCCGTCCTCCGGATTTGACAATGACGTCTCCAGACAATGCCAAATGGCCCCAGAGGGTTACGGGGGGATGGAGTGAGTAAAATCAGCCTCAGCTGAGAAGTACTGGCAGCCACTGAAAGTGTCCTCCTCTTCTTTCTATGGGAACTTTTAGACTTTGATAGCAAATCTTCTCAAAAATGCACGCGCAGAGAGCCGTAATATTCGATGTTCGATGTTCAGCTTTTCAATCCAAGCCACCTGGGAACTTTCACATTCACCTAGGTGGGGCATGGGTGCTAGTTAAAAATGACAATGTTGGGGCGTGCCCGGGTGGCTCAATCAGTTAAGCGTCTGAATCTTGATCTCAACTCAGGTCATGATCTCGCAGGTTCATGAGTTCAAGCCCTGCATCAGGCTCTATCGGTGCGAAACCTGCTTGGGATTCTCCCTCTCCCTCTCTCTCTCTGTCCCTCCCCTGCTCACACACACACTCACACACTCTCTCTCTCTCTCAGAATAAATACACTTTAAAAAAATGCTTTTTAAATGACAATGTTGGTAATTCACAAAAACTTTACGGAGAATAATTTTCTCTACTAGGGGCATAAATGTTTTTAAATTGTTAAATTTAATCTGAGACGGAGAGTCGCGTGTCCTCTTTGGAGATGAGGCGGTGTTGTGGCGGTTGTTTTAAAAACTCTCGTGGACAAATGCAATTGGAGTGCCGTGATTCCCTTCGCGGCTCCTAGATCAGGCATAAGAAATCCTTAAATTCTCTCTCTGCTTCTCATAAAACCTGAACTAAATCTACCTGCCGGCCTGCGGCTAGTGCTCCCCAAGCTCCAACACCAAGGACAGCTGCACGCAGGGACGACCCAGGAGGTGAGCCCAGAAGATGCACGCAGGGGCGACCTAGGAGGTGAGCCCCGAAGGGAAGAGAGGAACAGGGAAATAGAGAGGGTGGTATCTAGGTGGATTCCACTTTTGTTTTGTTTTGTTTTTCCAACAAAAAAAGCAAACAGCATTAATATGACCTCCTGGGGGAGCAAAATTCAGACCGGGGCCATCTTGGTCTAACAGGACGATGAGCCTAAGCATTCCTGGTTGTTTAGGATGTTGCATATTCCCCAAATCAGTAGAATTTTTGATATGGTACACTTCATTATTACATATCAAATAATTTCTGCAATGATCTCCTAATGAAGAATCAATCATAGCTTGTAACCCAGCAACCTATAAATATATATTGTATATATGTGTACAGCATATACATATACAAAAACACATATACATAGGCATATATTTCACTCATATCTTGGTTTTAGCTGTGAATCATCAACTTTTTAAAAAAGGAGAAGTTTCTCAGGGCACCTGGGTAGCTCAGTCGGTTAAGCATGCAACTCTTGAGTTCGGCTCAGGTCATGATCCCAGGGTCGTGAGATTGAGCCCTGCATCAGGCTTCCTGCTAAGTGTGGAACCTGCTTGGGATTCTCTCTCTCTCCCTCCCTTTGCCCCTCTCCCTCACTCTTGCTCTAAATAAATAAATAAATAAGTAAATGGAAACTTCTCATGAAAAAAGATTTAGATCGCTGGCTTCTCTTCAAAATATAAAAGATACCACACCCACCTCCTTGAATGCTGACAATCCACGGGAGGTCAACAGCCTGGCGTGTGCTCAGCAGTTTGCCACACTCCCCACCACCCCCCAGTATGATTCCTTGCCCATTTCACACACTCAGGTTGGCTACCTGGAACCTGTGGGCAGTTTTGCTTTGCAGCTGCAAGTATAGATTCATTTTATCTTTTTCTTTGGCCTCTTCCTGCAGCCAGGCCAAGTCTCTTTTTACTTTCAAATACGTTTTCTCCAAATGCACCGCTCTCAGAAACATTTGCCCAACTAATCTTACCCAAATTTCTTAGGCCAGCCATTTTCTCCACTCGAATGTATCATATGTCACTTACGGCAGCATTTCCCAAAATGTACACCGTGAAACAATCTGTATTGTGTAGAGAAAACAGAAGAATACTATGGTTGAATGAATTAAGCAAATGCAGGAGTATACAATGTTAAGAATCTCTGCAGCTGTACTTTTCAGAGCCTATAAAATGCAAATGTTCTCTATGAGTTTCCAAGGGGGGGCAGGTATGTGAGCAAGTCCTAGGTTGCCACGGAACTCTGGAAAGCTGTGCTCTATGGTCATATTTGCTTGTCTTTAAAAAACTGCATATTCGGGGCGCCTGGGTGGCGCAGTTGGTTAAGCGTCCGACTTCAGCCAGGTCACGATCTCGCGGTCCGTGAGTTCGAGCCCCGCGTCAGGCTCTGGGCTGATGGCTCGGAGCCTGGAGCCTGTTTCCGATTCTGTGTCTCCCTCTCTCTCTGTCCCTCCCCCGTTCATGCTCTGTCTCTCTCTGTCCCAAAAATAAATAAAAAACGTTGAAAAAAAAAACTGCATATTCATGGCGTCCAATATTTTTTGCTAATTGTTTTCAACCACAGATAAATTGCAGAGAAGGGAGGTCTAGACCATCATGGAGGGGGGGCAACTTTTTCTCTTGCACGCTAAGATCATGAAAAAGTAAAATGTAACCATCATCAACACAAACACCTTTGCACAGAAGAGAAATCATTTTAATCACCCCCAAAATAGGAAAAACGGTATCTCCATAAAGGACCACCCTTTTTAAACTGAATACATTTGGCTCACAAAATGCGTGCGATGTTTTTCTTATTTCCTTTATTTCATTGAAGATCTGTAAAAACTTTGTCACCGACTGTCACCAATGTGCAAAACTGAATTTGGGAAACATTGGTCTACATTACATTAAATCTGGCAACAGCACCATCTCGAAAGCCACAGTGAAAATAGTTCACACATGAGAGGAGAGAGAGTCAGCTTCCAAGGCAGGGTTTGCTGTGCGGATGTGGAAACACTGAAGCAGTAGGCAGAGAAAACAAGCCGGAGAGCAGGGTGGACTTGGCCTTGGAGTGGCTTCTGCGGATTCCTTTTGCTGACCTGAGCTCACGTCGGAATTGCACCGGGGAGGTTTCACAATCTCGCCTCCACTGCAGGGACTGCCCTTTGTGGCCTGGCGTTGGTGGGAATGGGGCAATGCTCAGGATGTCCAGTGAATGACCTTAACAGTTGGGGTCAGAACAAAGAGAAACAGAAGTGGTACTTCACGTGATGAGCCAGTGTAGTCTACAACCTTGAAAACAGGGTATTTAAACCATTTCAAGATGCCAGAAGTTGATGATGCTTATGGTGATTTTAAGGAGCAGCTGTGTAAGACAGCAATACGTCCCAGTTATCCATCGCGTACATACGTTTTGCCCTACGACTGGTGGGTTGTTACTTCTTGCTGGAGCACATTTCTTGAATTGTTCAAAGTAGGAACTTTAGGAAAGTCCTAATGTATTTTAGAAAGTCTTTTTTTTTTTTTTTTTGGTGCCATTGGACTCTTAGCCAGTTGATTAGGATGATAAAACATGGAGCCTCCAAATAATCCATTTCTATTTTTAAGGACTTTTTTTCCCTTTTTATTGTTTTACAGATTGGTTTCTCCTCAAGAGATTAATAAATCCTTGAGGGCAGGAATGGAAACACATTTTAGGATCCTCACCGCCTGATGCCTACTCAGTCCTCACTAAATGTCTTTGTGAAAAACAGATGAATGTGAAACTAGGTGTCCGATGACGACCAGAAGACCGCGTATTCCATTTTATTTTCATTTGGCACTTTTATTTTGAGGTAATTGCGGACTCCCATGCAGTTGTAAGAAGTAATTCAGAGAGCTCCCACGCACCCTTAACCTAGTCTCCCCTAATGGGCACATCTTGCCAAACTGTGGCACAGTATCACAACTGACATTGCCACTGGCATTGATGCCCTCGACTAGAGAATGTTCCCATGTTCTCAACATTCCAAGGATTCCTCATGTGGCCACTTCTTTTCTGCCTCCAGGGAGAGGTCCAGATTCCCCATTCAGCCTCTGATGACACCAGCACAGGAGGGCTAAGATCCTTCATTCCTTCTGGATGAGGGGATTTCTAGCTCCCCACCGGCCTCTGATGATGACACCACAGGGCGAGGGGAGGGACGGATACTGGGGGGCGGTGGTGGTCGTCCCGTCTCTCCCTGGTGTGTCCTCTGATACCAATCAGGCGGGAGTCCTGGGGCACCTCGTTACAGCCTCCTGAAAGGGAAGGATCAGCTTCCCATTAGCTTTTCCCGGTGGGAGTGAGATTGGAGCCATATTTCTTTCTCTGGCTATTTAAGCGTTTTCTTTCTTCTTAGGCTGCCCTTTTTTTTTTTTTTTTTTTTTTTTTTTTTTTTGATTCATGGGCTAGAGAGAACAGGTTTTGGTTGGGGCACTTTTCTGTGCACCTGTTGGTGTTGCTGGGTTTCTGGCTTCTTTGGCTCCCAGTGTGGGCTGTAGGATGTAAAAAGAAACCCCAGGGAAATCACCACCACATCGTCCTTGAGCCCAGAGACTCGTGCCGTTCTGCCTCCTTCTCTTTGCTTTCTTCTCTTCAACTCTTAGTGTCTTCTTAATTTGGTTATATATACAATACCCAGGATCTTTACTTGGCATAGGGAAAATTACATATACTCTATCCTTCTGGAAATGAAAGCCTTCACTTTACATTTAAAAAGGGAAATTTAAAAAAAAATTCCTTGACTTATCATACATTTCACTGTTATTCTTAAAGACTGTGTGTATGTTTTATGTAAATGGGCACTTATTCAAATATTATTTTGCGACTCATCCATCTACAAGCAGTTCCAATCAAAATCTAACTGTGAGTCAGGGGAACCCCATAGTCAATTTAATACATAATATAACTTCTATTTCAAAAACAAATTCCTACCCATCCTGACTTTCTCACTTGTGTGCATAAGATGTACATATTTACATTTTGATGTATTACTTTTCCAATACCTACTACCCCTTCTTAGAGACAAATAATTTACTTTGAACTAACTTTCCAGAACATAAAAAAGGAAAGGTCAAAAACCTATAGTTAGAGAGACCTGTCTGGATTTGACTTCCATTCTGTTTAGCCACAGTTAACAAAACAAAATCCCCATGGAATACATTTTCTCTAATTTCTCCTGTGAAAACATGCTTTCTCTTTTTCTTTTCTTTTCTTTTCTTTTCTCTTTAAAAGAAAGTTCACAAATGTAAGAAATCACTGAAGCCCTTTCAAAATCAGGAAGGGATTTTCCAAACAGATCCATAGTGATGCTCTCTCATGCAGGAAATAATTTTATTTGAGCACACAGGGGAGAAACAATGATGGTGAAGGAACCCCTACACTGAAGGTGTTTTGATCGCCCCTGCTCTCTAGCCAGGACCTGGACTTGACCATTCCTCTGGCTGTTGAAAGGGCAGGGTCTACTGACTGTCAGAGAAAAATACAGAGCTCACAATATGAGACCTAGAAGGTCATTAATGCCGAGAAACTTACATAGCAGCCTCAGAATGTGGCAGACAAAAAGTGAGGCCCGAGGGTTAAGACAGGAAATTGGGGGCTGAAAATCCCCAATTAATCATAATCATAAAAATTGCAGGTTAACTCCCCAAATACTAGAAACCTAGCTTTTAGTGTCATCAGAGTAACCAGAAACAGCATATTTTCCCCTATAATACACGCACACATATATACATCATTCATATTATTTTTTTTAACTTCTAAGACACATCCTAGGTCAACATAATTCATAGCTCACTCTTCTCCCTGTTCTTCTTGTCTCTCCATTCACCGTCTTAAATAATAGTCCAACGGATACCCTTAGTGATATCTACAGGAAAGTCAAAATCATCATCCAAGATCACATTCCCTGCTACAGACTGTCTTTACCAAGGTTCCCAGGAAGGACCTGTTATATTTTGAAGGATGGTTCCTAAGAGTTGAAATCAAACTGACAATCCTGTTCCAAGGAACCCTCTCTAACTTGTCATCTCCACTGTCCTACTATGTGCCACAGATTCCCTTGTACACACAGGTCTCATAGAATTTATTACTTGAGTTGCTTTTGGGCAGGGGGAGACTCTCACACTTGATGTGATATCTACAAAACCTAACACACTGCCTGACCTATTGTTAGTATATAATATTGCAAGAAACAAAGGAACCTTCTATCAACCGGTATCATTTAGAAAAACAAACAAACAAACAAACAAACAATAAAAAAAAAACAGAAACAGAAAACCTTTAAGAGGCAATACCCCGAAATCATATGACCAAAGTGAAGAATGACAGGCCAGCCACAGTTGCCATGTGTTTCCCAATAGATTCTGGAAAGTTAGAAACAAACTGAACCGTCACCAGGGGAATAGACAAATTAAATGTAGGATATTTAGCAGTTTAAAAGGAATGAGCAAGATCGATATGTATTGACGTGGGGGGAGATTTGTGAAAGACAGTTAGTTGAACGAAATAAGCAAGTTGCAGACTGGTTTGTGCATTGTGATGCTTTTTATAAAAGTAAAAGGAACTTCAGGCAATTCTGTGTGTTTTGTGTAAAAATAACCAATTCTATGTATTTTCTCAGGGAATATAACATAGACATAATTGATTTAAAAACAAAAAATGGTCAAAGGCCATATTTCAAACTCGTTAACGGTGGTTTCTTTGGAGGGAAGGATGATGGGGATGGGATCAAAGGGGACTGATAATATTCACATTGTTCATTTCTGTTTAGAAGGACAGTTCTTTAATTACACGTATTCCTTGCATATGTAAACGTTTTTGCCTCCTATACACTCAAAGTTGGTACCTTGCTGTGCTTAAAACGTTTGCAAATTGTGACCCCCGTGCTCCAGAATATCTTGGTAGGGTTTGTGGATTTTTTTCCCTCTTTTCTTTCTTCATTAAAAGCTGAGAAAAACATTTGTGAAGGATATTGCTTAGGCCAATCCTCCTCATTTTGGAACAATCTTATTGTTTGTCAACTGCCAGCTTTGACATTCTCTCTCACTTCCCACGGTCTGGCAGCCGAGAAGGAATCTGGAGCCAATTCGATTCTCCCCCTCTGAAGAAACAGCTTAGCAGTCTGCACTGTGTTTGGCGAGAACTAGTGAAACGTGCATTTTTTCCCCCTCTATTCTGAACGCCCAAGTGTGTTTGGTAAGATGGGGAAAATCTGCCTCATGGCAGAAATGTGCTATCAGATCTGTAGGAAGAAATAATGTTTGATAAGTCTTGGTATTTGATGGGAGGTATAATGGTACGGCAAAATAGATTCCTGTCTTCACTCCTTACTTCCAAAAGTTTGCCATCAAAACCAGACAACACGGACACAAATATTTCATGACAAATATTGATTGAGCGTTTTATTTCTCAACAATTCTATGAACTAAGTCCTATTATCATCCTCACTTTACAGATTAGTAAACTGAGGTTAAGTGAATTGCAGAGGGTTATAAACTTACTATGTGACTGAGTTACAATTCAAACCCTGGCCTTTGGCCTTCTAGCTTAAGAGAGACTCAGCCCCTTTTCCCCACATTTCTATACTGCCTCATGTCAAAGTCTCTCCATGTTAGTGGTTGGCCAACAGAAGATTCTCAATGAACACTTCTTCAATGAATTAATGACTACGTTACACCTGACAGACACTTGGTTCAAGGACATTGTGCAAAACCAAGGGCATGGCCAACCACTCTATGTATATTGACGATAAGTTGGTATTATATTATCTGGAAAAAAATCATCATGGGATTTGGAGACGTAGATACAATCCTAGCCCACTTCACAAACTTTGACAAGTTTCTTAGTCGTTATAAGCCTCAATGTCCATATTTGTAGAAGAGGTGAAGTATGGTCAGCAGGACCCTAAGATGACCCCCAAGATTTCTACCTGCTGGTGTTTCCTACCCTGTATCATTCCGTTTCCTGGACTATGAATGAACCTGTAAACATGATGGGATTTCACTCCTATAATTAGGTCACTAATCAGCTGACTTGGAGTTAATCAGATGGAGATTATCCTGGGGGGTCCTGACCTAACCAGAGGAGCCTTCACAAGAGGATGAAGCTTCAGAGGGATGAGTTCCTACTGGCCCAGAAGTAAGCAAACTGCCATGTTGTGAACTGCCTCTGGGACCCATGTGGAAAGGAACTCCAGGTGACTTCTAGATGACAGAGACAGTAGTCTCTGGATGACAGCTAGCAAGAAAAGGGGAGCATCAGTCATACAACCACAAGGAAATCAACTATACCAACAACCAGTGGGCTTGGACAACCCGGGGACTTGGATGAGAGTCACAGCCTCCACCAACACGTGATTTCAGCCTGCTGAGACCCTGAGCACAAGACCCAGCCAGTCCCAACCCTGACTCCTGACCCACAGAACTGTGAGATAATAAATGTGTGTTGTTTTAAACTACAGAGTTTGTGTTAATTTTTTATGTAGCAATAGAAAACTAATATAGGCAGTGATACATCATATAATGACATGAAAATTAAATAATATAGGAGAACTGCCTGGCACATATGTGATCACAGTAAATTTGGGCCCCCTTCCCTCTTGGGCAATGTGAAGCTGCCTGTTTACTATCCTGAAAGTGAGCATGACAGCCAGAGTTCCAACAACCATCTTGGCCCATGAGGACAAGAACCATATTGGAGATGACGAGCAGAAGTCGAAGGGACCCCGGAGTCATTGCCCCTCACAGAACAACCGTGTTGACCTGGACTTACATGTAGAAAGCACCACCTCTCACAAGGCAGTTTACTCTTTTGGAGTTTCCCGATTACTGCCAGCCCAACCCAATGTTGTTAACAGGTTCTAATCACTGAGGTACGTGACTCAATGTACGGACTCAATCAGACTCTCACCAGAAAAAAATAGACAGTGCTGACTTTATTGGCAGGAGCAGGATACCCTGGACTTTCTAGAGCAGAGAAACCCAAATGATACCAAAGGACAGGGATGGAGGGGGGAAGCTTATTCCACTTATTGGCCAAGAGAAAAGAGATTTCGTCTTTAATTAGAGGAGGTGGGAGTAAAAAATAGGAGAGAAAGAAGGGGAGAGGAGAAAGGCACACAGCACTCCTCTGTACAGCTGCATTCCTCAGGGCCCCCAACCTACTTAAGAACCCCTTCATCAGTATCATCATTATCTACTCCATCAGGAAGGGGGGCGTCAGCAAAGGAGGATCAGACTCTCTCACGGAGCTCATTTCAATGCTTACATCGCAGGCCTCTCCTTTGCTGGAGAGAATTCCTATTTTATCATTAAAACTGCTGATTGTAACCCTGCTAATATATGAATATTGCTCACACACACAGAAAAGGAGCTAATGCAATCAAACGCAACACTAATATTAAATTACTGTAACTCATTTACCTTGCCCGCGCATCATGATCTCCCCCTCCCCTTGGCAAGAGCTTGTACATGCACACAAAATCTATAAACTCTTTCCAGGAATACAAAAGCATCCTCTATGATGTTGATAAGAAACAGGACAGTCACTCTCTCCTGACATATTTGTTCTTTAAAAACAAATCAATGGCACCGGGATTTGGCACCTGAATGCAGAACAACGACTTGATGAGGCAAAGATTGTCTTCATTAAGGACATTAATATTCATAGGGAGTAGAAAATCTGACACAAGAGAGGACTCACTAACCTTTTCTCATATTAGATTTTTACTTCTTAACACAATTACAGTCCGGCAATGACTTAATTAATGCTGCTTTTCGTCAGCCGCCTTTAAAGAGCTGTCAATTTGGTCCTGCAGAGGCTGTCAGCGAAACAGAAAGACAGTCATCTCGGTGAAAAAGACACAGGAAGAAATTCAAACACTTAATAGTATTCAAAGTGCTAAGCAAAGTCACATATCAACCAGGATTAAGGAGAATTTTTGTCTTTTCTTTCCATCTTGTTTAAGTGAGTCTTGGCAATGGGGCATTGGATCTTGACTGTTGGGTTTGGAAGGTGCAGAGAAAGACAGAGCAAAGGGGGTGCAGGTGGAAAGCGAGAACCTTCCTGACTTAAAAATGTGGCACATTCAAGACCTACAGTCGAGGATGAGTTGGGTGATCTGCCCTTTGCCGTCACAGAATGTAGCAAAAGCATATTGTCCAGACACCTCCGTCCCACGTATCTTTGACCCAGATGTCGCAAACAGAAGCTCTACACTCCAAACTCTCTCCTGCGTTTTTTCTTGCATCGCACAGTGTTAGACGTCATTAAAATAAATCATTGCCCAAGATGTAACATTTCAGGACGCTGGCTTTTCTGCAAAACTTAGGATGGTTAGCGACCCTGTTGGCCGTGACTATGGTGGCCCTCTCCAGCGTTCCCACCACCGCCTCCTCAGGCTGACACCTGTCTCATTCTTCCCTGTCCTTACCACCTGACCCCTCAGGGCACAAGCAGTGGACTCTCTCCCTTTATCCAGTGTGGCTTCGGCTGCTCTCCAAACACAACCTCCATCTTCCCAGATGTCACCACCTCCGCTCAACCCCAGGATCGTCCATTTGAACAAACGGTGCTGCTTCTGAGGGTGTTTTCCTCCGGTTATTTCTTGGCCGATATTGTCCTCTCATGACGTGGCTGGAGTACACCTCCCAGCTGTGAGCCTATGACTTAGTCACAGCACTACTGACATCTGGAGCCAGAGAATTCTCTACTGCAGGGTCTGTGCTGTTCGTTGGAGGATGGTCAGCAGTGTCCCTGGGCTCCATCCATGAAATGCTAGTAGTAACCTCCCCATCTCCTCAACGTGCCAACCCAAAATGGCTCCAGACGCTGTCCAGAGTCCCCAAGGGGACAAAGTCACCCTCAGCGGAGAATCACTGGCCTACCTGGTCCCTTCTGTATCTTCAGCTTCAAGGCCCCATCCTCTAACCCACACTCCCCTCGTTCTCTGCTAGAGCTATACCTCCGCCTTTCACACACGGCATATTGTACTTTCCCTTTGTTGTTGTTCAGTGTCTAGACTAAAAGCAGCATGGGAAGAAAGACTACTACAGGGGCACCTGGGTGGCTCAGTCGGTTGAGTCCAGCTTCGGCTCAGGTCATGATCTCACAGTTCATGGGTTCGAGTCCCACATTGGGCTCGCTGCTGTCAGCACAGAGCTCACTTTGGATCCTCTGTCCCCCTCTCTTTCTGCCCTGTCTTGCTTGTGCTCTCTCTCTCTCTCTCTCTCTCAAAAATAAACAAACATTGTTCTTTGTTAAAAAAAAAAAAAAAAAAAAAAAAGAAGACTACTGGGGCGCCTGGGTGGCTCAGTCGGTTAAGCAGCCAACTTCGGCTCAGGTCATGATCTCGCGGTCCGTGAGTTCGAGCCCCGCGTCGGGTTCTGTGCTGACAGCTCGGAGCCTGGAGCCTGTTTCAGATTCTGTGTCTCCCTCTCTCTCTGATCCTCCCCCATTCACGCTCTGTCTCTCTCTGTCTCAAAAATAAATAAACGTTTAAAAAAAAAAAGACTACTATAAATGTTATTGGAATAACTAGTTCAACATTTCACAATCCACTGTCAGGTTAGTTATGCCTCATCAGCAATGAGTTGTTAGTACAGCCTCCTGGACGGCTTTGGGAGAAAAGGCACAACGTCACTATTCCTTCCCGGAGAAGCTCTCAGTGCACAGGTCACACCTGCATGACAAGCAGGCGTCCTTGGTTAGGGCTGTGCCGTCCCGCTCTCGGAACAATTAAGTCCCACTTGCTACATCCTGGACCTTGAACTTCCAGTTTGGAAAAGGTGAACAATCATGTCGAGGGATGACAGTGTCGTGATGCCTTGATTTTTTTCCCCCGCCCCGGAGGCTACCGGTATGGGTCTCTAAGAAGACGCAGAAGGAAACTTGCAGAGCTTCTTTACTCTGGGAAGAGTTACTGGAGGCTACAGCCCAGTGGACAGTCCCTGGCCCAGGGGAAAAGACGTGATGGGACTGTGTGGGGCGGCCGCTCCCAGTGCCCTTTGCCGTCAGCGCTGGTTTCTCAAGAACGTGTGGGAAATTTACACAAGGAACAAGGTATCTGATGCAAAGAAATCTCCTGACCCCTTTCCTTTGGTGACTCGCTGTGTTTAGACCCTCTGATTCACTGAGATCTTCTTTTTATTAGAATTTATTAATTTTTTTTTATTTGACTATAGTCAACACACGTTACATTCGTTTCAGGTGTACCATCTAGTGATTCAACTTCTCTCTACTTAAGCTGTGCTCCCTGTAAGCGTAGCCTCCATCTGTCGCCGTACAACGCTGTTGCAATAACATTGACTATGTTCCCTACACCACACCTTTCATTCCCGTGACTCATTTATGCCATAACTGGAAGCCTGTATCTCCCTCTCCCCTTTTTGCCTGTCCCCCAAGCCCCCTTCCCTCTGGCAGCCATCAGTTTGCTCTCTGCATTTCCAGGTCTGATTCTGATTTTTGTTTGTTTATTCATTTGTTTTGTTTTTGACATTCCGTGTCTGAGGGAGATCATAGAGTATTTGTCTTTCTCAGTATGATTTGTTTCTTTTTTTTTTAATTTTTTTAATGTTTACTTATTTTTAAGAGAAAGAGAGAGAGAGAGAGAAAGACAGAGCGCTAGCAGGGAAGGGGCAGAGAGAGAGGGAGACACAGAATCCGAAGCAGTCTCCAGGCTCCGAGCTGTCAGCACAGAGCCCAAAACAAAGCTTGAACCCAAAGCCATGAGATCATTACCTGAGCCAAAGTCAGACACTTAACCGACTGAGCCACCTACTTGTTTCATGTACCATAATACACTCTAGGTCCACCCAGGTTGTGGCAAAAGGCAAGATCTCATCCTTTTTATGTTTGCATAATATTCCATTATATATATCAGTCACATCTTCCTTATCTATTTGTCTATCAATGGGCATTTAGGTTACTTCCATCTCTGGACTATTGTAAATAATTCTTCAATAAACATAAGGGTGCATATATCTTTTCAAGTTAGTTTTCTTTGGGTAAATACTCTCACTGAGACATTCTTGTTTGTGATCTCTTGATTGGCCCCAAAGTGGGGGCTCACTGAGAGAGAAGGTCATCCTGGCTGGTGACCCAGAGTTAACATGAGTCCCTAAAAGTCTGATGGAGAAACATCCAGGGCATACCATGGGATTAAGGCTGGAGAGACCTTGGATCCTATCATTCTGACACAGTGGGGATACTTTACAGAAATCGTGGAGCAAACACTTGAAACCCAAGAGGGCTAAGCCATTGGATTCTAAGGTTAGGATATCATTCTGATCAAAGCTAAGATCTCAAGCAGCCAAAAGGCCTTCCTGCAGTCGGCAAAACCACGTAGGCTGCATGCGACCAGTGTTCAACGGTAACACCATGTGGATGCACCAGAAACACCAGCAGCTGGGACCTGAGGTGGGTTTCCAGACTTCCCAACCCACCATTTCCCTCTCCAACTGACTCTTGAATGAATACAGCTCCTGGGACTCTGGGAGAAGCCATATGGGCATGGGAGACAGAGCAGGAGGGCAGCGAAGACTGCATGAGGGATACAGTAAAGTTTCTACTTACAAGTGTTTATGAGGCCTCGAGTAATTGACCAGAACTAATACAACAGGTGTGGCTGTTTTCATTCCTCACATTGTAGAATCTCCTGAGTCCAGTTGTGCCTGGCAGAGTCTGCCAATTAATCCGGCTCCGATGTCAAAGACAAAGGGATCTGTTATATGACCACCAATAAGGATAACTTAGGCTTTAAAGTTCAGAATCAGCCTTGTCCACTGCCCTGTGGACATGCAGGGCACGTGAACATGGAGGGCATGGGGAAGGGAGGTCGCTTCTCCATGGATGAGCATATTCACATTCAGACCGGCCAGTCCTAAGTTACAGAAGCAAAGAACTGACCACACCTCTCTTGTCTACCATCAGACCCTAGTGATGCACGGCCGCACATACAGGATTTGACACAGCCCAGATGTGAGTTCAAGTCCCAGCTCTGCCACTTCCTAGCTACGTGGTCTTGAACAAGTACGCGACCACCCGAGCTCACCTGTACAACTGCGATAGTGACTTCATCCCAGTTAGCCTTCCCTGAGAAGGTCCCCGGTGACAAGAGATGTGCTCTACAAGCCTCATTTCGTATAATCTCATGCTATCTTTGAGGTGCGGCCATCATTCTCATGATCAAAAAGTGAGGGCGTTACCAAATTGTTCAGGATGATGCAGCTAGTAGGCTGTGACATCAGGATGTGAACTCAAGCTTCCTTAGATCTTGTGTTCCCACTACTGCCCTGCACGGCTTCTGTCATGGGGTTTGGGGATCATCAAACAAGATCAGGTGTGTAAGTCCTTAGCCAAATCTGTAGCACAGAGAGAAAGGGAGACACAGAATCCGAAGCAGGCTCCAGGCTCCAAGCTATCAGCACAGAGCCCGACGCGGGGCTCGAACTCATGAACCACAAGATCATGACCTGAGTTGAAGTCGGACGCCCAACTGACTGAGCCACCCAGGCGCCCCAATACCTCTTATTCTTCGTACACATATCCTACGCCTACGCATTAATCCCTTCTTAACCCCTTTCACTTAACTTACAGTGAAACCTTCTTCGTTCACTATTTTACCCTGGCCTGACTCTGCATGCTTCTGTCCTAGGTCACAGCCTTCCTCCTAAGAACTTCTTTTTCCTTCCTTTCAGAAAATAAGCTTGAGCTCATGTTCTCCTACCCACTCACATGCACACAGCAAGTATATTTTTTCATGCGATGCTAACATAAATGTTGGAGTTCCTGTCTAAAGTGGATATCTAGGACCCAGAATAGCATCTGAGCCCCTGATAAGACCTTCTCATGTCAGAAGTGAGGCCTCCTACACAACTGCATATACTGAACCGGTATTGGAAGTAGATTGAAAGCTTGTAGTTAACTACCACTGGAAGTTGATTTGGCCTGGAAATCGTTCCAGGGACTCAGGTCATATCTTACCATTATTCGATTCTGCAAATAAAATTATCTGCCTTTAAACTGTCATTGAGAGAAAGACATCCCGGTTTTCCCACTGCGGGACCACCCAATCCTTAGTGGCCCCACGGTACCAACGTGGCTGAGCTGGCGTGAGGTTACTGCTCTTCTCCTTCTGTCATACTCGAACCCAGGGAAATCGCATGCACAGGTGGCCCAGAAGATGCGCAGAGGGTGACCTGACCCATATTTATCATTGAAAGAACTCACTCATCTCGGAGGACTTTGTGTTTTCTGGGACTCACACCTGTCATGGGGAAGACTGAGAACACCTTTCAAAGAAAACCTAATTTACTTAAAGAAAAGTGTGTGTGCCCCTTCAACAATCTTTTTGTGTACTATTCCATGGACAGGATGATGGAACAGACAATTTCAGGCCAAGGCACTTTCCTAAGACACCTGTCTGCAGATAACTGATCATGACATACAAGTGTCTCGAACGCCTGGGAAGAGGGATTACAGGCACGCACTGTGATAGGCTGGGGCAGAGATGGATGTTCGCACACCTGTGTTAGGCAAATTCTCCCCTCCTCAAGGAATAAAGAAAGGTTGTCAGATCAAAAAAAGAGAGTCATCTTCCTTCTGGACTCTCCTTACCTTCCCCAACACGGAATCTGAATCTTACGTCAGGTAAATGGGAAAGAGAATTCTCATTCTATAGAATGGGTTTAAGAAAATGTGGGGAGAGAAATCAATATAAATAGTCATGGGCAATCTACTGGGTTTGGAGAAATCACTATGAATATCGTAGGCAATACGCTGGTTTTTGAATGCAGGTAGAATGGAAGAAACTTAAAACGTGGATTTTCCTACTAGTTTCATAACCATTAACGATTATTCAGCTTGATGCATATCTCTACAAAGTCAACCGAAAAAGCATTTTACATATCGAATGGTTACAACATTCTAAATTATTTACACATCCTGTCTTACATAGTCCTGCCAATAATCCAACGTGGAAGGAATGACGATTTGCATTTTGTGGGTAGGGAAACTGAGACCCGTTCTCTCTGGCTTTATACTCGCAATAGGTTTATGCGCTTACATTTATGTGATATAATCTCATTTTGCATACACACGAAGGTGCCTACACACGTATGCCTGTATTCACGCTCCCAGATCCTCATGTAGGTTTGCAGATCGCACCCTGGGAGGTCCCAGATAAGGCAGAAAGGCTGGGACTGAATAGTTGAACACTGTGATAATCCTCAGGGTGGCTGCCAACAAGCCTTGATTTAAAAATAAACAAAGCAAAACAAAACACGGAAATACGGTAATGGCAGAATTCTGCATTTACACCTCCCCCCCCCCCCCCCCCCACCCCGTCTCCTTCAGAAATTTGGAATCTCGAAACAGAGCCGGGTTTGGCGCTTGGGTGTGTGCGATCCTCATCAAAATGCTTAACACAATTCTGTATCAAAAGCACTCTGCGACAGGATGCATTACATTTAGCTGCACCCGTTCAGGACACTCATCTGAAGCAGTTATTGGAGGCAGAGATAAAAATGAACTTTTCCGGATCAACTTGTGCTAACTCTTACATTCACTTTTAATGAACAGGTCGTACGTGGTTCTAAGGGTGTCTGCATTTTTCTTTAGACCTCATTTCTTCCCTTTGGCTGTAATGAGAAGGGAAGAGAGAAGCAGAGATCAGCTCTGAGTCCTGCAATAGTTCATAAATATCTCTTTAAATATGAAACTGTCTAAACCCTCGGTGGCCATTACTTATTTATCAAGCTTCCGATCCAAACTTCTCTCCATATCATGACCACTGTCTGAACTCACATAATGGTCTTTCAATATGTCAAACACTGAACCATGCTCCTCCGGTCTCCCCACCCTCTCTCGCCCCTTAGCCATCACCTTTCGGTTCGCCCACCTTCTATGTCATATTATGAGCCGGTGCCGTGTTCAATTGCCATTAATTCTGCTCTCATCTGCCCTGGAATCACGGATGGACACAGCAAACCATCCGTGGAACACGCACACATTCTCAGACTGACAGGCTTTTATCCAAATAGAACCACAAATATATGATCTGGCATCCGTGAATCAAATAATTGTTTAAAATAATTTTTTTGAAACATGGAAACTGCGAGGAAAAACATTCTGAAATCATGACAAACACTCTCACCCCAAAATGACAATTTTAAATATTTTGGCGTGTTCCTTGATGGTCTTTGTCTATGCAGTCTTTTGCACAGTTTAGATTATACAATAGGTAATATTTGAATACCCCCTCTTAGCGGTAAAATAGAAGATTTCCACATATGAGTAAAAATGTTTCCTACTCTTCGTGAAAGAAAGGGCACAATGAAGATGTACTTATTAAAATACAAACAAAATAACAGAAGACGGTGGAATTCTCCTCCCAAAGCTTCATCTTGTGTACTCCAGCTTAATCACAGGTCAGATAACATTCTTCCTACTCTCAGATACAAACATCTGGTATGTTCTGGATTGCCTGTATAGCTGAGGATTGTCCTGATTATTCATTCACATGTAGTATCTCCGATTAACAATCTCTATCAATATTTTGCCTAACTATAAATTCCATGAGGAAAGGGACCACATTTTTCTTACTTCCCCAGAATATTCTGTGCCTAGCGTGGTGCCAGGAATATGGTAGAAGTTTAGGAAGTGTATGTCGAATGAATATATGATTTGTCTCCTTTTCCTGTCGACTCCTCAGGTGAGAATTAGATGCCAATTAAGTGGCATTTGTGCTAAACTGGGAGAACAGGAGAACAAGGATGTTCCACTTTGTAGTCAACATAGCAAGAGAAAAAAGGAGCTCCTATCTAATGCAGTACTGTTGTTTTTTAATTATTCTGTCTGTTTAGAGAAATAAATACCAATCCTTTTGTGAATGGCAATATATTTAATCTCTGAAAGATTGGCTCTACTCACAGAGCCCTTATAAACATGGAAAGCTTTCTCAGTTGTCTTTTGGACAATTCTAAGACATCTTCACGTTGGGTCAACGGTAATTAATATCATCCCAATCATACACCTTTATTCCACAAAGAAGACAGGAAGAAGCCTTATAAAAACAGAAAGCAGAATTAGGTGACATCATGAAATGCTATACACTCCATTGAATTCTGTGAGGCGCTTAATAAATCTTTGTGCGCGACAAAGATTTTATGCACAGGACTCCAGATGTGGAAAGTAACGTGGGTCTTTCCAAGACATGTTTACCAATGGTGCTTTATCTTCCCCTCTAAAAATAGGGATAAGAATAGTACCTACTCATAGAATTACTGTGGTGGCAGGTAAATGAACTATTATCTTAAAGCACTAAGAACACTGCCTGGTACAGAGTAAGTGCCCCAAAATATCAAGCTCCTAACAGACAGTGTCCTTCTTTGTATACATATTTTATCTCTCACTATAAAAGTGAAAATATTTTTGGGGCGCCTGGGTGGCGCAGTCGGTTGAGCGTCCGACTTCAGCCAGGTCACGATCTCGCGGTCCGTGAGTTCGAGCCCCGCGTCGGGCTCTGGGCGGATGGCTCGGAGCCTGGAGCCTGTTTCCGATTCTGTGTCTCCCTCTCTCTCTGCCCCTCCCCCATTCATGCTCTGTCTCTCTCTGTCCCAAAAATAAATAAAAAACGTTGAAAAAAAAAATTAAAAAAAAAAGTGAAAATATTTTTATTATAGAAATTTTGGAAAAAACAGAGAAGAGCAAAAAAAAAAAAAATCACATTTAGCCCTTCACTAAGGGATAACCACTGCTAAGCCCTTTTTATTTCTATACACATAAAATGAAATTCATCGCTTCAAAAGATGAAGCCTGACCTCCTCAGCTGGAATGAGGGCCAGAGAGAGATTCGTAGAGATTCGTTTCCAGTGAGCACAAAGTGGAGGAAGTGATGGTGGGTGACCTCGGAAGCTGGCTGAGTCATAAAAGGCATGGCTCCCACAGCATTGGCTTGTTTGGATTGTCACCCTGGGGGAAATAGGTCCCTGTATGGTGAGGATGCTCATGCAGCTTATGGAGAGGCCCATGGAGGAGGAGCTGAGGTCTCCGACGAGCAACCAGAACCAACCTGCCAGCCGTGGGAGTGACCTTCCTTCCACGACTGACCCCCACCTACTCCCTGACTGTAAGTTCACGAGAGGCTCTGGGCTGAAACTTCTCAGCTGAGCTGTCTACAAGCTCCTGACCCACAAGACCATGGGGTAATAATAAATGTTTATTTTTTTAAGCCACTACATTTTGGAGCAACTTATAACACAGCATTAGATCGCTTATGTAATGACTATATATGGCCGTGTATAATGTCTAGAATTTCTGTTAGTTCTTTTCTTTCCAACCAGCTTCATTCTTCTTTCATAACCTCTCATTATAAATTCTATATGTGGCTTTATCATTTTGAATATTTTAACGTAGTATTTAAAAATCACTTAGATTGTTCTATATTGTTCTATATATTGTAGGTATCGGGAACAAATTCTGTCACTTTTTGTGTGTTGACCTCATGGTGGTTCACATCTTTGTGTTCTTTGGAATTTCTGACTCTGAACCCACTTGGAAGTGAGTGCACAAGGCTCTTTCGTTCCTGGATGTCTCCCTGTGAGTGGATCT
Organism: Neofelis nebulosa; assembly: GCF_028018385.1. Lineage (NCBI taxonomy): Eukaryota > Metazoa > Chordata > Mammalia > Carnivora > Felidae > Neofelis > Neofelis nebulosa. Next base: position 132,232,631 of record NC_080790.1, on the reverse strand, counting down.
CCATGGGGCTCTGTTGGGACCTAACAGCTTCGATCAATTCAGATGTTAATTTCTAGTTTCTGTGTCCCGTATTCAACAGACTGTGTGACCAGGGACTCCATATCCATGCACAATGCAGCCTTGGGATTCAGATTTCTCACGGATGACTCAATCTACCTACGACACTGGGTAAATAAAAAGTTTCCTTAAAGTGACCTTGGAAGGTAGGGTAGTTTCTTAAGTTGACTTGTCACTGATGGGTGGCTTCCAACTTAATGCAGGAGGCTCATTTCAGTCTCCTGCCCACCACAAGATCATGAAGCCTCGCTTTCCATTCCCACACGGACATGCAAATCCAAGCATCAGCGTCTTTCCTAGAACGTCCTTGAGGTCACTGCCCCACCAGACACACAAACACATAACAATTCTATTCTGTGTTCTCTGAACACCACCTCAGTGGTTCTTCTTAGTGAACCCACCTTAGCTTCTCCCATCAGAGCACCACCGTGATAGCCTCTTCCCCTTTAAAGTCCTGCATTTCAAAATATGACACACACTGACACAACTTTATTTAATTCTATTGACTCAATCCGTTGTATTTAAGCCAAATATAAAGCATTCCCAAACACACGTGCCCGCTCTCCGAGGTCTATTCTCCCCCCACCCAACACTATTTAACTTCCTTCTTTGTCACTTTGCGATGATCGCTACCTAGAATATGGTATATTTTGTTAACATATTAATAACCAAACATTGTGTCGTACTCTCTTTACTATTGACCTGGATGCCCTGGTGGATAAGATGACAATGCCATGTGTCATGAATTGTGGTTTACCGTTCAACGTAGATTTTAATAATCTAGTTCTGGTCCAAGGTGTTTGTGGCAACACCGGGTCGCCTTTCTTTCTTCTTTGGATAAAATGATACTTAGCCTACTCCTAGACATCTCCCGACATGCCAGCTTCCTCCCTGAAGCGCTGCCCCCACAGATGTGCTGTGGGTCTACACTGCATGCAGGAGCACACAATGAGCACGGTGTTCCATTTTCATTGAGAACAGCTGCTCATTTGCTGTGGCGAGGAGAGGCCTCAGGGTTAGAAGGGACCAAACTGCTCAGCCTTTAATGTTTTTGCAAAATTATCTTGTTGACAAGTGCAGCATTATAAATTTGAATCCATTAGCTAAGAGGAGCCATAAATATTTGAATAATGGCCTTCTCAGAGTTTTACCAGTCTATCAAACTTGTCACATGTCCGCTTTTTACATTTTTCCTACTGCCGAGAAGAAAAGGGCTGAACCGTATCTTCTAGGTGGGTTTCTAGATGTGGGCATTTTATCCCTGCTTTCAAAATAGAAACGCTTTGCCAAGCAGAAGCTGATTAACAAAACCACGCTAGTATCTGGTGGTGGAGGCAGAGGGCATACCGTCTACTAAAAGTCGCTCTTTCTTGCTGTGCGGTGCTGTCTGGCCCACCCGGGCTCTGTTTCCTCCACTGGCATCCAGGAACGGCTAGATGACACGCTCTAGCCAAGGAAATGCGAGCAGATGTGACGTGAGTCACATCCAGAGAGGGGTTTTTTGTGGCCCATATGTCTTCTCTGTTGTCTTTTTTTTTTTTTTCTCGCTAGAAACTGAGGCCCCTGAGGCAGTGAATGATACAGCCGTAAGCCAGAAGGAACCCTGGATCCCAAACTACTTCCTGGAATACAGTAATCCGCATGCTGACCAGGAATGCTAACATTAGTCTGCTGCAAGCCTAAAAATCCACTGCGGGGGGTGCCTCAGTGGGTTAAGCATCCGACTTCGGCTCAGGTCATGATCCTGCACTTCCTGAGTTCAAGCCCCACATCGGGCTCTGTGCTGACAGCTCGGAGCCTGGAGCCTACTTCGGATTCTCTCTCCTTCTCTCTCTCTCTGTCCCTCCCCGGCTCACACTCTGTCTCTTAAAAATAAATAAACATTAAAAAAAATTGTAATGCGCTTCTGCCCTAAGCCACAGAAATTTTGAAGTTGGTTTTAACAGCTCGTGATATCCCAACTAATAAAGTGATCTACTAGAAGTTAAAATAGCAAAACTATTGATTTTTTGTGTGTGCTTCGGAGTTCTAGATTTCTTTGCTGTTGTTGTGTTCAAAAGAGATCTCCTAAATTGTGAAGTAGTGACCCCTGCGCATGTTTTCAAAAGGTGGAACCCAGCTTGGCTCTGTGTTGTTTGTAGTCGATCATGAGTCTACCAAGACTGTCTGTGTGAACATCATGGCGCCTGGCAAAGGCACCAAGCGGATAGGTATTTAATATGTCGTTCTACCACCAGCTTGTTTGATTTCTAGAAAATTCAGCACAACTCTCAATCAATAGCTCCCAATAATAGCCCTTTAAGGAGTTGAACCTTACACTGTCACACTGGTGGGGTTTATGGCAGGTCATTATGTGCATTTCATGGACATTTCTAGGCGTTCTTAAGTCTATCGCTAGATTAAACAGCTCACAACAGAACTCCATCCCAAACCCCTCCCAGCTGTCGCCACTTTAGATAGTAACACTTTATTGCTACCCTCTTTACCCGTTTTAAAGTCTAACATTCACTGAGCTTTTACAATGTGCCAAGCACCGTGTTACATGTTCTATAAACATTATTCCTGCTAATCCTTCTAACAACCCTGTAGGATTTATATAATTATCTCCAGGACGCTGAGACTTAGAGAGGTTAACTAACTTGCCAAAAATTACACAGCTGGTAAGTGGCGGAACGTGGATTTCAACCCAGATCTGCCTTGTTCCAAATCCCTGTGTTGTGGGAATCTCATAGAGAACATTATGAACATCCATATACAAAATTGATTTTATAACCCAGGGTTTCTCAACCTTCGCTTGTTGAACTCTGGGGCCAGATAATGCTTTGTCATAGGGGGCCAGCTTGTGCATTAAAGGATGGTTGACAGCATTCCTGGCCTCTGTCCACTAGAAGCCAGTAGGATCCTCTTCGTGTGACAACCATACATTGCCAAATGTCCCTGGGAAACAGTATCCCCCACACTTGAGACCCAGCAGCATAAGCTAGTGTGAGAAATAAATTTTTATCCCCAAAGACAGTGACCCAGTCCCTCTTTTCTGATAAAGAAAATTGTTTAAGTGATCGTGCCTCCATCTATGCTGTGGCTTCCAAGAAGTTCAAAATCAAATTTAAGTTTCAACCATAGCAAATAGGTATTCCCCAAGTCCTGAGCAATCTCCATTCTCATTTTCTGATTCTTGACCTACTCTGTCCTTCCCCCCCCCCCCATCTAGGATGTCTTTCTCCATTTCAAGTTATTGGAAATACCAGAAGATCCAAGGTATAAATTTAAAAAAATGTTACACTGATTTTGAAATCAACTTGCTTAATTATTTGATCCAAACTGAATCTTTCTAGGAATGATAAATGTTCTTTTCTTTTTAAATCTTTTCGAGAATTCTCTCTGATATTAAAAAGTCAAAGTTGGAGTAAGAGATTGAACTTTACTGAAACTTTCTAGCTCCCAGAATCATATTTTAAAACGGGTTCAGTCATTATAAAATCATAGAACAATAGAAGAGCTTTGGAAATCTTTTTTTTCAAGTTTTCCCTTTGCAAATGCTGAAAATCATTATTGCGTTAAAGCATTTTTATTACTAAGTTAATAAAGAGAAGATATAATAAACTAGATACATTTCTAAGATGCTTTCTGAAATTTTGGTATCACTCATGCTCTAAATTGATGCACAAAGACAGGCTTAGCTAGTTGAGAGGCTCTGCTTTTAGAATTCTACCACATGTTTTTCACAAATGAATTTTCCAGTCTGTCAATTACTGGGGAGATAAAAAATTGGGTCCAGAACAAAGGGTGACTCAGAGGCTCATTTGGAAATTTGGGATTTCTGGTTCTGCCTTGACAGATTTGGAAGAAGAGGCAAAACATTTCCTGTAAATACCATCGCTGGGATGGATTTTCACTCTCTCATCCCCCCATCAAACAGAAACCTACATTGTGCCTTGAGTTGAGCCCCAGAGAAATTATCGATATTCACACATCTGGCACAAATCTGTTGGAAGGGGGAAAAAAAACATTATGCCATCTGTATTTCTTTAATCGTTTCATACAGCTTCAGTCTCGCAGTAATATTGTCACACAGTCTTGTAAATATAAAGTTATATTACTTCGTGGCTTGTTTGAGGACACTGTTCATCATAAGGGGAGGATGAGGAGATGATGTCACTGCCAGGAAAGAAAAAAAAAAGAAAGAAAGAAAACTCGCCTTTCCCAATCCCCCACCTTCCCTGCAGTATGGAGGAGCCAAATTTCATCAAATTTGGCACAGTTGTAGGAATTAACATGACTGAAATGTATGCCAGATTTCAAAACAATTTCTAACAGTTTCTGTGAGACCGTGTAAGCAACTGAAAATTGACATGTTGTGTTGTGCCCGAGTCAGCCAACTGCTGTCACTGCATAATTAGATTTTCCTGCATGAGAGGAGAGTTTCCTCTAAAAAATTATGAAATAGGCAGAAGCTAATATAAAGTAGAAGTGGGTCTGTTATTCACAAAAAGGTAGCCTTCCGCCAAAGAATGACTTTGGGCACGCGCGCGCACAGTCAGGAGAGGCCAGTGGTCCTGGTTTCCTGTGCTTCACATGCATGAAATGCTCTTTGCAAAGGAAGTCGATTTACAGCACAGGCCAGATGGAAGTGCGCCCACTTGGCTACCCAAGGAATGGCTGGAACCCAGAACCAAGAACAGAGTTGGAGCTAATGCATGTGTGGTTACTTCCTTCTGGTACAAAATAATAGATGTGGCAGAGGAAGCCGGGTGTCCCCAATACTTACTGTACCCTTCTTCAATAGTGAGAGTAGTTTTTGTTTGACAAGGCCACCCTGGTAAAGACTACATTGCCCAGGATCCCTTGCACCCGAGGGTAATCATATAACTAGGTTTGAGTCAATGAGACAAGAGCAGAATGAAAGTTTCCAAACTCTATGTGGTGCCCATAATAGGAAAGGCGGGTTCCCTCTTTCTGCTCCCTTCTTGACGGCAGGAGCATAGGAACGATCATAAGCCATCTTTGACCACAAGGGTGAAATCGATGCCGCATAAAAGAAAGCTACACTTGATGTGCCAGAGCAATGAGATAAAAAGAGCCACATCCCTGATACCTTTGAATCAACACAGAGACCCTGCATGGTCTTCTGGAATGTCCCATGAGAGACAGAGGCCAGTTACTGCTTTGATTAAGCCATTGTAATTTTGAATCTGTGCTAGGAGCAGACTTTTCTGTATCCTAACCAAGACTGCGCACTTGGAAATGACCTTCGGCATTCAGAGCTAGGCCCTTGCAGGCAGGAAAGGGTTTGTACTCCTGGGCACACGTACCTTTGTGTCCTAATCATCCCCTTCAAAGTAGATACCTTTCCCCAGATGATCTTATCTCTCTGAAAGGCAAAGTATGACTCAAAATATCATTAATTCACTCATTCATCCATGATGAGGTGATCACAACCATTATTTTCATTTTACAAAGGAAGAAACGGTGGCACAGAGAATTGAAAGGGCTTCCTCCAAATCAATCTCAGTGTTTACACATCACGTGCTCAAGTGGAACGAGGTCCTAGCATACAAAAAGCATACACAAGGTTTATTAAATGACTAAATCAATGAGTGCCTCCTTAAATAAAGGAGTAGAACCAAGGCTAGAACTCAGCTATGCTGACATCAAAGCTGGTGATTTTAGGTTCGCTTTGCTCCTCGACTATGTGTTGTATGAGGCTTCTTTGAACTGGATGTATGAGGGAGTTTCGGTGATTTTGTGAAGGTAAATTAATTAACTTAAAATTTAAGAATCTCACATCAAGATTTACTTATTTCCTGTGGCCAGTAACACGAACCCTTAACTTGAACTGGCTTAATTATTCGTGGGCCTTACTGGCTTACATAACTGGGAAGCCCACCCCCAGCACTCATGTAGCTCTGGCTGGATCTGAGGCTGGAGTGCAGTCCTCAAATCATGATTCTTGCCATCCCTCAACACAGCTTTTCTCCAAGCTGGCTTCACTCCCAGGTTCCATATGCTGTCACATCCTATGTCTCATCCTGTTTAATTACAACAGAAAGAGCTCCACACGACTCGGTTTGATTGGTTTGATGGGCCTATTTATCCACCAACAGCTATGTCTATCACCCGATCAACCAGGGCTCTGATTGGCTGGGGCATGGATCTCCGCCTAAATCCCAACCAGGCTGCAGACACAGAGAGGAGACAAAACATGGTTCTCGAGAGGCCAAAAAGAGTGCTATCCCAAAAGAACAGGAAATGGATATTGGATAAGCAAAAACAAAACTCACTGCAAGTCTTTTACATACTCAAAGCTGTCCCATTATAGGAATCTAAACTTAGGTTTATTATTCCCTCCCAGCATCGGTCTACTGTTATTTCTCCACGGTATCCATTACTGATTTCTAGTCTTATGCCCATACTCAGAACTAAGTATACACAAACAGTACACACACACACACACACACACACACACACACACACACTCCACTCTTTCTTCTGCCCAGTGCTGTTCCAATTCCCCTAAACACCTTTTGTCTTCTGGAGACAGCAGCACTCTCCTTGGTGATCCTGCACCATAATGCTACAGTCAACATCACCGGCATCTACATACCAGGTCTGCCAAAAATTGGTCGTATAATCTCAGCTAAGTAACTTATCCTTTGTAAGCCCTGATATCCTCATCTGAAAATGGAATCACAATCATTCCTACCTCACAGAGTTGCTGTAAGGATTAGACAAGGGGTGCATATAACACTTTTAGCGTGGAGTCTAAACTCACAATATACGCTGGTTACTAGAGATGTTAGGTCATGGAGCCCCTTCCCTCCCCCTGCTTAGTCCTCCTTCCTCTAGAAAGTCTTATATTTCTGAACAATCTGGCCTAAAGTGACCCTATTTGAACTCCCATAATATTCACAATTGCCACACTGGTTACTGGTTCTGAGACAAATACCATCTACACTGGTTATGTCTTCTCAACATCTTAACCCCCGTGCCAGAGGCTGCCCCCATTCTCACACTGGAATTTTCACTTCCTACTGAAGACTGACTTTCACAGTGTATCTGGAGTCAGGCAGACCAGGGTTGAAGTCCCAGCTTTACCCTTTACTAGCTGTGAGATCGTGGAGAAATTATTTCACTTAAAAGAACCTCAGTTTTCTCTTCCGCAAAATACAGTTGATGTCAGACATACACAAGGCAATATATACACACTACTGTAGAATGATTCTAGACACACAGTGGGTGCTTAAAAACTGTTATTTTATATTACATGTATTCCTAACCTGCTTCAATGCTTCAATAGCCTACCCTAATCGTCCTAAGAAATAGTCATGAAATGAGTCTATTTGATCAAAATTCCTACTTCTCTTATGTATGATAGGATCAATACTCAGACGTATTTTGTAGTCTACATGGTCATATTAGCGCAGAAGGCACACTCAGATTCTTAACTAAAAAAAAAAAATTACAGCAGTCAAGTTCAGAGCAAGGAAAATGCCAGGGAACTACGAAGGATTGAATTCCTGTTATGAACTTAAAATGCACTGGACATTAATTTCATTATTTCATTTGGTCTCCCAAGAATCCTGGAAAACCAACCACCCCAAAAAGGAGTGGCTAAAACAACACTGTGATGTTTTTACAATTTGGTACGTTGCTGTAGTTTCTCTGGTGGTTTTATCTGGCATTCATGCAACTGCAATCAACTAGATGGGAAGGTCTATTGTACTGTTCAAAATGGTTCTACTCAAATGTCCAGCAGGTGCTTCTGACTATCAGCTAGAGAATCTTGGTTCACCTCCTTGTGTTTGCTGGTATAAGCCAGATGGCTTTCTTGTAGTATGGTGGTCTCAGGGCAGAACTCCAACAGGGCAAGTCCCAATGGGCTGGTGCTTATCAAGCCTCAGCTTGCCCAACCCATCACAATGAACAGTGATGTTCCACTAACCAGAGAACATCACATGGCCAAGGCCAGACTTAATCTGGACAGGGATTTTTATTCTGTCTCTTAATGTGAGGTGTGGCAAATAATCTGAGGCCATTTGGAATCTGTCATAGGGTTTAAACAAAATAGTATGTGGAACCAAGTGGCAGAGTTTAGAATCAAATTCAGATCTGAATATCCCCATACTCCTTCTAACATACCACAATGTCTTGGAATAGGCTGAGAATGATGATTTTCCAGGATAACTGAGATTTATACTTTCCTTACACATATTACATTCCCTGCCATGTAACGGGCATTATTCCCAACTCTGGGGTGGCACAGATATCCAAAAACCTGCCTTCAAGAAGCTAAGATCATGTGACAACATCAGATTAATGGGATGAGGGGAAATTTTAGATTGATGAGGGAGGATAGGCCTCTCATAGCAGGGCTAGAACAAGAATGGAGACATGAAAACAGCCATGGAAAGAGTGCTCAGGAAGGTGATGTTCTCAAGGCAGAAGAAGCTTGGTGTTGGAAGGACAGAACTGAAACAACGTGGCTAGAACAGACAGAGCGAGAGGGGGACAGTTGGGAGGAGTTTCGACAGGTGGAAGGGAGAGTAGAGCTTCTGACCTCTTGGAGGCCACCGAAAGGAGTTTGGATTTTGTTGAATTGGAACAGGAAGCAGTTGGAGCATCAGGGGCAGAGGGTTGACGTGATCTGGTTTACACCTGATCTAGGCAACACTTGATAAGATGCCACAGTTGTGGCTGCTATACAGTGTGTAGATTGCAGAGCAGCAAGGGGGGAAGCAGAGCTCAGTCAGAAGGTTACATGCGGACGGGGGCAATGAACAGGGAAAGAAGAGGAAGCTCTAGAATATGCTTTGGTATGAGGGTTTATAAGACCTCATGATGAATATCTTACGGGACGGTGGTAAGTAAAGATAGAGTAAAATAAGTAAAGATAAGTAAAATAGAGTTGAAGATGTGGGCAAGTGTCATGCACTGGGGCCACAGGTACTGAAGCAAGGGGGAGTCTACTTAATTATGAAACTGAACGTCTTTCTTTCCTCTTGTCCTCAGAAAGCATGAATGGGAGTCCTTTTGATTATTTTCAAGTTCATACGGACATGGTAAGTAAAAAGGACAAAGTGCTTTGGTGACGTGCAAAGGGAGGAAAAGGGGGTTGGAAATGCACACTTTGGTTGCTGAGAACACTTTCCATCCATTATTCCTAACTATGTTCTCTGACTGGAGCATAGGCATTCACCTGTAAACTGAAAGGTAGTCAGATCTAATGATGAGAAAACAAGAGAGGAACATCACACAAAATTCATTCTACTGTTTATACGTACACTTACTGCGTGATCCATCCAAACACAGCACAATAATCATGGCCACTGTACTGCTTCTGAATAAAACGGAGACATGTTAGCCTTCCCCTGATCTACCCCCGATCCCTATAGCTCCCCAAACCTCGATTCAGCCTTTTCTAATTCACAAAGTCTAAAGTTGTCCTTGGCGCTTATGTGAGTGGAGTGAACATCTATCCTTTTATATATATCTTTTAGCCTCAAAATACCTAAATCAACCCATATCATTTGGGAGGCAATTGCACCTTGTCAAGGCAAAAGGCCTGGATCCCCTTCTTGTCTAATAAATTACTTCCTGAGACTTAATTCCCTGTTGCCTGTATATTTTTCCTGCATAAAGCCCCCCAAACGATAAATCATCTTTCTGTCTTGTCCATCATGTCTGGGCTCATTACTTCACACATCCTAATTATCATCAATGCACAAAACTCAAGGAAAAAAGATCTGAACAGTGAAATGATATTTTTTTCCCTAACATGAGTGCAACTTCCTGTGATTAAAGACTATCATAATATAAATGGGTGCTTTGGATGATTTCTATGTAGCTCTTTTACATCGTGCAGATATTCTTAATAGGTCCGACTACCTAAGGAGGTGGGGGGGAGCTCTTTTTGCCTTTAAGACTTCGAAGTCTGATTTTTTAAGTGCACAGATAACTTGAATACCTAAATTGAAAAATGAGAAGACTATCCGTAGGGAAAAATGAGCTTATTGCTGCCTCCCTGAAGTTCATCAAATGTTGTCACATATTTCTCTAACATTTTTGACTTGGTTAAGTGCAAATTTAGGTGAACACACTCTTTTTCCCAGGGTTCATGGCAACAGGAATATAATATGTATTTTTCTCATTAATGAGTGCAGCTCTACAGTGTGAGGGATCTCAGGCAAACTGCGCTTTCTTGAGGCAGGGGACTGGACAGAATGACCTTGCATGTCCATTATTTCATGACTTAGTTTTTGCTAACCGGTTAAGCACTCACTTCCCACTCCTTCTTAGGTGTGTTTGTGGCATGTAGTAACTTGAAGTCTCCACTCTCAGAATCCAAATCCTCAATCATGGTGCATCTGAATTTCCCCCTAACGATGGGGAAACCCCAAATTAGGAATTAAGCACGTGGACGAACATTAATAAAGCTCACCTTTAGTTTCACCAATTCAAGTTATGATATCGGAAGATCAAGGAATTATAGTTCACGTGATTATTGAAACCTTGCTGTGCATCTAAGTCCAAATCCTTGTTTAGTGTGTGATTTGGGGCAGCAACGTCTAACTCGTCGATACTAGACCAGATCCCTTTGCCAATCTCACTTTTTCTTTCATGGTTATCACTGATGCCCTATCATATGGCTTGTGGTTATCAGGGAAAAATTCACAGTAACCCTTAGGCCAAACTGTGAAATAGAAAATCTTTCCCTGAATCTTTGTCTCCGGTCGGCTAGGTGGCCTTGAGCATGAACCTTAACCACTCTGGGCCTCAATTAACTTATCTGGTAAATTATGGAGCTGTAGTAAGGAACACTTGTAGTAAAACACTTAGGGAAATACTTGGTAAGTATTAAACATTAGTGCTGTTGGGGCTGCTATTATTATCTCTTTGTTTAGCAAACCTTTTGATCCTTCCTGATTTATCCAAACCTTGATTTATCCTTCCTGATCCAGCTGTGTAAGCCCTTGACTCCCATGGGCAAAGGCACTCATTTCTTCTTCTCTACTTCCATCCTTCTCTGAATCCTCAGGTAATTTTGACCATAATTATTTGCTCTCACATCCATCTTCCCCACTGGCCCCTGTCTCCCCCTTCGGTTGGTTTCCTTCCAGTGCAGAAATAGGGTTTTCTGCGCACCCAGCCAAGGTTCTAGCAGAAGTCCTTGCACATTTGAAAGAAGGGATGAATTTGCTCTTGGAAAATCTATGGGTTCTAGATATAAATACAAAAATAATAGAGCGGTTTTCTTCGGCTTAACATTTTTCAAGGTTCATTTAGATTAAAACATTCCATTTTACAAGAATGAGAAAATGAATCCCTTCAATGGTCATCAATGACTGTTCTATTAGAAAAAAAAAAAAATAGACCCAACTGTACGTCATGTGTCTCCTGATAGATGTAATGGATCTTACCTCTAGAATGGTCCTGCACTTTACAAAGAAAGCAAGCCCAGATTACATCAAGCCTCTATCTATCAATCAACTTATGGAAAATGCAGTGGACAGAGGAGAGTGTCGTATGATACTATGTTGGTGAAAATAGTGAAATCCAGACTGTGAGGAATTCTACGGGGAAAACTCCACAAGATAAACGACCATATGCATGTTCGGGGGGGGAAAAAAGAAAAGGAGAAAGCTGCAGATTTAAAGAGAGTTAAGAGACAAGTCAGGAAATTGCGATATGAATTTTTGAATCCAGACTCAAGTAAATTCTAAAAGCAAATTGAACACTGACTGGATGCATGATAATATAAAGGAATTATTAATTACTTTAAGTGTAATAAGGCTATTTTAAGAGACCCCTTTGTTTTTATTAATTTATGCTGAAATATTTACAGATGAAATAGAAATGTGCCTGGGATTTTCTCCAAAATAATCAGATGGGTGGAAATTCAGATAAAAGAAGACAGAGTAAGAAGCGAAGTTTGTTGAAATCGGGTGATAGATGCGTGGAAATTTATGGTACCATTCTACTCTGTGTTTACACTTCTTACTCATAAAAATAAACTTAAAGAGTAATAATTCCCTGTATGATAAAAGCAGCTTTTACGTTTCTTCTATTTCACCTACGTTGCAAACTCTGACAGTGTTTTTGCTACCCAGGAGACTAGATGCACTTCTTTTCATAGCAGAAGTGTCCAACCATTATTTATTAGATTGGATTTTCTTGTTTGTGAATCCTCTGGTCATAACATATATTTTCAGCCATGGCTAGATCACCCGAACCACAAAGAGTTATTGTTATAAACTCAGTAGTAAATGTAACACCAATAATTACGTGAACAACAGCTAATAGTGAATGAATGCTTACTTTTCGTCACTCTGGATGTCACTTTACATGGAGTTATCTCACTGACTTCTTGGAGAACTTTATGAGGTGTGGCACATGTCATAGGACACCATGGTGATGTAATTACCAACACAGAAACTGAAGCTTTGTGGGGGTAAAGCTACCCGAAACCATAATTGCACGGTAAATGTCAGAGCCAAGCCCACACCAGACCTCCCATACCTCAACACCTAAGTCCTTGACCTCTCCTATCTGATATCTTTCCTTCTGCGTCTAGTGGGACAGGTGACTCAAAAATAGGAATAAATTTTGATCCCTTTTCATAAGAGGCATTATAGACAGCTGATCTCAAGTCAAGTGGCTGCAGAGAAACAGACAGAAGGGAACATTTTCCTAGATGATTTGAGATGAGCACTAGAGAAGATGGCTAAGTGCAGACAAGGACGAGAATAACGGGTCTAAGATAGGAAAACAAGACATCCAAAAGCCTAGATCAAAGATTCCCAAGCAGTGGTCCAGCCAAGCTTTTTGTGTGGTCTGCACAAGGTTTAAAGTTTTTTCGACTGACTTTCCAACTTTCAAAGATTTCACATGTAAATCTACACTTCTGGGCTTAAAAAAAAAAAAAAAAAGAAAAGAAAAATCAAGTTTGCTGGGCCCATGTTTCCCCATAGTCATTACAAGTCCTGAAGCAGGGGAGGGAGTTGCTCAAAGTAACGTGTCAGGGAGTAGCATAGAGACGACATTTTAGGGAGAAGATGCTAGAATCAGAAATTATTTTTAGGTCTGGTCAGAAATAATGAGATCCTGGCCAACTTAGAGGTAGAGGGAATTGAAACAAGGCAGGGGGTGGAAGTCCATGAAGAGAAGTGGTGACAGGACTTGAAGACAGAATGCCCTAAGAGGCAGAGGTATGTGATTTATACCAAGTCATAACGGGTGCCAGTGTATCCCATCCCCGTGACTGGAACGAATGAGGTCGTAGGAGGGAATTCTGCCACAATCGGGATCATTACATTTTGTGTTAGCATCTGTCAGATGGTGACACAAGAGATCGGCATGGAAACTAAACAATGCAGTATCCGCACTGACATCTTGTAGATCTTAGAAATATGGAAACAGGATTTGAGTAAGAGGCAGGAGATGCAGACATTGGGAAATTGTTCAGTCCTGTACTGACTACTTCAAAAGACACAGACCAAGAGAAGGTCTTCCACTGAAGAGTTCTTACAGTGAGGTCAGAGGAAAGAGAAAAACTAGCCAGTAGTTAGATGTTCATGACAGCGTACATGTGATGAAGCCCAAACAAAGGAATGATTGTGTGTTTGGGGAAAATGTCTTGGAAGTTGCCCTTCTTCTTGAACCTTATCACAAAGAAAGACTAGATATAGAGCACAAGGATGTGGGATCCATGTAATAAAGTTTGCACTGACTGAACCAACATCTGTTGAGAATATTTGTTGCCCGCTAAGTAAAATACACACACAACGTATCTCTCCATCTGCCTTATTCTTCCTCACGATACTCGGGGATGCTGGATATCACCTTCTGTACTGCCTATGTGCCTCCTGGCTTGATTCTTGCCTATTTCCCCTGAAAAATACAAGCTCCATGAAAGCAAGGACTTCATCTCTTGTTTCTCAGGCTCTCCTCCAAGCTTAGGATAGCTCTTGAGACACAGTAGCTTCTCAATAAGTAGCATTTGAGGGTGTCCATTTTCACAGAGCCTGAGTTGGACAGAAATGGTGCAACCAGTGTGAGAAGATCAGGGGGCTCGGCAGAGCACGGAGGTGGAGTCCTGATACGTCAACTGAAAGAAAAAGCTACTGTAAGATCTCTACCTCACTGTAAGAGAAACAAGAGAGTTACTCTCTTTGCATGTTTATTAGAGATCGTACTCAAAGACACACAATCCAAAGCTAAAACAATGATGAAGTTGTGTCCACTTTTTTTTTTTTTACTTCTATCTCCAGCTAACACACGCCTTATACAAAAAAAAAAAAAAAAAAACTTGGGGCGCCTGGGTGGCTCAGTCGGTGAAGCGTCTGACTTCGGCTCAGGTCATGATCTCACGGTTCGTGAGTTTGAGCCCCGCGTCGGGCTCTGTGCTGACAGCTCAGAGCCTGGAGCCTGTGTCCGATTCTGTGTCTCCCTCTCCTTCTGCCCCTCCCTTGCTCACACACTCTCTCGCTCAAAAATAAACAAACATGAAAAAAAAAATTTTTTTAAGTTGAAAATTTCCTTTAAAAAAAACTGCCACCCATGATTCTGTCATTCTATTTACTTGTCCCTGATGCCACTTAAATTGGGGTGTGGGGACACAAGCTGGAGATGAGTGTTCATGTCACTGATGAGCTGTACTGAATCATCTCAGCCTTGGTGGAGTTAATTTAAGGCCCAGGATGAAATGTGTGGCGTGTGTGTGTGTGTGTGTGTGTGTTCAGCGGGAGCCCATTCTCACCCTTCTGACGGAGAGCAGTGTCTAGCTACTTTGCCCTCCCCGAGGGCAAGAAAGCCTCTCCCCTCTCACCTCTGCTAGCCAGTCTGGACACCAGGGCAAACACCCAGAACCCATCTTATCCAACTGCTTCCGTCGTGAAGCAGCAAGATATTGTCAGATTTAGATGGTGATGCTGACTTCTCAATAGGGGAAAAAAAGGACCTAAATTAGACTTCTATAAAAAGAATATTGCATATTTATTTCCACAATAACACCCAGGAAAAACGTTAGTCAAGAAGCAAGCAATTGGGTGAATAAATAAGCTTGTCTTTGTTCTCATCAATTAAGTTATTACATCAGTTGGAAAACCAGTGAATTATAATACAGATGTTTAATGAAACACTGCTGAGCCTATAAGTCAAACTCCTATTTTGTGGTGTGATTTTGGCTGCATAGTTTTGTGTGTGTTAAACCGTATTTATTAGCTGATACCCATTATTATTTTGAGCAAGGTATAATTCAGTTGTCAGGCTCCATCGCAGGCAAGGAGATTTAATCAGTGAGAGCCGCTTTGCTACTGAGTATAAAACAATGTGGGTTTCATGAAGCAATCACGGCAGTGTGAAAAAATGGGATTAATTAGTATTGTATAAGAACAGGCAGCATGCTCATTAAAACCTTGTGAGGTGGCTCTTGATAAACTACCACTTGATAGGACCGCATTAATGTGACAAGGCAAAGACTTCATTCCCAAATCCTTTCTGATTGTATCTTGCTTTTAAGTTACCTGGAATGACCCTCCTCGGCGGCGGGAACACAAAGATCAAAATGACTGCCAGGGATCCTGGAGCCACCTGGACCCGGGAAGCCACGCATCGAGGGGGGAAGCTTCAAAGACAACTTTTTTTGAACTCGCAGTCAAACATGAATCAATAGTTGTAAATGAAGCTGCACCCATGGGGGTGGCGGATTTGCATTCGCGCTCGGCAGGTCGGCAGAAACTAATTTGACGATTGGTAACCCACCCTAATGAAGGCCACATGCGAACCCTCTGCCTGTTTGTTTACGGGGTGTGGGCGGGCAGTGGCTGGAAGGTGGCAGCGGCTCCAGGGAGCCCTGGGGGCCCGGCCAGAGGAAAGGAAGGGGACAGAGAACCTGTTCTTTGCGGCGCCTCCCTATTAGCGCCATTGCCTCATTATTTGGATTTCCAAGATGCCTCTCTTAGTTCCTAGAACGAATGGTTATTTTTTGTTGTGTTTTGTTTTCACAGTGAAAGCATCTGCACGCGAAAAAAAGCCCTGTGAGAACAATCTGCTTTGGGTAAGGAATAATTTTTTGATGTGCTTTAGACTCGGCTTCTTCTTTGGGCATCCAATTTGATTCTCTTCCAAACGTGGACCAGTGTGGGTTGTATCATCATGCTGCAGTTGGGGGTTTTTTTGGGGGGGGAATGGGGGCGGGAGGGGTTCTTGAGGCGATGTCCAAGGGTATGCTTTCTCAATAGCTCACCAGATCCATAGTGTCCTCAAAGGATCTTCTCTTAACTGCACCCCCTCCCACCCACCCCCGCTCCCATTTTCCCCGTGGCTTTAGCTAACTCTGCCTGCGAGGCGACTCTACACAGAACAGGTATCTGTTGGATGTACTTCCAGAACTGAAAATGCCACTCAGAAACCTCAGCGCCCCTTTTCCTTGCCCTCCCCGACTATTTTATATATATAAAACCTTGTTAAATCTCACCAGCACGTTAAATTAATGTTTGCTACCATGAAGCTCAAGTACTCAGCTCACAATTATAGGTTGTTTGCAATTGAACTTGGGCAATTGCACTGCAATCTGCAGATTCAAGGCGCTGGGCAAAAGTCAGGCTACCTGAGCCGCCTAGATGGGATTAAGCACACTGCTTTATCAAGTGATGTGTTGCAATATTATTAATTTAAACCTTAACATCTCATTGTTGTGATCCAAGCTGCATGATGTAATGCAATATGACAGCCATTAAATTAATAGAAAATAGAATTCATCTCTCAAAATTTCACACAAAATAAAGGCACAGAGACAGACAGAAATAAAGGAAGAAAGACAGACAGATAAATACCTTTAATATATATATTTTTTCTGTTTCCAAAGGAGTCTGCCTCTATCTGGCAGTGTTAGGAGGACCACAGAGCATCAGCCGTTTGCACAGAGATCCCCGCCATCTTATTTATTCCTCTGGGAGGCAAAGCAGTGACTATATTCCTGTTTTGTTCCTTTTCTTTCCAAGAGTGGATCACATAGGCATAATATGCTGTAGGTGAGAGGGCACGCATCACCATTTACGCGTGACACAGTAATAGGAAATTTCCGGCCCCTCTTAGCTTGAGGAGGACCTCCCGCAAAGACCCTACAACTCCTTCAGGTAGTAGCCACCTACTTGATTTATAATCCTACAGCGGCGGAAGAGGTTAGCTGAGTAATTTGGATCACTAGATTTTGCTAATGAACTCGGGCCAGAGAGAGAAAGCACTTTACATGGCAAAGGCTCCATTTCACCTTCCTGACGCTCCACATACTTTATCTCCAAATTTTTACATTATTTATACAGAAAAGGAAATGGTTCTCTCAGAGGAGAATGAGTAGGCAAAGCATCTCTGCTGATAGAGTATCTTCTAGGATTCACGGCCGCGAGGACGCCCTGTCTCCGTGCGACCAAAATAGGGCTCCCGGATTTAGCAAAGAGACATACAGGAGGCCCAGTTCAATTTGACTGTTTGGTAAACAACAAATAACGCGATATTTTAGACGCACTTCTATGAAAAGTCGCTTGCTGCCTTTCTGCAATTCAACTTGAACGGCGCCTCCCGCATGTTAGCTGGGAGTCTGAACTGAAAGGAGGTGTATTTGCCCCAGCGAGGGCATTGCGGGAACATCAGGAGAGAATGCCCTACAGAGCTTGGGACAAACTGAACGTATGGAGCAGTCTTCTGGCGTCTGTGGTTCTCAGTGGAGCATTTTTATTTAGCAGATTACTATAGGCTTCACTGAGCTTTGAAATAAACTCTTGGTCACTTTTTTCCCACATGGATAAACAAGCTTTAAATGATGTCGCCTTCATATTAACCTCAAAGAGACTTTTCCACTGTTGCATTTTGTATAAAGGAAATACATAGTGGTTCGCACACCTGGGAGTTCCTGGGACCTTCCCACCAACACCATTGGGTATCTTCATTTATCTCCATAGACCACAGTCTCAAAAGCACTGACCTTGTATATAGCCACAAGAACGGAACGCAAGTATTCAGATATGTGTACAAACAGAGAGCTGTATGTGTATATGATACAGTCAAACAATATAGGTACCTTCCTGTCCCCAGCAGCACTATTCGTCACAACCAAAAGGTAGAAACGACCAAAGGGGTCATCAGCTGATGAATGGATAACCAAATTGTGGTCTTTACTTACAACTGAATAGCATTCAACCATTAAAAGGAATGACGTGCTGATACATGTTATAACGTTGGCTGAGCACTGAAAACATTATGCTAGGTGTTAAGCCAGACATCAAAGGTCACGCATTTTGAACTTCTTACCAGCTACAAAACAAAAAACAAAAACCTTCTCATTTTCCATAAAACATATTAAATGGAAGACATTTCCACATAAGGTATTAACTAAACTAATATGAATTGAGCCCCTCATAAAAGGGTTACTGGTAGGAGCACCTGGGTGACTCAGTCAGACGTCCAACTCTTGATTTCAGCTCTGTGCATCATCTCGCGGTTCGTGAGTTCGAGCCCTGCGTCGGGCTTTGTGCTGGTGGTGCAGAGCCTGCTTCGGATTCTCTCTCTCCCTCTCTCTCTGACCCTTGTACTCTCTCTCTCTCTCTCTCAAAATAAATAAATAAACTTAAAACAAAACAGGTGCTCCATTCTGGGCCTGCTTACTGAGCTGAGCCCTGCTCACCACCCGGGCAGGACACCTACCTGCCGTCCCTTTCGTCACTGTCATAGACAGCACCTTTTGCCTATGACAGGCCACGTGTATGGTACTGGGACTGTAATGAATCTCAAGTAATCGTGGGGACAGGATAAATCTCAAGGGGCTTAGAAAACAGCATAACATAGTAACTCAATACACATGCTTCAAGAGCCGGACTCATCGGGTCCCTCATCAGCTGTGTGACCTCAGGCAATTCCTGAACCCCTGTGACCTCAGTTTTCTTATTTGTAAAACGGGGGAAATAAGAACATCTACCTCCCAGAGCTGGTAAGGGTGGGGGTGGGGGAGCTGAATCAGTTTAAAGCGTTCCAAACAGTGCCCGGCACTCACCAGAATGGCTAAAATCACCAACTGGCGCTACTAAATCCCGGTGAGGTTACACAACCAGGATTTTCACACATTCCTGACGGCTGTGTCACACGCATTCTGTCACCGCTGTGGAAAACCATTTAGCGCTTTCTTATGAACTAAACCCACCTACTCTATGATTCAGCAATTCCACTCCTAGGTCTTCGCCCAAAGAAATGAAAACCCATGTTTATAAAAAGATTTGTACGAGAATGTTCACTGCAGCTTATTCATACTGAAAAAAGAAAAACAACACAGAGACAACTCAAGTGTCCATCAGCAGAAGATTGGATACACGGGGTCTGTGGTCGTATAATGGAATAATACTTAGCACTAAAAAGGAATGAACTAGTGATACACCAAGGAACACAGGGTATTTCCAAACTGTTATGTTCAATGAAAGAATCCAGTCCCTGAAGAGGACATATGCTATATGATTCCATTTTTGTGAACTTCAAAAAACAGTCATGGGGCACCCAGGTGTCTCAGTCAGTTAAGCATCCGACTCTTGATTTCAGCTTAGGTCATAATCTCACAGTTCGTGAGTTCAAGCCCCGCATCGGGCTCTGTGCTAATAGGAGCCTGCTTGGGATTCTCTCTCTCCCTCTCTCTCTCTCTCTCTCTCTCTCTCTCAGAAATAAACAAAAGCAAAAAGAGACAGCCAAACTAGTCTATGGGGATAGAAACCAGAGTAGTCTTTGCCACTGCACGGCAGAACATGAGGGAACTTTCTAGGGTGGTGGTAGTATGTGGTAGGAGGTGGAAAATGTTTTCTGTAAAGGGCCAGAGAGTAAATGTTTTAGCCTTTGAGGTCTACATACAGTCTTTATTGCATATTCTTCTTCTTTTTAAAATAATCCTTTAAAAATGTAAAAATCCATTCTTAACTGAGAGGCCACACAAAAACACTCCACCGGCTAGATTTGGCCGCGGGATTGCAGTTTGCTAAATTCTGGTCTATTCGGGGTGTTTGTTACACGGGTGTACACATCTGTCAGACTCACTGAGCAGTACGGTTAAGACCTATGCATTTTCCTATATGTATTCAGTAAAACAGAGAGCAGTCTCCAGAAGTTGAGCTAATATTCACACATTGGCTAATATTATTTTAGCTTCACGTTAAACGATATACTTATTTGTTTTTAATTAGGACAAGAAAGCATCGTTCTTCCACTCTGTAAAATCAATTCGAGCAATATATTTAAGGCATCCGTTGTGATTCCCTCAACTGCCTAGACACACGGATCCGTCCCCTTCCTACAAAGAGAATTTCATTTATAAGGGCAGTACCTTAAGCCTAGGAACACTCCAACGCAGAGGATATGGTCTCGCATCTCTAGGGGTCTTTGAACCCTTGTCAGGGAAACGGGCATCTGTCATGGACCAAACTGTCTGTCCCACCTGATGCCTACTTGAGAACCACCTCTCCTTCCACAGGACAGCTTCCTACCCAGTTAGAGTCCTTACCAGTGTCACGGCTGAGGACAGAACGCTTCTGAAGAATTCCTTGTAGTTAAGATCTCCCAGGTAACAATTTGAAGCATTTCCAAAGGCTAAGACACTACCTTGAGAGTATTTTCTATACATTCACACGACGCTTTTCGCTCATTGCTGAAGAACGCTCTCTATGGGATCCGCCATTCCAAACTGCTGAGCCAAGCAGGATTAGCGACTGTCACAAAGCAAGTTCCACGTGGAGTGGAGAGTCCTCATCTGTTTCCAGCAGCAGAAGTTCTGGTATTGGTGGCAGCGAGAAATAAAAAAGCACTTTGCCAGATGAAGCTAAGAGGACACTGGAGCGTGGCCCCACAAAATAAATTATTGCACTTTTTCTTAAAATTCCTATCAGAACCAAAGTTGAACTTGGTGGGGGGAGGGGGGTGGGCTACTGTTAACAATTGGGATGAAGAAGAAATAAACTCCTTCATTAATGGAGTTAGTTTAATTAAATAACGTTTAAGCATTTGTTATGATAAATACTAATCATCTTTTTTTAAATTTTTTAATACTAATCATCTTTTATTTATTTTTTATTTTTTTTAATACTAATCATCTTTTAACATCACCACGTGCGATTTGAAGAAAGAGGGGCTGACTGCTGTCCTCGGGGAGCCCACAGTGCCGTGCACAGATGAGGTGGGCACTCTCACCACCATCGTCCCGTCTGTCACCGTCTTGGTGATAAATATTATTGGTTTATTATTACATGAAATACTATTTATTTATGCTTGGCCTTGCACTAACCCTTGAGACACCCTGACCCATTTAACCCTCTCCAAAAATAACCCTGGGAAATAGATCCCATTAGTACACCCATTCTACAGATGCACAACTGAGGCTGCTCAGAAAATAAATAGCTTGGGGCACCTGGGTGGCCCTGTCGGTTAGGCGGCCGACTTCGGCCCAGGTCATGATCTCACAGTTCGTGAGTTTGAGCCCCACGTCAGGCTCTATGCTGACAGCTCAGAGCCTGGAGCCTGATTTGGATTCTGTGTCTCCCTCTCTCTCTGCCCCTCTCCTGCTTGCGCATGCCCTCTCCCTCTCTCTCTCTCTCTCTCTCTCTCTCTCTCTGTCAAAAACAAATTAACATTAAAAAAATTAAAAATAAAAAGAAGGTAAGTAACTTGGCCAACCTCTGACCCCAGACAGTGATAGAACTTGCCTCAGAACCCAGTTCCAAGACTCCAAACTCTATGCTCTTAACGCATGTCTCTTTTCCTGCATCTCCAAAGACAACTGAAAACATAAGCAATGATGGACCAGGAAGTAGTCTCTAAAAGTTCAGAGAAGCATCCAAGAGGACCAAGCACTAGAACGGAAAAACCGTGTGAAGTCAGACTTTGGTTTCACTTGGAAATAGGAGTCATTCCTGAGCAGGCAAAAGTGGGTGAGGCTGGCGTTTCATCAGGAGACCCCCACTTCCCTGGGATAGACTCCTGGAAATGTCAATTAAAAAAACATTAAACTCTCACAAGGGAACTTCAGTCCAATTAAAACAGCTTCAATTCATTTGCTGTCAAGTATTATCTTTTTACAGATACCATGATCTGTTCAAATTGATCAGAACATGATGAATATTTCAAGAAATCACTCTTCCCCGCGGTGGGAACAGCGATATATCATAGAACTCTGGTCAACGACTCATACCACCGTACGGCAAGGGGACACTGATTTTGCCTGGTACATGGAGGCAGGGTACTGTGTCTCAGATACAGGGTGCTGCGTCTTTTCTGTGCACGGAGACTGACGGGGAGAGAAAGGGGCAGCAGCAATGAGGAAATGATTCCAAAGGAATAGATCCACTCTAGAAACATCGAACTGGCAACTGCTTGAAAACTGAGGACTGGGTAACCTTCCTGAGCTGCTATAAGGCATGTGGTTGGCAAACGAGCTGAGTGCTGGGGCAAGACCCTGCCGGCCCCACCGCTGGGAGGACCGTGGTGGCCGAGGAGCGTCTCCACAGCCTTCCCTGGAGAGAGGGACTCTGGTGAGCAGGAGGAGGAGCGGTTCTCCTTGGCCTCTGTTACTATGGCAACCTTCCCCTTTGTTTCCCTGGATCCAGAGCTGCTGCCTCATTTAGAGACTGGCATCAGGTGAGGCAGCTGCGTGATGGCATTAGGAAAATGAGGAAGTGGAAAAACAGCACTGCCTAAGCAAACGCACATGCACACATCCTGGCACCGGGAAGGCATTGTCAGGACGAGTTTCCAGACCTCTTGCCACTTTCTTTTGAGCCAATCAGCAGCATATGATTGCAATTGCTGCTGAATAATATGCTCGGGGAATTTTCGCTTTATTCTGGCTGTCATTTGGACGGTTGCCTTGGACGCGTTCTTCTGTTGCCCACAATACTTTGCTCTTCCTTACCCCATGGAGGGGTGTCAGTGTCAAGGTCACATCCCCTAACAGGCTTTCCCTGAGCACGCCCCACCCTCTGCCAATGTTCTCTCTCGGCATCCCTTGCAGTGAGCATGGTTCACAAGCCTTTCACTGATGCTCTGTGCTCATCAGTTTTTGCTCTGTCTACTCGGCTAGATTACAAGCTCCGCGAGGGCAAGGAGGCCGCCATTCTTACACAAAGTGCCATCAGATGAAATGCGCCGGGCAAGTGGCCATGAATGAATATTTGTGAAATAAAGGAAGAATCCGCTAACTCTGAAAATGTGATTTCGGATGCTGACATACTAAGAGCTGCAGTAGTGACTTGGAGGCTCTCCATTTGTTTTTCTCTTCAATGAACAATCAACAAGAATCATATTAAGACCAAAGACCATGACCTGAGTTGCGAATCTATTTACTCTCACTGCTGTGTCTGCCTTCACTGCAGAATTTCCCCATGTCTTGAGGCAGCCTGGTTATATATGTACAATGGAATAGTGTAGGGGATGAGAGAATGTAAATTCAAGGGATGGGGGCAGAACGCCTATCAGGTCTTTCTCCACTGGCTTGTGGCCACAAGAAAGGCAGCATCTCGGGACAGAAGCATTCAGAATGCTCAAAGGGTGAGTCCAAGGAAGAAATCTCCACCGTAGGGAGAGAGAGAAGAGAGAAGGGGGCCATAGGTGAGACAGAGAACAAAACAAGTTCTGCAAATGCACCGCATCCTTCCCCGATGCACTCACTCTTAGAACCCCCATGGGACCATTGGCCTTTGCTGTCTCCCTGTATAAAAAGTTGATGATGAAATCTGTTGGTTGCAGGATGAGTGGGGGCGTGGCATTCCTCCACTCCATAATGCAATATCGTTCCAAATTTATAATGCACATGAATGAGAAATTGGATGAGTTTTACCAAAAAAAAAAAAGTATATTTTAGTCAACTTTGATGAAACTTACTCTTTCCAAAATAGTGAAGCATTCCGTGAAATAAAACGATTCGGGAAGAATGTATGATAGTTCATACGTATGCAAAATCAGTAGCACCAAACAAACAGAAACCAAATTAAACAAACAACTAACAAAAGCTAGATGAAAGTATCTGTCAGTTCCACAGCAGTGACGCAAAGTTAAGGGATGAACTTCATAGAGAAGCAGAGTATCCTACCTCCCTATGTCTAAAGAATAATTCCTGAAAGGTAGAGGCCATGAGCCATTGGATTCCTGCTAATTTGTCAGTGATTATACTAATGACAAAACCAAAATTATTTCAACGAGTGGAAGACAGGTCTGCCTTACCTGAGAACCCAAAAATGATCTCAAGTAAGATTCTCTACCTCACTGGCTAATGCAGCCAAGGGTCTACACTGTTCCTCTTTGCAACAGTTTGGGCTCAAAGGTCTGAGACGAGTGTGATTAGCCAAGTCTAGGTTTTGAGCCAACATTACTAGGTCTTTGTCCTTGCTCCTGGCCCACAGCTGTTAAATCCTTGGAATTTCATAAGTGATAATAGTAGTTATAAAGGTGAAAGAGAATCTTTTGTTATTCATAACAAGCCCCTTTCAACCACACCTGAGTTTATGTTGATGAGGTGACTTTTGGAAAACCCTTAAGGGGGGTGGGGGAGGGCACCAGTTGCCAGGGGAACCAGCCCTAGTTTAGAGGGTTGAAACTTTTTGTCCCATCCTCCAACTTCCAGGGGAGGGGAGAGGGGCTGGAGATTGAGTTCAATCTCAATGATTTAATCCAATGATTTAATCAATCTCACATACATAATGAAGCCTCCACAAAAACCCTAACCGAAGGTTGGGAAACATGGAGATTCTGGGAAGGTCGAGTGCCCGGAGAAGGCATGGACTCTCCGTCTTCCTTCCCCCACACCTGCCCAATGCATGGCTTCCATTTGGCTATTCCTGTGTTATATTACTTTATTTCACCAAAATCCTGTTCTTTGGGGACAGCTGTCTTCACCCTACAAATAGATCGTACTCAATTCATATGGTGGCAGCGGGGCGGGAGGTGGGGGGTACAGTTCTCTTTGTTTCAAAGATGGGTGGCCCAGGTCACAGTAAATAGAATTTTCTTCCCCTCTGGCCACAAAGAATATTTTTCAATAGGCATAAGACCCAAGCTGAGTTCTCCTTGAGACTTTTGGCTAGCAAAAGAGACTTCAATCAAAATAATCTGTAGGGTCCAAATCCAGGAATTAATAAAAATGCTATTAATAAATAAGTCATCAAACCTATAGAGCTGTGGTTTTCAACCAGGCATATCTGGGTGGTTTTTGTTGTTTTAAGCACACACCTGGTCTACTCCAAACAAATCAAATGAATCAGTAACTCAAGAAGAGTCTGATGTATCTCTCTAATTAAGAACCTGTTTTATAGAAATACTAGGTTCTTATGAGCAATTAAACAGTTTTTACATTTTATACAGATCCCCAACAATGAATATGTAGAATAAAATGTCAGAATATTCATTTAAGCTTAAAATGCTTAAAAGATATTTGCTAGAGTAAAACTTTATATCACAGAGCTGTTGGTTAGAGGAGCAGGTTAAAGTTAAGAATGTAGGAAAAACGGGGGCGCCTGGATGGCTCAGTCGGTTAAGCGTCCGACTTCGGCTCAGGTCATGATCTCATGGTTTGTGAGTTCAAGCCCCACGTCGGGCTCTGTGCTGGCAGCTCAGAGCCTGGAGCCTGCTTCAGATTCTGTCTCCCTCTCTCTCTGCCCCTCCCCAGCTCACACTCTGTCTGTCTACCTCTCTCTCAAAAATGAATATTGAAAAAAAGAGAGAAAGAGAGAACATATTTTCCTTGAGCTCTGACAAAACTCCTTGTGAGAACTCTTACTGGTCAAACCTGGATCATGTGTCCATCTCTAAAACAATCACTGTGGCCAGAAAATGGATATTCTGACCAGTTTGTGCAGGATATTCACTTCTGGAGGTTTTGGTGCAGGGGTAAAGGTTGGATGAATGGTATAAACTCTACCCAAACCAGACGGGATGGGTTCTCCACTGGACAGAGGGATTCTATTGTCAAAAGGGAAAGAATATTGAGCAGGTAAAACAAAACAGCTGTCTACTAAAACTCAAGTGTGTAATATCCAAAGGGGTTTGTACAAGAATAAGTGTTATTTAGAATACACTATTGGGGCGCCTGGGTGGCTTAGTGTCTGACTTAGGCTCAGGTCATGAGCTCGCAGTTTGAGTTTGGGTCCCATGTCAAGCTCTGTGCTGACAGCTCAGAGCCTGGAGCCTGCTTCCGATTCTGTGTCTCCCTCTCTCTCTGCCCCTCCCCTGTTCACGCTCTGTCTCTCAGTAATAAATAAAAACATTAAAAAAAAAAAAAAGAATGTAGGAAACAGCCATATTAGCCAGGATTCTTTTGGTTGTAAATGGCAGAAAACCCAAATCAAAGGACTGAGTTAAAAAGGGGAGGACTGATTGGCTCATATAGTTGGGAAGTCCAGGGGCAGAGTTAATTTCGGGTACAGCTGGTCCAGAAGTTCAAATGGTGGTATCTGGGCTCCCTCTTTTTCTCCTTTTTAGCCCTACTTAGTTTGGCTTGGATGGTAGAGGAGATGACCCCACACCCCTTCCTCCCCAGGATCCCTGGCTTGAAGCTCAGAGACCCCCATGGAAAGCAGACTTCTTCTCTTCAATGTCTACTTGCCATTTCCAGAAAAGACCCTCAGCGGCTCAACTAGTTAACATCATGCCTGGACAAGCAGAGTGATGCAGATAATGAGTCCCCTATTATGAGAGGACCAATCTGGGTCACATGTCACAGAGTGGACAATCATAATTAAAGGCTTAGAGGAATACCTAGCATGAGGAAAGAGAGGCCAACGCTACCCCCAGCCTAACCATGCAATGGGATGGGTAGGAAAATAAAAGTCAACACGTGACTGCTACACTCATACCTAGACTGAGCTCACATTGTTGACATCCCTTCATTCTTCATTATGACCTACCAATGACTTTCCAAATGTCTGAAGTCAATAAAAAATAAATGAATACAATACTTAGCAACAATAACAAAATCTTACTATTGTTCAAGTGCAAATCAACGAGCATGCTACTGGCTTAGAGGGCTGTCTAGGAGAGCTCAGATCCACAAGAACCCTTCCTCAATTAGAAGCGAGTCTTGGAGGGGCGCCTGGGTGGCTCAGCCGGTTAAGCGTCCGACTTCAACTCAGGTCACGATCTCGCGTTCCGTGAGTTCGAGCCCCGCGTCGGGCTCTGGGCTGATGGCTCAGAGCCTGGAGCCTGCTTCTGATTCTGTGTCTCCCTCTCTCTCTCTGTCCCTCCCCGTTCATGCTCTGTCTCTCTCTGTCTCAAAAATAAATAAACGTTAAAAAAAAATTAAAAAAAAAAAAAAAGAAGCGAGTCTTGGAGCATCTGGGTGGCTCAGTCAATTAAACGTCTAACTCTTGATTTTGGCTCAGGTCATGACCTCAGTTCATGAGTTCGAGCCCCCATAATCAGGCTCTGTGCTGACAGTCCAGAACCTGCTCGGGATTCTCTCTCTCCCTCCCTGTCTCTCTCTCTCTCTCTCTCGCTCTCGCTCTCGCTCTCGCTCTGCCTCCCCTACTCATGCACACTCTATCAAAATAAGTAAATAAACATTAGAAAAAATATTTTTATTTTTTTAACGTTTATTTATTTTTGAGACAGAGAGAGACAGAGTATGAACAGGGGAGGGTCAGAGAGAGAGAGGGAGACGCAGAATCTGAAACAGGCTCCAGGCTCCGAGCTGTCAGCACAGAGCCCGACGCAGGGCTTGAACTCACAAACCGCGAGATCATGACTTGAGCTGAAGTTGGACGCTTAACTGACTGAGCCACCCAGGCGCCCCAGGAAAAAATATTTTTAAAAAAGGAAGTGAGTCTTAGAGGGCAGCAAAATTCTCTCCTTCCATTCTAGTGAAGCTACTTTTCTTTTTTTTTTTTTTTTTTTTTTAATTTATTTTTGGGACAGAGAGAGACAGAGCATGAACGGGGGAGGGGCAGAGAGAGAGGGAGACACAGAATCGGAAACAGGCTCCAGGCTCCGAGCCATCAGCCCAGAGCCTGACGCGGGGCTCGAACTCACGGACCGCGAGATCGTGACCTGGCTGAAGTCGGACGCTTAACCGACTGCGCCACCCAGGCGCCCCTGAAGCTACTTTTCTTAATGGTGAACCGAATCAAAGAAAAGGGAGGTATCTCGCTATATCTCATGTGATTTCTGCCAAATCCAAAACTCTTCAGTGACACCTAGAAGAAGAGTCCAGTAAACCCACTCTGAAAAAAATGTCAAATGCTGGTTTCTAAACCAGCTCACACATGGAAATAGCATAATTAGTACAAATAGCTACATTTCCATGAAGATTTCCAGTCAAGGAGCTTCGCAAATTAATTCCACTGGAATGATACCCTTTCAAACAACTCTGCCTGTCTTCCATAATCACTACACATACACGGGAAGTCTAACTGGAAAACCACACAATAAGAGTTCCGGATGTACCAGGATTAGGAATAAAGAATATGTCTGAGGGGCACCTGGGTGGCCCGGTCGGTTAAGTGTCTAACTTTGGCTCAGGTCGTGATCTCACAGTTTGTGAGTTCAGAGCCTGAAGCCTGCTTCAGATTCTGGTCTCTCCCTCTCTCCCCCTTCCCGGCTCACACTCTGTCCCTGTCTCTGTTTTTCTCTCTCTCAAAATTACATTTAAAAAAATAAAAAAGAATTTGTCTGAAACTGTGGGAAGAATTTTAATACCTCAAACTGTCAGAAAACAGAACCATTTCATCTGATAGGCTATGTTAGGACCTACGGTTGAACATAAGGACAGAAGGACAGAAGGCTGACCTGGTATGCAGACAACAATGAAATGGAACTCTTTAGGGGCAGTGGCTCGGTTGGTTAAGCGTCTGACTTTGGCTCAGGTCATGATCCCAGGGTTTGTGAGTTTGAGCCCCGCATCGGGCTGTCAGTGCAAAGTCTGCTTCAGATTCTCTCCCCTTCTCTCTCTGCCCTTCCCCTGCTCATGCCCGCTCTTTCTCTCTGTCTCTCTCTCTCTCTCTCAAAAATAAACAAACATTAAAAAAAAAAAAAAAAAGAAATGGAACTCTTTAGTAAGTGAGCCAACCAGAACTCACACCCTTTATATGAATAAAGTTCCATGAGCTATGGAGCTTTAAATTTCCATGGGCTATAATATTTGCATGAAATCCATGAAACAATGTGTTATGGATTGAAGCTTTCAAATCTGATTCAATCTGATCTGAGGGAAATCTGAATTAAAGGTTTGAACCAAACCGTAAGGCAAACCCCAAATTAATTCAGGGTATGTTAATGCCAACATTTTGTTTTACACATAAACCAAAGGTCTTAATTTTTAAAAATTAAGTTATTTTCAAAGAAAGTATGGATTTTCTTTGTAATTCACCACAAGAGACTACAGTAGCACAACCACCACTTAACAGAGACATTTGGTTGATTTATTCAGCAGGTATTTATTGAACACCTAATAAGTACTAGCCTTTCTGTGCTCAGGAGATAGTGACGACCTCCGTAGATTACACCACTGGCCTCAGGAATCCCAAATTCTAATGGAGGGAAACATAAAAATCTGGAAAATAAATAAACGCACACAAAAACTTCAAACTTTAGTTTCTCTGAAAGCAGGGGTTGGCAAACAATGGCCCGCAGACTGTTCCGGTAAATAAAGTTTTATTAGAACACGGTTTATGCATCATCTGTGCTGCTTTTGTGCCACCGTGGAGTGCTGACTAGTTAAGATATACACTATGTGCTTCACAAAGCCTAAAATATTTGCTGTGTGACCTGTTACAGAAAAAGTTGGCCAGCTCTGTAAAGAAACAGAAAGGGTGCCCTGTAAGGTGACCGGGATGGAACGCGAGTATAAGGTCTGGAAAGGACTCACCGAGGCAGTGGCATCTGAGTTGAGAGCTGAGGAATGGGAAGAAAACAGGGTTTTAGACAAACAGAACGGTATGGAGGTGTGGTGGGTGTTCTTGTTTTATTTTTAGTGAAGTATTTGGCCTTAAAGGTGATGAACATGTTACTGGACGGTAACATCAAGAAAATCTCAAATGGTAAAATAAACAGACCCAACACTTTCCACTTGTGCCTTGTGCAAGGTGATAAAAGCATTTTCAAGTTGTCTCTGGATTTGCATTCAAAAGAGGGAAGGGGTCCACAGAGTTCAACAAGCACCTCTGGGAAGAAGGGACTCATCGGTGCCCTCTCCATAACTGCCTCGCCTTGATTTCTGTGGATGAAGGGTAGAGCCTAAACGCATTTCTTCACAAAGTTTTTCTCCTTGCTCGGCCTTGTCTCCAACTGCGATTTCCCTCACCTCCGCGTCTTTGTGCTGATAGAACACATCTGCTTAGAACATTGCTGGGCATAGCTTTTCCCAGAAAAGGTATTCCGATATCATCTGGGGAGAAGCAGAGAGTCGAGACCAGTGACTCGGAGTGAGTAAGATAATGAGGGAATCCAGATGTCTGCGGGAAAGCTCTTGTTTATTTCCACCCACACGTAAGTGGCCCTTGTTGTGGGAGCATCGGATGCCTTGCTGGCCAGAGATGATTGTTCTCCTTCCGTGATGCTCCACGTCTCCAGGTGGGGCCCTTCTCCGTAAGGTTAAAAAACCCACTTTACCTTTTGTGTGGTATCTTACACCAACGTCTCTTTAAGTCTCAATTCTCACATTATATTGGAAACTATTTCAGATGAAAATCCATACTTAGCAAGCGTGTCCTTGCCTCTGTTAAAAACCTCATGCTCCATTTTCATGATACTTGTGGTGGTTTGGGGTGGATAAATTAAATCTGCTTTTCTCCTGATTGCCTTGCTGGCCTTCTTTGTAACTTCACTTTGTATTCCTTTCTGTTCAATACTTTTCAAAGTACTGAGAGTTTAAAGAGGTACAATAAATCCCAGATCAGTTTTTAATGACCACGGTAAGCCTGCTTGTAATATGTCAGTAAGCTGAACCTAAGAGCCAATGGGGAATAGGCTATTTCTGCCTTAGTAATTGCCTCCACAGAAAGATTTATAATGTCATTATCTGAATCTACAAGAAATAACTCATAGAGCTGAAATACCCTAAAAAAATATTACAATTCTCTTAAAATCTAGTCATTCATAAATGCTAAATCATAAAACTTTTTTCAAGATGTTTTATGTTAAAAGTAAAACCCAGTAAAAATATAAATGCTCGTTTCTTAATCAGATTCCTCATTCTTTATGTATCTGTTTGGAGCTTTGCAGTTTTCTGGGCTATATTTACAAACCTAACATTTGGCTGCCAGAATCTCCAACCACTGCGAGAAGCCATGGTGTCTGAAAAGGCATTTCTCGTCACCTTTTTATCTCTGTGTGATAGCAAGGAGGAAGGAGGAAGAGGGTTAGTTAGTGCGGCAATAAAATTAATTTCAGCAATAAAAGTCACCTTTTCCCCTAATTTCCCCATGAAAAAAACCCACACTAAACTTCCTGCCAAATGCACCCCAGAGCTGTGTTAAGCCGTTTCTGCAGCTTTCCTTCCGCGACCTCCTCAACGTTTCCAAATCAAAACAAGATCAGTCATTTCTTTCAAATAGCAGGAAACATCCTCCCCAATTTGTCCAGAGTTTAATAAAAAGCTGGTAGCCACATTTCCTCGTCTCCCTATGCCATAAAATAGAGCAACATTTATACTAATTTCTGCAGTGCAAAAATGTTCTTTGCAGGAGAGAATCTATTACGGTTTTAAAAGGACACTTAAGGTGTTTTTCATAATTTGGAAAATCATATTTTCTCCCTTTAAATACAGTAATTTGGCGCAAACATGAACAGCGAATCAGGCTTTTTTCAGAAATTCCTTCTTTCCTCCCGTTGCCTACTCAAGATTGGGATTTTATTCACATGTTTAATATCTAGGATTGCAGCTAGGCCTTTGAGGGGGGTGGGGATGGAGAGAGAGGGTTATTTACAAGCACATGGGGAAGAAAAAAAACCTTACATCTCTTGTTTGCCATTCTTGTTGCTGCCCCTTGGAGCAGACCACCATTATGCCATTCCTTGATTATTATTTCCAATTCAACATCTCCGTAAGTGGGAAATCCAGCGTCTCGAGGTATCGTTTTTTTTAATTTTTTTTATGTTTATTTATTTTTGAGAGAGAGAGAGAGAGAGAGACAGAGTGTGAGCGGGGGAGGAGCAGAGAGGCAGGGAGATGCAGAATCCGAAGCAGGCTCCAGGCTCCGAGCTGTCCGCACAGAGCCCGAGGTGGGGCTCGAGCCCACGAACCGCGAGATCCTGACCTGAGCCAAAGTCAGACACTTAACCGACTGAGCCACCCAGGTGCCCCTCTCGAGGTATCTTGATTCAACATATCCCAATTTGAACTAACCTTCTTTCCAGGAAAGTGCCAATCTTAGCCAATGACACTACCTGTCCATCTGTTTCCTAGGACCCATAAACTGAGGCCGAAAGACAAGACCTCTGGTCTTCTATCTCTCACCTCACGCATCCAGATAATTATGGAGAAAATGTCTACCTCCAAATATCTCCCAAATATGAGTATTTTCTTCTCCCACCACTACCTGACTAATTTCTCACCTGGGCAACTGCAGCTACCCGCCAACTCGTCACCCTGCACGTCACTCCCTTTGGTGTCCACCAGCCACACAAAGGCCAAAGAGGTCTGCGGAAAACTCAGATCTGATCACAAGCCTCTTCAATGGCTTTTTAATACTCTGGGTAAAATCTAAAGTTCTTTTCGTGGTTTCCTTCAGAACTTGGTGACTAATGGCCTCTATGACTTCATGACATTGCTTTCCCTACCCTGGAACCCCGCCAGAAGCTGGAATCCTGGCCACTTTTTGGTTCTTGGGGTACATCCATGGTGTCTTATCTTGCTGCCCCACACATGCTATTCCTTTTACCTGGAGTAGCCTTCTCTTAGCCCACCTGCTTCCTCACCAAACTGCTCAGAATGTGGTCCTCAGAGAAGTCTTCCACACTCCGTGGTCTAGAAGAGCTTCCCTTGTTGTACATTGTCTTAGCCACCTGCATTTTTTCTCCTATAGCATTCACCGCATTTGACGTCATTTGCTAAATGATGGCCCCCTTACCTGGAGGCGCCATGGTGGCAGAGAATATCTCTTTTCTTTAGCACTGTATCCTCAGCCACTAGCAAAGAATACCTGGATAAATATTGGATGGATGAATTAATGTTATTCCATAATTCATCTTTCTATGTCGATCTCTATCCCACACATTCATCCCCTCAACAAATATTTATTGTAACTTACTTATGCCATGCACCATACTAAGCATTAAGATGAGCGCATAATATACTAGGATAATCAAGACAGAGTTCCTAGTGGAGAAGCAAATTAATTAATTGACTAATTAAATTACATAGTATACATATTACATAAACAATATATAGACATGTATATATAATATATATGATAATTTTAGATGGTATTGAGAGCTGTGAAAAATATACCAGAATCAAACCACAACACTTCAAGGAGGGGAAATGTGGAGAAGGAATTGGCCACAGACAAATCCAGAGGAGGGAAGGTCCACGCCAGAGGCTTAGCAGGTAGAGGGTTCCTTGGTAGAAATAAGATTTATGGGATCAAGCAGGACAGTGTGGCTGGGACATTGGAATCTGGGGGCACAGATGCCTAAAACGAGGTGGGGCCAGATCACACAAGACCATGGAAGCTGCGGTGTGGAATGTGGATTTTATTTAAGTGCCACAGGAAACCATCTGGCAGAAGGAAGGAATGACAGGGTTGGATTTTTGTTTCAGAAGAATAAGTCTGTTTCTGCTTTTTGGAATGGGGATTAGATGGGGGCCATGAATGAAAGCGAAGGTATTCAAGAAGTGGTTTTAATTTGGATGCAAGCTCCAAGACTTCCCATTGTCTATGGGATAGAGCTCCAATTCCATCACGATGGAATAATATTTTATGTTCCCTGAGGCCTGGCCCGTGCTACCCCTGTAGGCTTACCTCTACCCACTCCTTGGTGGCCCCTGCACTATAGCTGGTCAGCACACAGCACCTTGAACCCCCCTTCACATTTTCCCTATAGCATTTGACATACACCGACTTTTCTTTTTCTAATTTCCCCATAGCATGTGTTTTCTCCCTCAAACCTCATCTTCTACCTGGAGACATCAAAACACTCTTGAAGACCAGAGCAAATTTTCTTCTTCCTGAACAATGGGCCATATCTTTAAAAAAAAAAAATGTGTATATACTGCTTGCCACTTCTTGGATTATTGCTTTCCAGTATTGTTTACCTCTTGTTTAGTTATCTCACCTTCCCTGTGGGTGCCTATATCCCATTTCCTCAAGCACAGTGCAAAACCCCCAAGGGCAAAGACTTTCCTTATGTTTCTGCAGAAACCTCCCCACAATGGCTGCCATGGCGCCATACCCACAACATGGCGCTCTCTGCTGATCTGCTGTGGAGGCAGCGCTAAATGCACTTGTAAGAACTGAGGGAAACACCAAGTTGCCTCATGACTAGGTAAGTAAAGGAGTTGGAAGTTGCAGAGATACACTTCAACAACAACAACAACTCTGCTTGTTAACGGCTTCTTTCCCGGAAGCCTCTTTCCTATAAAAACCGCCAGCTTTGAGTAGAAAATCGGATATGGAATATGAAAGAAGCTTGATGCGCTGTTGATCATTAGCTCTGAAATTCTAATCTGGCTTGAGGTCAGAGATTTGGAACTAAGCCCCACGGAAGGAGCAGCTCAGAGAAGCCCACTAAGGAAAGGTTGCCATGGCCCTGGATAAATTCGGTGCTCACACGATGTGAGATTTGAGGGTGGATTGTGGAGAACAGAACTGAGGCCAGAGGAAGGTAAACCCTGCTGAAAAGACAGCCATCAACACAGCCCGGCTATGCTGCACGTCAGAACCGTGAATTAGGTTTAGGGAGAACTGGCCTCTGGCTTCTCATTTCTTGCCATGTGTCTTCACCTACTCAAGCAGGCATTTCACTGACAGGTTAAGACATTTAACACGAAATAACAGAAGGACAAAGGAGCATGGCTGACTGAATCACAGCAGTGGTATTTCTGTTCTCTAAAGGTAGTTTCCTGCGTTTGCCATGCTGAAAGTCTGTAAAGGGGACCCTGGAAACTCATGGGGAGGAAGGATGAGAGAGATCTAATCAACTGTATGTAGAACATGGAACTGGTGGCTACTGGGAAAATCTCACTTATTTTCCAAGACTTTTTTCTTTTTTTTTTTTTTTAATTTTTTAACGTTTATTTTTGAGAGAGACAGAGTGTGAGTGGGGAGAGGCAAAGAGAGTGGGGGACACAGCATCCAAAGCAGGCTCCAGGCTCTGGGCTGGCAGCACAGAGCCCGATGCGGGGCTCAAACCCACAAACTGTGAGATCATGACCTGAGCTGAAGTGATATGCTTAACCGACTGAGCCACCCAGATGCCCCCCAAGACTTTTTCTAAGAGAAAGAAGAAGGTAATTCAGGAAACATGGATGGAAGGAGGTAGTCACAAACCGCTCCCCTGGGATTAAGAAAGCTAGAAACCCTGGTGACATCCTCTAAATCTAGAGACTTAGAAGACTCTATTAATTGTGCAAACTCCAGAACAATTCACTTGATCCTGACACTATCAACATTGGGGGCTGGATTATCCTACATCGGGGGGGCTATCTTGTGCAACATAGGATATAGGCATCCCTGGTCTCCACTCACTAGATGCTTGGAGCCCATCCCCAACCAGCTGTGACCAAAAATCTCTCCAGACATTGCAAAGTGCGCCCTGGAGGGGAGGGAGGTGCAAAATCACCTCCAGTTAAAAATCCCTGAGCTACCGTCAGACAGACTTGGGTTTCAGTTTCAAATTTGCCATTTCCGCATCTGTGGGATGGGAATAAATATCAGCCGCCTTAAAAAGCTGTGGGGAATAGTTAATGGATGAGGTATGTAAACCATGAGCACACAGTCAGGCACGTAGTAAGTGCTCGACAAATATCAGCCATCGCTATTCTTGTTACTATTATTTATTGATCATGGCCCAGGAAGAGAATTCCACACTCTTAACATTAGTTTTGTCTCCTTTAAGCGATGGAAAGAAAAGGGAATTGTTTTTCATGTGATATTACTTCTCATGCCTGCTAATGAAGAATCATATATATCTCGCCATGTAATTTCTCACAGATGAGCTCAAGGCCCCTGAATTCTCTTAATCTCACACTCCAAATAACTTGGGCATCAAGGAAATCTTCCAGTATTTGCCATCGAGGAAAGAAAGAAAGGGTTCATTTTTTTTTTCGCATTCAAGTCAATTTCCAAAATGAAACAGTAGACGAAAGTCACGCACACCAATTACCTAATTGTGAAACTGATCTTCACTTAAAGCATCCCTGTTTTTGACATAAATAGTCGTGAAGTGGTAAGTTTTCAGCATGATTGTTAGGCTGATTGCTGAGTGCCAGATATCAGAGGCTAAAGAGGTTTTAGCCTGAAGAATTACTCTAGCATCTTTCGGTTGAGGGAAAATCACTTTAAGTAAATTAAAATAAGCTACGTCCTCTATGTCGGCCCTAGTAACGTCCCACTTGGGTGTGAGAATTTGTGGTCTCGTGGAGGTCCAGAAATGGGGGACATTGATGTGGTACAGAGAAGAATCATTTATTCTTTAGTTCTCCCGTGATTGATTGTGTTTTGTTTTGTTTTTAAACTGAGAAGAGATATGAGTAGAAGAGTAGGAAAGGGTCTCTAACTTTGTAAACAAAGCTTTCTCTTGTATGTGACCTTCACAGTTAAGCGAGAGAACAAATGGTAAAATGATGCAGGTAAGCTGTGTTTCCATGGAAAACAACTAGATGTATGGAAATTCTATAATGCTTACCAAAAATAATGTATCTGTTCATCAACGTTGTTCATTAGATTGGTAGACTTGTTCTGTAAAGGACCAGACAAGAAATATTTTAGATGTTGGGGGCATATACAGTCTCTGTTGCAACTACCAAATTCTGCTATTACAGCACAAAAGCAGCTATAAAAAAATATGTAAACCATTGTATATAAAAATGTATATAAAATATGTAAAGTGAGGTTGTGTTCCAATAAAACTTTATTTACAGAAACAGGCAGCAGGCTGCATTTGGCCCACAGGCCCTTGTTTGCTGACCCCTGCTGAAGGTAAAACTCCAGAGAATGGCCAACCCCAATACCACTGGCCTTTGTTATTCTATCTGTCCTTTCAGTGCATTTATGACCCTTTTTGTGCAAATACCCTCAGGGAAATGATAAATACATGGCAGCCTTTTCATTTTTGTGTGACTGGACAGAATGATCGAGAAGGCTGCTCATTTTAACAGAATTATTCCAATGTCTTTGCAGACTAAATAAGCCTAGTATGGAACAGCACATTTAATTTAATTTTTCCCCTCCAAAAATAAAAAGCAGTCATATTAAGAAATCCCATCACTCAACACTGAGAGGAAGCTCCTTCAAGTCTTCAGAGCTAAGGTAATTACTGGCAAAGAACCCCTGATGAGAGATCCTTGAGAAATGGAAAATGTACCCAAAGAACTAATAAAACCCCAGTCAATTGCTGTTAGATACCTCTAAATAGAATGCAGGGAGGAGATAAGGGTTACAGGGTTACAGGGTTGCAGGCATCCAGCTCAAACAGAAAGTCAGAGGGAAGGACTTCAAGAGAGCGTTGTGGACAAAGAGCTGGGGGCACAGGAGGGAATTTGCAATTTCCCCCAGGATACAGGCCTAGAATACAGTTCATAGCCCCAGTGTATGTAGGTTACTGGTACAGGTCAAGAGAGTAGGAGGACAAGAAAGGGGGAAAATGCCATCATCTTGGAATTAGCTATATATGTGGAAACAGCTTAATTTAATTTTGACAATTTAAAACAGTGTATGGGAAGGAAGGAAGGAAGGAAGGAAGGAAGGAAGGAAGGAAGGAAAGAAGGAAGGCAGAGAAAGACAGGAAAGAGGGAAGGAAGGAAAGAAGGAAGGAAGGAAGGCAGAGAAAGACAGGAAAGAGGGAAGGAAGGAAAGAAGGAAGGAAGGAAGGCAGAGAAAGACAGGAAAGAGGGAAGGAAGGAAAGAAGGAAGGAAGGAAGGCAGAGAAAGGCAGGAAAGAGGGAAGGAGGGAGGAAAGCAAACAGAGACCAGCAGATGAGCAGCCCATGAAATCAGAACATAAACGGAGAAAAAGTGAACCTAATTAATATGGAAGAATACCGGAAGTCTCCGGGCCCCTGTCCATAAAAGGAAGTAGTTGGGTGCAGGGCTAAATTCACCCTCCAGTAGGAGACCCAGACAGCAGCTCTGTGTGTGGCAGAAATGGGACAATGAGTGATGAGCAGGTCACACACCTGCTACATCAGAAGGGAAACCCTCTAGGTGACATCACGGAGCCTCCTGACCGTCAGAGAAGATAGGAGATTCCCAGATTTTCTCTCGGGAGCATCTCTAGGTGGATCTGTGAGTTTGTCTTTTTTTTCTTTTATTTTTTTTTTAATGTTTATTGATTTTTGAGAGAGAGAGAGAGACAGAGTGTGAGTTGGGGAGTGGCAGAGAGAGACGGAGACGCAGAATCCGAAGCAGGCTCCAGGCTCTGAGCTGTCAGCACCGAGCCGATGCAGGGCTCGACCCCACAATCCATGAGATCACGACCTGAGCTGAAGTCGGACGCTTAACCGACTGAGCCACCCAGGCGCCCCCTGCCTTTTTTTTTTTTTTTAAGTTTTTATACATAGCCTTTATTCTGACTCGAGACTGTGAAACCCAGAAACCACTGAAGTTCTCAAGGAAGCGTCTGTGGTGGAAGGTGAGATTGTTCACCGGGTACCGGCGTGATCCTTGACACACCCCAGCCTCTTCTGCAGTTAGTTTGGGGCCATGGGACTGCACTAAGGCCAGTGGATTCTCCTGAAAAGGATGGAAGCTGCGCTGAGGTCTGGCACTTTAAAATGAACCATCTGCCCTCTACTGCTCTCTCTTTCCTTGCAGTGGTGCCCTCAGAGGATGTGTGTTCCAGATGCATAGCTGAAACATGGAAGCAGCCCAGACCTTGAATCGATATTTGGGGAACAGCCATGTAGGCGATTCACTCAGCCCCCAACAGACTGCGACGTGAGAAAGGCACCTTTTTTGTTATTAAGCCACTGAATTTTCAAGGTTACTTGTCACCTTAGCATTGGCAGGCATGGCCCTGATGTCATCCCACTTTGACTAATCGATTGGATCCCAGATGTAGACGACAGAAAGCCCAACTCAGAATGGCTTGAGTCAAAAAAGAATTCAGGCACACCTGACCCAGAGCTTAAACAACGTAAATAAGAATCACATTCTCCCCAACTCTCGGCTCACCTTTTGGGGTCAGAAGCCTTTGGCTCTCCCCGGCACCTTCAGATCCAATCTCCCCATGGAAAAATCTAGAAGAGTAAAGAGTCTCTTTTCTTGTGATACCCACAATGACCTCTGGATTTACTGGGATTGGGCCAGCTCAGCTCACCCTGGACTTGAACTCATCCCTGTGGCTATGAGAATGCAATGTCACAGTCAGCTTAGGCCTGGTGCATATGCTCTGCCCCTGAAATGAGGGAATAGCCTGTACCAGGAGGGGAGAGTTTCCCCACATGTAACGCCCCTGTTGCCAGGAGAAAAGGGAAGGAGATATGGAGAGTAAAAATGCAGTCTCCAGTGACCTGAAGAGGGAGGTAGTTGTCACGACTTTTGTATTCAGCGGGAGCCCAAAAGTGCCATTCTCTAACCCCGGTGAGAACATTTAGCTCTCTACATTTGAAGATTGGGGGATTCCAGTGGCTAGATGATGTTATTTTTAAGGTTCTATTAAAAATGTCCCACAGTATCGGATGCCTGGGTGGCTCAGCTGGTTAAGTGTCCAACTCTTGATTTTGGCTCAGGTCCTGATCTCATGGTTCATGAGGTCGAGCCCCTCATCAGGCACTTACAATGTGGAGCCTGCTTGGGATTCTCTCTCTCCCTCTCTCTGCCCCACCCCTGCTCATGCTTTCTCTCTCTCTTTCAAAAGAATAAATTTAACACT
The DNA here is from genome assembly GCF_028018385.1 of Neofelis nebulosa. NCBI lineage: Eukaryota > Metazoa > Chordata > Mammalia > Carnivora > Felidae > Neofelis > Neofelis nebulosa. The sequence goes on along the minus strand of NC_080790.1, from coordinate 132,192,539 downwards.
TTTTTAAATTAAAAATGTGCACAGCATGACTCACAGGAGCAATGATATTGTATATCTCAACACTCCTGTTTATCCAAGCATGCCAGCTGATACTCACATCCTCAGTTCTTTAAAACTGTTAGGAACAAGTAGTTGAAGGGGGTGCTTGGGTGGCTCAGTCGGTTAAGCGTCTGACTCTTGATTTCGGCTCAGGTCATGATCGCAAGGTTTGTGAATTCAAGCCCCACATCGGTAATCCCATGCCTGGGATTCTCTGTCTCCCTCTCTACCTCTCTCTCTCAAACATAAATAAACATTAAAAAACCCACAAAGAGTAGTTGAGAAACACAGGCTATGATTCAGAGAGATTTTTCTACATCTTAATTCTACCTTTACTGGACTTTACCTACATGATCTTGGGCACTCTATCAAAATCTCAGAGCCTTCCCTGTCGAGTGGACAGAAGAATGTCTATTGTGCATGGATACTATAAGGATTTAGAATAATGTGTGCAAAGAGCCTGGCAAGGGGCCTGATAAGGTCCCTGCATGAGCAGGGGTGTGGCAGCGATCCTGATAAGGTAGTCGATAAAAATTAGTTTTCTTCATGTCTTAGCATTACCCTTATTCAACTCCCACGGTGTCTTGTATGCTACAAACTCTCAATCAATGAACCAGGTGTTCCGTTAGTTACTGTTCATTCTATAAATGTTTGCATTTAGAGAAAACAATTAGTAAACAGATAGAAGAAAATATAAGGAAGGGAGGGAGGGTGCAAGGAAGGGAGAACAGGGAAGAGGAAAGAAAGTGAAGAGGTTTCATTCATTCAATAAACATTCTTGAAGGACTACAATGTGCTAGTCGTCATGAAAGCTATACATCGATAACATAGACTCAATCCCTCCCTCCCTGGGGTTTACAGTCTAGCAAGGAAAAAGAGATAATCAGCAATCATACATCAGAATAACAGGGTGTGTATGCATTGAAAAAAGTAAATATTAAGGCGACCAAAAGGATGCAGGATTAGGTAACAGTCGATATGCTTGAGTTCGAATGGTCAAGGAAACTCCTCTAAACAGGTGAAATGAAGCCAAGATCTGAAGATTCAAATTGTAGCAGTTATGATTAGTACTGCTGACGCCATTGTTCACTAAGCCAAGGGTAAAATCATAGGTACCTAATTCAAAAATATTTGTAAACCTCAATGATATTATTCTGAGTTTGTAAACCTCAATGATATTATTCTGAATTAAAATTCAGCTCAGTAATATTTACGCGTTCAGTAAGCATTCACCGTGCACCAGTGTGAATAGATTCAGCCACCCGATGGCTGCAACCAACATGAAACAATTCTTATCAACCTCCACAGAAGAACGAATACATGTGCAAACAGTGCAAATCTCTTCATATCTCTGTTACCACCCTCTAAGTTTGTTTCAACCAGACTTCCTTGTTAACATTAAAGTGATTCCTGTCCATCAATAAATGATCATGGAATGATGTCTTTATTTATCTTGTGCATTTTCTAATTCCCTCTGCTAGAATATAAGCTCTCAAAGGGCAGTGTGATTTTCCGCATGTTTCCCTACTACCTCCCCTGAACCTAGGAAGGCACTTGACATGCGCTAGGCACTCAATAAATTGCTGTTGAGTGAATGAATCAATGCATAGATAACTGTGTTTGCATTTCCCCAAATATATTTGCATTACAACTTGTAATTTCACACTGGGCTTAGTCAATGTTTTTTAACACACTGACACTTACAATCAAGACTCAGAGTCTTACTTATGCTAACAAATGCTGATTCTTCCTAATATACAGTATTGCTTTTCCCAGCTCTGAATATTAGCTTCTCATTCAATCATTATGACAGATATTTCTGAATAAATAAATAGGGTCCCATGTGTAGCGGCGTCTATTGTAAAACTGATCACTTTGATTCTATTTCATTAGGGGCTGGATACAGGATTAGAAACCTTCTGGGAAATAAAGAGCCATCACGAAAGCATACAAATAATTGTAGGAGTGGAACCACACTCTGACAATGGACATGGGTGTCCCCAGCGCGAAAGCCCTGAAAGGGTCAAAAAAGGAGGGGGTCGGAAGTAGAACGTGTGCTCAGGACACTTGAGTGGGGGGTCTCTGGAGTGGTGAATGCCCTTAAAGAACCAATCACAGTTGAATTGGCATGTTTAAGTCATTTTGGCAACGAGGACTGCAACCCTGTCTCCTGAATAAGATACTGCTGCTCTAGCAGAACAAAAGAACCATTAATGCCACCAACTAACCCGTGTAATTCTCATTTACACCTCTTTATTACCTTCCATATACTTCGTGAGAAGCATTACACATTCCATTAATTGTTAACATACACGCAAGTCAAGATCTTTTATTATGCGAGGTCATCAGTCAACGATAACAGAGATATTGATGTATTAGGCTCCTCATCAGAAGTTGAGCAACATTTCCGTTCAAGATGATACATGGACCTTTAAAATGTACTCAATAATACTGAGTCTCAGTATTCCATTGCTTTTCTCTGAATGTGCATTTAGACCTTATACATCTATCTACCCACCCATCCCTTCATTACATATTAGGTATTAATTTTCTACTCTTGGGGCCAGGATCATGCCTGTCTTGTTCCCTTCTGTGTCCCAAGGGCTAGAACACAGTAGGAGCTCAAGAGACTGTTAGGCTTGCAAATAAGTGAGTGAGGATGTGGTTGGCAGAATTCTAAGTCCCCACGCCCTGGTGTTACTCCTGTGGTAATGTCCACTTACGTGGCAAAAGAATTTTGCAGGTGTCGTTAAGGCTAATCCTCAGTCAATCTTAAGAAGGAGACTTAATCTTTTTTTTTTTTAATTTTTTTTTTTCAACGTTTTTTATTTATTTTTGGGACAGAGAGAGACAAAGCATGAACGGGGGAGGGGCAGAGAGAGAGGGAGACACAGAATCGGAAACAGGCTCCAGGCTCCGAGCCATCAGCCCAGAGCCTGACGCGGGGCTCGAACTCACAGACCGCGAGATCGTGACCTGGCTGAAGTCGGACGCTTAACCGACTGCGCCACCCAGGCGCCCCTAGAAGGAGACTTAATCTAATTACATGAGAGTTTTCTATGGCTGAGAATGGAATGGGAAGTCAGTATTTCAAAGCACACTTACTGAGTTTAAAAAAAAAAAACAACTATCCTGAGTTATAATCAATATACAAAGAACTGCACAAATTCATGTGTACAATTTGATATGTTTGAACATAAGCAAACACCCACAATTCCATCACCACAATCAATCATCAATGATAGACATATCCAATACCTCCTAGAATTCCCTGTGTCCCTTCTGGTTTTTTTTTTTTTTTTTTCTATTTGTAAAAAACACTTAACGGGAGATCTACCCTTTTAACAATACTGTGCTGTTATCTCCAGGCACAGCCTTGTACAGCAGATCTCCAGAACTTCCTTATCCAGCAGAACTGGAAGTTTATGTCCATGAAATAACAACTCCTCACTCCCCCCAGCCCCCAGCTTCTGGTAATCACTATTGTAACCTCCACTTTGTCGTGACTTTGACTACTTTAGATACCTCGTGTAAGGGCAATAATGCCGTATCTGTCCGGGGACTGGCTTCTTTCATTTAGCGTAATATCCTCCACATTCATCCATGCTGCAAATGACAAGATTTCCTTCTTTTCATGGCTGAATAATATTCTACTATATCTGTACACTGATGGAGGAAGCAAAGAGAGGACCAGAGAGAGAACCTGGGACTCAGGGTGACCTCTGGCTGACAGCCAGCAAGAAGGCACTACAACCAGTCCTAAAACCCCACGAAACTGAATTCTGTCACCTACCTGAATCAGCTCTTAAGAGGATTCCGACCCCCCACCCCCACCCCAGGGCTCCAGAATAAGACCCCAGCCCAGGGCACACCTTGATTCCAATCTTGTAAAACCCTAATCGAAGAACCCAGTTGAGCCCATCCAGACTTTTGACTTACAGACCTGTGAGATAATGCATAGGTGTTCTTTTAAGCCACATTTGTGGTAACTTGTTACACACCACAGATCTCTACTACTGGAGAAATTGGGGGAAAATAATGGTAGTATAACAACATAGTATTTTGATCTCTTGAAAACTTTACATAAAAATAAATAGAGGGGCACCTGGGCGGCTCAGTCAGTTAAGTGTCTGACTTTGGCTCAGGTCATGACCTCGCAGTTCATGGGTTCCAGCCCTGTGTCAGGCTCTGTGCTGACATCTCAGAGACTGAAGCCTGTTTCAGATTCTGTTTCTCCCTCTCTCTCTGCCCCTCCCCAACTCATACTCACTCTCTCTCTCTCTCTCTCTCTCTCAAAAATAAACTTTTAAAAAATTTTAATTAAAAATAAAAATGACTCAGACTATAGAAATCATGTATCAGAGTTGGTCAACTGGGAAAGAAAGAAAGATCGAAAGAAAGAAACAAACAAACAAACAACAAAAAAAAAAAAAAAAAAGGAAAGAAAAGAAAAAGAAAAGAAAAAAGAAAAGGAATTACCCAAATAGCAAAACCATGAACAACATATACAACAAAAGCAGGTAACGAGGCATTTTAGAAACCCCAAATTTCAAGTAGGAGGGTGGGGACAAGAGCCCTGAGTCTTTGGCGGGTCAGACTCTGCAGAGAAGAAGCAGAGGAAAGAAATGTGGTGTCTGCAGACCTCAGAACAGGAGAAACTCTAGAGAGCCAACAGGAACTCAATGGAAAGCACAGTGGGCCAGCGTGGGGCAGCAGGCAAAACCGGGAATGCCATGATCCCTCTGAGAGCCAGTGAGTGCCAGAGGCCAGTGTGAGCTCAGAGAGGGAGGTTACCCAGGCCACATGAACCCTCAATGGCAACCAGCCAAAATCCCCTTCCAGGATTGGGCCCCACCTCAAGGAGAGTCTACGGGGAAGAGGTTCAAAACTGAAGGTTCAGATAAAAATGAGTGTGGGGGAAGGAGGGAGGTTGGAAGAAGAGCCAGAAAAATCTCAGAAAGGAAGCCACCCTACTTACAATGTACCTAAAAACACAGATGGGGAGGCTCTGTGGGATTGGAAAAAGTATCCCAAACCACATTTCCTTCTCAAAGTTCAGGACAATTAATTTCATATAAAAGTGACAACAGAAAAGTATGGAGGTCAGATCCCTTGCAACATTACAAGAGGGAAAAAAACAGAACCAAGAACCAAGAAGCCAGTTCTTACAGAGATGTGAGAATACCAGAAAGAAATGCCCACAAAACAGATCAAACCGCAGCCTGCTACACTATACAATAAAATTATACAGTATCTGGGGGGGGAAAAAACCCTACACAGCACAAATCCGAATTAGATAACTCAGAAATGAGGTAAAAGAACACAAACAATACTTATAAATAAAAAATATCATTTTAGAAAATGAAAACCAAGATATAAAAATATGTAAGATTAGAACAATGAGCACAAAATTTAGCACAATATATAATGCCTTAAGACGAACAAAAGGCTGAAAAAGAAATTTTTAAAAATTAAAAAGAAACAAAAGGAGATAAAACGTTTAAAAGAGAGGACAAATATTAAAGACAAGCAGAGAAGATTAAAAAAAAAGGAATGGGAAAGGGGATCCCTGAAGGAGAAAACCAATGTAATAAACAAATTCCAAAATATATAATTTAAGAAAAGCTTCCTAAATTTAAACACCATAGATATTTGAAACTAATTATTGAAGAGGTGCACCATGTACCTGAGAAATAGCGAACTGAAAATCTCCAAGACATATTCAAATAAAATCTGTCGGGCTTTCAAGCAAAAGGAATATCGTTAGAACATTTTAAGCAAAAAAGGAAAGTTATTTACAAAGGACAGAAAATCACTGTCATCAGATTTTTTGACAGTAACACTTAATGCCAGAAGAAAATGAAGTACCATGTTTAAGATACTTTAAGGAAAGAAAATGTAAGCTAAGGATTTTATATCTAGCAAAACTGACTTCCACATAGGAAGGGCACAAACTATCATCATGCAGGAACTCGGGGCAAAAATCAGAACCTCTACAAACCACAGAGTTCCAGTGCTTCCCTGTGTGGGGACAAGAGCCACAGTCCTGAGTGGATCGGACTCTGTAGGGAAGAGGCAGAGGAGAGAAATGGGGTGTCTGATGGATGTGAGAATAGAAGAAACCCTTAGTGCTACTTGAAAAATCGAGCAGAAAATGAGCTTCAGACAATCAAAATGACTAGAGGCATCTACAAGAGGACTGGATGGGGATGTGAAACATACAATTCCCTGTAGGCTTGAAGATAAAGGAGGGTTAAGGGGTGGAATGTAGTACGCAGAGAACATGTGCTCAGACCCTATGGATATAATATAATAATAATAATACAAAATGGGTGGAGATATTAAATGGGGAAAACATGTGAAAAATAATTTTAACAGTTTCAAGGAATCATATTGGTTATGGTGGTTCAGTACCGTTATTCCAAGATTGTTGTGTAATCGGACATAAGGAAATGAGTAATTATGAGATATTATCATTTCATCATCCCCTACATCTTTGAGCACCAAAATTCTCCACAAGGAAGAGGAAACGCAGATATAACATAGAAGAGGTTCAGCAAAATCCTGTAGTGCTGAATCTGAATTGGAAGTATCAGTAGAAACTCATATGGTATTTTATCTTCTTCTTGGTTCTTTATTCTGTGAACACCTAAGACCAATGACCAGCCAAATAGAAGGAGCATCCCCAGCACACAGGTTGTGGTCTTGAAGTACCACTTTTAGAGAGCTGGGGCGGGGAGTAGGGGGTATGGAGGAAAGAAGGAAGGCTTCTTCCAGATTTGGAGCAGAAAATGTAGGCGAGTTGAGAACCTCTTATGCCAGGAAGTGAAGGACCTATCAGGGTCACGTCAGAAGGACTCAGGACCCGACTGGAAAAGTCTCCCACTGGCAAAAAAGGAGTAATTTGAGCTTCATTAAGATAATTGCAAAGGATTGAAACCCATCATATTCCTCATTGTGACATAATGACATTAGTAATAATATAATAATAATACTACTAATAAAACTAAATGGTCTCCTAACTAAAGGGAGGATAATGGAGAACCTATTTATTATGCCAAAAGATATATAAATATATATATTTATATATATATATTTATATATATTTATATATTATATATATATTTATATATATTTATATATTATATATATATTATATATTTTATATATATAAAATATATTTTATATATATTATATATATATTTATATATATTATATATATTTATATATATAATATATTTTTTATATATTATAATATTTATATATATATAATATATATTTTATATATATATTATATATATATTTATATATATATAAAATAAGTTATATATATATATATATACATATACATTATATATATATGTATGTATGTAAACAAATCAGCATTTTATAAGCCACAGTGAAAAATCCGATGTAAGCATCATTCTTTAGGCTGTGTCAACAGCTGTGACACTAAAGGAAAGATGACGATCACACATTTCATGCCTCCTGATGAATGGACACACCACCCACCAAAAGCCTTGCCAGAGACGCTGGACCCAAATCTGACCAAGTCTCTAGATTTAAATGTCAATTTGCAGGAAATACAGTGGACACAGGAACATTCTCAGCTGCACCAAGAAGATGCAATCACAAAATCCAGACTGTGGGAAACTACAGGTTAAATGGCCTGGGTCCTCCACAAGTAAACTGCAGCAAAAATAAAGAAATAGAGACGGAACCCGTAGATTCAAAGAAACTTAAAAGACATAATGGCACCAACACAAAAAGAGGCAAGGCCTAGGGATAAACACTTGAGTGATAAAAATAATATAAAAACTCAAGGAGATTACCACTGTGAAAGCCAAGATTAGGAATCAGCAAGTTTTCCTGCAGTAAATATTTTTTAGGCATTGAGGGCCGGACAGCCTCTGTTGCCACCCCTCAACCGTGCCTTTATGACGCAAAAGCAGCCAAAGATAGAAAGTAAATGAATAGGCATGACTGTGTTCTAATAAAACTTTATTTACAAAACAGGTGCAGGCCGATCCCTGTTCAAGATCATAGTTACTGTGGGTCAGAGAGAGGGAATTTGAACTGGGATACAATATATGTATGGGCTTCTGGGGTGACCAGCAGAGTTTTATTTCATGAGCTGAGTGGTTGTTTATTATAAATGTGTTTAGCTTACATTATTGCATTATGCTATATAATTCTTACGTGTGGTTTTGAGTATGTGTTTTATTTTAAAATAAAAAGTAAAATCAAGTGACTCATGCAGACAGTGACTAAAAATCTGCTATTCAGGTTTCCAATGAAAGATGACAATTACTTGCCCTCCGTGTAATATTTCCTCTTCAAAGAGGCCGAGTGAGCTAATGGGAGCCGAGGTAAAGTGTCTGGGCTGCAGTGACACCGCTAGGATTCGATCCCAGTTTCACTAGGACTGACTGTGATGGTTACGTAGGTGTCACCTTGACTAGGGCCACAATACCCAGGTATCTGGTCAAATGCCAGTTTAAATAAATGTCACTGTGGGGCTCCTGGGTGGCTCAGTCGTTTAAGCGTCCAACTTCAGCTCAGGTTATGGTCTCGCGGTTTGTGAGTTCAAGCCCCACGTCGGGCTCTGTGCCGGCAGCTCAGAGCCTGGAGCCTGCTTCGGATTCTGTGTCTCCCTCTCTCTCTCCCCTTCCCCCATTCATGCTCGCTCTCTCTCTCTCTCTCTCTCTCTCTCTCTAAAATAATAAACATTAAAAAAAAATTTTTTTAATGTCCCTGTGAAGGTATCTTTTAGGTATGCTTAACATTTAAAGCAGTAAACTGAGTAAAGGTGGTTACTCTCCATTTGTGGATGGGCCTCACCCAATCAGTTGAAGACCTTAAGAAAGAAGACTGAAGTCACCCGAGGCAGAGGGGCTTCTTCCTGGGCCTGCAGCTGCCAGCCTGCTCTACCTGTTTCGGACTCAGCCCCACAATCTCTTGGGCTAATTCCTTAAAAATACACTTCCTGTTGGTTCTGTTTCTCTGCAAAGCCATGACTAACACACCTAGCCGTGTAACCCTGAATGAGTTACCCACCTCCTCTGTGCTCTGGGTGCTTCATTGCTGAAGTGGGACAATAACTGCAACAGATACCAAACTGTAAAAGGTAGTGTCTTGCCCCACGTGGGAGGAAGCCAATTGATATTTTCCCCCCGTCCTGACATAATAAAGGGATGCCGGGAGGGGCAGCAGCCACCTCGACCACGAAGATGAAAGCCACAGGCTGAGGCATTGCAGACAAGCGAAAGCAAAGGAGCCCGGGACTCTGATGCCACCACTTACCCATCACACCGCTAGGTTGAGCCAGAAAGCCACAATGGTTCAACTTACCACAGCCAACCCTACCCTTCACCTTTGTACTCAAGCAGGAAACAACAGACAGAATAACGAGCTAGCATGTTGTCCTTAGAGCAAATGCCTAGTCATCATCACCATTCTGGGCCGTCCCTCCATGTTGGACATCCTATCGGGGCTCAGTGCCGCTGCAGCCATTCCTCCAGATAATCACCTCAGCCTCAACTCTAGAGGAACGAAAGCATGTCTCTCCCACAGGCAGCCAACAAAAGTCTCAGTCTTGGTCCTCAGTCGTCATAGGAAATGCTGCTCTAGCTTAGACCAGTTAGCACCCAGGCCTGATGCTGATGGTTGGGGTTAGGGTTGCCTGATTTAGCAAATAAAAACACAGGCTGCCCAGTGAAATGTGAATTTCACATACACAATGAATTGTTTTTAATATAATATGTCCCACACGGTATTTGGGAGACAGCTGTACTAAAAAATTATGTGCTGTTTACCTGAAATGCGGATTTCACCGGGTATCCCGTATTTTCGGATGTCCCTAATTGAGGCCCATCACATCTAAATACTTGAACTGGGAGCTGTGATTCATTCAATGAGATTCTGGGGCTGTCTTACTGAAAGCAGGTGACAGGGCAGAAAACGCACACACACACACACACACACACACACACACACACACACTCATAGATGTCCTCTGTAAACATCTCATGTTTCTAAACAAAACAACTTATAGGAACCACAAGCTGAATATCTATAACCTATAGATCTGGGGAGAGAGGGAGGGCCTGAAAAAGCAGGATGTAAAGCATAAAAAAAAAAATCCTACTTGTATCTAAGGTAGATATGATCCAACCACACTGATGTTTATGACAAAAATTTTCTATTTCTTTTCCTCCAGTCATTCAATTGCTGGATGAAACCCCCAATAAGACAGAAAGGAAATCATAGCACAGAGTATAAAGATTCAGAAAGAATATAATTATATGATAGGTGTGTGTGCTGTAAGCTTGCTCATATCTATCTTTCTTAAAAATAGATTGCATAAAGAAAATCTCTGATTTCATTGAAAACAATAATTATGTCAGTTATACCAAGAAAAGGATTACAATACTTAGAATTTGGAATACTCAGTAACTCACAGCTTGGTATTCTGCATATTTGTTGCAAACCGGAATATTCTGGTATGATAAACAGCAATGTGTATATGCGTGTATGTGTTTGTGTGTGCACATTTATGTACATATATGCATATGGCCTTCGCCTGTGATCCAGTTGGATCTAGAAAAATCCATTTTTGAGATATGATAGGATATCATATCTCAATGTGAGTTTCAACAATATCATGTGAGTTTCAATGGTCTTAAATTAGACAGCTCTTAGGATGCCAGGATTCAAGTCCTTTGATTTTATGTAACTGACGCCTTCTGCGCAGTACTTTAGTCAAGCAGGCTCTACAACAATTAAATAAGAACAAAAGGCACCTAGTACTGACATTACGGCAAATATATATAGGATGTACGCTTAATTGTCTCCGCCTGTATAAATTCCACTAACAGCCTAAGCAGAGCCTCAATTCTCTTGTCCTTTGTGCAGACTCAAGCTCTGTGATCACGGTGAGATTAGATGCAGCTCTTTCAAAAATGTGGTGTTTCAAAATGGACAAAAGAATTTGATATATGACAACTGAAAACTGTTTTTGTTCTAAAAAGAAGCTCGAAGGAAATCTGTTTTCAAAACCACCTCGTTGAATGGGGAAGATGGCATTATTCATGTATTTCTTCTATGTTTCCATTCCTTTATCCTGTGTTAACTGAGCAGCTATTTTGCGCCAAGCACTAAGCACTGGGGACATGGGACGGTGTGGGGTATGCCGGCTACCCTTCTGAGAAGAGACGACCCCACCCCAGTCTTCCAGGCTGGTCACTTCCACAGCCCCTGAAGTGTTTCACATGTTTTGGCCTCCCGTTCACTGAAAAATGCTAAGAGGAACTTCTTGGAGGGAGGTATGTTTTGCCTTTGTTGTCCAAATGCTAGTATGGTCCCCTCTTGTACACAGCATTATTTGAGATGAGACGCAGATGCACATTTTAAAAATTTCATTAGCTAGATATATTTCGTATCGGTGCGTACCTTTTATACCTGTTGCCATTTCTATTTCCTTTTACAATAGATTTCCCTGATTCGAGACAGGGTTAGAGACAAAGGTGAAGTAAAAGATAACACGGGGGGCACGTGGATGGGCAGCCTGACTTTCAGGGACTCACGAGCGGGAAACGCTGTCTTATGTCGCTCGGGGGACCCCAGAGAGAATCCTGCTGGAATTTCTCCTGGTGTGTCTGCTGGTGCCGAGATGCCCTTCATTTGGGGACAAAGTCACAAGATCCTTTGGCAGATACTGCAAGGTAAGATGACGCTTGGAGGAAAGCGTAAAACTGGGCGACGCCAGGCTTCCTGGTGTTTTTAGGGGATGCCACTGGAGACCTGAAAGGTGTCTGGGAAGGGGTTAAAGGGCAAAGAGGAGCAGTGGGCAGGTGAGCCCTGGTGAGCACTGAGTGCAATCATACAGTGATGCTTAGGGCGACCAAAAGGATCTAGAACGTTCTTGGTGCTTTATGGAGAGCAAAGTGCTTTGCACGCTTCCTTCAATCTCCCTAAATGATAAAACCATGAAGCGGTACATTGTACATTTGAGGACATATATGACCAGAGTCATTTAGTAACTTGCCCCAAATCACTCAGCCACGCCAACTTGAATCCAAAAGTCAGTTCTCTAATTACCTAGTCTGTCTTACAGTAAAAGATGTAAAGGAACGTGATTCATCTACTTGATGGACCACTGCAGCCCTTTGCTACTCTCCCGTGGGCCACAGACCAGCAACAGTGGTATCACCTGGGAGCTTATTAGAAATGCGGTATCTCAGGCCCCACGCCAGACCTGCTGAATCAAAATCCGCATTTCACAGAGCTCCCAGGTGGTCCATGTGCACGTTAAAGTCCGAGAAGCACTGCTGAAACCTTTTCTCCATTCATCCAAGACAGGAAACTGACTTAAAAAAAAAAAAAATCAAGAATAAAATCGCAGACGGGACGGGTACGAACCTCCACGGACAAGGGCGGGAAGAAGGAGGGAGGGAAGGAACAGAGGGAGGGAAGAAAAGAATGAAAGGACTAATCACCTAGCAATCTGGAAAATATAGACCGTACTTCAGAAAACACTGTGGAAATATCCTTTTCCTCTTCTCATTTTGAGCAGGGATGTTTCATATTTCTCAGGAAAGGGGGCAAAAAGCCAGAGCACGCATACACCGTATAGGTGCAGTTTGAATGTGCCACAGAGCCCCCAGCGCCTAATGAAAGCCTTTTAAGTAAATCTCACGGAGCTCTAATCTCGCGGAGCCCATCCGTGTTCTTCTCTGCTGTTCTTATTTAATTTTTAATAAGAACACTTCCATGCGGCTCGAAAGCACGGCTCAATTAAGAAATATTCCTACCAGGCATCTCTGAAATCTTTCGGCATTCTCTTCCTTCTGTTTCTTGATGACCCTCGGTTTGGTTGCAGAGGGTGGTTTATGGGGAGGGGGGGAGCAACGAAAGCTTATTTTTTAATTGCAAGTTCAATTTCACAGTGTTCCTTGTGGGGTGGCAAGACTGATTTTCAAAGACAGAGCCGCAACTTGTTCATCTGCTGCCAGAAGGCTACAGAGGAATATCTTAGGATTGTATTTTGAAATTTCGAGTGGCATCTTTGATCTGATTCCTTAGGTATTAGATGCCCTTGAAGTTATATCGAGGTCATGAGAAATAATTCTGAATGAAACAATTGTTTCTGAATCCTATAACCCCAACTACAAGTATCTTAAAAGTAATCTAAATTTGAGTCTCTTGTAATGCTTAAGGTTTATAACGGAAGAAATACCCGCCTGGGTCTTCCTGGCAAAATTTACCTAGCATTAACGTTTCCTTTCCAAAGACCGGTTTCTGAAGATTTAAATCTAGCCACAAGTTTTCACTATATGCTCATATTTTTCAGCTGAGAATTCACGGTCTCATCTATATCAGTGTATTTATACATCAAGCACATACACGCATGCACGTGTGTGTGTGCACACAGCAACGATAAATGGTACTGCCCGCGTTGGTTAGTTTCGAAAGCACAAAAGAATAATGTTTAATGTACATAATTATGTATTCATTATTTTCATCTGTAATCCATTCTCTGCCTGACATGTAAGCAGTCTTACTAAACTAGGCTTAATATAAATGGGACGATTATATACAGAATCATGAGGGGAGAAAAACAGGTAAAATAGCATTAAGACAGACATCACCATACATCAGAGCTACTGCTCCACTGACCATCAATTTTAACTTTGTCTATCCTCATGGCAAAGACAAAAAGAAAACATACTTTACTCTATGTCTCATACTTCATCACAGGAAAAACCATACAAATGCATCACAAGTAAAATGTTTTCACGCCCAAAGGAAATTTTCACATGGATCTATATTTTGGGGACCTCAAGCAACCTAACAGCCAATGTCTTCAAATTCGGCTGCACGAAAGACAAAATACAGCAATACGGATTTCTGTTTGGACAATCCTTGTAAGAATATCTCACAGAAAGAGGGGACTTCTGTAGGTAGGTGAGGTAATGCTATCCAAAGTTTATATAATGGGGAGATGTCACTGATCTTGGAGTGGATCTTACAAAATGTTGAATCCTCCCTTCAAATACCAGGGGTACCTGGTAAATTCATCAAGGCTACTTCCCAGTTTAGTGAAAGCGCTAACATTCCAGTTGACTTTGCCAGAGACGCAGTGTCTTTAGGAAGCAAACATTTCAAAGGCATGATTAAACTTCCTGCAGGAAGAATTTAGGAGCTTGAAAGATCATTTAACTCAGACACAAAGCATCTTTTTAAAAATAAGTTTACTGACAATGTTTATTACACAAAATTTACCCACTTCAATGATTTTTAGTAAATTTACCAAAGTGTGCAACTATCGCCATAATCTAGTGACAGAATGTTTGTCACCCCAAAGTGCGCACGTACAGTTCACCTCTACTCCCTCCCCCTATCCTAGGCAATTGCTAACCTACTTTCTGCCTTTTTTTAATTTGCTTTTTTGATATTGCATATGGCTGACTTCTTTCGCTTTGCATGATGTTTTTGAGATTCGACCAAGTCCTAGCATGCATCAGGACTTACTTCCTTTTTACTGCCAAATAATATTCCACTGTGTGGATATACCACATTGTCTCCATTCACCAGTTGCTAGACATCTGGGTTGTTTCTAACGTTAGCCATAGTGACGCTTCCCAGTTTCCAGAGTCGTGCGACATGCCAGAGATAAATTAGGAACAAGTTTTGCCAAATCATAAATAATTTTCTGCACACCCCCTGTTTTCCCTCTGCCCCTTAGCTAATGTTTAATCATTGCAAGAGCTGATACTTATTCAAGCCTTAGGATATTTGAAGCTTATTATGAGTTCACGTCTGAACCCTCTGGCAATTAATTACTCAAGATCGTGCAGCTGGGAGCGCGTAATAGAAGGGCTCGAAACTTAGCCGTTGGACTCTCGAGGCTGTATGTGGTCATGGTACACCACTGCCTCTTCATATCTCCATGCTGACCTCCCTTCCTCAGGGAAAGTCTCTTCCTGTTCCCCCAACAGCTTAGACTCCTGTTAAATGTCACGTACACCTCTGTGCTTCTACAGGACATCCTGGTAATTAACATTTCACGGCCCTATTTCCTTCCAGGCTGTAGGTTCCAGGAAGACAGGGAATTAGACTCAGCTCCTTTTCCACCCCCCTCTGTTTTACCCTAGCCTTATTCGGGTCCAGTATAGGCATTCAACAAACATGTGTGAAACAAATGAGTCATTTTTCATTAGCATAACCTCCTAAAGTTCACACCAGGATAAGTTCGATAGTTGCCAAGCATTTCCAAAAAAACAGTATGAGATTTCTACTTTAGTTAGATCATTGAGCATAAGCACTTAAATATTGGAACACACTTGCTACATACAAAACTTTGATTTTGGAATATTTTGATGATAAGCAGAGCCCTTTAAAGTGAATTAACCGATGGGTTGGTTTCCCTTAATGGGGTTGAAACACCAAAACCATGCCATGATCTTAAGAGAGGATGCTGTCTTTCCTGGTTATCAGTAAGAAATGCTTTTCCTATACTCCTCAGTTTTGTTCTATTTGGGCCCTATCATACTTTGTTGGGGGATGGGGGGAATCTGTCCTGTACATTGTATAATGCTTAGCAGCATCTCTGGTCTCTACCCACTAGATGCCCGTAGCACCTGCCCTTCACCCCCACCCCAGGTGACAATCAAGAATGTCTGCAGGTATTTGCCACATGTCTCCCGGAGGGCAGACTTGCCTCAGTCGGGAACCACCAGTCTTGGCATTTTTCCGAGTATATCACATGTATTAGCTCATCGACTCCTAACAACCCCGTGAGGTAGGTATCATCATCATCCCCATTTCAGAGAGTAAAACAAAACAAAACCAACTTTGCCACTGCAACTTTAAGGAAATTACCCAAGGTCACAGAATTCACTCTCTACTGCCTGTTGCTGGTTAGAGGGGAACCCTGCGGTCACTCGTAGCTGCATGAAGGCAGGGGACAGGAATAGCACATCTGGCTGATTCTAATCCCAATCCATTGCCTTCCTATAGTAAATGAGTAAATCCATGTTACTGGCTTAGAACATGCCTGGGACACAGTAAGAGCTACCTCAGTGACAGCTGTTGTAAACATTATTATTCCCTGGGTCTGAGCACGTTGCCGCTCAAATGAAACCTGGGTTGATTAACAAGAGAGAAGCTTGGGCTAGATGTCACTCTAGAACATATTCTATAATAGCATGTGACACTGTCAGCGGCACCCCCATTTTCTAAAGCCAGGGGATCAATTTCATATAATAGCTCTACTAAGATATTGAAACATAAGTAAAATAGGAAGGCAGTTAATAGCCCTCTCATATCTTATATCATTTCAAACTGGAAATCCATCCATCATAAGAACTTAACTGTTTACTGTGAGTTTAGAAGTAATAAAATGTCACAGGCTTTAGGAAGCATTAAAAGCTTGTGCTTTATTCAAAGAATATTCAACATACTTCATCCATTCCTTCTGTTCACGAAGCCAAAAACCGAGGAGAAAATCATGATGCAGATAGAAACAGATGCTATCTCTCCCCAGCCACTTGCCCACTAGAGTAAGGACTAGGGACTGAAAATTGTGCCCAAACCAATGAACAAGAATTTACTTATTCATTTAACTACATACATGTATGCAGTTGTCTATACATTGGAATATGTGCGTGTGTGGGTTGAGCTCACACTCTGAATCAGACAGAGTTCAAGATACTGAGCGTAGAGCGGTAAGAAAACCAGACAAAATTGCCTCCCCTCGTGGAGTTTACATGGTAGTGAGAGACAGAAAATGCACAAGATAAGTATAACCACCTAGGTTTTGAACTTGGATGGAAAGAGCCCATTATATTCTGGCTTCCTTCCTTGATGATATGGAAACAAAAGCTTAGCTGAGGTTGATGAAGGCTGGGAGAATGTTACAGACAACATCAAGCCAAAAAATGCTGATGAACCCCTCATCTTATAAATAAGAAAACTGAGCCCAAGACAAAAGTGCTTTGCCCACGGTTACTGCGTAGGAACCAGAAACCTTTCTGACACAAAAAACCAAAACAGATGGAAATACTCCAATTGAACTCATTTACACCAAAAGGAGAGTAATTTGGCTCCTACAGCTGGCATGTCCAATGGGTAAATCTGGGTTTCACGTAAACTCCAGGGCTTCAGAGTATATTGTTGGGACCCTGACTCTCCACACATCTCTCAGTTCTATTTCCTTCTCTGATGGTTTCACTCTCACTGAAGCTCACCCTGGAAGTTCACAAAAATGACCCCTGGCAGTTCCTGACCACCAGGCAATGTAACATGGTCTCCAAGAGTTCAGCTCGGCAGCTGACAAATTTCAGATCCCAGCTCTATCATTTGCAAGCCGTGTGACCTCACGCATATTCCTTTACCTCCTGGGGCCTCAGTGTTTCCATCTGTGAAATGGGGACAAATATGGGTACATATAAGACAGGGTTGCCGTAAAGACTGAAGGTTGTTGTATGTGAAACTATTCACATAATAGTGTGTTCTGCAAGCAGTGCCTGGCAGACGGTAAGTACTCAGGCATCTATTACTGTTGACAGTTTACCAGTTCCAGTGGGAAGAGCTTCTCCTTTCTCAGGAACTCATACTAGGCAGGAAAGGGAATTCTTCCCGCGAGGGGTTGTGTGCTTGTTCCTGAGCCACTGGAGCTGAGGTGGTAGGACACTCCCACTGGCCAGGCCCCGGTCATGGTCCACACTGCAGCCATGGATGTAGGAAGATGAATGAGTCCTGTAGAATCCCACAAATTGCAAATGAGGGGAAATGGATTCCCCCGAAGAACAGGGGGATGCTAGGCTGACAGGCAAAAGAGCTATTCATTCCAGAGGACGTTGGACACGTAGGGGACTGAGACATGGGGGGGGGGGGGGGGGCGGTGACATGCCAGAAGTTACCAGTGAAAATACACTTCATGTCAGTACAAGGATGGATGCCCTGGGAAACAAAACCAAGTTTAACTAACGTTTCCTCTAACGTCGTTGTTTTGGGGGTAACATTTTGGCGGGAGGTGCTAGGGTGTTGACTTTGTGGTTACGTTTCTTTCGGAGAGCTGGCTATTATTTTGCCCATTTTCTCTGTCCAAACTTTTGGGGGCAATTCCTGAAACTTGATTTTATAGCTAATGTGACAAACTGGTTTTTACGTGGGACAAAATTGACTCTCAGATGGCCTCATTTCACCCCACAAATTTTGTCAAAGTGAAAGTAAGTTGTCCAGTGTTTAAGAATAAAGAGACTTCTGGGGCACCTGGGTGGCTCAGTTGGTCAAGCGTGTGTTTGACTCTTACTTTTGCTCAGGTCATGATCTCACAGCTCATGAGATTGAGCCCCACGCTGTCAGTGTGGACCCTGCTTGGGATTCTCTCTCTCTCTTCTCTTTGTCTTTCTCTCTTTGTCTCCCTCCCTCCCCCACCTCTCTCCCTGTCTCTCTCAAAATAAATTTTTACAAAAGGATAAAGAGACTTCAAATTAATCACAAATTTCTGGTTCTTCCCTTGACAAATTTAGACACTTGTGCACTTTGGGACTGAATTCCCACACGGACATGGATGGAGTTGAGTTGCTCCTTTGGACAAAGTTGGTATATTCTAATGTCTTGCTGCTCAAAGCGTGACCCATGGGAACTTGTTAGAAAGGCACAATCTCGGGCCCCCATTCTGGATCAGCACGAACAACATCTCCTGGGTAGTTGAAGGCACATTTGAGCGTGGGAAGCACTGTACTGTCCACATTTGGGCCTCACCCACTTCCCTCATTGACGGTCATGACCAAGAGAGTGGTGGGGCAAGAGGAGGGATGGAGGGCATGAAATGTAAGAAGGCCTCGTTCTCAGGCTCAGGCCAATGCCTCACCTCACGGTGTCCAAACGCAACATTAACTCACACACCCTGAGAGTGCACATCGCCTTCAGTTGTGTGCCTTAGACACATCTCTTGCCTGACTCCAGTCCTGGCCCCGTAGAGGGCCTTTCACTTAACTGTCAATGGCCTATTTCCATAGCGCTAGGAACAGAAGGCGACACGGAAACATCTAGCACAACTCCATATTTTTGTAATTGGAAAACCTAATGCTGAAAAAACCTAATACCTCGGGGATGCAAATGGCCCCGAGTTGAGCGTCTGATCAATGGCAGAGGAGAAAACCCAGGGGTCCTGTCATTAGGGCCACTTCCTACCACGCCCAGCGGCCCCTCTCCCCCGCTGGCCGCAGCTTCTGGATCCGCTTGTAGAAAAGTGACAAGGTCCTGGAAGTAGGTTAAGGATTGTGAAAGTACCATGTTTATTCCTTAACCAACAGATCATTACAAATGGTTGCTTGTTGATCAATAACCTGGTGGCCTAAGTAACACGGATATCCTTAAAGGAACTCGAGAGGGTATTTTCTTTTACTTGATGAGAAAGTCAATTTTTAAAATAATCAAAGGCAAAGATTTCCTAGGTTCCACACCAAATCCATACAGGGGGTCGGGGGGGGGGGGGAACGATAAATTGGCCTTGATCAAAATTAAGCAAGATGCTATGAGGAGAATAAAAAGACAAGCTTTTGACAGAAAAGAAATACTTGGAAATCATGTATCCGATGAAAGGCTTGGATCCAGAGTCCATGAAGAATACCCAAAATGCAATCATCAGAAGGCAGACTAACACAAAAAGTGGGCAAACGATTTCAAGAACTGCTTCACCAAGAAGACATATGGAAGGATTGCAAACCAACATGTGAAAAGTTGTGCTGGTCATTAGGGACCAGAAATTAAAATTTCAAAGAAGTACATAACTGTTTAAACATCTAAAATTATCAAGCTGGCCAAACTAAGTGTTGTTGATGGACTCACACTACACGGCCGGTGGGAATACAAAGTAACTGAATATCAATTATACCTCAATTTTTAAAAAATATATATACTAAGAGAACAATAACAACAAATATTCTTTTCCTTTTTTTTTTAATTTTTTAATGCTTACTTATTTTTGAGAGAGACAGACAGACAGACGGAGCATGAGCAGGGGAGGGCCAGAGAGAGGGAGACACAGAATCTGAAGCAGGCTCCAGGCTCTGAGCTGTCAGCACAGAGCCCAATATGGGGCTCAAACTTGTGAACCACGAGATCATGACCCAAGCCAGTTGGACGCTTAACCGACTGAGCCACCCAGGCACCCCACGGCTGTTTCTTTAAACACAACATACCATGTGTCTACTGCCCAGAGATTTCACATTCACTGTTCCCTCTGCCTGTAATGCTTTTCCCCAGAGATTCAAAAAGCTTGTTTCTCAATACCTTTTCTGTCTTTGCTCAAATGTCACATACTCTACATACGAGCTTACTTCATCCCTTCCCCCAGAGCTCCCTTTCCCTATCCCCAGCTGTATCTTCCTGCTCCCCACTTAGTATCTGGCATACTATCTATTTTGTGTCTTTATCTACTTAAACACCTGCCTCTGCCCTCAGAATGTAAGCTCTCTGGGAGCCAGGAACTGTTGACTGTTTTTATTCAGGGCTCTATTTCCAGTGCCTGGAATGATACCTAGCAGGTATTAGAAGCTCAGTAGTATTTGCCGAATATTGATCCAGTTAGGTCTTTAACTTTCAGGGGCTCACAGGCACCTTACAGTGGCATTTTGGCACCTCCCCGGCAGGTATGTATTCTGAGACTCCACTATGAGAAAAAGTCACCGACCGAAATTCTTTTTGAGTTACCAGCTCACACAACATTCGAAACCCCAGAGTACGTATGTGAGAATAGACGCAACAGCATTTTATAAGCCGCAAATCACTACATTATTTTTTTAAGTAATCTCTATGTCCAGCGTGGGCCTCAAACTCATGACCTCGAGATCAAGAGCCACACAGGGTGACTTAATTCTGAGCAAGTCACTTCTACGTGTCTGGACCTCACTTAACCCACCTGTAAAATAGCGGTTTAAACTCAACAATGTCTAGAATCTTTAGGGCAGTTCAGCTTAGTGCCAGAGAATATAGATGGTTACCAGACAGACCTGGGTTCAAGTCTTGGCCATGCCCCAAACCCCCCACAGATCTTGGGAAGTCACTTAACTTCTCTCAGCCTCACTCTCTACACCTGTAAAATGGGGGCAAAAAAAATGTCCCTGCCTCTTTGGAAACCATTAAGAATAAAATGAGAGGGGGGCGCCTGGGTGGCGCAGTCGGTTAAGCGTCCGACTTCGGCCAGGTCACGATCTCGCGGTCCGTGAGTTCGAGCCCCGCGTCGGGCTCTGGGCTGATGGCTCGGAGCCTGGAGCCTGTTTCCGATTCTGTGTCTCCCTCTCTCTCTGCCCCTCCCCCGTTCATGCTCTGTCTCTCTCTGTCCCAAAAATAAAAAAAATAAAAAACGTTGAAAAAAAAAATTAAAAAAAAAAAAAAAAGAATAAAATGAGAGGGGCTCCTGGGTGACTCAGTTGGTTAAGCTTCCAACTCTTGAGTTTGACTCACAGTTCCTGAGATCTAGCCCCATGTCACGATCCATGCTGTTAGCGTTAACAGCCTGCTTGGGATTCTCCCTCTCCCTCTCTCTCTGCCCCTCCCCCAATCCCTCACTCTCTCTCTCTCTCTCTCTCTCTCTCAAAATAAATAAATAAACTTAAAAAAAAAGAGTAAAATGAGATAGTACCTGAAAACCACCAGGCATACAGTAAGTATTCAAAAAGTGAAATGTATTATAGCATTGTATTTTCCCTTTTTTCCCATCTTTAACACAATGTCACTTTTATTGGATATTCCAGTCCCTTCTACCTTCTACGAGAATTTCATTTCAATTTTAATTCAAATACTTCTAAACCTTGAAAGTGAATGAATTAAAGCTGCTAGCCAGTAAAACTCAATTCAGTATAAATGCTCCCAGGTAGAAAGTTTCCAAAAACCATTGAGCCCCACCCACCCATCTGGGCCTGGAGAGTCAGAAAGTTGAACCACATCACATACTGCTCTATTTTAAATGCCACAATGAACCGTACAGGCCTAACTGCAATTAAATAGTCCCTGCTGACCACTGAATATATAGTACATCATGTTCAAGAGAGGCAAAACTGTCAGATTAGTGGAAATTCATTTTGGGATTGCTGGGTAATTTCAAGAGCTGACAGCCAAAGAAAAATCCATGATCCCCTGTGTGTACCAGCATATATCACTCTTTAACAGCAGCTGTTTGGGAACTCATAATGCAGCAGTCTTCCTGATTCCAAAGTTCACTTCCAGAACAAAGTTGGAAAAAAAAAATGTGAGTGATGAGATCATCGTTTTAAACGGTAAAAAAAAAAAAAAGGAGAGAGACCCTTCTTGTACCAATCTTATCTAAACAAATTGGAAGTGGGCTTCTAAAGCTGGCATAGGCTTTGGAAGCCAGTCACTTCTGAGCTGAGGACTGGGGGCTCTCACCCAGGTAACCGTTCTGGACATTAGTTCCGGACAAGCGTTCGGGACATTGGTTCAGAACTCTAAATGGGAACTTGTTGCTTGGAGTCCTTTGTCTGAATGTACATTTTTTTCAGATAGTTTTCTCAAAGTCACTTGGCCCTAGATAGGAGTCTTCAAACTCTCCCCAAGAAGATACTTCCTAGGTGAGAATTTTTTGATGGGCAAAAAACATTTCACTTAGTCGATAAGCCCTGGAGGGCTAACGAACATGTATGAACTGTTCGCTGTGTCCCAGGCACGGTGCTAAATACCGTAGCCCTACGGCACTCTTCTAATGCTTCTTTGGAGCTTCTGAAGTCTGCGTTCTTGTACCCACTATGCAGACGAAGAAGCTAAGGCTTGGAAAACACGGCACTAGGACTGTGATCCTAGCACCAGTACAGTAGATTGGATTCTAGGCCATCTACTCTAGAGGAGAAGTCCCCAACAGGGGTCATTTCACACACACACACACACACACACACACACACACACACGCCCCAGAGGACATCAGGCAACGTCTGGTCGTTGCAACTGCACGTTGCAAACAAAGGCTGCTGAACATCCTATAATGTGATGGAGAAGCATCCAGCCCCATATCTCAACAGTTCTGGGAAACGTTCCTCTAAGACAGTGATTCTGAAGTGTGGCCCCTGGACCATCAGTATGAGCATCGCCTGGGATCTTGCTAGAAATGCAAAATATAGGGCTCCACCCCCAGATCCAGTGAGTGGGTTAGTGGCAGCCACTTGCGTTTTCTCGAGCCCTCCAGGTGATTCTGATGTAGACCAAAGTCGAAGAAAACCCCTATTTTAGGGCCATCTGAACATGTGGACTGAGCTCTGTTGCTCACCCTAAAAGCTTACAAAACCTGAAAAACAAACCACAATGAACATCAAGGCCTTTGGTTTGTCGAATGCTACCCCCATCAGAATTCTAGATCAGCCACACCCCCTTCCTTGTTTCTGAGGCTACTATAAGAAAGCCACTAGCCTGTCCAGGAGCTTCCCAGTGATGTGCAGAAACCAGACAGAATGCTGGTGAGTTCTTCGGGAGCATCTACAGTCCCCTTCTCAATGCTTCTCGGGTCACTAAGATACTCTTTTTAGCAACCTATCAGTGAACATATATCGGCCCCCCACTTAAGGCAGGTCCTGGGAGAAGGGCTCATACATGCAGCATCTCAATTATTATCGCTAAAAGGGACAATGATGAATACCGTTTCTGGAGGACTTTTCATGTGCCAGACACTTTACCTACGTCATCTCATTCCTCACTATGGCCCAGAGGTTAGGTTTTATAATCACGCCCATTTTAGAGATGAAGAAACTGAGGCTTATGTTGGGGATGTTCTATTAGATACAGACATGCTCTAACGGGGTCGCCAAATTCCAGTGTCAACCTTAGGGTTGACAGGAAAAGAGCACCAGGCTGCAGTGAATGGAAATTGTGCCACTAACGACAGCTTCTTCCTTGTTCGTAAAATGGAACGTTTAAATTAAAGCAACTCTAACTTCCTTCCACATCTAACCAGTTACGAATCATGGTGGTCATAATTGCTCTGTTTTCTCGGGATCAGTGCAATGAACACTGTAACTATTGCCGTTGATGCTTACACTGATTTCATTACCTTGTACTGATATCAATTTCATTGATACAGCGTCGGAAACTTTTCCCCGTGCTTTTCCAACCATGATCTCCATTCACTTCACCACTGTTTTGTGAGGTACGTGGAAGGCATGTTGAGTTCGTGTGATATTTGGCCACTGGAATGGTATGTGGGTAGCGAACATTTATTGTATCCTTGCCACGTGCCTGGCAAGTGCTAAATGCTTTATAATCCTTCTCCTTTACCCTCAGGGTGACCCTCTGAGACGAGCATGACTCTCCCCACTTCGTAGATGAGAAAACCAAGGCGCTGAGAGGAGTCAGGACCCAGGAAGAAAAGCCATCGGTGCTGGACCCGTGTTTGACCCAACGCCTGACCGCCCCCAAGCCCAAGATCTTAGCCTCAGAGGCACAGAGAGAGCTGACATCCCTAATGAAATTTATCACGATGGAGCCTAGAATTAAGTCCAAGCCCCTGCCTCCCATCCTGTGGTCCTGCTTCTAGAGCATAAGTAGACTCCAATCTTTTATTCTGGGGCTGTGGGTGGGCATGGAATCAGGGGCCGGATCATCCTTGCCAGGACGGCAAAGACGCTCACCTCCACCCTGCTGTCTGTGTGGGGGCGGGGCGGGGGCGGATCTGCACGGCGCTTGCTCCCTTTAAACGGATGCACGAGCCCCTTGGGAGATGAAGCTCGTTGGTTCTGTCACTCGTGAGTAATGCACCATAGCTCCCTGGTGGGGAAAATGCCAGATTATACAATAGCATGCTTTGGTGTGCAGCTGTCTTTAGAATAACAAATCCCCTCTTCTGCTTGTGAGCATTACGCTTTAATAAAAACCAAAATAGTGGCCACAAATCCCAGCTCTAGCTAAAGGGCATGCCTTGTAAATTCATGTTGGTTACACCCCTCACCACGCCTCGCCCCCCAAAACACACACCTTTCATAATTCACAGGGAACGGCCCAGCCTGTGGCTTTATTCACCTTTGGTTTTTGGAGGGGGCTATATAAAAGGGAGCAACGTTTCTCAGCCTCAGCACTACTGACAGGTGACGTTTGGGGCTGGATAATTCTTTGTTGGGGTGCTGGGGATGGGAAGACTGCCCTGTTCATTGTAGGATGTTCACCAGCCTCCGTGACCTCCACCCAGCAGGTGAAAGAAGCCCCCGACTCCAGTTGTGACAACCAAAAACATCTCCAGACATTGCCAAATGTCCCCGGGGTGGGGGTGGGGGGTGCAAAACTGCCCACCCTTTGAGGGACCCCCCCCCCATGTCAACTAGAAAACAATTAGCGAACAGTGTCGTGCGTGGGCGTTAGGAGAATTCATGCCTCACAGGTGAAACCCTCCTTTCCTAAAGAAAAACACGAATATATTCATCCCCGGAAGGAAGCACTGGGTCCCAACAGTGTGCGACATAAAACAGATCTCCTGCAGTGATCCGAGCTCAGCGGAGCCCTTTCCAACCACCGGCCTTTTGGGAGAGCTGCGGGTTCCGCACACTCCCGGCAAAGCTGGGCCCGGAAGGCGGCAGTGGAGACTGCTGGAGGCGGAGGCCCTTCTCCCCGAGCTCACGTCTCCACTGCGCTCACGCCAACGTCACCCGTTCCAAACTTAGAGGTGAAAGCTCGCAGGTGAGACCGGCGAGTGGAGCGACAGGTTGGAAATAGCACGCTCAGGGGAGGCAGAGAGGATGCGTTTCCTCCCTGCCTGCCTTGGGTGGGGGCATGGTGGCAACAAACGGGGGCACTTTTCTTCGCAAGGGGACACTAAATCGGTGCTCACCTCCGGGCACCCTATTTCAGAGGCTCAGTAACCCGCCCCCCCCCGCCCCCCGAAAGGTAGTGTCTGTCCACAGAGGTTTAAAAAATGTGGGGTCTTGCCCACATTGAAAAACTGCGATATTGCTTGTAAAAAATGCAGGTGTCAGACTTCTCAAGAAAAATAGGCAGTTCCGGGTGCCTTAGGCAGGCGAGTCTGCAGGGCAACCGTGATGAGCTGGGGCTGGGTGGTGGCGCCTCCTGTCGGCAGGGAAAGCATGTGGCAGTTCACCGCAGAAGGGCGGACCCACTCTTCATTTTAAGGTTTTTGTTTTTTTAATGTTTATTTATTTTGAGAGAGAGACAGAGCACTAGCCGGAGAGGGGCACAGAGAGAGAGACAGAGCGAGACACAGGATCTGAAGCAGGGTCAAGGCACAGAGCCTGACACGGGGCTCGAACCCACAAAGCACGAGGTCATGCCCTGAGCCCAAGTCAGCAGGCTACTCATTTCACACCTGTCTGATGGGATTCCGCAGACGACTGATTTAAGTGCCCCTCCTCTTTTTATTTACTCATTTTTAATGTTTTTAACGTTTTTTATTGTATTTTTGAGAGAGACAGAACGTAGTGGGGGAGGGGTGGAGAGAGAGGGAGCCACAGAATCCGAAGCAGGTTCCAGGCTCCGCGCTGTCAGCACAGAGCAGGACCCAACTCACAACTGTGAGCTCACGACCGGAGCCCAAGTCGGTCACTCGACTGACTGAGCCACCCAGGCTCAGTTGAGCGCCCCAGCCCTCCTCTTTGTTTTTAACATGTGCTGTAGTAGACGGTGTTGGATATGTTAAAATACATTCAACGCATATATAATTTAGGAAGCATAACAAAACCAGCATCCGTGAATCTGCCACCTAAATTTAAAACAGAACATTACCTTGAATATGCTCATTATTTTCTCTCCCCCTCTCAGGTACACGTTATTCTGAATTTTGCGTTTGTCACTCTCCTATCTTTTTTGTATTTCGTTGCATCACGCACGGAGGCATCTCTAAATGATACGAGACTCAGTCTTGCTTGTGTCTGAGCTTTATAAAAACAGCACCCTAGGGTGTGTAGTCTTAGGTAACTTGTTTTTATCCCTCCCCTGTTTGCTTCTAAGACGCATCCACATTGTTGCACGTGGCTGTGGCTCTTTCATTGTTCACTGCCGTATAAGCCTCCACCACTCTGGGATTTACTTATTCCTTGCTTCATGTGGTTCCTGGCCCCTGCATTTCGCCTGACTTGCTCCTTCCCAGGGATCAGCTTTAGAATGACACTTTCTCAGATGGTCTCAGCTGCCATCCATCAAAAAGGATATGCTTTTGGGGCACTTGGGTGGCTCGGTTGGTTTAGCATCTGACTTCAGTTCAGGTCATGATCTCATGTTTCGTGAGTTCGAGCCCCACATCTCTGTGCTGACAGTGTGGAGCCTGGAGCCTGCTTGGGATTCTGTGTCTCCCTCTCTCTGTGTCCCTCCCCCGCTCATGCTCTGTTTCTCTCTCTGTGTCAAAAATAAATAAAACTAAAAAAAATTAACAAAAATTTTTTGTGCCCTTGACACAAAAAAAGGATATGCTCTCTTGTTCTTTTTTTTCCCTTAACTTTAATTCCAGTATAGTTTACAGTTTGTTTCAGGCGTACAACATAGTGATTCAACAATTCCATGCATCACCCAGAGCTCATCACAAGTGCCCTCCCGCATCCCCATCACCTATGTCGCCCACCTCCCGTCTGGTGACCGTCCGTGTGTCCTCTATAGGTACGACTCTGTTTCTTGGTTTCTCTCACTCTCGCTCTCTCCTTCTTCCTTTGTTCATCTGTTTTGTTTCTTCCATTCCCCAAAAGAGTGCAATCACATGGTACTTGTCTTTCTCTGGCTGACTGACTTGCCTTAGCGTACTACTCTCTACCTCTGTCGTGTTGTTGCAAATGGCAAGGTTTCATTCTTATTTACGGCTGAGGAATAGTCCAGTGGACACACAGAGCACATCTTCTGTGTCCATTCTTCAATCAGCGGACACTTGGGCTGTTTCCGTAATTCGGCTCTTGTCAATAATGCTGCCATAAACATAGGGGTGCGTGTCACACGTTGCATCGGCGATCTTGTATTTTTTAGGCAAATACCCAGTGGTGCGATTGCTGGGTCAGAGGGTATTTGAACTTTTTGAGGAAGCTCCATACTGCTTTCCACAGGGTCTGTGCAAGCTTGGATACCCACCGGCATGGCACGAGGGTTCCTTTTCCTCCACGTCCTTGCCGACACTCGTTGTTTTGCTTTCTGGTTATTTTCTATAGAGACATTTAGATTTTGTTCCTTTCAAGATGCTTGCCACAATTTGTAATCACTTTTTCAGTCTGCTCATTTTCTTGCTCATTGCTGATTGTCAGGAGCCTCTATGTTCCGTGAGGGGAGGACCTTGTCTGCTCGAACTCTTGCTGTCACTTCTGTACTCAATTCTCCATGAATACATGTCATTTTTTTTTTTCAAAATGTGATGAATATTCACTGGCAAGGAATTGTGATCACACCCCTGAAAAACGCTACCTGGCCCGCTACACTGGACAGAGAAATCCAGTATTCCTTAATCATGGTGCCTGGAACCGAGGTGCTCGGTCAACATTTGTTAAGGGCTGTGAGTAGAAGTGACGTCTTCAAATTCTAGGTCATGCCCTTGACACAAAAAGCTCTGCCTGCGGCTCTCCATTTATGTCTCCCCACTTAGCGGAAGTGTAGACACAGTGGTAAGCTATTTTGAGCCAGGCAGACAAGGAAGTCGTCCCAGGCATGAAGGAGCAACGAGGAAGAAGGTGTCCAGGGACAGATACCGTGGGACCGTCACACCAGCCCCAGGCTTAGAGGGAAAATGAACTGTTCTCGTGTTTAACCAAAGCCATTCTGGATTCCTACCATGGTAGTCAGAGCACTATGCTGATGGATCCAGTGTCAGACACTCCTGGGAGGGGATTCTTCTCCCCCAACGAGACATATCCGACCACCGAGCCATACTCTGACTCTGTCCTCCTCTTGTCACCCATAGAGGTGACAAGTGGGCCCCCAAGTTCCAGGGATCCTCTCCGAAGCACCACCTCCTTCCCTTCCTCCAAGCTTCTCCACTCTGATACTTTCCTTGTTAAGAGTACTTCATTATTTTTTTAATTTTTATCTATTTTTGAGAGAGAGAGCACAAGTGGGAAAAGGGTACAGAGAAAGGGAAACAGAGGATCCGAAGAGGGCTCCATGCCGACAGTGGAGCCCGAAACGGGGCTCGAACCCACAGACCGTGAGATCATGACCTGAACTGAAGTCGGACACTTAACCGACTGAGCCCCCCCCAGGCACCCCCCCCCCCTTATTGATAGTACTTTAAAATTATCTCCCATCCCCATTGGTTTCTCTACAATGCTTGGGATTGGACTTCATTCTCCAAATAGCAGAGGGGCTGAGAGGAAAACAATGAGACAGCAGCAACAAGAAAATTCTATGACAATCGGTTTCCATGGCCAGAATTCCCAGACTTTCCCCAGAAACCTGTCTTGAATCTGCCCCCGACACAAACTAGATAGTCAAGACCCGACAGCATCTAGCATTCCCCAAATCTTTATGGCCTGAAAATGTCTAGGCAGGCATCACCAGGTGCCCTCCTCCACCAAAATGAAGTCCTAATAAAACCTATAGCTACAGCCATGCAACTTCTCGGAGAACCCGCCCAAACCAACCATTTGGGAAATCCACACCAGAGAAACTAAAGGAAGTGACTTCTTGTATGAAATCGTTACTTATAAACCAGGAAAATGCTGAGGAACATCTGCCAAAAACAATAGTTTGAGAAGAGCGGGTCGGCTGCTGACCCATCTGACGATAATTAACTGGCAGGAGCTGTTGTCTATTCAGGCCGCTCCAGGGTGGATCTAATGAAGTCAGACCGTTTGGGGAATAAGAAAAGGCTTATTTTTCAGTCCCCTGTTATCCCCGGGGTTGGCCCACAGCTCATCTAATAACAGTATCAACGCACAGAGAAACAAGACATAACGGTAACAAGAAATGGCAGCCATGTTTTGAGTGCTTCCTACACGGCCAGGTAATAAGCCATGCGTTCTAAACATTGTCTCGTTACAGTTGCGTAACAAACAAAACTATGACGTAGGTCTTTTCCCCACATCTATCCCCATGTTTATCTAGGGGAGAACCAAGGTTTGGAAAAGCTAAACTATCATGTAGGTCCTATCCCCACATCTATCTGGGGGATAACCAAGGTTTGGAAAAGCTAAACAACGTGCCGAAGCCCACCCTACCAGCGAGGCGTAAATTCAGGATTCAAACTGCTTGCATCCTTCTTCTTAACAGTCATGACACTATTCCCCAAACTCTAGCCGTTTCTGTATCTCATACACAATTTTTGCCGTACCTGTGTAACAACAGTTATAACGATAGGAAATACTTTTCTTTCAATCAGCTTTCCTTTTATTTTTACTTAGCTGAATTTATTTCAATGGAAATGTTATATGAAAACCATAAATGTAAAACACCAAGAACGATTTACCTTAAATAGATAACACCTTGAATATACCACAATATAAACATTAAAAAAATGCTATTAAATTCTACCTAGACTTAGCTGCTGAAGGATCTGAGCCCGGAGTTTGTTCTTGCTTTGGTAGGTGGGGAGGTTAACACATGAGAAAGTGATGATAAACACTATACTAGCATCAAGTAAGCCTTGCTCCCCAACCCAGACAGAAGGACCCAAAGAGAATTCAATGGGCAACTCCTTTCCACTGTGTAGGAATGTGTCAGTGTTATTTAATGATGAGTGAATGTACTCCCAAACCGTACTGAGTATCCTATTTTCTGTTTAAAGAAATACCATATTATTCTCTGCTCTCATCCAAGAGAAATATCCTGGAAACAGAGACTTACACTCATGGACATTTTTAAGAGTCTACATCAATTACCTAGAAACAATGTGAAGGTTGCTCCTCTTGAAGCCCACTGCTAATGCCTGCTTATGGACTAAAAATCTGAGAAAAGTGGTAAAAGTCAACATTAATCTATTTTTCTTCAAAAAGGATTTATCCGTGAATTCACTGGTTCATTTGTTCAGTGAGTACTCACTGAGAGCTCTAAGCGCTGGGAATAAAGTGATACGCAAGTCAGACGTTGTCCTGCCCTCACATGGCTTATGAAACATGAAAATGGTGTCACAGTAGCCTGACTAGATGGCAACATTTATCTAACAGCAATGGAACAATCCTATACAGAGCCTTCCGGCTCCTTAAGTAGAACACTGGACTAAGAAATTAGACCGGCAGATAGAGGGGCAGGAGGGATCATAATCTGGCCTCTTCACTCCTTAAAACAGTGTTTAACTGGGAGTGAAAACAGTCAGTTAACTGTCCTTGGTTTATTGGTGGGAAAGGAGCCAGCCTCCCAAATGTCTAGGACCTGAATTTCACTACTCAATTTACTCACTGTGTTTCTTCCTCAACATAGAGAGTCACAGAACCCTCTCGCGTCGCCAGGAAAACGGTGGTGATCAACCAGTCGGTGTCTGGGAATCAGAAAGACCTAGCCTCAGGAGGAGCCAAGATGGCAAAACAGCATGGAAGTTTTTTTATGTGTCTCACATCCATGAAATACGGCCGGACCAACACTAAACCATCCTGCACACCTAGAAAACGGATCTGAGGATTAACATGACAATCTGCACAACCTGAACCACAGAATTCAGCAGGTACACGACGCAGAGAGGTGAACTGGGGGAGGAAGCTGCGGAGGGCAGGGAGGTGCTTTTGTGTGGGGAGAGAGGACGGAGATGGGGGGGGTGGGTAGAATATGAGAAAAGCACCCCCCCCCCCCCCCGCAAAGCAGCTGGAGAGAAAGTGGAAAATTGGAAACAGCCTCAGGGACTGAACTAAAAAGGAAGAAAGGAGAAAGGAGAGGGTTTAAATTCCATTAAGACTGTAAACAGGGGACGCGCAGAGTCTGAAACTCCGCAGCTCGATACCTGGCGGTGCTCTGGTGGGAAGGGCAAATCCCCAGGGGCAGAGTGGGGTCCCGGGTTCTTCGGGCCACATGGGGAGAGGTGGCTCCCCCGCTGGGTGGACATCTGGTAGAGGCTGTGTGGCCCCCGGGCAGGCAAAGGCCCCAGTGGACGCGGGAGACCAACCACATTGGCTGGCGCTGGAACAAGGTCGCTGGTGGTGAAGCCCGGGGCTAGACGTCTGCACGTTGGGATTTGCCACAATCCCTGAAACACTGCTGCCACACGATCCGTGAACTTTTTCAGGGGCAGCCCAGCACCCAGCCGCAGTCTCTGGGCACCGGCAGCAGCACGGTCGGGCGAACGTTCCTGAGTGCGGCCCGCATTCAGCCATCGCTCCGTGAGAGCCGCTGCAGAGGGGTGGGAGGGGTCAAAGCCGCGATCCCCCAGAAGTAAGGGGTCGGGAAAAACAGCCACATCAGAGAGAAAACTCAGGAGGGAGGTACTGCCTGGGGCTTGGTCACAGACAGCGTAAAAGCGGGGAGTGTACGGAAGCCGAAGACAAAGGACGGGTGCGCGACTGCTGGTCGGGGAGAACAGAGTTCCGATAGGAAAGACTGGGTAGCCAGGTGACGCCATTGTCACTGGTCCCCCGCGCATGCGCAGAGGCACCTACAAGCACCACAACAACCCACCCCAGGAAGCTAAGCAGCGCCATCTAGTGGAGAGCGGAGCCCTTACACTAAGCCCCGCCCAACTGGGCCAACCTCGCTCTTGAGGAACACAAGTCTCTCCACCCGCTTAGTTTATGGACTATAAAACACTTCATAGTTTGACCTCTAGCGGAAAACGTAGTAATTTCAGGCATATTTCAGTCTGTTCGCCAGTCCATCTATTCATTTTTCTTTCTTCTTTTTTTTTTTCTCTTTTTCATTTCTTTTCTTTCTCTTGAATACAGAAAGGGAAAAAATCCATTTTTACTTTCAATTTTTTTTAAAAATATTTTTCTTTAATTTTTTCTACTCTATTTTTTACTTTTGTGTATAAATTTTTTCAAATTCTATTTTACTTCCATCATTTCATTTTAGTCTACTTCGGTGTATTCATTTTTTCAAAGCTTCAAATAATTTCCTTTTTTTCCCTTTTTCTTTCCCCTTTTGTCTCTAATCTATCAAGCTCCTTTCAACACCCAGAACAAAAAACACCTAGGATCTAGCATCATTTATTCGATTGTGTGTGTGTGTGTGTGTGTTTTCAATTTTTTAATTTTAATATCTTTTTAATTTTAATTTTTTCCCCCATTAATTACTTTTCTCCCTTCAAAATGACAAATGAAAAATTCACCCCAAAAGAAAGAGCAGGAAGAAATGACAGCCAGGGACTTAACCAACACAGATACAAGCAAGATGTCTGAACCAGAATTTAGAATCATGATAATAAGAATACTAGCTGGAGTCAAAAATAGATTAGAATTCCTTTCTGTGGAGATAAAAGAAGTGAAAGCTGGTCAGGATGAAATAAAAAATGCTATAACTGAGCTGCAATATCGAATGGATGCCATGGCAGCAAAAATGGATGACACAGAACAGAGAGTCAATGATATAGAGGACAAAGTTATGGAGAATAATATAGAGCAGAGGAAGATTAAGGCAAAAGAGCACGATTTAAGAATTAGAGAAATCGGTGACTCATTAAAAAGGAACAACATCAGAATCATAGGGGTCCCAGAAGAGGAAGAGAGACAGATAGGGGTAGAAGGGTTATGTGAGCAAATCATAGCAGAAAACTTTCCTAACCTGGGGAAAGACACAGACATCAAAATCCAGGAAGCACAGAGGACTCCCATTAGATGCAACAAAAACCGACCACCAACAAGGCATATCATAGTCAAATTCACAAAACACTCAGGCAAGGAGAGAATCATGAAAGCAGCAAGAGAAAAAAAGTCCTTAACCTACAAGGGAAGACAGATCAGGTTTGCAGCAGACCTATCCACAGAAACTTGGCAGGCCAGAAAGGAGTGGCAGGATATATTTAATGTACTGAATCAGAAAATATGCAGCTAAGAATTCTTTATCCACCAGGGCTGTCATTCAAAATAGAAGGAGAGATAAAAAGTTTCCCAAACAAACAGAAATTAAAGGAGTTTGTGACCGTTAAACCAGCCCTGAAAGAAATTTTAAGGGGGACTATCTGAGGGGAGAAAAAATGAAAAAACGTAAACAAAAACAAAACAACAACAACAAAAAACAAATCAATAAAGACCAAAAGCAACAAAGACTAGAAAGGACCAGAGAACACCACCAGAAACTCCAACTCCACAAGCAACATAATGGCAATAAATTCATATCTTTCAGTACTCACTCTAAACATCAATGGACTAAATGCTCCAATCAAGACGTAGAGTAACAGAATGAATAAGAAAACAAGATCCATCTATATGCTGTTTACAAGAGACCCACCTTAGACCTAAAGACACCTTCAGATTGAAAGTAAGGGGATGGCGAACCATCTATTATGCTAATGGTCAACAAAAGAAAGCCAGAGTAGCCATACCTATATCAGAAAATCTAGACTTTAAAATAAAGACTGTATCAAGAGATGCAGAAAGGCATTATATCATAATCAAGGGGTCTATCCACCAAGAAGACCTAACAACTGTAAACATTTATGCTCCAAATGTGACAACACCCAGATATATAAATCAATTAATCACAAACATAAAGAAACTCATTGATAATAATACCATAATAGTAGGGGACTTCCAACACCCCACTTGCAGCAATGGACAGATCATCTAATCAAAAAATGAACAAGGAAACAATGGCTTTGAATGACACACTGGACCAGATGGACTTAACCGATATATTCAGAACATTTCATGCTAAAGCAGCGGAATATACATTCTTCTCCAGTGCACATGGAACATTCTGAGACACATATCAGCCCTCAAGAAGTACAAAAAGATCAAGATCATACCATGCATATTTTCCAACCACAATGCTATGAACCTTGAAATCAACCACAAGAAAAAATTTGGAAAGGTAACAAATACTTGGAGATTAAAAGAACATCCTACTAAAGAATGAATGGTCTAACCAAGAAGTTAAAGAGGAAATTAAAAAGTTCATGGAAGCCAATGAAAATGATAACACCACAACCCAAAATCTCTGGGATGCAGGAAAGGCAGTCATAAGAGGAAAGTATATAGCAATCCAGGCCTTCCTAAAGAAGGAAGAAAGGTCTCAGATATACAACCTAACATAACACCTTAAAGAGCTGGAAAAATAACAGCAAATGAAACCCCAAAACAGCAGAAGACAGGAAATAATAAAGATTAGGGAAGAAATTAATGCTATCAAAACCAAACCAAACAAAACAAAACAGTAGAACAGATCAATGAAACCAGAAGCTTGTTCTTTGAAAGAATTAACAAAATTGATAAGCCACTAGCCAGTTTGATCAAAAAGAAAAAGGAAAGGACCCAAATAAATACAATCAAGAATGAAACAGGAGAGATCACAACCAATACAGCAGAAATAAAAACCATCATAAGAGAATATTATGAGCAATTATATGTCAATAAAATGGGCAATATGAAAGAAATGGACAAATTCCTAGAAACATATACACTACCAAAACTGAGACAGGAAGAAATAGAAAACTTGAACAGACCCATAACCAGTAAAGAAATCGAATTAGTATTCAAAAATCTCCCAAAAAACAAGAGTCCAGGGCCAGATGGCTTTCCAGGGGAATGCCACCAAACATTTAAGGAAGAATTAATACCTATCCTCTTGAAGCTGTTCCAAAAAATAGAAATGGGAGGAAAACTTCCAAAATCTTTCTTAAAGCCAGCATTACCTTGATTCCAAAACCAGACAGAGACCCCACTAAAAAGGAGACCAATTTCCCTGATGAACTTGGATGCAAAAATCCTCCACAAGATATTTGCCAACTGGATCCAACAATACATTAAAAAAATTATTCACCACAACCCAGTGGGATGTATATCTGGGATGCAGGGCTGGTTCAATATTCGCAAAATAATCAATGTGATTCATCACATCAGTAAAAGAAAGGACAAGAACCATATGATCCTCTCAATAGATGCAGAGAAAGCACTTAACAAAATACAGCATCTTTCTTGATAAAAACCCTGAAGAAAGTTGGGATAGAAGGATCATACCTCAACATCATAAAAGCCATACATGAAAAACCCAACACTAATATCATCCACAGTAGGGAAAAACTGAGAGCTTTCCCCCTAAGGTTAGGAACAAGACAGGGATGTCCACTCTCGCCACTGTTATTCAACATAGTATTGGAAGTCTTAGCCTCAGCAATCAGACAACACAAAGAAATAAAAGGCATCCAAATCAGCCAGGAGGAGGTCAGACTTTCACTCTTCGCAGATGACATGATACTCTATATGGAAAACCCAAAAGATTCCACCAAAAAACTGCTAGAACTGATTCATGAATTCAGCAAAGTGGCAAAATATAAAATCAATGCACAGAAATCGGTTGCATTCCTATTCACCAACAATGAAGCAACGGAAAGAGAAATCAAGGAATTGATCCCATTTACAATTGCACCAAAAACCATAAAATACCTAGGAATAAATCTAACCAAGGAGGTGAAAATCTATACACTGAAAACTATACAAAGCTTATGAAAGAAATTGAAGAAGACACAAAAAAATGGAAAAAGATTCCATGCTCCTGGATAGAAAGAACAAATATTGTTAAAATGTCAATACTACCCAAAGCAATCTACATATTCAATGCAATCCCTATCAAAATAACACCAGCATTCCTCACAGAGCTAGAACAAATAATCCTAAAATTTGTATGGAACCAGAAATGACCCCGAATAGCCAAAGCAATCTTGAAAAAGAAAACCAAAGCTGGAGGCATCACAATTCCAGACTTCAGGCTGTACTACAAAGCTGTAACCATCAAGACAGTATGGTACCGGCATGAAAACAGACACTCAGATCAATGGAACAGAAGAGAACCCAGAAATGGACCCACAATCATATGGCCAACTCATCTTTCACAAAGCAGGCAAGAATATCCAATGGAATAAAGACAGTCTCTTCAGCAATTGGTGCTGGGAAAACGGGACAGCAACATGCACAAGAATGAACCTGGACCACTTTCTTACACCATTCACAAAAATAAACTCAAAATGGATAAAAGACCTAAACGTAAGACAGGAAGCCATCAAAATCCTCGAGGAGAAAGCAGGCAAAAACCTCTTTGACCTCAGTCTCAGCAACTTCTTACTCAACATATCTCTGCAGGCAAGGGAAACAAAAGCAAAAATGAACTTTTGGGACCTCATCAAAATAAAAAGCTTCTGCACAGCGAAGGAAACAATCGG
Organism: Neofelis nebulosa; assembly: GCF_028018385.1. Classification (NCBI taxonomy): domain Eukaryota; kingdom Metazoa; phylum Chordata; class Mammalia; order Carnivora; family Felidae; genus Neofelis; species Neofelis nebulosa. The sequence goes on along the minus strand of NC_080790.1, from coordinate 132,155,281 downwards.
CAAAACTAAAAGGCGACCGACAGAATGGGAGAAGATACTTGCAAATGGCATATCAGATAAAGGGTTAGTATCCAAAATCGATAAAGAACTTATCAAACTCAACACCCAAAAAACAAATAATCCAGTGAAGAAATGGGCAAAAGACGTGAATAGACATTTCTCCAAAGAAGACATCCAGATGGCCAACCGACACATGAAAAAATGCTCCACATCACTCATCATCAGGGAAAGACAAATCAAAACCACAATGGATACCACCTCCCACCTGTCAGAAGGGCTAACACTAACAACTCAGGCAACAACAGATGTTGGCGAGGATGTGGAGAGAGAGGATCTCTTTTGCACTGCTGGTAGGAATGCAAACTGGTGCAGCCACTCTGGAAAACAGTACGGAGGTTCCTCAAAAAATTAAAAACAGAACTACCCTATGACCCAGCATTTGCACTACTAGGTATTTATCCAAGGGATACTGGTATGCTGTTTTGAAGGGATACATGCACCCCAATGTTTATAGCAGCACTATCAACAATAGCCAAAGTATGGAAAAAGCCCAAATGTGCACCGATGGATGAATGGATAAAGATGTGGTATATATACCCAATGGAGTATTACTCGGCCATCAAACCGAATGAAATCTTGCCATTTGCAACTACGTGGATGGAACTAGAGGGTATTATGCGAAATTAGTCAGAGAAAGACAAATATCATATGACGTCACTCATATGAGGACTTTAAGACACAGAACAGGTGAACATAAGGGAAGGGAAGCAAAAAGAATATAAAAACAGGGAGAAAGACAAAACATAAGAGACTCTTAAATGTGGAGAACAAATAGAGGGTTGCTGGAGGGGCTGTGGGAGGGCAGATGGACTAAATATGTAAGGGGCACTAAGGAATCTACTCCTGAAATCATTGTTGCACTAGATGCTAACTAAGTTGGATGTAAATTGAAAAAATAAAATTAAAAAAAAATAATAAAATAAGATAAAAAAGACTTAGCCTCAAGACTTGGCTCCGTGACCTCCTATCTATGTGACTTATGTGGCTTTCCTCTCTAAGTTTCTTTATGGAATAGAATCATCATAATAATTATACTGTGGTTACTGGAAAGATTGAACGAAGCGATACACTGAGATATGATCGCCCCTACAAGATTTTATTGCAGCTTGAAACACCACCCATGTAGAAATGAATGTGCCAAGGCTCTGAGTTTCTTCAGGCATAAAAGGTGAAAGGAAAAAGACCCACTGGCATTCTTGCCTCAGGGGCAGTGAAATGCCTTGCTCTTGGAGAAGAATCATGGAACCCACTGAGCATGCTCCTGGCAGTCTTGTCATGCAGGGAGGTGCTGCTATGGTCATGCTTCCTGTATTGATGCAGGTGCCACTTGTCATTCACTACAGCAGTGGTTCTCAAATAGGGACCATTTTGGCCCCAGAGGACATTTGACAATGTCTGGAGATATTTTCGTTTGTCACGCTGGGTGGGATGTGGGTAGAGGACAGGGACACTGCTGAACAGCCTACGATGCACAGGACAGCCTCCACCACAGGAAATTATCATGGTCAAAACATCAATGGTGCTCCTGTTCTGGAATAAGGTGAACCTCACCAAACCAGTGCCTGGTGGTAAAGTAAACCCTTGTATTTCTAAGTCAGGACACCTGTGCCCTAAAGAAACCAGCTGATGCAAATGGGTAAAACAAGGATATTTCAAAGGGAAAGAAGAGTCAGATGTGGGAAAGCTTGGTGAGAGTGAAGACGTGGGGCTTGGAGGAGGAGTGTTTACTCTCTTGAGTGTTCCCTCCACCAGTCTAAAGAGCAGAAGACAAGGATCCAGGTATTAGAGTGTTTGGCAGTGAGTCCCTCCCTTCTGTGAAGACGCACACCGGGACCCAAACTGCCGGGGGTTCCATATAACCAGAGATGTTAATGAGTAACCCTAAAATGCGATTCAGTAAAATTGCCCAATTTTTTAAGTTTATTTATTTGGGGGAGGGAGTACGGGCAGAGAGAGGGAGAGAGAGAATCCCAAACGGAGCCGAATGTAGGACTGGACCCCACAAACCTTGAGATCACAACCTGAGCCAAAACCAAGAGTCAGATGCTTAACCGACTGAGCCACCCAGGCACCCCTAAAATGTCACAAGTTTTAAGGACCTTGCAAGGGAAGTCGGTTGTGGGCCAAATATGGCTCATGCTCATCTGAATGACCGCGGAGGGGGAATCAATTCAACACAATGAGATAAGTACAAAGTAGAAGTGAGTACCAAGGTGGAGAGGCAGCCCGGAGCTTGGCTGTGTTACCCTCCACCCAGATAAATGGAGAGGCCTTGGAAGGCAACAGGCACGGCAGCAAAGAACCTGGGCTGCAGAAGAGGTGCTGGCCACCATCACTCAGCTGGAGAAGTTCCTCCTGTCTCTAAGTATCTATAGGATGCTAAGCACGTCCCCTTGTGATGCTGGTCTCAGGCGGGGTGAGATAAGACATGCGCAGTACGTGATAAGGACACCGTTAAAGGCAGCCATGACAGTGGCTTGTTCTGCAAAGTCCCAACTTGGTTTTGAAATAGGCCCTGTGATGAAACCACAGTAGAATAAAGACTGTCAGCTTACAGCATTACTTCTGGTCTGACAGGTAAGTGGGCTTCCATTTGGGTCTTATGCTCTGTATTTGAGCACTCTAATTGGGGGAATGAGGTCCAAGTCAGGATGAATCACAGATATGCAAACTTTCTATTTTGTGTATAATTCACAGGCCAGAATTTCCAGCGAAGCTTTGGAGCTTATCCTTTTTTTTTTCCTTTTTTTTTTTCCTTTTTTTTTTTTTAGGATAAGAAATGTTCTTGAAACAGAAGACATTGTAGACAGCTCTCATTGCCTTCTGGGTAATCATGTCTTTAAAGTAAGCTCCTGAGGCTTATTATGAAACAAATTGCATCTTACTCATGTCCTTGGAGAGACGGTTTAGATGGATGGGTGTTGGAGTGGAAGCTTCCAGAAGCCGATCTTGTTTCCAAGGAAAAGAATATGCTTTCACTTTTTCATGGTATACAGTGGATTGTTTCTATGCCCATTCCTGAGTCTTCCACAGGAACACATAATGGCTATCTGCTGCCACAACGGTGAAGGAATTTTCCACTCTGATAACTGTGATGCTGTCTCATCTTTATGAGGTGCAGAGGGAACGAGTGTTTGCCTGGAATTAGCAACTGTTAACCCATCTTCTCCTGGGAGCTTAAGACTCAACAGCAGCCCTTAGCTGACATTTACCGAACCCCTCCTATGTGTGTGCAGCACTGTTCTAGAACCTAGAGCTTCAGGGCTGTGGAAGTCACAGTTATGTAGTCACGGTCACTGGAGTGGCCTCTGGGGAAGGTGGCAGGACCAGGGCCAGGAGCAAGGCTCAGTCAGGGTCTCAGCAAGAGAGGGGCGCACGCTCCCAACTGTGTGCTGTAAGAAGCACTTAATAAAGGGACTGTCTACACAGACTGAGGCAGTGTCTGGGCGAAGCAATAAGTACATCTAGAACAGTGACAGTGGCAACCATTAACACCCCAGGCCTGACGGGACAAGAAGAGAAAGTGCCACCAGAACCGAGAAAGCTAACTGCATGGAGAGGAATACCAAGGGGACCTGTGGCCTGTTTTACAGTGACAACCATCCCATGGACATGCAGAGGGGAGGGAGGTGGGGGAAATACCCCAAACTCTTTCTCTCCTACCCTCAATCTTCTTTGGTGCCCTTACTGGCCAAGCCCAACAGGAAACTGGAAGGCAGAGAGCCCATCGCTGCAGACCCCATGGTCAGCCTCCCAGGACACGGAGCAGGCTGATGGGGATGTGGACCTAGACAGACCAGCGAAAGGGATCCCACACGTTGTCCAGCATCTGTGATGTTTGACTTTGTACAAGGAAAATGCATTCAAGTGAAGAAGGTGAAGGACGCGAGGGAGAAAGAGGAAAAAAGGAAGAAAAGGCAGGAACAGGTGAAGAAAGGTAAGTCAACAGGCAATGAAGTTCAGAGCAGGTGTGTCCTTGAGTAAACACCAGTTGCTATGGGAACACCAGGAGGAGTCCCTACCTCGGACTTGGGGAGTCAGGTAGGGCCTCCTGAGGAAGGAAGCCCTGGATGGACACTTGAAGAGCTGGTAAGAATTTGCCAGGTCAGAAGGTAGAGAACGGCACTGACAGAGGTCCACGAGTGAACCAAGGTTCTTGGAGGTCAAAGCTAAGTTTAGGGAACAGCAAGAAGTAAGACTGGTGGAGGAAACAGAGCATCCGAAAGACCGTTGGATGCAACAAGGAGCTTCATGCTAAAGCAAATGGGAGACGTGGAAATGAGGGACAAGAGTAAATCAGCACTTTCATTTTTTTCCTCCAGCTTTACTCCCAGGAAGTACATTTAATGCTGCCGACCTTTTGGCAAACACATACCTGTTTGTCCCTGTACTTGACAAAAGGAAAGCATGCGTGGGAGATTGGTTTGTCTTTTTAATCCATGGCCAAGATCCAAAGGGCCCAGAAAAACAACACAGGTGGTTCTTTGGTTGGCTGAATGTTTCCATGAGAAAAGAAACTGCTGTCTACTATCCACGGCACACCTGAGTAGAGATACCAACATTTCGAAAGGCAATCCGACACACCTTTGGCATTTAAGAACCGAAGTCTTCAGCCTCGGCATGGTGAGCCGAGCCCAGATTAATGACCTTTCAGACTATAGGCTCAAGGAATTCGAAATAGGTCAGCCTTGCAAAGAATTTTAAGAAATCGTTGAACCACAGCAAATCAGACTTCTCATTGGTTCCACCCACCCTGAAGCAAGTGGCCCTCCCCATATCCTCGGAGACTCCATTTCCTCTGCTCCCTCCACTTGGAGGTTGGGAGAACAAACATAGACTGCCTGCAAAGACACTACGTTTGGTGCAAAACAAAGGGTGTACATAAATAGAAGCCTGGTAACTCCTCATTGGGTTCATCATTTCCAGGCCACAAGTTCATGGAGGAGGGCCAATTTTCATAACTCATGTGAGTGTTCTTTGCATATTTGCTTTCTGTATGAGATGTGTTTTGCAATAAATGAATCATGCAGTATAGTGATCTAACAGATAAAATTCCCAGGTCATGGTTTGTTTTTATCTTTATCTTGGTAACATGCATTCTGCAATTATGAGTTTGGAAATAGAAACTGTCTTATCACCCCCCCCCCGGCACTGATAACCACTGGCAGGATCCCCAAAATCTAAAACAAACATGAACATGATCCACTGGTTTAGTCTATATGTCTTTCAAAGGACGTGGGGTGGGGGGGGGGGGGGTTTACGGATTTTACCTTTTTTCTGGATTTCCAAATCTTGTAGGATATTAACATCAGCACTTACCTGATGCCCTTTCTTAACAACAGATCTTCTCAAACTACATTACCCTTGCTCTCACTACACTAAATCTTTGCCAACATCGAGGTTCACATTTCTGCAAAGGATAGTTCTGGGGGGGGCCATGGCTTTGTTATAAGGGTTCTACCCAGGACAGCTACCCCTTCTTGGGGCCGATGGCTCCTCCTCTACTCTTCCAACTTGTTCTGGGGATGGCTCTTGGTCACATAAGTCCCTTCCCCTTCCTAAACATGTGAATGAACACAGTCTGGGCCAATGATCCCATCATATCCCCTGGCCACAGTGGTCGGTCCAGGGATAGCGTAAGTCTAAGGCCAAGGCCAGTCAGAGAAGCGGGGATAAGACTAATAGTGAAACTTCAGACTGAGTCAATGCCCTTGATCCACGTATGCCTGAAACTAGCTGCTCCATCCTGCCCATGGTTTGCTTCAAGAAGGCAATAAATGTCCCTCTTTTGCTTAAGATAGCTTGATTTTTCTATAACCTGTAAATGAATGAGTCCTGATGAATATATCATGCTTGTCATGCTTTTTAGAAAATAAAACGATCAATTTTCTTTCTATGTTAAATTTCTTTACCCATAAAATGCTAACAGAATATCACAGGTCCCTGGTATGGCTGTGACCTGTGCACCCCCGCTCCTGCCCCGCTGGGACCACCCCACTTGATCAATGCCCTGCTGCTGCAATCTTGACATTTTAATCATGTTTAATGTTTGAAGGAAAAGCCCCACAAATTAGGTAGTCCAGAGAGAACCCAGCACTTGGTGACATCAGAGAGGTAATAAGGGAGGGGTTTATACACAAAGGGCACCCATACCTCAGAGTGGAATCATTCTTTCCACTGGTGGTATAATGAGCAGACGCTAATGAGGGGGGGAAAGGGGAAGACCATGGGGGGCGGCTGCTGATGGAATTGGCCATGACCTCCAGAAAGGCATTTTTGGTGGATCCCTAGGAAGCACTGGGGAGAGACCCCCTGGGGTGGGGAAGGATGAGCAAACTCTGATCGTATGTTCAAGTCAGTGGGAGATGTTCTAAATGAAGGAACAAAATAAACACTCCTCATTAGGAAAAAAAAAAAAGTCATTAGGGCCAGACTGCCTGGGACAGGCAGATTAGGAATCAGATTGCCCGGGTTTCATTTCTGCTACTGCCTAGCTGTGTGACCTTGGCCAAGCTACCTAACCTCTCTGTATCTCATTTTTCCTCATCTGTACAATAAAACTAAGAATTGTACCCATCTCATCATGTTTTGTCAAAAATCATATTAGGTAACATGCAAAGCAGACAGCACAGTGTCTGGCACAAAACAAATCTTCAATAAAATTCGATGATGACGATGATGATCGTTATGCATAATTTAGGAATAAGCAGTGTAGTTCTGTGAATAACTAGATAATTAAAGAGTTAGGGATAAGATATCTTTTACTGGGTGAGAAGCAGTGTTCTAAGCCAGAAATTCTCAAATGTTACGTCTCAGGAAGCCTTTACACTTTCACAAATTATTTAGCTTCCCAAAGAGCTTTTGTCTGTATGGCGTAGAGCGATCAATATTTACCACAAGAGGAGTTAAAACCAGGAAAGTTTCCAAATATATATTTACCAATTCGTGTTAAAACCATAATATATTAATAATAATACATAATAGAAATAAATAATAGCAAACCCATCCCACGTTAACATAAACACCCTATGCTTATAAAAATGTACTATAGTTCCGAAAACATTTTTGTAGTGAGAGGCACGTTTTTAAAGTGTGGTTTCAGGCTCTGGCTACATTGTCCTTCCCACCCCCCACCCCCGTACTCAGTCTGTTGTGATATGTTGCTCTGGTTGAAATAAATATACGAGGAAAATCCAGTCGGACACAAGTATGTGGTTCGAAAAGAGAAGACTATTTTAAGATTTTCAGATAAGAATGGATGCTCTCCTCTGATACTACACCAAAACTCAACAGGTAATAAAGTCGATTGCAATGTGAAATCAAAAAGCGTTTCAGATTACCAGGAAAATCCATTTGCTCTATCTTGCGATTTGAAGGGATCTTTTACACAGGCCTGATTTTCTAATAGCAGAGACTGGTCACCTGGAAAACACAGACTTACCAAGTTGTAAAGTTATTCCAGATACTGGTGCGTTTCCTACCCTATCATCTCATCAGAAGTTGGTTAAGCGTCCGCCTCTTGATTTCAGCTAAGGGCATGATCTCACGGTTGGTGAGTCTGAACCCGACGCTGGGTCGTGCACTGACAGCACAAAGCCTGCTTGGGATCTCTGTATCCCTCTCTCTCTCTCTCTGCCCCTCCTCTGCTCTCTCTTTCTCTCTCTCAAAAATAAATAAATAAATGTTTTGTTTTGTTTTGTTTTGTTTTGTTTTGTTGTACTGAAGTATGAGAATGCTGCCGAGCTCAGAGTGGTGGCTTCGAGTTTTCCAAAATTCTAATTATTGCTCAAAAATAAAAACGTTATCATTGGCCACAAATATCACTAGTTGCTGTCCTTGCAACTAGGTTCCTTTTGTTTAAAAGATTTAAAAAAAAAAATCTGCCAGATCCTGAGGTCTGAGTCACCATAAATTATCATTCATTCTTCCAGGTAAATATGGTGTTTCCTGGAAACAATGGTGACTTCATCTCCCAGTTCAATCAAACAAGGGTTTTCTCTTAAAGATACCGTCCTAATTCATGACACAGCAGCAGTTCTTTATATATACCTCCCATTTCATCAGACAGAATATTTAAAATGTCAAGATTTAATAAAATTAAGACATGTTACTACTTCAAGGGCGCTATTTATTGATTGATTGATTTTTGAGAGACAGAGAGAGACAGAGCACAAGCGGGGGAGGGGCAGAGAGAGGGAGACACAGAATCCGAAGGAGATTCCAGGCTCCGAGCTGTCAGCACAGAGCCCGATGCGGGGCTCGAACTCACAAACCGCGAGATCGTGACCTGAGCCGAAGTCGGACGCTCAACCGATTGAGCCCCCCAGGCGCCCCTTCAAGGGCACTCTTAAGTGAAACTGGCATTTATTTTTTTCCCTGCAAGTACATTCTGGTGAAGACCAGGCTATGGCTCCTGGTCCAGATGTCTCCGGAAGATCTACCCATCACTGCTCTTATACCATCAGCCCAGATGTCCACTCAGTGAGAAAGGCAGCCTCTTCGGCATCATTTCAAAAATACTTTTGCCTTTGTGGATCCTAGTCTCTGGGATCAAATCACACTTTGAGAACTGCTCCTCTAACCTACCCCCCCCCACCTACCCCCCCCACACACACACACTCAATCATTGCAAGAACTCTGGGACATGGATGTTATTATCCCCATTTGCCAGCGAAGAAAACTGAAGCAAAGCGAGGCTTGCTTCTGACCATCAGCCACTGAGAGGAAGGGGCAAAAATTCGGCTGAAGCATGGGCTCCCAACCACTAGGGTGAAAAGAGGGTATGATTTCATCTGCATATTATTTCCAGCTCTTTGAGACAGATATGCTACAGTAATGAGGGCAAAAGGGAAAGGAATGTAAAGTCAGACCAAAGAATAAAAAGAAAGATCAAAAAGAGGAAATTAGCTTGGATGAAAGATTACCATCTATCCACGAAAGTAAGTATCTTCCCCCACAAAGCCAGAACACAGCACATTTAAAACTGCACCGATGTAAAGGACAATTTAGATTTTTTAAAAATCAAGTAATAGAATAATGACAAGTATAAACTGAAAGCCTGGGATGGCACACTTGGGTCAACATCAGAGTTCAAGGAGAAGGGGCTGAGGGCTGAGCCAAGTTCTCAGAGAGCAGTACATGCCTTTTTCTTTAAGAGCAATTTACCAGGACTTATCCAAGCCTGTAAGAGCAATCCCTTAAGACCATCCAATTTCCTTTCTTTCTAATTCCGTACTTAGCAGAGCAACCTTCTGATAATTAATTTGGTTTCTCAGGTAAGTCAATACCGGGAAAGAGACTGGTTGAATTATTGTGCCAGCTGTATGGGCCTGCTCTAAATGAATAAATTGGTTTGTGGATTTATCAGTCCACTCCCCAAGAGTTCAGTTTGCAAATACCACTTTTCCTGGGGCGCGCTGACATTCGACTTGTCGACTTCCAATGCTGCGTGACCAAAGAGAGCGGGGCTGTTTTAAGACTTTCATAACCCTGGGCACTCATCATGGGGGTTCACCCTGCCGTGTTAGATCAACTGTATTAAAATGCACACACATTCCCCGGGCTGCCATATTGCACAACACCAGCTGTGAATGGAGCTCCCAGGAACTGTGACAATAAGTGGCCCCACTTCTACTCTACATTAAATATCATTTGTTTTGTTAAAAATAAGTGGAAACAATTTTTGTAAGCTTGCCTGTTTCCCTGTAAGTCACTCATTTGATTTACTTGTGGCCACAAGTTCCCGGCAATCGTTATGTATGGCAGGAAATGCTAATCGCCCCTGGGATCCATTCTCTATTTCTTCATTTAGCTGAAGGCTTTCCTGTATCTCTAAACGTGGCCGTGTCTTTAAGTCCGGCCAGTTGGGTATGAGTAGGCATTACGTGGGTGACTTCCAGATCACATTCCTTAGAACAGAAATGAGTTCATTTCTTTTATCCTCATTCCTTCTTGTAGTAACTTGGAACTGCTTAGTCAAGGTCAACAAGCACAAGACTTCAAAGGCTAGTAAAGCAAGGAAGGAACCTGGGCCCCTGGATGGCATCTTGGAACAGATTTGCCTCTGTCCGTGGACCACCTACCCACCTTCACACTATTGCACAGGAGAGAAGTAAACTACCATGTTTTTGTTTTATACTGGGGGGGTCTCTCTATTACGTAGGCTTATCTTATACCTGGCTGATAGCAGGGGTTGTAGTAAAGTGAGAGAATCAAATTATACATTTTTTTAATGAAGATTTTTATGATTGTTAAATTAAAGCCAGCATCCTTTCTACTAACTACCAGTCCTAAACTACCTGGCTCTGGCTCCTCTCTGACCTCATTTCCTCTTAATACCCGCCCCCCCAACACACACACACACACACACACACACACACACACACACCAACGCACACTCTCAGACTCTCTGGACTCCTTGTTTCTCATCACATCAGACATCCCCTTGCCTCAGGATCTTTGCACTTACTGTCCCTTTCACATGAATACCCTACCCCATAACACTTTATGGCAAATCCCCCCACCTGCTTCAGGCCTTTGTTCAAATGTCACCTTCTCAGGGAAGCCTTCCTTGACCACCTGACTTACAAGTACACTTACCCTGCCTCTCCCCCAGGCCACCATGCACCCAACGACTCCCCCTCTGCCTTATTTCTCCTGTGGGACTTATGAACGTAAGACACATTTATCTCACGTACTGTCTTTCTCCTTTCATCACAAGGGCAGGTATTTTTGTGTTTTGGTCACTGTAATACACCCAGAACCCAAGGGAACCTAATACATGCTCAGTAAATATTTGTTGAATAAATAAGTTAATCATTTTCAAATTAATTTTTTTCTTTATATGTTAAACTGATTTTTTTTTTTTTTTGCTTTCAGGTTTCAAATATTTTGGAGGCCCCTAAAAGGTGTATTGGCTGTAGGCACTGGGCATAGAGTGCCTAATGCATGCCGTAGACCAGAATGTGTGAGGGACAAGGATGCCCCCCGCCTCCGCTCCCACCTTGCCGACACAGAGCCCTCGGCACAAGACAGCAGACACTGAGCACTTCTCACGGCCCCGGAACCCTAGTCATACTCTGTCCGTGTGCCCTGCCCCCATCCTTCCTGGCCCCCCAGTTTCTGCCATTGGGCTTTTGGGGCTGTTTTTGCCACATGCAAGAGAACTAGGTCCTGGGAGTTTATGCCCTTTCTACCTGGCTCTTAGCCAGCGACCAACTGGAAAGGAATACAAAGGCCCAAGCCTTTTGCCACCAGTTGGGAAAGGCTCTGAGGTGTGGTTTCTACTCCAGAGCCTCCTTCCCCCATCAGGCGGATCAGGAGGAGGCTAGGATTTGCCTGAGGTCACACATTGCTTGCCTTCTTTCCCTTCCCTGTCCTGCTCCCCTCCCCTGCTCCCCTGGGATCCTTTTATCCCATTCTTCTGGGAACATATTCTCAATAAATCCCTTGCACATGAATCCTTGTCTCAGCTCCTGCTTCTAAGGAATCTGACCTAAGACGCCCAAAACAGCCTCCCTGCCGGCCACACTCGGCTGCCTGACTTTGCCAAGAGATAAAAGCCACATTGGCCGTGGCTGCCAGGGGCTGCCGTCCCCCCAACCGAGGCTGAGGTAGCACACGGGACACTTTGCTGTGCTCCTCGCGGCACCGACGGCCGGCACGGCCACCACCACGCAGATCCCCCGGGAGGAGGAAGAAACTACTGCATGAAGCAGGGAAAGAAAACGACCGCACGATGCTCAGAAGCACAAAGGTTGGAGAAGAGTGCCAAACTACTGAGAAGTGGGTTCGAGCTCAACTCACCTACAGATTTGTTATAGGACCCAGATGGGCCTCCGTGTGACAAATTCCGGCGAGGCCACCCTCCAGTGCCAAGACAGGGTTGAGCTTTTGATTCTTCCAGAGAAAATGTACCACGGCAGCACTCTTGTTTCCAGCCTGCTTGTTTGAATTAGAGCTTTGCAGCATTTTAGCTATGGTATCTCTGGGGAGGAGTGAATATGTCAGTGTAATTAACTCATCTGATGAGAGAGGTCTTGTTTATTTCCCCTACAAAATAACAGGTGGTGGCTGAGCTCCGATACATTATGGTGATATGAAATGCATTTAGCATAAATCATATTAAATAAATAGGGAGACAAAATGATTTCAAGGTACATTTTTTATTGTTTTAAATTAAGTTTTGCAAGGGAACAGCTGCATACCAAAAAGCCACAAAGCTGCTACCCACCTCCAATCTGCTCTTCTGAGAAAGAGTTAATGACACGCTTAAGTTCCACCCACCAGGACTAATAGAAACTTGAGTATTGTTTTCAAATTAGGAACCAAACAATCGCAGGCTTTCTGAGCACCCTCTTTGCGCAAGGCAAAGAGCGGTCTAATCAATTTGGGTAATCAGTTAAAACAGCCTTACACAATTCATTTCACAAAATCCACAGTGACATTCATTTAATAAACACGTGGAAGCAACACCGTGTGCTGGGCATTAAGTAAATAAAGACAAATAAGACAGAGTCTTTGCCACCGAGGGCTCAGAGCCTAAGAAGGATAGTAGACAATGAAGTGTTTTCAGGGATTAGAATGGCAACGCATATTCTTTCTCTCTGCGAAAACTTCAGAAATTTCCAAATGTGACTTTTTTTTATTTGCAGTTAAATGAAACCCAATCCTGGAAAGCAGAAAATGTAGTGTCGGTCAACAGGAAATGCTGCGGAACTCCGGACGTGTTGGATTTGCTCTGAGCATCAGGGACGTCGGGTGGGAGGAAATGGGGAAGGGAAGGAGGAGGGGGTGTGCAGGGAGCAGCAAAGACAACTCCAGCCTCAAAGTCTGCAACTAGTAAGAGCCGAGAGGCCTGAAATGTGCTGAGTACTGGCCCCAAACATACTAGTCCCTCGTCCCTGGAACCTGTCCCTGGTGCCTTATGGGGGAAAGAAAAATGCCCAGAATGCAGACAGGGTTAAACTGATGGAGAGATTATCTGGGATTATCCCCCGGCCCTAATGCCATCAAAGTGTCCTTATAAGAAAGAGGCAGAGAGAGCTCTCCCACACAGAAAAGAAGACAGTGTGACCCCAGAGGCCAACACTAGAGAACATAGACTCACAATTTCTATTATTCCTCAAGAAGGAATTCTAGACAGAGAAATTATAAAACTAATGATAACAAGGGGCGCCTGGGTGGCGCAGTCGGTTAAGCGTCCGACTTCAGCCAGGTCACGATCTCGCAGTCCGTGAGTTCGAGCCCCGCGTCAGGCTCTGGGCTGATGGCTCAGAGCCTGGAGCCTGTTTCCGCTTCTGTGCCTCCCTCTCTCTCTGCCCCTCCCCCGTTCATGCTCTGTCTCTCTCTGTCCCAAAAATAAATAAAAATTAAAAAAAAAAAAAAAAAAAACTAATGATAACAATACAACACAATCTCCTGGAGCTGAAGAAAGAAAAAAAAAAAAATCTTTAAACTGAATGCGCCTTTGAACACCAAGCAAGACAAAAACTAATAATAATAAAATAAAAGCCCTCCCCTATCCACTTATGTGGAAATTTCAGGACAAAAGTTACAAGTATAGGAAGTTGAAAACAGACCATAGAGCTAAAATAGCTTACCTAAATTATTAAAGTTCTGGTTCTCATTGGATGTCACAGATGACATTGTCACCAGCATCTGGTACCCAAGGCCCGAGTTCAAATTCTGCTGACACCATCGACAACCTGGTGGGCAGCATAGCACAGAACCAAGAGCTTAAGGGTCTGTTCTCACCACCATTCAATGCTCAGTCTGCTCTGAGGCCAGCTATCCAAAACCAGGTAGGTTCGTTAATAAACCTAAGTAAACTTCCTTACCATTAGTTACAGCAAGCCTCAACTCTACAGCGCCCCACGTGGTCATCATCCCTGAGAGCACATGAAGGCAGCGTAATAAACACAGGAAGTGCACAAGTATCCTTGTAAACCATGAGTTGCAAACCAGAGAGCTTGAATTTGATCTGGTACAAAGACCTATTTGATTGCTCAGGAGTGAAAAGAAATTAAAACTCAGAATGTCCAGAATAACCCAGATTCCCTAGTTCGCTTAAGGAAATCTGTCAAAGCCGAGACCACGTGCCGGCAGGACAACGGGCTGGCTTTGGCCATCTCTGTAGACTCCGACTTGGCTCCACAGGCTGGGAGGGTGTGGCTCGCCAAAGTCCCCTCCGGTCTCCGCTCGCAAACACCTGCCTGATTCACTGGCTGGCATCAGCTGACTGACCCAGGAACGTATTTGATTGTGCAGACTCTGCCATGAACAAGGGACTTCCAAGTAGCCAATTCGGGGCTTGCAGGAGTGAGGTTTCTCCTCTCCACCCAGTTGGAACTCCGGGGCTCAAGAGACCACGGTCCTCAGTCCATAATGGGCATGTCATATAATCACACTGTAGGGCATTATCATTTCATTTAAAAGGAGTGACTGCTGAAATTACATTTCCCATGTAAAACAATAACACGATTCCCAGTTGATCAGCAAATAAATAAGAGAAAACAGCTTTGTAATTATTTCAACAGTGGTCTGATTCAAAAAAAAAACAAAACAAAGCAAAACCCATCAAATGCCATGTCAAGAGAGAGCACTAAGCAGCAAGCACTGGGCAAACATTTTACCTGAGTTGAACCCAGCACCTGCTACTCTGAGGATGACTTCTATAATGAAAAGCTGTCGTGTGCAAATGACCCCTCACACGAAAATTCCGCTGTAGATGTAGGAGGTGCACGTGGTGCGTGTGAGAAGGAAATTAATCAATACGAAGGTGAACACCAGCAGTCTATCGCAACCACGCTGTTTGACAATAATGAAACGGAGGGCGGGGGGACAGACAGGGCTCAGGAAACTCACAAAAGTGCAGGAAACGCCAGCGGTAATCATGAATTAGTAACTCTGGCTAGAAATGGGGAAAACAAGAGTATGCAGAGGAAAAA
Organism: Neofelis nebulosa; assembly: GCF_028018385.1. Lineage (NCBI taxonomy): Eukaryota > Metazoa > Chordata > Mammalia > Carnivora > Felidae > Neofelis > Neofelis nebulosa. The sequence continues at coordinate 132,140,273 of NC_080790.1, read as the reverse complement.
AATATTGTCAGCAAACGCCCATCCCTGTGTCGCTAGTCGAAGCCACCAATATCTCTCCCCTGAATTATGACAGCGAACGGCTCGCTGGCCTGTTCCCCACCATACGTGACCCTCACAGCAGCCAGAACCGTCCCGTTACAACGCAATTCACACATCGAGCGACCTACGCCTCTAATCGGACTCTTCTGTTGGCATCCCTGTCACTTGTTCATAAAAGCCCCAGTCCCCACGTGACCTATGGAACCCGAATGGCCGGATCCCCCATTCCCTGTCTTTCCTTCACGTCCTCCAGGCACAACAAGACGCAGTTTTCAAAACCTGCCAGGCGTGACAGGTGCCGTTCTGTCCTTCTGCAATTGGCTTCTCTCAGACAACCCAGAGCTTGCTCCTCAGGAGGTCTTTGAAAGGCCTCCTCCCCATGCAGCTCCTCCCGGCCAGTCTATCTGACAGCCATGACCACTCCCTTCCCTGTCTTCTTAGCGTGTGACCCTCTCAATTACAGACATTTGAGTCAAGCGTCGGGCGTACTGTCTGTCTCCCCAGTTAGACCACAGACTCCAGGAGATGGGAAAGGTCTGCCTGTTTTGTTGTCTGTTGTAGCCCATGTACCAGGAGAGTGTCTGGGATGTAGAAGGTGCTCAACAAAGATTTGTTGAATTCATGATAGCAATTCAGAGATAAACAGGAAAACAATGATAATAACATGCAAAAAGGATTGGGTCAATTTACCATCCCCCAAACGGCCCCCTCCCCCTCCAAGAGGATCTGTACCAATCTCCTCCCAATGGAACAGATCAACTGGAGGTTCTGGAAAGAGGAGCTCCAAGAACTGTGCGTGGAATGGTGACCCTCTCCCCCTCCTCCTGTGGAGTCTCTGTACGGTGCATCCTAGCCTAAAACCACCAGTCTCTCTCTTCCTCCTTCATCAAGAACGAAAATGGTTTGATTTGTAATTCTGTTTGACAAACACTTATTTGCTGAATTGAATTTACAAGGACGCTCAGGCTTCAGTGTGGCAGAAAGAGAAAATTATTATTTAGTCTTAGAAGGAGTTTTTACTCCACTCATTTGTGAAGATTAACAATAAATATTAGGCAGCAATCTGATTGCGTCGTATTTGCACACATCTACTATAAAAACCATTGATGGTGGAGCGCCTGGGAGACTCAGTTGGTTAAGCGTTCGACTTCGGCTCAGGTTATGATCTCATCGTTTGTGGGTTCGAGCCCCATGTAGAACTCTGCTGTAGCACAGAACCCACTTCAGATCTTCTGTCTCTGCCTCTCTCTTCCCTTCTCTCTCTCTCTCTCAAAAAAAAAAAAAACTGATGGTAATTTGACAATATGTGATGCTCTTCTGCAAAACTACAGCACGACCAAGAGTTAAGAACCAGAAAACGGTGCATTTGCAAGAAGTCCATTCTCCCAATGCAGTGTCTGCTTTGGGGCAAGTCCTCCTCCTCTACGTGGAAAAAGAAGCCTCTTCCAGAGCAGATCACTGCTGCAAGACAGGTACATGAACCGAAGGAGGGGCCACATGATCTGATTCACCTGAGAAAGCCATACTACATTGGTAAGTATAATCTGCATTTTCCTTTCTCCTTCCTTCAGTCTAGCGGAGGTATCTTAAAAGGTTGAGGAAGGCTGCCTCATAAATAATCATGCTTATGACTGAGTACATTGTGTTTGCAATTTCTCAACTGCAGCACTGTTGAAATTTGGGACTGGGAAATTCTTTGCTGTGTGTGTTGGGCGGGGGGGGGGGGGGGCGGGTTGTCTCTGTTCATTGTAAGATGTTCAGCATCATCCATGACCTCGACCCATTAGATGCTAGTAGAACTACCTTCCACTGAATCAAAAATGTCTCCAGACATTGCCAAATGGTCCCTGGAGGGCAGAATCATCCTCAGTTGAGAACTACGGTTGTCGAATGATCTTTCCACAAACTGAATTATATTTTCATCACCTACGGTTAAAAATAATACATGATGAGGTCCTGTAAATGTATTACCATGGTATGTTTTATGGCCATTTCTTTTTCTCCTTCTGTATTACTTCCACCATATTTCAGGCTCTTAGGAGCTCGGTCGTAATCAGGGAGAAAATTTGATTGCAAGGAATAGAAATCCAACCCACTTTGACCAAGTAAAAAAAGTAGAGGTCTGAAGTATGCAGAAAAATTTCTAGACCAAAGAAAGCACAGGGAGGATTTCCAAGATACACAGGTGGTCTATCTCTTTCCCTCCTCCTCTCCTTGTTCTTCATCCCTCCCCCCAACACGTTTGCCTTCCGCACAGCAGCAAGAGAGAGTCCTTGAAAACCTCATGCCTCATGGCTCTTGCACTCGTTCCTCTGCCTACAGTGTCCTTTCCCCCAGATGTCCATGTGGCTTGTTCCTTCACTTCATTCAAGTTCCTGCTCAGGTGGGACCTTTCAGAGAGGCCTTCCTTGGCTAATCTATCTACAAGAGCAAGACTCCCTCCAATTATTCCCTGTGTCCTTATTCTGTTACCCTTCCTTCATAGCTCTTAACTCTACAACATAATTTCAAGCAGTGTTACGTACTCTCTCTCTCCCACTTCTATACAGCAAATGCCAGGAGGTGAGGCCATGTCACTCCCACATCCTCAAAGCCTAGAATCCTCAGAGGCTGGACTTGCTGAATCAATACTTGTTCTCAATCAGTATCTGTCAAATGAGTGGATAGATTCTTCTGTCTCTGAAGACAGACTCCTTTGTTCAACACCCTTCCAGGTAGATCTTCAAGGATATCCCAGGGTGTATGACCCCGACTTAGTAAGAGTTGGGTTCCAGTTTGGGTTCTACACCAGTTAACTAATCCAGTCTCTGTGTCATTCTGAATTTGGGAAGAAAAAACTACCTGATCTGATTATCTTGTTTGGGTGCTCACTCCTCGTCCAACCAGGTGTGGTAAGGAATCAGGCTTCTAGGGATAAATCCTCTAAGCCACGCATATACACAGATTATCTAAGAAAGGGGTGTGAATTGGTCAAGATTATGTAATTGTAGGTATTAGAGATTTCAGTGATGTCATGACTCCAAGAGCTTCCTGACTTTCTGGGGGATCCAGAGGACGAAGGTCTTGCACACAGCCTAAAACTCAAGTCGTGTTGGCAAAAGGCAGAAAGGCTAAAGTAATACACAGGCCAAAGACCATGGCAAGTGGGTGCTAACTACCACCACCACCTCTGGATCTTTTTTTTTTTTTAATGTTTATCTTTATTTTTGAGACAGAGAGAGACAGGGCATGAGCGGGGGAGAGGCAGCGAGAGAGAGGGAGACCCAGAATCCGAAGCAGGCTCCAGACTCTGAGCCATCAGCACAGAGCCCGACACGGGGCTCGAACTCGTCAACTGCGAGATCATGATCTGAGCTGAAGTCGGACGCTCCACCGACGGAGCCACCCAGGCGCCCCACCCCTGGATCATTAATAGGAGTTTTAATCAGGAGATCAAAGAAAGGTTCCAAGACTAAAGTCGAAAGAGTCTAATTAAGGAGGAGAATGTAAATTATTCCCAAATTGCAAGCAAGCAAGTCGAAAGTATGTCCAAACTTGAAATCAGACATGGTCTAGGCTGCAGTGTGGTTGGGTATACACCTGGGAATGGGCTGTGGGGAGGGAAGGGAATATTGACACGCCAAGACCCAAGACAGAAAGAAAGACTCAAGCATGTGGGTTGAGCATGAAGAAATTGATAAGAGATGAAATTATTCCCTATTATTTGATAGGAGAGTCCTTCACAAGAGAGTAGGAAGAACAGGGTACCTTGGCCACAATTTAACGAGGATCTGCCTTTGAGCACTGGAGAGGATGTCTGCAGAGATCTTATGTACCTTTTCTGAGAAAGTATGAAAAGGTATGCGATGTCTCTTGAACAAAAGGCCGATCTCAGCAGGAGGTGGTGACGTAGCTGGGCACAAGCCCAGGGGATTTCTCATGGTCCTGATAACCAGCTCCCATCACGAGCCAATCCATCATATACACTATTTCCACATTAATGTTATTAAAATGACACTTACAGCATGTCACTCCTTTGTTCAGAAGCCATCGATGACTCACTGATGCCTACTGGATGAAGTACAAATGACTCGACCCTGGCACTTACAATCTTCCATGATTTACGCTAAAGAGTTTGTTGTCCAAGAGCCAATGCGTGCAAGACTGAGTGTTGTGGGTTAAAGTGTGTCTCCCCCAAAAGATACGTGGAAGTCTCAAACCTCAGTACCTCAGAATTTGACCTTACTTGGCAATAAGGTCTTTGCAGATTTAACCAAGTTAAGATGACGTCATCAAGAGTGGGCACGACTCCAGTACAACGGGTATCCTTATAAAAAAGGCAAATTTGGGCACCATACAAAGGTAAAACTATGTAAAGACACATGGGGAGAAGAGGGCCACGTGGTAACAGAGGCAAAAGTTGGACTGACGTACCTGCCAAGCCAGGGAGCACCAAGCTGGCCTGGCTAACACCTTCATTTCATACGCACAGTCTCCAGAGGGGTAATAGAATTCATTTCTGTTGGTTTAGGTCACCCAGCTTATACTACTTTGTAACAATAACCATAGAAAACTAACACCCTGGGGGAAATGGTGAGATAGGAGTTTTGCTTAATGGCACACGGCAAGAGGGTGACCAGTTCTCCCCTTTTTTCCCAGCATGGAGGATCTTTCACAGGGACTTTAAATACTAAAACTGGGAAAGTCTGAGCACACTGGAATGAATTGGTCACCTTCTACTAGCTCCCTCAGTAGGGCAGAACCCCAGGGAAGAAGCAGACCAGTGCATAAAGAACCAGGAACTTCCTTTTGAGAATCAAGGTAGAGAGGACAGTCAATGCAGAACCTAGTGGCTTCAACCAAGGCACAGTGGCAAAAAAAGGCGGGGGGGGGGGGGGGGGGGGGGGAGGGGCAAAGAGACACAAAAGTTACATTTAACATGAAGGTCCTACAAATTAAGATCAGAAAACTCATCCCCACAGGAGCTGAACCAGGAGAGAGATCAGGGAAATGGTGAGAAACAGAAAGTGCTCGTAACCGACTTCCCTGGGACAGATTCACCACACCTTCCCCAACACTGAGTATTTTTTTCAATTTATACTTGTTTATAATTAGGAGGAAAGAGATCATGTTTTCTTTATTTTTTAAATATAATTTATTGTCAAATTAGCTAACGTACAGCGTGTAAGGTGTGCTCTTGGTTTTTGGGGTAGATTCCCGTGGTTCATTACTTACATACAACACCCAGCGCCCATCCCAACAAGTGCCCTCCTCAATGCCCATCACCCACTTACCCCTCTCCCCCACTCCCCACTTCCCCATCCACCCTCAGTTTGTCCCCTGTATTTAAGAGTCTCTGATGGTTTGCCTCCCTCCCTCTCTGTTTGTAACTATTCCCCCCCCCCTTTCCCTCCCCCATGGTCTTCTGTTAAGTTTCTCAAGATCCACATAGGAGTGAGAATAAATGATATCTGTCCTTCTCTGGCTGACTGATTTCACTCAGCATAATACCTTCCAGTTCCATCCACGTTGCTGCAAATGGCGTGGATTTCATTCCTTCTCATTACCAGGTAGTATTCCATTGTATATCTAAACCACATCTTCTCTATCCATTCGTCAGTTGATGAACTCTTTCCATAATTTGGCTATTGTCGATAGCACTGCTATAAACATTGGGGTGCATGTGCCCCTATGCATCAGCCCTCCTGTATCCTTTGGATAAATTCCTAGTAGTGCTATTGCTGGGTCATCGGGTACTTCTATTTTTAATTTTTTGAGGAGCCTCCACACTGTTTTCTGGAGTGGCTGCACCAGTTTACATTCCCATCAACAGTGCACGAGGGTTCCCATTTCTGTTTTAATATGAAGTTTTCTTATTATGGTTGAACACTATGAAATGTTTATTAGCCTTTTGTATTTCCTCTTATATAAATGGAATATTTGGTCTTTTGCTCACTTTTCTCCCTAGACCTTAGTCCCTAAAAATTGGTTTTCATGAATTCTTCAACAGTAAATATATTTACACCTTTTGAGCCATATATGTGGCACATATATACCCATGCTTATAGTGTGCCTTTTAATAGGCTTTATGTTACTTTCTAAAGTATAGAAATTTTGCAGGGGGGCCTGGGTGGCTCAGTCAGTTAAGTGACTGACTCTTGCTTTCTGGTCAGGTCATGATCTCAGGGTTCGTGGGATCGGGCCCCACATGAACCTCTGCGCTGACAGCACAGAGCCTGCTTGGGATTCCCTCTCTCTCCTCTCTCTCTGCCCCTCCCCTGCTCCTGCTATGAACGAATGAATACATAAATAAATAAAATATTTAAAAAATAAAATATAGACATATTATTTAAATTGCTAATGGATTCTTTGTGATGTCAATAATTTTTTTAAGGTTTAGATTGTCCTTGCCCACACAGAGAACAAATTAAAGTTGTTTTTAATTTTTTAATAGAAAATGTTAATATTTTATCTCTAGAAATAGGGACCCATTGGGTTAAAATACTCATCTTCCCATTTCACTATAAAAAGTCACGTCATCTTTGCTTGTTCTATTAAATGGCTCTCCTTCATCCTTCCTGGGTCTGACAAAACACAAACCAGGGCCCAGAATACAGCACCGAGTTTAAGAAGGCCTCACTCTCAGCACTTGGAAGGGTAGAAGGATCACCGAGTGAAGTAACTAACTAGCATATTTGAAAATATGAAAGTGACCCTGAAAACCCAAAGAACAGCAGAGAGACTAGAGGATGGAATGTTGGGAAAAATAAGGAAGGGAGTAAGATAAGGAACCGACTTCCAGAAACCATATCAGAGATAAAAGAAGGGATCTCCGAGAATTACGAGGATGAATTGGAACACTGTCATTTCCTTGTCAGTGATACTGGAGATCATATTAAATAGTGCTTGCTTATCATTCTGTACTTCTAGAACTAACTTTTAAGGATGTATTTCATGTTAAGCCATATTTCACTTTTTCTTAAATCTCTTTTAAATTTCTTTTGAAAAAGAGAGAGAGTGCGAGTGGGGGAGGGTCAGAGAGAGACAGAGAGAGAGAGGGAGAGCATCCCAAGCAGGCTCCGAGCTGTCAGCACAGAGCCTTATGTAGGACTCGAACTCAGGAACCATGAGATCATGACCTGAGCTGAAATCAAGAGTCAGATGCTTAACTGACTGAGCCACCCAGGCGCCCCCATATTTCACATTTTTGGTAAGCGATATCTCTAACTAGAGAGTGGAGCCATGGCGTCTCGAAATGCAGAAAGCCAAGCTTCATCATGGCATACTGTCCATACTTTGTCCCTTCCTTACTGACTTGAAGTATGTTGATGAGGCAACAAAAATTCAAGCCTCCTGTGGACTGCAGCTGCCGTCTGTCCTTCTGTCCTTCTGTCCTAGTCTCTGGGCGACATGGGTTTGAGAAACAGGCTGTGAGTTTCTCTTCCACTCTTCCTCTGTTTGCATAATTTCCTCCTCTCTTGCATGGCTTCTGCCTTTGATGTTAGAGCTTAAGGGCTCCTGAGACTCGCCCCACCCTGAAAGTTCACCTTTTATTTTTTTTAAAAAATTTTTTTTTCCAACTTTTTTTTTTTTTTTTTTTTTTGGGACAGAGAGAGACAGAGCATGAACGGGGGAGGGGCAGAGAGAGAGGGAGACACAGACTCGGAAACAGGCTCCAGGCTCCGAGCCATCAGCCCAGAGCCCGATGCGGGGCTCGAACTCACGGACCGCGAGATCGTGACCTGGCTGAAGTCGGACGCTTAACCGACTGCGCCACCCAGGCGTCCCAAAAGTTCACCTTTTAAAAAAGGGATGATGAGGGGGTGCCTGGGTGGCTCAATCAGTTAAGCGTCCGATTTCTGCTCAGGTCATCTCACAGTTCATGAGTTCGAATCCCACGTCGGGCTCTGTGCTGACAGCTCAGAGTCTAGAGCCTGCTTCGAATTCTGTGCCCCCCTCTCTCTGCCCCTCCCCTGCTCACACTCTGTCTGTCAAAAATAAATAAATGTTAAAAAGTAAATAAAGAATGAGTATATAACATCTTTTAATTTTCACTATTTATATAATTTAAGTATTATTTACATGTATAAGACAGTATTCATGAGGTTGATGCGTTATATGTTCAAGATCTAGGAATGTGGCTCATGTTCTTTTATTTCTTATTAAGTTCACCTGAAAATAACTCTTGTGTTACATTTTACAATTTTTTTTTCTCAATAAGTTGTGTTTTCTTCTTACGTACGCTCAGCATCTATCAGGGACTAAATAATGAATACCCATTATAAAACTTCTTTCTTCACTATAAATAGCCTTGTCTTGTAACACAACTTTACCATGAAAGATCAAATCCCTCTCTGTTTATCTCTCTATAACATGACCTTGGCATGCATGGAAATCTCATATTGTTAGGCGCTAGGAAGTTGGGTTCATACGATGGCCGTGGTCTTTAGCATCAGGAAGCTCAGTTTGGAATGGGTTTTAAGGAACCTTCCCTTTTCTGGCCTAGCAGTCCCGCCTAACTGCACTGCAGTCCTTAGTTTAGGGACAGGGATGGCCCACAGGCTCCTAGAAGATTTGGTGTGGGGAAAAAAAAAAAAAACTCACCTCTATTGTTTCCTGGCAGGAAGGCGTGGTGTAGAATAACTCCACACTCTGTAAGCAACAGTTTCCAAGAGAGATGCAAAACTTTGCTGATATTGTCAACATCTTGTTGATTAACTTTCTTTGGAAGAAGCATCTATAACAACTAATCAATAACAGGGCCAAATCTTCTCCTGCTACTGACCCTTCAGTTGATTGAAGTTTAAAAAAAAAAAAAAAGCAACTTATGTTTATGTAATTTTTAACAACTACCAGAACAAATCCTGAGTCAGTGTTTGACAATCCAAAGCCCTTTATAGGCCTCAGAGGGATTGCAAGTTGTTTATTGATCAAATCCTTGTGTTTGGCAAATTACTTTCTCTATGAAATTGGGGGATGATAGTCCAACAGTATGAACGAGTTAGTTTTTTTCTTCCAAGACCAATAACAAAAAAATTTACACGGAAGAATTATATGTGAATCAGCAAGCAACACTGTGAGACTTATCTTCAGAGGAGAAAATCTAAATATTTGTCCAATTGAAAATAGTCACACTTGTCTCCTATCTGTTAAGGAAAAAGGTAAAAAGCGACACACTACATTAATCCTTAAAAAGGATGGCTTGAAAAAGAAGATTTAAAATAGTCTCCAAGAAAAGGAAAATATGAAGTTTTTCAAAAGATTTTTTAATGTTTATTCATTTTGAGAGTAAGAGAGAGAGAGAGCAAGAGTGGAGGGGCAGAGAGAGAGGGGGAGAGAGAGAATCCCAAGCAGGCTCTGTGTTGTCAGTGCAGAGCCCAACGCAAGGCTTGAACTCACAAACCGTGAGCTCATGGCCTGAGCCCAAATCAAGGGTTGGACATTTAAATGACTGAGCCACCCAGGTGCCCCCCAAATATGAAGATTTTTACCTATCTTTTCTTTAAACTGATAACATACAGTGAAATTTCACATTTGTAGACATTTATGACGTGAACAATTGGACAATTCTTCACTGTATTTTGTTCTTTCACTATGATTTTTAGGCAAAAACAATACCAAGATAATCAACAACGTACATAGCACCAACACCAACCAATCAGAACAGACATGCCCTTGTGTAGACGTTAGCCCTTTAGCTGCTTAACCACTAGGGAGCCCTAGGGTCGAGCCTTAGGTGGCCAGGAAAGGGTAGAGAACTAGAGGGATCCAGATACAAACTGATCTGGCAATGCAATCATCTCTGTTGACTATCAACTCTAAGTTCAAGGTCAAACCCCATTACAAAGAATGTTACAGAACCATCCCAATTCTTTGGCTGTGACATTTTGTCATAAGAGATTCCATTATTACCATAACCCTACTTACACACTTTTGGTTTAAAGAGGACAGAAAGGAAACAACTGGGGTGTAATCCCTGTTAGTGTCAATGAGAAAATGCAAAGATCTTAGCAAACTGGAGAGGAGGTTTTAATATTTTGTAGTTGTCAGTCCCCCCATCTCTTCTGTTCTCAAAATCTTAAACGTTTTGGTGTGCTGCATTTGGTTTGGCTGGTGCATTTGGTCAGGGATCTTCAGAGAAACAGAACCAGTGGGATATAAACAAAGAGAGAACTTTATTTTCAGAAATTTGCTCACATGATAGTAGGGGCTGGCAATTCCAGTTGTAGAGCAGGCTTGCAGGCAATTCAGGTAAGAGTTGATGTTGTAGCCTGAAGTCTGACTCTTAAGGGCATGCCAGCAGGCAGAAAAACTCAGGTAGGGTTTCTATGTGGCAGTCTACATTCAGAATGACTTCTCCCTTGAGAAACTTCCGTCTTGGCTTTTAAGGCCTTTGACTGATTGGATGAGGCCCACCAACATGATAAAGGGTAATCTGCTTTACTTAAAGTCAACTGATTATAAATGTTAACCACATCCACAAACACAGGTGCTAGGAATTCACATCAACAGCCGGACTAGTATTTGACCCAACAACTGGGCACCATAGCCTAGCAACGTTGGCACACAACATTGACCTTCACAGGTGGTTATTTTGGAAGTTCAACAGTAGGCAGGGTGACAGAGATGCTACCCTGTGGCAAAATCAAAAGGCCAAGGCTAATTCAGTATCTATCTTTAAGCACGTGCTCTCTTCCAGGCCCTGTGCCAAGGACGTGTCTCATTTATACCTCACAACGGCCCGATGGGATCAATATCTTTATTATTCTACTTTGCACATGATCAAACAATGCTTTAGACAGATCAGGTTGTTTGCTGCATTCGTTTATTATTATTGCTGTAACAAATTAATACAAACTTAATGGCTTAAAACAATACAAATTTATCTTACAGTTCTGGGAGCCAAGAGTCTGAAATGGGTCACGCTAGGCCACAATCAATATGTCGGCAGGGCTCCACTCAGGCTCTGGGAGAGAATCTGTTTCTTACCTCGCCCACCTTCTGGCCCTGTGTGTACCCCTTAGCTTGTGGCCTCTTCTTCCGTCCTCAAGGCCAACAACATAGCATCTTCCGGTCTCTCTCTCTCTCTCTGTGACCCCCTTCTTGTGATGATATTGGGCCCACCCAGGTAATCCAGGATCATATTCTACCTCACGATCCTTAATCATACCTGCAAAGTCCATTTTGCCAGGTAAGGGACGTATTTACAAGGTTCAGAGATTAGAGCACCAGCATCTTTGGGGCAGCCATTTTTCTGTCTCCACACTTGCTCAATCTCACAAAGCTAATAGTGCTGGCGACTGGATTCAAAACCAGTTCTATCCGACCCCAGAGCCTACACTCTGGACTATGGTGGCACTTCAACTCTCAAAAATAGCACACAAACAGAATTCAAGTCATCAGGGTGATTGTTTACTTCATGACCAGAAGCAGGGACCAACAAAAGCATTGGTCATAGAGAGTTGTAGGCAGGTTAACAAAGTACCGCTCAAGAAGTTATTCAAAGGCACATGGAAATGCTTTGTTTTAAAGAATGCTTCGGTACCATGGGATTACACTTTCATGACCAATTGAAAAAGGTGAATTCTACAGGCTTTCAACATTAAACTGAAGCTTCTCTGATCACATAGCTTAGCTATAAAGCCAAATTTGGAAGAAGTTGAATTAAAAAGTGTTTTTGCCAGAAGAGAGAAAGGAGACAGATAAGGACACGTTAATGCCACAGCGATGGCTATTGTCCTCACACAAAACACCCCAAAATCTCAAGGATCAGTTTTCAAACTTGACCGACTCTAAGAAGCCACATGGATAAAATGGGCTTTGGAGGACTTGAAAAATAAAGCTTGGAATCTCCAGGCTTGTGACAGAAAGAAGAGGGATTTATTCCCTTGGGTGAGGGGGAGTTCAAAACAGAACTCTAAAACACCATGAATAAAATAGCCCAAGGAAACAGAAACTAAGACAACAAGCAGCTCCATACAAACTCACTGTGTATTCCCATCTGATGGTCTTTTCCCAGATTGCTCAGCTAATCAAGCTGTGAGGCAACATTTAAACACCATGACCTTGGAAGCAGTCTGCCCAAAGGGCATGAAGCACAGTACAGGGCGCAAGAATGCCTATCCCACAACTCAGAGGCACAAAAAAATCTAACTTTTCAATTACTTCATTCCTCCTGCCATTTTCTCTGCCCTGAAAGGTATTTGGCTACTGATTTATAGATATGATGGGCTCCAAAATACTACTTCTCTTCTTATTTTGGGGGAAGGAAGATTAAGCAATAGAGAAGAAAGGAATTTTCACCTGCGTTCTACGTCCACCTCCCAGGAAATACGACTCCTTTATTATAGACAGTGGGGGTTCTCTCCTGGGACCATTCTCGCCTCCGTGGAACTCTAGCCATCTCTGGAGGCCCTTTGTGTTGTCCTAACTCAGAAGGTGGGAATAGAGGAGGGGGAGGTGCCATTGGCTTTCAGCAGGGATATTGCTAACCATCCTACAAAGCCCAGGACAGCACATGTCACAGAATTATCCAGCTCAGAGAATCAATATTGACAGAGTTGAGGAACCCTGATGTACGCAGTGTAGCAGAGAAGGACAGGGCTCTGGAACCAGAAAGCTTGTGTTCAAATCCTGGCTCTGCCACAGCCTGGCTAACAAACCTTGACATGTGTTTCCTTGCCTCCAAACTCGACAATGAAAGCACCCACCTTGTGGGGGATTTGTGGGGATCAAACAGATTAACCTGAGTACTTGGGGTAGAGCCTGGCACAAATGATACACATATTGCTAAATACATCATACTATAATACTAGAACCACTGGCTCAAAACTATTTGTTACCTGCCCCACTAACTTGTGAATATCATGAGGGCAGAACTTGACCTTAATCATCCACATCATCTCAGCACCAACCCATGACCTACATAGACTTAAAACAGACCAGAAGCCAAAGGCTCAGGGGCACCCGGGTGGCTCAGTCGGTGAAGCGTCCACTGCAGCTCAGGTCGTGATCTCACGTTTCGTGAGTTCGAGCCCCGCGTCAGGCTCTGTGCTGACAGCTTGGAGCTTGCTTCAGATTCTGTGTCTCCCTCTCTCTCTACCCCGTCCCCGTTCCCGCTCTGTCTCTCTCGCGTGCTCTCAAAAATAAATAAACATTTAAAAAATTTGTTTTTAAAGAAGCCAAAGACTCAACCCACTGATAGAACTCTGAGCCACTGTCGTTGGTACCCACCATAGCTGTTCAGCCCTTGCCACGTCCGGGCACACTGCCCTGATGCCCTGTGTGCCAGGGCTTTCTCTGACTTCCAGGTGCACCCTCGCCACAACCTGGCAGGCCCGATGTGCCAGAGAATGGACGCCTCTGGCCTCAGCCCTCAACCAGTGACTGACGGAAACATGGCCAAACACCCAGCTCCTTTGCCCATGGCACGGATCACTCAGAACTGTTACTCTGTCTTCTTCTACTCGGTCTCCAGGGTCCCTGGCAGGAGTGAGCTTCCTGGACAACACGCCTTCCCATCCTTGGCTCACTTTCCCACGCCCTTGGCTCACTTTCCCATCTCAGGGTGGGCCCTGGGGGGAGCTCCAACCGACACAGGCGCGACAGGTGTACAATGGACCAAATGGTGGGGCAGGTGATGTCCCTGCCTTCAATATTCTTGCGTATCCGTAGCGCTCAGGTTTTACTCCCGCTCACTTCTCATTTCTCAGGGCTTGTGTCTCCGGCCTCGAGATGGCAGGGAATGGGAAACGGAAGGATAATCCATTCTCAGCGCGATGAAATGAAGAATTCGTCTCCAGGTGTGAGGCCGGTGTTGAATGAAACTCGAGATGATCTCCGGAGCAGAGCTTGGGGGCACCTGTGACTTGTAAATGGCGCTCCTCTGTTTCCAGGGAAATACAGACTTTTAAAATGAAGCTCGAGGCTAAAAGCTTCCAACAATAAATCTCCCTGAGGCACACTCCCCTAGGGACAAATATACGGGGAAATTTTCAAAGAGGGTGCTTGGTTTATCACTTGGTGACTCTTTTTCACTGAGGAAGGAAGTCCCTTTGTTTCCACTGAGAAACCAAGTCCACCTGGACCTCTTCAGGAGTTTTTCAGTTATCCCCACTCCAACCCCCTTGAAGACCTTAACTCAGCGGCTTTTGAAAGTAACCTTTGGGGGGTTGAAACAGAGAGTATGTCAGTAATCACCGCTGTTCCTCGTGCCCTTTCCTCCTGACCTGAAGAAGAAAAAAAAAAAAAAATCCAACAAATGATAACAAAAGCCATCCTGCTGTGTGACCAAAAGACAACCTCAAATCTGTTGGCTTATCCTTCATAGAGAACCGCGTGGGGTAACAGTAATAAACATTTGTCGAGGGCTTTCTGTGTTCCGATGCTTACTGTCTCACCGGACGGCTCCGTAAGTAACACCGTGCCCATTCTACAGATAGAAAGTTTGAGAAGTAAAGCTCAAAACATTGACCAAGGTCATGTCACCACAGCTCATAGATCGCAGGGCTGGGATTTTTAATCTAGGAGAGTCGGACTGCAGAATTCTACACTCAGTGATTACTCTATGTGAAACTGCGGTGCAATTGAACTGATAAACATCATCTGAGTAAAGCTGATAATTATTCCACTCAAAATCAGGCACGAAGACAGAGAACATATAAAAACTGATCGTCATCAGAGGGAAAAGTCCGCTGAACAGGGAAGAATTGTTAACAGAGTGCCAGCGAGTTTTCCATGTAAGATTCTACCATTGTAAACTTAATTTCTCATATGGATGTCAAACGTGCGGGCACCCGCAACAGAAGCTTGGAGGCATCTAATCTGTGGAAAGATAAAATTAGAGCCAGGAGTAATTGAATAAATACAAAAATGAGACTCTCTCTCCGTAACGAAAGAGACCCGGGCCCCACTGCAGTGAGGCTGACACAGAAATTGTAAGACCTCACAGATTGCCAGAAGTGAACGTGCTAAGCCCTCCCCACATTCCCCATCTGCCTCTCACTCTGAGCCTGGTGTCAGACTGCCCGAGATCGACTCGAGTGACAACACTCACTAGCTGTAGGTACTGGAGAAGTTCCCTCAATCTTTCGTAAGCCTCTGTTTTCTCACTAAAATATGACCAGGGATAACGCCTCAAATTGTTGTGAAGATTGCATGAGAAACTCATGCAAAAGGCATGACTGGATGGTGGCACATAATAAGCACTCAATAAATATTCAGGAGTATCCTTCTGCCTCCACGAAAGCCTGGCACACAGTCACCTCCGGCCCCAAGCACTACCCACATGCCTTGGTGCTTGGCCTTCCCTCACGGCCCAGAACAAAGACGAGAAACCCGTGTTCTGGGACCTGGCATTGAGCTCCCGACAGGGACTATCACATGAGCAGTACAACCATTCACAGGACTCTAAGCTCAGAGGACTCCCCTCTTTGGTTCCCAGCCTCCCTGGGATGGGACCTTAGAATGAAAATCTGAGAAGACAATCCAGCTGTGGGTAGACGAGTTCTCATGGTGCTTCGGGGAGTCTTGAGCAGAAAGAGAATGCTAAAAACCAGGAGAAGGTATATTCAGGTCAGAATTTGAGAGAATGATGGATGGCCCAGAGCATGGATTTTTTTTTTTTTTTTCCTCCAGAGGCTCATAAAAATATCCATTGACCAAAGATCCTTTACAGAAACTATTCCTGGTCCTCATCACAAGTTAAATAAAGTGCTACCAGTATGCCAGGTTTCCAGATTGGACTGATCTCCAGGTTCAACTAATCCACCACAGTGCCCTAGTTGGGAAGAGGTGCATTTGGGATATGAATTCGGACATCCTGGTCCAGAAGCCTACAGTGCTTCTCCTGCCTCTTCTGTGTCTCTATAGATCTATCCGCAAACAGTGTGTGGGAGACACAGAGAGGCACCACCCGCAACCCCCCTTCAGGGTTAAGACTCGCTGCCGTCTGTCTATTCTTGAATTCAGGGACTGCCACAGCCGGGAAATGCCCGCTGGCCCCAGGTCATGCCCTTGGAGCAGCTGGTACAGTGACAAAGTAATGTGGGGGCATGGAGGTCTGGCCATTTCTGCCCAATGTGGGACACGGTGATGGACAGTCCTGGCCCCGGAGCTCCCCACAGGGCTGGCCAAGGCTCTACTGAGCCTGCACTTCAGCTTGACTTCTGCTTCTGCGCAGTCCTGCTTCTTCCCCTTCTTTTTAGAGGCATCAATACCAATAAACATCTTAAACCTCCAATTCAGCTTCCAAAGAACTCAACCTGCACTATACACACAGTGAGGCCTTTTAAGCCACAGAAAGGTAGGCTCAAATAATTAGGCTTTAGTGCAAAAGACTCAGTTGGAGCCCAGCTCATGCACTTTCTAGCTCTGTGTTGGGCAAACCGGGTAAAACCTACTGAACTGACATAAAAACAAAGACGAGTATTACTTCACGGAAACAGTCAAGACACTGTGAATAAAAATCACAGCACATCCTATAATGATCGTCCCTGATCCCGAAAGGACCCCTCACTCCAACACAGATGAGTAAGAAAGATTCTTTTGTGGCATGGGAAAATGCCCCTTTGCTCTCCCCACCCCCCGCCCCAGTGACTCCAGGCCCCTCTCTCTAACGGACAGCAAGTGTCATTCTTTCCCAAAAGTTTCCAAAGTCAGCATCCCCAGTAGCGGCAGAAAGTAAGGAACATTGTTATTCTTGTAACACCAGAGCTGTAGCATGTAATTAAATCATTAAGAGGCAAATTAACTCCTCTAGCGATACTCTTCTAAGTATTTGTGGGCAAACCCATTAGCATTGTGCCAGTAAATCCTGAAATTTCTTTGCAGGCAGACTGAGTAAGCGCAACATCAAAGGCAAGGGGTGGGCTGGGGAGTGTGGCCCACAGGTGGTTTGACCTCCCATGGAGATGGGCGGGTTGGGGAGGGTGGGGAACGGATCGGACGTTAATGGCATGTTGTGACTGTATTTCATAAACCCTTTGAAAATACAACTGCTGAATTTCCCCTGCTCAGAGCCAATGATACCTCTAGTCTTTCCCCAGGAAAACCACTGAAGAGCTTTTTCTCCTTAATTCTGCTGGATTCGTTCAGTTTGGGGTCTTTGGTTTTCGGACGGGCACAGCTGGGGAGGAGGGCTACTGGGGAGTTAGAAAGGGCATCTTCCAGTGGTATATACTTTGTAGCTATTTTATTTAGCCACGTTTTCAGAAGAACAAATGTGAAGTTGGCTTCGATTCGGTAGCCAAATATACATTTACGCTATTGACTCAAATTCAAGCTGGCCAATCTGGTTGGCTGGCTGTGGCCTTCCATTCATCCAGGCTTGAGTATTTCAGTCAATATGTTGATCATTTATATGATGACCCTGTTTAAACCATTTAAGGAAATGTAAACAGCATGAAAGTGTATTGAAGTCAACATAACTCATTATTGCCGCTTATACACTCATCAAAATCCCGAGGGGGGTGCCTGACCTGATTGGAGGTTTCCTCCAGAGTCATACAATAATTTTAGCTGTGAAAGGAAATTTTATGGCATGTAAGATTAGCCCACACTAATGCAAGGTCAAAAATAATAGAATCAATAGGCAAACTCAATACTGTTAACATTTTGAGAAAATTACTCCCAGAAAACAATGTCAACAACAGATTGAAATGGGTCTCCAAAGTCGTCCCATTGATTTCCTTTCACTTTGGTGGCAATCTCTTTCTTTTATGCAATATGGAATTTTCTTAGTCTTTTTTTTTTCAGCTCTGCTTTAAACATGGAATATTTCTGTTGTATTTTTTTATCGACTGATGTCAAGTATTACACGTGTCAAAAAAACTCGTGTGGTTGTTCATATTGAAGAGAACAGAATATGGAGACTCCTTTCATCATGTAAAGCCTTTGGTGGGTCTTTAATTCAGGGCTCACGTGATAAATTTGGGAGTTATTTTCATTATAGCATGGTGTCCAAGTGTAAAGGTCAACAGAGTCATTAATAAATTAGTAACTAAATAAAAACCTTATACTAGAAACACACGGCCTTGGAAATGATTTTATATGAGACATGCCATGTTTATGGTCAGTATCTTGATGTTAGAGGGGCAGATTGTGGTTGGACACACCCAGGTTCTTTAGTGTTATCAGTAAGTGGCCAAGCATTAGCAGTAATATGGCAACCCAAACCCACCCCAAATTCCTCTGCTCCAGATTTCCTACTTTAGTCAATGACTTCCTCGCCCTCACTACCCCAATGACTGACTTATTCAATCAAAAGCCTTGGGAATTACCAATTTCTTTCTTTCCCACAGCCGATCCATGTGGCAACTGTACCTCCAAATTATATCCAGAAACCACTCACTTCATGCCGTCTCTGCTTATTCATGGCCATAGCCTCTTTCCAGTTCTCCCAGGTTCCATTTTCCATCCAACAGGCCATAGTGATAACTTTATTTTTTTTATTTATTTATTTTGAGAGAGAGGGAGCATGAGTTGGGGGGGGGGGGGGCGGGCAGAGAGAGAGAAGGAGAGAGAGAATCCCAAGCAGGTTCTGTGCTGTCAGTGCAGAGCCTGATGTGGGGCTCGAACCAACGAACCATGAGATCGTGATCTGAGCTGAAATCAAGAGTCATCTGCTTAACTGACTGAGCCACCCAGGCGCCACCATAATGATCACTTTAGACACAAACTAAATCCATGGACTCATCCTTGAAACTCTCAGTGGTGCCCACTGCACTTACAATAAAATCCAGACCTCCTTTCTGTGGCTTGCCAGGCCCTACATGGTCTAGTCCCTGCCCACCTCTCCCTCCTCACTCATCTTCAGCCTCTCCTGCCCTGACCTTCTAAGCTCCAGCCCCACGGGCCCCCTTTCATGACCTAAAACACGTCAAGCAAAATCACACGTCAAGGCCTTTGCCTGGGCTGTTCCTTCTTCCCGGCCCACCTACCTCCCAATTTTTCCATCGTGGCTCCTCCTCTTCAACCAAGACTCGGTTCTCCTGGCACAGCCTCCTCTGAACGTGTTGTCAAAGGATGCTCTTGGCCTCACCCTCATCTTCCTAATTACTTTTATCACCTGCATCATTTCTACAAAGTTGACATTTACTACAATGACTGAAGTGTGTAAAAAAGTGGCGGTGAAGCCGAGTATATAAATCATTTTGCCTAACATATAATGCTTCTGTTCTTAAATTTCATTACTACTGACAGCAGAAATCCCTTCATTTATCACTCAAGGGCATCATGCCTCTTTTTGTTCCATTTTCTTTTGAGTTACCTTCCGACCTTTCAAAGTTCTCTCTCGTTTCGGGGTTCTCGCCCGCTCTCCAAAACGCATTAGGGTACCATGGAAAGGTTATGTCCTCATAGCTCTGGGAAGGTGTGTCTGGCCCACCAGGCCCCCTTCCACATTGGCTCCTTGTGTTTATGGTCTTCAGGCATCACACTCACCATCCTTACTGCAACTGCTGTCCCACAGTGTGGCCCCCCTGCTCAGTGGGCCCTCTGGGCTGGTGTCTACCAAGATGGAGCTGAACCCATGTACTCTTTTAAAGGGTTCTGTGTTGGCACCCGGCGTTAAAGACCACGGATCTCACCACTGCCTCTGGGCATAAAGTCCTAGCCACCTAAACTTCCTTTTCCCAAACCCAGTCTTCTTCCAGGCCAAATGGTCCATACAACTCTTCCACATCCCCTTCGGTACTGTAGCTGATTGTCCCCCCCCCCACCCATGCTGGGGTTTCCCAGGCTGCCCAATGGTATTCTCCTGCCATAAGCCAAGTCAGAGGTACCCTTGTGCCCAATACAGTGCTGCCCTGAAGGGCTTATGATTTCTCCAAACTTTGAACTAAAGAGTTGTCTAGACCCAAAGTTCTAGACAGCCTCAGACCCAGAACCAAGATGTTCCTTTCAGAATTCCTGCCTTCCTCTCTTCCTGTCACATTTCCGGGCTCCTCCTTCTGGCCCCCAAGGGCTTTTTCCATCCTATGGGATCAGAAATTCCTCTGAATTCCTAGCCTCACCTTTGCCACTCAAAGTTGCACTTTGTGGTCTGCCCACCAAGCCTAGGCTCCCGAGAGGTAAAAGCCCAGTTTGGGAAATATCAAGAGTAACAGTGATTTCCTGTCAATGCCTAGCTTTTAAGACTATGGCCTTACTAAATATCTATTTTGAAATTCAAAGCTAAGAATTGTAATTAAGATAATTATTCAATAAGTGTTGTCTGAGTATATATATATTTTTTATTTTGAGGCCATCTCAAAAGTGCAGAGAAGATGGGTGCCTGGGTGGCTTAGTTGGTTAAGCGTCCAACTTTGGCTCAGGTCATGATCTCACGGTTTGTGGGTTCGAGCCCCATGTCGAGCTCTGTGCTGACAGCTCAGAGCCTGCAGCCTGCTTCAGATTCTGTGTCTCTCTCTCTCTGCTCCTCCCCCACTCATGCTCTGTTTCTCTCTGTCTTAAAAATAAAAATAAACATTAAAAAATTAAAAAAAAAAAGAATTACAAAAAAAAGTGCAGAGAAGTTGCAAGTAATAAAAAAGAATCATTTCCCCCTGATCTCTAAGAGGAAATTGCTGACCTACTGCCCTAAACCCTTCAGTGTATATCCCCTACAAGGATATTCTCTGACATGACCACAATCGACCATCAAAATCAGGAAACTAACATGATATATTCCTACCACCTAATTCTCAGACCCCATTCATGTGTCCCCAACTGTCCTAACAATGCCTTTTGTAGTAAAAGGATCAAGTTCAGAATCACCTGTTGCGTTTGGTTGTTATGCTTCTATCCTCCTCGGTCTGGAAAGTCGCTCTGGTCTTTCCTTGACTTTCATAACCTTGACACTGGCAGTATATAAGGCAGTAATTTTTTATAGACTTCCTGTGGCCCTTCAGCTGCTGTCCACTTCTCTTGTGTGTAAGATGCTATAGCGTGATCTGAAGCTAGAGGTAAGAAGACAGTCTCTAACACTTCTGGGATCACATTCTATCTCCAGCACTCCTGACTGTATGGTCACGTGCAATTTACATAAAACCCTGTGCCTCAGTTTCCTTGCCAGTAGAATGAAATTAACCACCATGCTTATTTCCTGTGGCTGTTGAGAGCAGTTGGCCTGTTGAGTCAAGAATGGATAGCATACAGACTGGCTCAGAAGCTGCTCGAGTTGTCCAGGTAAAACCACGTGGGCAGAGAAATGACTGTACACAAAATCTATCTGGAGGGGTAGTCTGCAGGAACAGCTTCTAATTTTTTTTAAATTTTTTAAATATTTACTTATATTAGAGAGAGAGAGTATGTGTGCATGAGCAAGGGAGGGGCACAGAGAGAGGGAGACACAGAATCCAAAGCAGCTCCAGGCTCTGAGCTGTTAGCACAGAGCCTAACGTGGGGCTCCAACTCACGAACCGTGAGATCATGACCTGAACCCAAATCGGACGCTCAACTGACAGAACCACCCAGGGGCCCTGGACTGACTTCTAAGTAGGATAGAGGGAATAAGGGAAAGAGACAACTCAAGGATGAATTCTTAGATGTATGCAAAGGATTTCACATGAGAAGCAAAATAGCACTTTAGCTATGGAGAGCTGATATTCTTAGAATCTCCGTTAATAACACGACACATCGTCGGTAACAAGGACTGAAGACGCACAATAGAATTTAATCGCTGGTACCACAATCTCACAATAGGAAATTACAATGCCTCAAATTTAATGGGTTTCATTTTTCAAAGTGAATATTTTGCTTTTACAATCTCTCACCGCCAAGGATGCTCTCCGATGAGAACCAACCAGAGGCTCCTTTTATCTAGAAACAAGGCTCTTGGCTATTTACACAGACTGGTTAGCTTTGTCCAACTGAAACAAAGACCCCTGGCATTCCTCTTTCTTCTTTATGGTCTAATCCCTTTGATTACTTTAGAAAGGGCTGCGAATTTCTTTTCGTCTTAGCAAGACAGTGATGGTAGGGTGAGAAAACACATGAAAGATCTGAGTTCTAGTCCACCAACCCCAGAAATTGCGTGGGTCACCCGAAATCTGATCCCCAGCCTCCTCCATGGACTTAATATTGCATCCTGCATATATTTATTAAGCATGCACTAATTATCAGGCTCAGTTATATATGGAGGATATAGGAGTGCAAATAATCATCCTGGTCCCTGACCTCACAGACCTCATAGGAGAGAGACGTCCCCTCCCCATCCACAAACAAAACGGATGACCTTGAGATAAATGTTTTGTAAAATTACATTTATAGGAAAATGTAAATATTATTAGCATTTGTGTAAGTTCTCTATCTGTAGTCTCTTAAATGTTTCCACGAAATTTCTAACATTACGAATTACGACTCAAACGCTTTTCTCATGTATTCTGAAGAAACGGTCATGTAGGGTCGTCCAGGTCTATAATCCTCTCTCTGGAACACCTTAGGGCCAATACATCTCAAATTCAGGTATTCCTGGATCTCAGGTGATTTGGTGGAGATTTATTAAGTTAACACTCCCAGATGGGACTGGGACAGATCACTGTAATCAAACCCAATATTTCTGCAGGCAAACATATGAGTATTCCCATCCAGCAGGATGAGTTTCTAAAGAAATATATAAATATATATGTATATCTATACACATATCTATACATAGGTAATATATACATATATAATATTTATAAATAAATATACATATATAAAAATATATAGATATTATATATGTATATATGTGTATAGATATAGAAATAGACATAGAGATAGAGAGGGAGAGATAGAGAGAGAGAGAGAGATACAGATCAGGTTAGTTCATGTGGTTGTTTTGGATTTCAAAATTGCATTCAAGGAATTGTGATCATAGGGCACATATTGTCTGAAATAAGTAGGACATGTATTGGGGCTTAAAACTCAAATTTATCAAAGATATTCATTACAATTGCATTCGCTACAATGGTATTTGACCCATAGATAACCTAGCTTTATAAATACATTTAAAGCACCTCCAGGTCCATTAATATTTCATTGATCCATAAACTACTTCCAAGTACTTATATTTATCAGCCTCATAGAAAGCTGTATCTGATGTAGAAACTACACACACACACGTGCACACACACACACACACACACACACACACAGGGACAACTTCAGACTCTGCTGCTATTTTCACATGATCTTCTCCCTGAGTATCTCTTTGTCTTTTTACAAGGATGTCAATCATATGGGATTAAAGATTCACCCTACTCCAGTATGACCACATCCTAACTAATTATCTATGGAACAACGTTATGCTCAAATAAGGTCATATTTTAGAGATTCTAGGTGTTAGGATTTCAACATCTCTTTTTGGGGGACACAACTAAATCCACAACAACTGGTATAGTCATAATTAAACATATGAGTCTTTGAAGACAGAATGAGTGAAATTCGATCATATTGGTTTAGATAAAAGAGGAGAACGGATAGGTTTACATACCTGGGCATAGAAGAGGAAATGTAGCTTCAGAAATAGCTGGATCCAGGAGCCAAAGGCCGTCCCACAGGTTTCATCGCTATAGGTCTCTAAGCTCTCATTTCCATTGTGTTTGGCTTCATTTTGTGATGAGTTTTCTCTGTGTGGTAGCCCCTAGAAATTATAGAATTGCATTACCTAGAAATTCTATTAAGTGCAAGTATAGCAGATGAGGACTTGTCTTCCTCTGGTTCCTGCCAATTGTAAGACTGAATATTAATGTAATACTTTGGGTCAGATGACCACCTGAACCTGTTGCTGTGCTAATTTGCTCAGCCTAGACACATGCCCACCCCTGGAGTTGGAAACAGAAGTGGGGTCAGCCCTGCCTACAACTCTCAGTGTGACAATGCAGAAAAAGAATGATAGCACAGAAACTCATAACCAGCAGTGTTGGGATAGAAAACACAGTGGATATTTAATACAGATGGTGTTCCATTCTTTTTTATGGCTGAGTAATATTCCATTGTATAAATACACCACATCTTTATCCATTCATTTATTGATGAACGTTTTTGTTGCTTCCATATCTATTCTAAATAATGCTGCTATAAACATAGAGGTACATGTATCTTTTTGAATTAGTACTTTCATTTTCTTGGGTAAATACCCAGGAATGGAATTATGGAATCATACGATAATTCTATTGTTAACTTTTTGAGGAACCTCTATACCGTCTTCCACAGTGGCTACCCCCGCTTCCATTCCCACCAACAGTGCACGAGGGTTCCTTTTTTTTCCACGTCCTCGCCAACACTCATTGTTTCTTGTGGTTTTCATTTTAGCCATTCTGACAGGTGGGAGGCTTGTTGTTTTGATTTGCATTTCTCCAATGAGTGATGTTGAGCATCTTCTTCATGTGTGTGTTGGCCATCTGGATGTCTTCTTCGGAAAAAGGTCTATCCGTGTTCTCTGCCCACTTTTTAATTGGATTATGTGGTTTTTTTTTGAGTTTGTATAAATTGAGTTGTATAAGTTCTTTATATATTTTGGATATTAACCTCTGATTGAGTACATCATTTGCAAATATCTTCTCCCATTTAGTGGACTGTCTCTTCGTTTTGTTGACGGTTTCCTTTGCTGGGCAGAAGAGTTTCACTTTGTTGCAGTTCCGATCGCTCCTTTCTTGTGATCTAAGTGTCGTGCATGGTCCCCAAGCACATCTCTCTTTTCTCATCAGCAAAAGTTTTTTCTCTTCTCTTTTTGCAAAAGTATGATCATACCATCGGTGGACAAAAAATTATTAGGTCAAGCTGCCTGGCTGCTACTATTCTAATGACAAGGTTTAAATGCCCACATTTCACCCAGGGCCCCAGCAACAGCCTCAGAAAGGATGTGGTTTCCAAGGAAGAAGGGTATGCTCAAAAAATTCCAACCATTCGTTTTCTGCCATTCTAATGTCACTTGACGAAAGATGCTGCTCAAAGAATATGTCGATAGCAGCTGGGTTCACCAGCTTTTGCCAACACATTGTAGAAGAGTTTGTGATTTTAATCAAAATTTGTCATCCACCCAGAACTTAAGAAACGAATTTTCATCAAAGGGAAATTTAAGCTTCTGAAAGTTACCTAGCCCCAGAGCCACAAGGGTGAACTCTAGGTCCAAAAAAAGAACAGAAATCAATCGTGACAATTATTTTGCCAAATGATCTTAAACTGTAGTGCATGGAGAAGGCTTCCATAAATGTCAGCCGCCACACCAACAGGCGGCGCTGTCCCCATACTGGCCTTTTTCTTGTTAAAAATGCACGTCAATATGCAAAATGGAAGCGTCCCGGATCAATGCCAAGCACACTCTCCATTTCTAGAGGCTCCCAAAATAATCTGCAGAAAGTGGAATTCAAGGGAAAATTTTGTTTTGCTGGAGGCATGTACAAAGAACCTTTAAGAACCATCTTATCTGAGGATTTGTGCTTACTCTTATTTCAACGGATTCAGACCTGAACTTCCTTCAAAATAAGATGCAGGTGAGTGGGATAGCAAAACATTCTGCAATATCTCATTCACACAGAGGTCACTTCTCTGCCAACTTCCATCACCTAGAGTAAAACCCCAGAAAAACCCAACAAAATGCAAAAGAAATGGTCTTCAGCGTAGCCCAAATAGATGTTGCCAAATCCAACCATTTTGCTAATGAGAGAGCAACACTCAGAATCTATGGACCCTTACGCAACTATTCGTAAAAATCTAACCGTCTCGGTGTATCAGTCAAGAGCCCATCAGAAATGAGACGGCATTCTCCAATTAGGATAATTCACAGAGAACTTAGTAAAGGCAACGTTTACAAAGGAGCTTGGTGTAGGGAAGTTGAAGGAGGTGTTCCCACCCCTAGGCCTGGACTAGGGAAGGAGACGTTTCCAGAATCAGGAAGAAGTTGTAGGGAAAAGGCTACCTTGAAAGGAACAGTGGCCATCGAGGAAACAACCAGCTGAGACAACCCCAGAGGAAGGCCCCTAGGAAATCAATATGGCGGCCATACTCTCTTCCTTCCTGTCTCTTGTCAGGCTTGCCCAACTGAAAGCTGGAGAGGAAAGAAACCCGTTGATGCCGCCCCTAAAGGTCGGGAGTGGAGAGCAGATCTACAGGAGCAAACTGATATCTAGCACGCTTGATGGATAACTGTGGGTTTCTCAGTCCACGGCAACGTGGGGAAACCAGAAGTGGCTACATTAGATACAGCACGTGGCTATACCCGGAGGAATACAATAGTGAAGGGAAAACAACACGTACAGCAGGCACCAAGACATTCCAATATGTGGATGGCTCATTCCAAGAGTACAAGTTGTCTCCCCAAAGGAATTCAAGTCAAAATCATTACAAATGGGAAAATTTAGGGGAGGCGCCCGGTTCTCCAGGGTGTCGTCACCATAGTATAGATGCCTCAATAATTTAATAACAAGTAGCCCAGGAAAGTTTATGAAGAATTCCATGAACTCATCTTAGGCAAGCAGAGATCTGCTCCAGACATGTTGTAAGGTTTCTGCCCAAAGTGGTTGAAATTGCTTTGCTAATTCATGAGAGGCACAATCATAACTGACTTTTTACTGAGCTCTTATTATGCACTGGGAACTTCACATGCAAACGCCATTTCGGCCCCACACCAGCCTCAGGAGCTAATGTGATCATTCCCTTCACATTTCCCACAGGGCAGTTGAGTAAGTAATTGTCCAAGATCCCAAAGCCAGGGAGAGATGGTACCAGTTTGAAACCCAGGCACTCTGGACCCAGAGCCTGAGATTCTAACCAAACTCAGAACAACCCCCCCCACTAGCCCACTGATATCTCTACAGCACAATGCAAAGGAGATGATTTAAAAAAGAGAGAGACAGAAGAGAAGAGGAGAAGGAAGGAGGGAAGGAGGGAGGGAAGGAGGGAAGGAATGAAGGAAGGAAGGAAGAAAGGAGGGAGGACGGGAGGGAGGGAGAGAAGGATGGAAAGAGGTAAGGAAAGAGGGGAGGGAGAAGTGAGGGAGGGAGGGAAGGAAGGAAGGAAGGAGGAAAGGAAGGAAGGAAGGAAGGAAGGAAGGAAGGAAGGAAGAAGGAAGGAAGGAAACAGGGAAGGAAGGAGGGGAGGGAGAAGTGAGGGAAGGAGGGAGGGAGGGGGAGGGAGGGAAGGAGGGAGGGAGGGAGGGAGGGAGGGAGGGAGGAAGGAAGGAAGGAAGGAAGGAAGGAAGACGGGTAGTAATTCAGCGAGTCTGCAGTATAGAAAAGGAACACCTGGAATATTGATTTTATATTGTTGGGTGACACCTTATCAACATTTTAGCAGCTTACAACCCCACCCAGTTAGCAGCCATCGGTTCTGTAGGCCAGAAGTACGGACACGGCATGGCTGGCATTTCTGCTCAGGAACATAAGAAGCTGAAACCCAGGGGTCAGCTGAGTGGCACTCATACCTGGAGGCTCTGGGGAAGGATCTATTTCCTAGCTCATTCAGGTTGTTGACATATTTCAGTTCCTTAAGATTGGAGGATCTCTCAGGGCGCCCGGGGGGCTCAGTCAGTTGAGCGTCTGACTTCAGCTCAGGTCATGATCTTATGGTTCATGAGTTCGAGCCCCGTGTCGGGCTCTGGGCTGACAGCTCGGAGCCTGGAGCCTGCTTTGGATTCCGTGTCTCCCCCTCTCTCTCTGCCCCTTCCCATGCTCATGTTGTCTCTCTCTCTCTCTCAAAAATAAATTTAAAAAACGTTAAAAAAATTAAAAAAAAAAAAAGATCGGAGGATCGCAAGTCCCCGTTTCTTCCTGGCTGTTGGCAGGGACCGCTCCCAGCTCATCAAGGCCTCCCACACTCCCTGCCCTGTTGCCCTTTCCATCTTCATGGCTGTCATTGGAGACACTCCCTCATGTGGAATTGTTTCATTCTTGGAATCTCTCCCTTCAGTCTTTTTCAAGCACTCACCTGATTAGATCAGGCCCACCCAGGACAATCTCCCTATCATAAGGTCAACTGACTACGCATCTTCATTTACACTGGCAAAATCCTTTTGTCCACCGGAGTGATCTTTAATTACCCAGGGCAAGCATCACTGAGAGCCCTATTAGCATTCTGCCTGCCATCCCTGACATCAGCATAGAGCGATCTCAAAGCTGGAGCTGGCTCCCCCCACTTCTAATGCTGCACACGGAGACAACGTTATCTCTGCAACCCTGGACTACACCTGTCTTCCGTAAACCCAGCCCCTTTTTTGTCGAGGTGGTACTTTCTCTGAACCTCAGAGAAGTTTCTTCTGCTGATGTCAGAAACCCAACAGCGGTGCACCTCCTAGGCTTGCGGTGCAGAGCGAGAAGTAAATCCACGTGACTACCTAGCCCAGCACCTGGCAAGGAGCAGGCCCTGCCTTCCTCTCAGCTATCAGAATTAACACTAGGGTTGCCGTTAAGATCTTCATCGCTATTCAGTTTTGAATGATTTCACCAGAATTGAGAGGGGGCCCGGGGTTGAGTTCACAGCACAGCTGAGGAATCTCCGTCGTGGCTGGTGTGTTTTCACATGGATCCTGGGAACAATAAGCCTGGTCACTGATGCATCAACTCAGGAATAAAAGCAAGTGGCCCCTGGCAAGAAAAGAACAAGAATATCTCACATTCCAGCTCCATTTACAAGACGGCTTATCGCCCTTTGCAGATTCCTCAGACAACAAGAGCACAAAGGCTTCCAGGGAGGAAAGCCTGAGATATTCT
This sequence comes from Neofelis nebulosa, assembly GCF_028018385.1. Classification (NCBI taxonomy): domain Eukaryota; kingdom Metazoa; phylum Chordata; class Mammalia; order Carnivora; family Felidae; genus Neofelis; species Neofelis nebulosa. The sequence continues at coordinate 132,111,588 of NC_080790.1, read as the reverse complement.
AATATCTGGACAAAAACATTTGTAAGATTCTTGGGAGCACAGAGTCTCCGCCCAACGCAGACCAGCAACTGAAACCTGCCCCTCCCCACCCCCTCACCCCCCTCCCCGCCATATTTACTAGCAAAAGCTTCTCTTTTGCGTCCGCTTTAGTTTAAACAGCATTGACTGTCAGGCTACTTCCTTCTAGACACAACTTATTCCGGCTCCTTCTGCATCTTCACTCAAGGGAAGGCACTAAAGGAGATAAGGCGTGGGGCTGTTCGTTACTGGGGACTGTGTCCTTTGTGGAAGCATCGCCCTCTTTAACGGGTGAGGGGCAAGGAAGCATCTTCTGATTGTGTCTGGAGCACTGGCCTCCAAAATGGAAAACAGGTAGAAAGAAAAAGGCAACATTAGACTTTCTATTCATACTTGTTGTCATACTAAAAAAAACAAAAACAACAACAAATTGTGCTTTGTTGTATTTTAATAAAACAGCTTGACATTTGCCTCACTCGGTCTGCGTCGGTTGCATAGGGTGTTCCAGGAATCCTGGAAGAAAGCAGGGGGGTTGGGGGCGAAGGGACAGTGGAGTTCTGGTTGTCTCTAGGCTATAGCTTCTTGAGGCTTCTTGCAATGGACGTGTGCCCAGTAATGTGAATTCGCATACGGCATTGGTCTGCTCTTCACTACAGCACCTCTCACAGAAAGTACCAGTGGCTTTAAAATTCCTGCCAAGAAACCTGAGTTGAAGAAAGTTCCAACAATGCAAGCATCTGCATACAACCAGGAAGGGGCTAAGCTGTGGCTTCTATACCTAGGATGAAATTTTCTGTTACCGTCTTGGCAGGAAACAGAACAAAACAAAAACGAAAACGAAAACAAACAACAGTGATGTTGAGCTCAGATCTGTCGAGAAATCGAAGCAAAACCCCATAAAGTTATCAAGGAGACTATTTAAAATATAGATTCATGTTTGAGGCGCCTGAGTGACTCATTCAGTTAAGCGTCCGACTCTTGGTTTCAGCTCAGGTCATGATCTCATGGTTCCTTGGTTCGATCCCAGCCTCAGGCTCCATGCTGCTGCTGCGGAGCCTGCTTGGGATTCTTTGTCTCTCTCCCTCTCTCTCTGCCCCTCCCCTGCTTGCTCTCTCTCTCTAAAATAAATAAACTTAAAATAAAATAAAACAAAACAAAATAAGATAAAACAAAATAAGATAAAATAAAATAAAATAAAATAAAATAAAATAAAATAAAATACTAGATTTACTTTTAGATCCATGGTCCAATATTTTCTGTACTAGAACATAGGCTCCAGAAGGATCAGGACATCATTTCTTCCAACACTCCTCCATATTCTTAGCCTGACACATAGTAGGTGTTCTATAAATATCTATTCTTCAATGACTGAATCTTTAATGATGAGTGGGGCAGATTATATTTTCCAACAATATCCCTGACAACATCTCCCACCCACATGCCAGTCCACAATACAGTGCCACGATCTGCTTGTTAAGAGGCATGGTCTGATTCTCCGCTTCTTGAACGTGGGCAGGCTTAGCACCACTTTGATGGACAGTTTATGGAGGAAGAAATGCTGTGTGACTTTGGAGACTAAGTCAAGCAAAGCCATGCAACTTCCCCATTGGGTTCTCTTGGGATGCCTGTTCTAAGAAGCAAGCTGTCAGGTAAGAAATCCAGCTACACTGAGACCATCATAGTGGAGAGACCATATGACTGTGCTCTGCTCAATGGCCCCGTCCGAGCACCGGGGCCCCTGTGGATGTCCATATGACCGCCTCCTCAGCCAGCAGTGGACTGCACCACATGGCGGGCTCCAAACGAGGACCACTGAGTTGAGCCCTTTCCTAATTCCTGCCCCGGAAATCGTGACAAAAAAAAAAACTGTTGGTTTAAACCACTAAATGTGGGGATAGTTGGGTACACAGCAGTAGGTGTCCAGAACAATGGACTTCATCCCAAGTACATGTTAGGTCTTGGTGTTTTTAAATAGTGGTATAAAACCATCACAAGGGGCACCTGGGTGTCTCAATCGGTTGAGCATCCAACTTTTGGCTCAGGTCGTGATCTCGTGGTTCGAGAGTTTAGCGCAGCATCAGACTTGATTCTGTCAGTGTGGAGCCCACTTAGGATTCTCTGCCCCTCCCCAGCTCACCCTCTCTGTGTTTCTCAAAATTAAATAAACATTAAAAAAAAAATCACAAGTCATCAAACGTGTAAAACTAAGCATGCAGTTCATTGCTAATACTAATTTTCTTTAGTGAGAACAAAGAGGTCCCTGCCCTATTAATGAATAATTCGATTATAGATCATTTCAGTTTTAACTTATTTAAAACTCTAACTTTTTATATTTGCTTTACAGTAGATAATAAGATATCAGTACCTTAGTGCAAATATATAATTTGTAAATAAATATACAAAATATTGGTGGAGCATGCTCAAAATATATTAAAATTGGGGTACATGATCAACTTACCAGCCACTGAGAAATTAACAAAACAAATTAAACCTAGCGCAACTCTCTGCACAAAATTTCAGAATCTTCCTGGACTTCTCTCACCCTGGCCTGAGCCTTGCTTTAAGAAATCCCATCTTACCAAAAACAATAAGATACCTAGGAATAATCCTAACCAAAGAGGTAAAAGATCTTTACTCTGAAAACCACAGAACACATATGGAAAAAATCCAAGAGGACACAAAGAAATGGAAACATATTCCATGTTCATGGATGGGAAGAACAAACTTTGCTAAAATGTCGATACTACCCAAAGCAATCTATACAGTTAATCCAACCTCTATAAAAATACCGCCAGAATTTTTCACAGAGCTAAAACAAACAATCCTAAAATTTGTTTGGAACCACAAAAGACCTCAGATAGGCAAAGCAACTCAGAAAGCAAAGTTGGAGGCATCACAATTCTGGATTTCAAGCTATATTACAAGGATGTAATCATCAAGACAGTATGGTGTCAGCACGAAAACAGACACATAGATCAATGGAACAAAATAGGAAACCCAGAAATGGACCCACAACTATATGTCAAGTAATCTTTGACAAAGCAGGAAAGAATAGCCAATGGAAAAAAGGCAGTTCCTTCAACAAATGGTGTTGAGAAGACTGGATGGTAACAGGCAAAAGAATAAAATCGGACCAGTTTCTTACACCATACACAAAACCAAATTCAAAATGGATGAAAGACCTAAATGTGAGGCAGGAAACCATCAAAATCCTGGAGGAGAACGCAGGCAGCAACCTCTTTGACATCAGCTGTAGCGACTTCCCACTAGACACGTCGCCGGAGGGAAGGGAAACAAAAGCAAAAATGAACTACTGAGACCTCATAAAGATAAAAAGCTTCTGCACAGCGAAAGAAACATTCAACAAAACTAAAAGGCAGCCTATGCTATAGGAGAAGATATTCGTAAATGATATATCCAAAATCTACAAAGAATTTATCAATCTCAACACCCCTCCCCCCAAAAACAAATCATCCAGCAAAGAAATGGGCAGAAGACATGAATAGGCACTTTTCCAAAGGAAACATCCAGATGGCTAACAGACACACGTGGAGATGCTCAACATCATTCATCATCAGGGAAAGACAAATCAAAACCACAATGAGATACCACCTCACACCTGTCAGAATGGCTAAAATTCACAACGCATGAAACAACAGGTTTTGGCGAGGATGCAGAGAAAGAGGAGCTCTCTTGCACTGTTGGTGGGAATGCAAACTGGAGCAGCCACGCTGGAAAACAGTGTGGAGTTTCCTCAAAACATTAAAAACAGAACTATCCTATGATCCAGCAATTGTACTACTAGGTATTTACCCAAAGGATATAAAAATACAGATTCAGGGGGGCACGTGCACCCCGATGTTTATGGCAGCCTTTTCATCCGTAGCCAGACTATGGAAAGAGCCCAAATGTTCATCGACTGACGGAAAAGGAAGACATGGTGTGTGTGTGTGTGTGTGTGTGTGTGTGTACACACACACACACACACACACACACACACACAGTGGAATATTACTCAGCCATCAGAAAGAATGAAATCTTGCCATTTGCAACGACGTGGACAAAGCTAGAGTATATTATGCTAAGTGAAATTACTCAGAGAAAGACAAATACCATGTGATTTCATTCATATATGGAATTTAAGAGACAAAACAGATGAACATATGGGAAGGGGAAAAAAGAGAGGTAAACAAACCATTAGAGACTCTTAACTACAGAGAACAAACTGAGGGTTGATGGAGGAAGGTGGGAGGGGGATGGGCTGGATGGGTGGCGGGGATAAAGGAGGGTGCTGGTTGTGGTGAGCACCGGGTGTTGTATGTAAGCGACGAATGACTGAATTCTACTCCTGAACCAATATTGCCCTGTATGTAAACTAAATGGAATTTAAGTAAAAGTTAAAAAAAATAAATAAATCTCATCCTGAGTACTTAGAAAAGCAACGTGTGTTGCAGTTGCCAGACTTCTCGGGTTCAAATCTCTGTTCCGTTCCTTACTAGCTCCGTGTGTTTGGGCAAATTACTCTACCCTTTCTGAGCCTGCTCCCTAATTTGTGAAAGAGGGGATTAGAAGACTAGCTACTTCATAGGATTGCTGTGAAAATCCGAGAAAATAATTTCCATGAAGAACCTACCCGGCATGGTATGTGGGTGTTGGAATCACCACAAGCCACACCTAATAAATATCAGCTGCCATTATCATTTGGGAAACCTCCTAAAAAACACACAACAGGCAGGAAAACCACGTGAAATGGGACTGTGTATTAGACTCTAAGGGGTATTTCCAGAAAGACTCATATGGGGAAGGTGCTCAGTCCTATAAAGAAAAACAATAATTTCTCTGCAAAAGGTCTCTGAACGTATTAGCTGTCCCAGGATTCAGTGCCCAACACCAAAGCAAAGGGGTGGCAGGGTAGAGAGAGAAGAGAAGGAAGGCTTATTCCGAGCTCGGGACACATTCAAAATGACGCTCACATTTTATATCTGGAGTTTGAGAAAATGATTCCTCAGACTCTGTTTGGATAGGAATCGTGAACCCACCACCAGGAACCCCGGGAATGCCTACAGGACCTGCATACACGGTCCTTTCCCTGCCTACCTTCGAACCTCTGCCCTCCACGGGCAACCTGCTGCCGTCTCCTGACCAAGTAAATAATGTTGTGGGATCTTTTTTCGGAAGATATAATAATACCACAGTGGGTAGAAGAGTGGAATTTCTAAGAGAAAGGCTTTAATTGGGGGAAAAAAGAATTTGTTTCCTGAGTTTTCCCTTTAAAGACTGTTTGACTCCAGTGACTGGGGGAAATCATGGTGGCCACAAGTCACGTCACAGTGGCATCATCTTCCTTCCAATAGGAGGAGGATTGGTTCAAATATTGCCAACCAGCAATGAAGAAGACACAATGATAATTTTTTTAAATATCCATTTATTTATTTTTGAGAGACAGAGGAGAGGGAGAGCAGGGGAGGGCCAGAGAGAGAGGGAGAGAGAGAAGCCCAAGCAATCTCTGTGTTGTCAGCACAGAGCCCAACTCAGGGCTCAGTCTCACAAACCGTGAGGTCATGACCTGAGGCGAAATCGAGAGTCGGATGCTTAACTGACTGTGTCACCCAGGTGCCCCAGGAGTCACAATAATAAAGCTTTGTTGTCACATCAAATTCTACTGGGATGGACTGGGTGTCTGCCATTTGCAACTGCTTCTCCATAAGCATGGCAACGTTTCTCTAGAACCTTCTGTGAGACATGTGACCATCAGTAGTCTCACTGTAACTCTTAAAGTGCCCTAAATCCTTCCCCTAGTTCCTAACCCACAGGAATGGGAAGTACTTATGCCATTTTAACAAAGGTCTTAAATCACAGAAAAAGGTAAACACGTTGTTTTGCAAAAAGAAAAAAAAAATACCATAAATCAAGTGGGAAGATAACAATAGACAAGAATGCTTGCAACACGTTTGGCAATCCTTAATCCTTAAAATGCAAAGAGTTCCTACAAATAAATAAGTAAAAGGGCCAACAATACATCAGCTAACTAGACAATTACAGGACAGGAAATCTAAATGATCATAAAACCTCAACAAAAACAACAACAAAAATTTTTTAATGAAATAACTAAGTAAATGACAAAGACAACAACAACAACAACAAAAGACCTGTTTCACCCATTAAACTGACAGATGGTACCAAATGCAAAAACGTCCTTGGCTGGCAGTGGTTTGGGGCACAGACTGGTAAGAAAGTGAAGCCCCGCAAACTTTCTGGAAAATAATCCTCTCTGTCTACTTAAGTTAAAATTACACATACTCTTTGACCCAGCGGTCCTACGTTTGAATAAGTCCAAAAGCAACAGCGTGCCAGAGAATGCAAATTGACAGGTATGTGTATGCACACGTGCACACACACCCACGTGCTCCTATCTGGTTATCAAGCTACAGGAAAAGGAATAGAACGCGCATCAGGCTGTTAATATCAGTAATTTAATAGAGACAACACTGAAGGGGAATAGAGAAAAAAATCCTATGCACTACGTTGCTGAGCTTATTATAATGCATTGGTATTTGTTTTGTAATTTTTTTTTAACGAAGCAAAAAAGAGATATCATATAACTTCACTGTGTGATCTTAAAACAAGTCAGGCGTGAGTCACGCCCTTCCTTCTCATGGAGAAGAGTGTGCAGTCTTTAAAAGCCAGAGATCCACCTGGCAGATCCCCCTGACAGCTGGGGACAGGAGGGGGAAGTGTGACAGGGGAGGAGGCAAGAGGGAAGAAGGTTATGAAAACAGTAAAACTCTTGGAATTTTGTACTTCAAAGCCATGCTAAATAAACCAAATAGGCAAGAAAGGATGATGAGAACTCCTTCTCACATGAAATATCTTTTTATACCCCACAAATTAGAAATGTATGTGCAACTGGCCAAGTACATATTTTCCAGGACTTAAAAAAAAGAAAGTGCACAATTTAGGTAAAGGCCCAGAGCAGTTTTTAAGCACCTACTGCCAGTCAGTCACCCTCCAGCTGCTTTCAAATATTGATTTAATCTCCAAAACATACCAATGGTGACTCAGTACTCCCAGTGATTCACACCTTAGTTTGAAATACCATTAGGAGCCAATCCAGTTTCTGATGGAAATTTTTCCGGAACGCAAGGGAGTTTTGCCTGAAGGAGATGTTTCACTTTGGAGAATTTGGGCGGAAAGTGTCACAAACCTAATTTAATCTCACTTCAGCAAACAGGAGCCTTCATTTTTTTTTTTTTTTTTTTTTTTTACATACCATAGAAGTTTAAGTGGCATATCATCTACCTTCAGGTAAGGCTAGATCCAGCAATTTCAAGATCTCATCAAGACTTTTTCTCTCTTGATTTCTCATCTCTGTTTCCATTAACGTTGGCTTTATTGTCTGGCTGACTTTCCCCTCGGAGTAACAAAGCACCAGGCTTCCATCTATGGATTTTGTGGTCCTGGTGAAAAGGTGGCTTTTGGCTCCCAAAAGGCCTCATTAAAGTGCCTGGAATCACTCTCATTGGCCACCCTGGGATCACTTGTCACACCCGGAGCAGAAAGAGGACTCATACCTCTCCAGACTTTATGGACTGAGATGAGGGACAGCAGAGTCCCCAGAAGGAAATCTGAGGACTGGACTTGGGGCAAGCAATATAACAGATGTCTATCTCAGGGGAGACAGAGAAGGAGTGATTTAAGCCACGGAGCTCTCCAAACTCTCAGGTGTCATCCTGGAGCACACAGCCTGCCATGTGGAGAATATTAAAATGAATGAGAAATCAAGAAACGCCAGGAAGCCGGGAGGTCACATCAGGATAGTGGAAACATCTGACTCGCTGCTTCAGAATGACCAGTGATATTTACACGCTTTAGCAGTCGAGAGCCCTGGGATCCGAACTCAGTTCAAAAGCACACCCCACTGCATCTGCCCACAAACCTGTGGGCTGTGTGCCTGTGTGGAACGCTTTAACTTCTCTGCACTTCATTTCCTCATCAGGATTATGGAGCTGATTACAGTACCCACCACCCGAACTTCTGGCCAGCATTAAATGAGAATACCTTGGGGCGCCTGGGTGGCTCAGTCGGTTGAGCGTCCGACTTCGGCTCAGGTCACGATCTCGCGGTCCGTGAGTTCGAGCCCCACGTCGGGCTCTGGGCTGACGGCCCAGAGCCCGGAGCCTGCTTCCGATTCTGTGTCTCCCTCTCTCTCTGCCCCTGCCCCGTTCATGCTCTGTCTCTCTCTGTCCCAAAAATAAATAAACGTTAAAAAAATAAAATAAAATAAATAAATGAGAATACGTTTTCTTCAATTGGTGCATCATGGAGCAGTTCAGGAGGGGTGGGGGGCAGGGAATCTGACTGCCTGAGAGGAGTCTCCATGCTCCTGCTCACCGGCTAAGTGAACCTGGGCCATTTATTTCACTGCTCTGAAATATGTCCTTGTGAGAAAGCAGCAAAATTAATAATTCACTTGTCGCCTGTATTTTTTTTTGGGTGTGGGACTGACCACACAGGTGTTGAGCGCGGTTCTTGGCAACACTAAAACTCAACATGCAACAGATGTTGGTCTTGTGGGGCTCACTCCCATGGGTGAGCCCTTGTTGGTCTCGCTCCCATGCCTTCGTTGCCGCTGTTAGAAGAGAGCCTGGCACATAACAGATGCTCAATAAACACTTGTTAAATGACCAGTTGAGTACGGTACCTGAACCCTCAGCCTTCTCATCTGCAGCTTACCACATTCCCTGCATTTTCTGATTGAGATTTATATTCAATAAATTATTATCGAGCACCTCTTTGGTTTCAGATACTGCCCTATACTCTGGGAATAGATGTGCACAATGACTTCTGGGAGTTTACCACAGAGAGAGGAAGGGGGACTATACTTCAGGAGGACATAAGGTGTGTGAAAGAAATAAAGTCCAGGGGCACCTGGATGGCTCAGTCGGTTAAGCATCTGACTCTTGGTTTCGGATCAGGTCGGGATCTCACGGCTCCTTCGTTCGAGCCCCATGTCAGGTTCTGTGCTGACAGTGCAGGGCCTGCTTGGAGTTCTCTCTCTCTCCCTCCTCCTCTCTCTCTCTCTGCCCCTCCCCCAGTGTCTCTCTCTCTCTCTCTCTCTCTCTCTCTCTCTCTCTCTGAATAAATAAACAAACCTTCAAAAAAGAAAGGCATGCTCAGAAAAGAAGAGGAGGGATGCCGGTCTGCAGGGGAAAGAATAAGAAAAGGGCTCAGGGTTGGGAGGGGCAGGTGCAGGGGGACCTTGAGGGCCACGGTAGGAACGCTGCTCGCTACGACTGGAGACCAGGGAAGGACTGCATGGGACTTGCATTTTTCAAAAGATCACTCGGGCATCTACGATACGGGGATGCCTGATAAAGTGGGAGGCCCAGTGCAACCAGAAATAGTTACCCCTGGTAAGAGCTCAGGGTGGCTTTTAATACGTCAATTGGCAGCATCATTTACATACCGAAATGAGGGGCCATTCACGGAGTTCAGTGAGCCCAGAAGAATCCTGCAGAACCAGGAGTTGGTCAGAAAACACGACAGATGCTAAATTTTGCCCTGCACCTTCAGATCTTCCTACCTCAAACCATAAGCTGCCATCATGCTTCCACACTAGATTCACTCTGTCCCAGAAGCGAGGACTATATCTTCTATCGATATAGACATGTGCATATATGGAAACATACACATTGTGCACAGGGTCCTAAATCAATGGGTGGGGCGTACTTAAGAGATAAACAGGCACCGGTTCTCGCTACCTATGGTCAAACCTATGTGGTTGTTTCCCTTCCTTTCTCTCTAGGCGTAAAAATAATGCATTTTGTATGCTTTTCCCCCACTGTGATCATTCTGGTTTTGTGTATTAGTTCTGTGTATTGGTTACCCTGGCAACATGGCCGACTTGGATCTGATTGGCCAGGTTGTCAGTTCATTGTCAGAGCCATGGGCCCAGTTTTGAACAGAAGATGTGTGTGCGTTAACCTGAGCTACACAGGCAGGCTCGGCCAGGAAAGCTTGATCCAGCAGAACCTTCGCATCCTCTCTGCCTGCCAAAAGGACCTTTCCTCCACCTGCTGTGAATGTCCCTCGTCTTGCTTTTGGGAAGGTGCAAGCACTCCTCTGTATCCTTGAAATATCTGTTAGGAAATGTGCTCAGCATTGCTATGCTCAGCCCTTGGTGCAGAACATATTTATTTATAACGAGAAATTAATTCTCGGGAAAGCAGAGGGAGGACGGTCCAATTGCTGGACCACGGGATTAGAGCCCGTTACACAGCCTGAATTCAGACATGCTGCGCAAAAGGAAGAAGGCCCAGACTCAGCCAAATGCTTCCTTTTCTGTAAATACTTGTCATTCATAAAGAGCCTTACCTCAAGAGTGAGGTCCTGGGGCTCCTGGGTGGCTCAGTCAGTTGAGCGTTCGACTTTGGCTCAGGTCGTGACCTCATGGTTCTTAAGTTCGAGCCCCGCATCAGGTTCTGCACTGACAATGAGAAGCCTTCTTGGGATTCTCTTTCTCTCCCTCTGTCTCTGCCCCTCCCCGATTTGCGTGTGCGCTCTCTCCCTCTCTTTCTCTTTCTCTCAAAATAAGTAAATAAACTTAAAAAAAGAGAGAATGAGGTCCTAGGACCAGAGTATGCTAAGGATTTAAACTGGGATAAAAATCACAGCCCAGGTTACGCCAACAGTATTGAACCATTTATTTATTCAATGTAGGAGATGTGTCATTTACTCATTAGAGGCTGGTTCTTTCACTTACCAATTACGCAGGGAAAAAAGCAAAGCCCCACTGAGAGCCAAAAATCTTTCTGAGCCAATGAACAAAAAATCCCACACAGAGTAAAGTTATACAGACTGATGCCTAAAAAAAAAAATAGCTATATTTTTCTTATTTGCACAAATTTCTAAGTAGCCCTACCTGACTCACTGTTCAAAATCTTTGTGTTTTCAAAGGAAGCATATCATTGACGCCTGGACCCACCACACTCTCTGAACAGATTATATTTAACCACACTACATAACCAACATGGTCTTAATATAGATGTAAAAGTCATCGGCAAGCAGTCATTTTTTACCTGGGTTAAGTGTTACAGTATGTTCAGTAAAGTTAACATTTAGGCTGCCCAATTTTAAAGAAAAAAAAAAACTGAAGGGAAAAGAGACAAGAAGCACGTTCTAAATAGTCTTCCCAAAGAGATGATTACATAGTAATAATTAATTCCTCTGCTAAAGTTACATGGGGGGAGGGGGGATGCCTTCTAGAACTTACATTTTTCCCCCATTGAGAACAAATGCCTTGTTAATCATGCACAGAGCAAGGAGAGAACCGGGATGCGATCAGGGAACCAACCAACTCCTTCAGGACTTAGGCGATAAACCAAGTGACATGAGCTTTTGAATATCGCACGCCTTCTAAGGTATCATCTTGTGTGGTTGGATTTGGTTAGTGACTCTTGCCTGCGAGGCTATCGATGCTGCGCGTGCCGAGTCAACATGGTTTCTAAATCCTCCGGTGACACAATGGTCCAGCCTTAGATTTGTGCAAGGAGTGTTCCTTTGCTACATATTTAAAATATATCGCAATTTGTATCATTATCCTTCCTGGTATGTTTTTATTGGGATCCCCCAGAATGGAACTGGTCGGGGCCTCTCAACCCCTGAGAGGTCTGCTTGCTCTGGGATTTGTGCCCAGGGAAAGTTCTCAGGGAACGATCCTCCCCTGGTTGGGGGAGGGAAGGGGCTTTGGTAAGTGGAAGCTTCCCCATCCGGCCTCAGCTGAGTAAAGGAAGCCACCCTCCCTGACTTCTCGCGTCCCACGACTCCAGACCACAGACAAGTGCCCAGAACATCACATGCAGATTTCCGGAGAAGACACAACCCAGCCAGGAAATGAAACACACGATGCGAGTCTGTGGGGCTGGCATTCGTTGAAAGGAAAAAAAAAAAACAAAAAAAACAAAAAACCAGAGTGGGGAAGAGAGGTGGAAAGCAACAACGAAATTTGGAGCCAACAGAGATAATTTGAGGGAAACCAAAGAATGGAGCCCAGATGGGAGATTCCATGAAAATCCAGGCAGAAGACGCAGTGATGAGCGAGGAGACAAAAAGACACGGGTATTAATAAAGCAGAGGGAAAGCGAAAACGCAACACAAAGGCCTGTGGTTCTACATACCAGCCAAGGTATATACACACGCCAATAAAAGCAGGACAGTGGGGAACAAAGGATGTCATAGCAACCTCAACAAGCCCCGTCGTGCTACCAACTGCCGTGCTCTTGGTCATCCATCAAGGAGCCTCCGAGATCCAGACGCGGCATTCACACGGGGAGGGCTGTGGCCGCCCCAGTGGGAGGTGTCTGAGCCTCTGCGACACATCCTGGCCACTCTTTCTCCCTTCCTCCCCACCTAACATCCAAGCTAGGTGCATGCCAAGCCTCTGTCTTTCTTGCCGAGATGCAGGGAAACAGTCTGGACGCGGGATCCCGATACACTCAGGCCCCCAGATTATGCTTCCCAAATTGTTTCGGATCTGTGCTCTCGAAAACTCCCCTGACCTTTGAAAACAAAGGCAAGATAATAACAAAAGGGGTGTTAAAGCACACAAATGCATTTTGCTTGATCTTGCAAAAGCCAAGCACCCCCGCCGCTCAGATTCATTTGGGATTGCGGATTTCCAGAGGGATATGAAGCTCATTTACCTGTGCCTAATTCAAAAGAGAAATGCTCATTTCCTTCCACCTCAATCTTCTACTTAAATTATAGGTCTCTTCTTTATTAATAGACCATCGCCTCTTTCTACTTTCTTCTGGTTTGAGTGGGGGAAATACTGTGACTTCGGGGGGGCGGGGGGGAGCGGGGAGAAGGACAGATAAGTGTTTCACCAGCAAGACTTGGAAGGCTGCAGAAAGTAAGAGAACTTTTACAAGAAGCTAATGGAGATATTGACATGTGTGTCTGGAAATCTAAACTTAGCAAAGTGTAAGGCAAGAACAGGCTTCCTCACTTTATTTCTGTATCTGGAAAGTTTCAGCGGCTGGTACCACATGAATATTTATTAATGCATTGTGAATCAGAACCTGTGATTATTACTTAAACTATCTTTTTACCTTACAAGCTTCAACTCAGAAGAATAAAAACACATCTGCTTTTGCTCTTCCCATATTTTATTCAATGTTTTAACAGCTTTGCTGTAAATATCTCATCCATTACGATTCAGTTGTGACTGTATCGACTCCACATCTTCTGCTTTATTACTGTCATCACGGTTAAACAACACACGGTTAATTCTGTTAACTAACAAGTTCATTGTTCCAGCTAGTCAGCGATCTCCCGTTTGTTGGGTCCATGTGTTAGGAGACTAGGTTATAAATCAAAGAAGGGCCTGAGTGAGGTGTATTCCCTTTGCGAAGACGAGTGGGCTATTATTTGAGATGGTCATTTAACACGTTGTTGTGGAAGAAGTGAGTCAATCTGAAGATAGGGCCAGATCCAATCGTGTTAGATGACGAGATTGCACAACGCTCAAAGAATCCAGCTCTGGAATATGCAAGAGCTTCAGATTCTCTGCATGAAACCTGCACTCCTTTATAGCCCCCATCCCATGCGGACCTTGGAAACCTGGCTTCTTCTGGAATCTTCCCAGCAGAAACATGCTTGCATTTTTCCCCCCTCTAGATATGATTTAGTTTGCCTGTCAGTGTGGTCTGACAGTCAGGAATGTGGGTTTTGACGTCCAGCAGATCCAGATTGCTTCCCGGCTCTGACATTTGCCAGTTGTGTGGACTTGGATGATGCACTCACCATCTACGACCGCCATCCGTAAAATGGGAGCAGTAATCACACCTACCCGTCAGGTGGTTCTGACATTTGAAAGAGCAAATGTGCATAAGGTTCTATATCAGTGAAGATTCGAGGCAGAAAATAGAACTCACTAGAGCTATTTCAAGCATGAAATGAGTTAATTTGGGTATTAGGTATGCTCTCCGTTATTATGATAATGTCAAAACACATACATTGGCTTGAGACAAAGAGCATTTATTTAAGTCATGGGTCTGTGGATCAGAGATTCGGGCTTAGCTTGGCTGAGCGGTTCTCCTGGCCATGATAGGCTCAGTCCATGTCTTGGTGCTGTTGGCCGGTGCATCTCGGTCCAATGTGTCATTCGCCAGCAGGACGACCCAGGCCACTCCCCGGGCAGAAGAGCAAAAGAACTTCTTGGGTAACGTTTGCTAGCATCCCATTGGCAAAGCCAGCTACATGGTCAGCTCACAGGCAAGGGTGGGGGTAGATAGAAAGTCCCACCCAGGGCGGCTACATGTGAGGGTGACCAACCATTCTGGTTTTCCAGAGCCTAAGGGGTTCCCCAGGATTACAGGAGTTTTAGTGTTAAAACTGGGACAGTCCCGGGTCCCCACAGGATGTATTGGTCGCTGGTTTATGGGGCAAGAACATGGACACGAGGAGGGTTCAGAATGGAAGCCTTATGCAAGGGACTTAGGAGTTGCCCATCAAATCGTTGGAAGGCTTGGAGAAAGAACTATTGGTCTGAAGGTCACGGCATTGGTTTTGGGGCTAGGACAGCCTCCACTATTAGCCCTGCCACCTAGCAACCAGACCCTGGAACAGGGCAACAGGCCGCCAGGGGATCACCACGCAGTGCTTACTTGTCAGGTATCAGAGTCCCAGACCTCATGGTCACTCCTACCTTCCAGACTCCCCTAGGACAACCGATGAACAGTACCTAACTCTCACACGGAGTCCCAACTACAGGAGAATCTGGGAGTTATGCTATGGAGCTTTCCAACCTTCTGGAGGAGGGGCAAGAAATGGAGCACGAGTGGCTGGGTCCACAAAGGCTCACATGAACATCAGGCGTTCGCGAAGAACGTTACCCGCTGTTGTTGTGGTCAGATTCATTCAGGTTGAGTCGTTGACAGGATCTGCTACTAATCCCCAGGTCTGCAACCCTCTGTGCGGTTTCGCTAAAATTATAGGCCCACAGGGTTATCTTCTAAGATACCTGATTCCCACAAGGCTAACTTCAAATCGGCAGAATCATTACAAAGAAAATGGTTTTTATAGCATCTCAACTCCCAAGGACAATGGGGGAATTGTTACGAAGGCACATGCCTTTTTTCACCTTGTTTTGCTTTAGGTATGATTGGAATTTCTTTTTTTGTTTTTGTTTTTTTTTTCCTAATTCTTCTGAAAACTATCTGGGTATTCTCAGAATCTGAAAGGTTTTGTTCAGATTCTGGGAGAAGACTTACATCAGTTCCCATCACTTTAGCCCAGCTGACTTCTTTGTAATCACACATAGTTGCAAAATAAATAAGAAAGAAAAAAAAAAAAAAAGAATGAATTCTGAAGGCGTCTGAAATGAACATCATAGATCGTGGCCTATATCTGACCTATTCTTAAGAAAGAAAGAAACAACACACCTATCTTAAGAAGGTCACTTGAGTCTACTGATTTCAAAGCACAAATAAGCTGAATTTATTAGGGAAAATTCCGGTTCATTAGAGATAATTTCTCTAAGACACAGTTCCTTAAGGAAAACATACCTTCGCTGTGATTCTAAATCTGTCTCCCGAGAAATCTCAGATGCCTGCTGATCAGTTTGAATTCTTTGCTGCTTTTAACTTTCTGGCTGCATGTTAGAAATCATTTTAAATGAATTGAATAAAATTCACAAGTGTTATATGCCAGCAAATGATGAACTCACAGGAAATATGACTCAAATCCACTTTTTTCATTTTTGGTTTTTTCCCCTCATAATAAATAGAAATGAACAAATGTGGCTTTAATGACATCTCGGAGTGAGAGCTTTTATTGATATATTATCAGTTGGAAGCGTGTAATGCTTGGGTGAAGTAAACTCCATTCCGCATATTTATAACCAGATTGAAAAAGGTGTGTTTGTTATTTTGTGTGACACTTCCTAATGATACTGAAGTTTTGTATATGAAGATATACATGCACCATCATAAAAATGAACAATATTTCAGCTTACAAAATGTTTCTTTGATTGAAGATGTTTTTGTGCTTACTTAGTTTCCAATTACTTTCTTTAACCTATGCTCACAAACTCACAAATGCCTCTTCCTCACTCCCGTAAAGCTGTAAACAGACACTGCAAAGAGGGTCAGTTGAAACAAAATGGGAATTGCCTGCTCCAGAGTCACAAGTCCTCCTCCTCCGGACAGCTGAGGTTCTGGTCATGAGCTTATTACGATCTGTATCAGGTCAAACTCTTTCGGTTATTAAACATAGAAACAGGCTTAAGAAAAAAGGGAGTCTATGGCTTATGCGTAGAGGGCTGGCCTCAGTCACCGTGGGATGAAGGTGTTCGATGATGTCACCAGAGCCTGATATCTCGTCACCTCTCAGCTTTGCTTTCTGATTTGTGCTAGATTTCTTTTAGACAAGGGTTTCTCCACCAAGTCTCAAAATGATAGCAATAGCCCCAGAACACATAGTGTCTCTCTGTCTCTGTCTCTGTCTCTCTCCCCTCTCATCTCCAAGCAAGCGAAGAAAAGTAAGAGTCTGCCTACAATTGCCTAGAACTGCTCACGTGCATACTTCTGAACCAACTGTTGTTACCAGGGGTGTATTAGCTACCTATTGCTGTGTAACAAATTATGTCTGAAAGCTTAGCAGAAAAAAAAAACAAAACAAAACATTCATTTAGTACTTCAAAGTCTCAGTGGGATCCAAGCATGGCTTAACCAAGTCCTCCAACTCCAGAGTCTCCAACGGGCTGCAGTCAAGGTGTTGGCCAGTTGTCTCAAGGTTCAACTGGGGCCAGATCCACTTCCAAATTCACTCAGGGGTGTGGGCAGAATATGGTATATTGGGATTGAGGGCCTTAGTTCTTCCTTGGCTGTTGGACAGAGGCCATTGTCTGCTCTTTGCCACATGTGTCTCTTTGGCTTTATCAGAAAGAGCAAATGAGAGAGAGAGAGAGAGAGAGAGAGAGAGAGAGAGAGAGAGAGAGAGAGAGAGACAAACAAAGAACAGAGAGATGGAATTCAGTTTTCAATCCCAGTCTTGGAAGTACTATTCCATCACTTTTGCCATATTTTATTCATTTAGGAACAAGTAAATTAGGAGCTAGCTCACTCTCACGAGGAAGGAATTACACCAAGGAGTGAATATCAAGAGATGAGATCATGACAGCCATTCTGGAAGCTGCCTAACACAAGGATAATGAAATGTGCTGATTGGTTTAATATCAATTTTCCATGTTAAGATACAGACCTTATTAACAATTGCTTTTGTCTGTATAATAATTTATTGAGTGGCTACATCAAAGTTTATTCAACTTTTTTTTCAATTTATTAAACTGAGTTATTCACGGGTCTTAAAATTTTTCTCTGGTATTACAGATAAGAGTGTGGCACTTCTTTCTTTAAAAATCACTCGATCATCATATCCAGGATATCCGAACTCAAATGCTTATAGGGACATGGAAATGGCCCTCTAAAGGGACAGTGGTCACTGATGTCCAGCTTCCTGCCAGCATGTGGGAACATGAACCCTTATTTCCCGGTTCTTCAAGAAAAATAGGAAACTCATACTTATATGCAAACTGCTTTATTGGTTCCACTAAAAATAAAATACACTTAAACAAGCGTGCTGGCCAAAGCAAACTGATCTGTGGGCTAGATTTGACACACTGACTACCATTGGAGGCTGATGACCTAATGGCTGTACTTCTGAAATCAACCAAAAGGGGAAAAAAAAAAAACCAAACAGGAAATGGTAAAACTATGGGGACATTAAAAATATCAATGGTTCCCAGGGGTTAGGGGAGAGAGTGATGAACAGGCAGAGCGCTGAGGATTTTTAGGGCAGTGAAACTATCTGCATGATACTCTAATGGTGGATACATGTCCTTATACGTTTGTCAAAATATATAGGGTGCACAACACCAAGAGTGAACCCTGGTGTAAACCATGCACTTTGGGTGACAATGATGTGTCCATGTGGGTTCATTGGTTGTCGTAGATGTACCACTCTGGTGTGGGGTGCTGATGTGGGGGGTGGGGGAGGCTCTGGGTGCGTGGGGGCAGGAGGGGCTCTATGGGAACTCTCTGTACCTTCTGCCTAATTTTGCTATAAATCTAAAACTGCTCTAAAAATAAAGCATATTAAGAGGTACCTGGGTGGCTCAGTCAGTTAAGTGTCCAACTTTGGCTCAGGTCATGGTCTCGCTATTTGTGGGTTCGAGCCCCGCGTCGGGCTCTGTGCTGACAGCTCAGAGCCTGCAGCCTGCTTCAGATTCTGTGTCTCCTTCTCTCTCTGCCCCTCCCCAACATGTGCTCTGTCTCTTTATGTCTCTCAAAAAAAATAAATAAATGTAAAAAAAATCAAATAATGCGTATTTAAAAGACTGAAAATAAAGGAGTGGGGTTATGTGTATTTTTTTTTTTTCCTCTCTAATTTTCCACCGATTCTTCAACAAGCAAATTGTACGGGCAGGCTTCACTTTGCAGAGTAATGTGGGACTATAAAAATGACTTTACAGGCTGAAACTGTGCAAAACGATATTAATAATCAGTGGTAAAAATTCCAATCGTTCCGTGACCTTTAAAATGTTTGCCAAAACATTAAAACTGCCTTACTGTTGCTTATAAATGCATACAAAAATGTTAAAAAGAAATAGCAAAGCTAAAATTTATTTCATACGCTATACTTTAATCATTAGAAACACTGAGAACGAATGTGTGTATTTCTTTGTGAACACTTATCAAGTTGTTTGAATACGGCTGGTTGGTCGTCTTCTCATTATAGACCCTAGGATATAAAAAAGAGCTTCTTTTCCGTGCCTCGGTGAATCGTCATGCTTAATTTGAAGTTCAGATCAGCTTCCAACACCTTGATCTCCTTGCTTTCACTGTCATGAGCTATCTCTGCGATTCCTAAATGTGAAGCTTTGGTCAGCGTCACTTTCTCCTTGTCACGAACACTTCCCTTGTTTCCTGACACGTTTGTCCCCACTAAGTTCCTCCAGCTGCACATTTAGAGCCTCTCCGGCACTGGCGGTGGCCACATTCCCGTGGACAGCTGTCCCTCCGATAACGTTTCACTCCCAGAGTCAATTTTCATTTCTTCGCTATACTTTTAAGTTAGTTGGACGGTGCCCTCCTTTGACTGGTCAGTTGCATAAAATGCCACGTGGGTTTTCCACTGGGAGGCAAGGAGGCGACACGGCCACACGCTTTGCTGTCTGTGTGCGGACCGCACACAGATGTGCAGAAACCAGTCGCCGACAGACCAAGGAAGGGATGAGATGGGTCCCTCCTCGGGGAGCCCCTCTGCTCCCCGAATGTGGTGATTCGTGGCCTGAAGGGCTGGCGGTGAAGTTTGTATTTCATGCAACTGCTCACACTTAATATATGGTGACAACTCAAAACTGAATCATGTTGCTGAGAGGACAGGTATGAGTTAACCATAACAGGGTAACTGATGTTTGTGCCTGGCAGAGCCATGCAAAGCAAGGACGGCCAGTATTAAGCACTGGAAAAAATAAACTTTATTATAAAGGAAAATGATTCTCTGGTTCTCTTTTGGTCATAGACGGACTCAAGGACTAAAGATAGCCTATTGAAGAAGACACACTGCTGGTTGAGTTCAGTTGATTTATGACCCCGGAGACCTCACGGAACATTTCGTAATGCTATTTTGTTCAGACTCCCTGTGAATATGTACATCTGGAGACATATATATTTATGGAAAATGATAAATATGTTTTCTCCCTTACCTTCTGTCTAAGTAGGTCAGGTTGGCAATATTTTCAGTAGTTATTACATTTCAGCCAATGTCTTTCCAAGAGCATGTAGAATGTAGCGGTAAGATACACATGGGTGGTAACAGTGTGCATAGGACTTCAAAGTCCTATAAATACGATTGTTTTCTGAGCGCTAAACTGGGAAACTAGAACATCGTGGATCAAAGCAGAGAAACGCAAAGTCAACTTAGAAATATAATTTTAAACGCTACACGATGCCCTTAATAGAGGCAAAATGGATAAAAGTCAACAATCCTTCAGGTTTTTTTTTAAATAAGAGGAACTTAGCAAAACAGCAGTAAAGAGGAAATTCCTTAACAGGGTAAATACCTATAGCAAATGTTACTCTTAATGTTGAAAATTCAGAAGAGTTGCTATTAAATCTAGCAACACAACAAACATGCCCCATCACTGATGCCGGACAACAGAGTTCTGAAGGTCCCGGCCAACAAATTAAGAAAAGCAAAGCAAATAGAAGGATAAGGATTAGAAAGGAAGCGATTGGGGTGTCTGGGTGGCTCAGTCGGTTAAGCCTCCGACTTCTGCTCAGGTCATGATCTCACGGTCCATGAGTTCGAACTCCATGTCGGGCTCTGGGCTGACAGCTCAAAGGGTGGAGCCTGCTTCGGATTCTGTGTCTCCGTCTCTCACTGCCCCTCCCCTGCTCACATTCTGTCTGTCTGTCTCTCTCTCAAAAATAAAAAACATTTTAAAAAATTTAAAAAAAAAGGAAGCAGTTACTATCATCATTTGCAGCAGACAAGTTCATCAATAAGGAAAATAGAGATTCAACAAACGATCACAACTAAGAGAAAATATCAAAGTTGTTGAATATCAGATGGGCATTTAAAATGTTCCAGGGGCACCTGGGTGGCTCAGTCGGTTAAGCATCCGACTTCGGCTGAGGTCACGATCTCCCGGTTCACGAGTTCGAGCCCCGCATCAGGCTCTGGGCTGACAGCTCAGAGCCTGGAGCCTGTTTCAGCTTCTCTCTCTCTCTCTCTCTCTCTCTCCTAAGTAAGTCATGAATTTGGAGACAATTCCCACTGTCACAGAGGACAACATGAGTGAATCCCAGGGCAACCCTATCTTCAAATGCAGATATCTGATATAACTGTCAAATATGCCAATAGTGGGAAACCAGTTAGTACCTGAAGCCATTACATTTCCTAGTCATATATAACTAAATCACCCGAGGCCACCCCATTTTTTAAGGTTTCAACAAATTTACATCATGCCCATTGTTTACCAGTCCTTGGGAGTCCAACACTGCCCGGT
Organism: Neofelis nebulosa; assembly: GCF_028018385.1. Taxonomy (NCBI): domain Eukaryota; kingdom Metazoa; phylum Chordata; class Mammalia; order Carnivora; family Felidae; genus Neofelis; species Neofelis nebulosa. The sequence continues at coordinate 132,090,497 of NC_080790.1, read as the reverse complement.
GACTTATCAAGTTCAACCAATGGTGGTCCATAGGCTGAATCAGAGGTTTTGAGCCCACTAGCAAAGAATCATACCTTTCCAGGAAGGCAGGCTTACCCAGGGCCCAAATCCTTTCCTTTTCCTGAAAGTCAAGAATAAGATGTTCCTGGATTCCCTATGTATTGCTTGCGGCAAATTCTCTTGAGATAATTGGACCATTTGGGCCGTATCCCCTCCCCCCAGGAAAAAAAAATCCATATTCATGAAAATCATGTACGTATTTCCAGGGGGTTCACAGGCCTCCTGAAGCTTATTCAAGAGACTGTAGGCCAAGCATCCACGCTCTGTGATATGTGGTCGGTCTCCTCCTAGATGCATCAATGTTGACGACAGTGGTTCAAAATAAGGAAGCCCTTCCCATCGGTTGCCTGGGTTTGTATCTCAGCTTGGTCCTTAAACACCTGTGTGACCTTCATTGCATTACTTAAACTCTCTGGGCCTCAGTGTTACTATTTGCAAGGGGGATCATAGCAATTCCTACTCTATGGGGTAGTTACGAGGATGAAATAAGAAAAGGCAGGGAAAGGTGTTGGCACACTGCCTGTCACGTAATAAATTATCAACAATAAATCATCAACAATAAATCAGTTATTACTACTTATTTTATTTTATAACTATCCTACGACTGCTTTGTCTTTTATTTTGTTTTAGCTTTTTAAGAGAAATATACGTTATAATCCATACCAGAATTTTTAAAAATGTTTATATTTTTGAAAGAGAGACAAAGCGTGAGCAGGGGAGGGGCAGACAGAGAGAGAGACACAGAATCCAAAGCAGGCTCCAGGGTCCGAGCTGTCAGCACAGAGCCCAACGCAGAGCTTGAACTCGTGGACTGTGAGATCATGACCTGAGCTGAAGTCGGACACTTGACCGGCTGAGCCCCCGCAGGAGCCCCTATACCAGAGTGTTTAACCTTGGCACTATTGATATTTGGGGCCAGATAATTCTTTGTTGTGGGGGCTGTCCTGTTCATTGAAGGATATTTAGCAGTATCCCTGGCTCCACCCACTAGATGCCAGAAGCACCTCCACATTGGTGGCAGTCACCTATGTCACTCGGTCGGTAAAATCACCCTTGATGGAGAATCACTGGTCTATGCTGATTAAATGGATATTTTGAGAGGCAAAAGTAACCATCATATTTAAAATGTTACCACTGCTCATAAAAAGACAGTAAGGCTACAAAAGGCGCTCAAAAATGGAGGGAAAAAAGGACTCTGAGTAAGGAAGAGGAAATGATTGTGTGAATGAGGTCGGGGAGTCCCAAGGCTCAGCACATGCATGTGGGCAAAGGGGATTAATGTGAGGCACAGGGGTTGTGAAAGATACAGAGGAAAAACAGACTTGGGCAGTGGAATGAATACATTGGAAACTCTTTTGGGAAAAAAAAAATATAGTTTAGCCTAGAGAATACACAACATGAATAACACCTGGTAGGAGTCAAGAGAAACTGAACAGAAAAAAACAGACAGAGGAAATGAGGAAAATGGCTCTGAGGAGTCCATGAGAGGTCAGCCCCACTGATTCACGATAAGACAGGATCGTTTGATACAGAATGAAAGAGCAGAGCCCAGGGGTAAGAAATCCTTGGAAGAGGACCAAGGCTAATGTTGGGATGAGACCCTGAGTATCAGCCTTTTAAGAGACTACCATGGGGTACTCATTCCTGAGACGAAATTAATATTTTGTGTATATGTGGCCCACATACTGACGTAAAGACGGCTGTTTTACATTCTGAGTAAATAAGTTTAAGGGGGCTCAAAGTTTATGGGCGCTCAGAAAAGGGCAGCTCAGAGAAGTTGGAAGTCAGCCCTGGCCATCCATAATGGGCATAGCCTGTGAATAAGACACATGTCCGGGCTCTTGGGTGGTAGCCGCGAAAACTCAATTGTCGCTTCGGTGTTGATGTTGGTAATGTGAATCTACTGAGCGCTTTCAATCGCTGTTGCATACGTCCAGCTGGATTTTTCACTTGTCTCTTCCCAATTAATCCCCACAACAACCTTTCGAGATAGCAACCGTTATAATCCCCGCTCTACGGTTGAGGAAACCAAGGTTTTGAGGGGTTAAATGCTCCGAGGCTGCACAACTGGGAAGCAAGGATTTCATGTCTAGCAGATAGTCCCCAACATTCTTCTTTTGGTTCCTGTACTGTATTCTCTCTCTTTTTTTTAGTTTATTTTAGAGAGAAAGTGTGTGTGTAAGTGGGGGAGAGGGGCAAAGGGAGAGAGAGAGAGGGACAGAGGGACAGAGGGACAGAGAGAGAAAGAGAGAATCCCAAGCAGATTCCATGCTCAGCAAAGAGCTCAACTCGGGGCTCCATCCCACAACCCCTGGGATCATGACCTGAGCTGAAATCAAGAATCAGTGCTCAACTGACTAAGCCACCCAGACGCCCTGGTTCCTGTATTGTATATTCTCTGAGCACACGTGAGGAGGGATGGGGTCCTGAACGCACTTCATCCCAATATGCTCAACAGACTAAGGGCTAAACAGACTAAGAACACTCTATGTGGCTCTGCTCTATGGGGAATTTATTTTTATTGCATTGATATTGCACTGGGCTATGAATGGGACCCACACATGTCAGTTGTGTCCCAGAAGGCACTGGGGTGGAGAAAGCGGGGAAAGAATCCAACTAGGAGGAAGACTGCTGATCTCCGTCACCAGCTCACTCCATAATGACGCACACCAACCCACAGAAGAATATTTACTGACTGTGTACTATCCCCTATTCCAGCTATTCCCATGAAGGCTGTTTTCCTTACACTGACATTGCAAAACAATTTCTGGGTCCCTGGGTGGCTCCGTCATTAAGCATCTGACTTCGGCTCCATTCATGATCTCACAGTTTGTTGAGTTCAAGCCCCGCGTTGGGTGAGAAGCCTTGCTTCTCTCTCTCTCTCTCTCTCACTCTCACTCTCGCTCTCTCCCTCTCTCTCTCTCTCTCTGCCCCTTGTCGGATTCTACGCCTCCTCTCTTTATCTCTCTCTGCCCCTGGCTCACTTGCACCCTCTCAATCAATCAATCAATCAATCAATACAATTTCCAAGTTGGCATCATTATCCCCATTGTTCAAAGTTTAAATCAAAGTAACCTAGCCATCCAGAGGAAGAGAGCTAAGACTCAAACCAAGCTCCATCTGACTCTAGAGTCTCAGGTTTTCTCATCAAAACAAACACATTAAAATCTGGAATCTTATGCTCTGACCTCTTTTCCAGGTCTCCAAATTTTTTGCCATGTGTGACCAATTAGCACAGTTGGCTTCAACATAGTGCTAATGAGGCCAAGGTCAGGGGTAAAATTCCCTCATGGGCTGAAACTCTATACTTCCCAGAGTCACAGGCTATGGCTTGTGCCACAGCTGGTCCCCTCCCAGGAGCATCACACTGGTCCTCAGTGCAGTTGAGAAACCCTCGATGAATCACAGTAACTCCATCCACACCGTTGGATCACTTCAGAACACGTGCCATACTGACAGTGTGACTGTTCACCGAGATAGAGACCAATGTTGTTATGAGTTGCATAAATTAACAACTTTTGCCTACATTCAGTAAAATTTAATTTCACTCTTTACAGATCAAAGGAGCTGTGACTTTACTTTTAAAAACTCATGTACATTAAGAAAGATGCTAAAATTTTGAGATATTGAATGACATGTGCAGTAATTCCTCAATTACTTAAACTCATGAGGAAATGAGTTATTTTGTATATGTAAATTACATTAAGCTAATGGAAGTGTCTCTTTAGTACCAAGACATTTTCATGTTACAAATTTTGATGGAAATCTTTCTAAATGGAATTCATATCCTCCTGCCTTCTCAAATTGGAGAGAGAGAACATAATTTATCCTAGATATCTGTTATTTACAAGAAATACAATTTAAACAAAGTGATTCTTTCTAATTAAAAAATGAAGGGATGGGAAAACATATACCAACCAGGAAAATCAAAGTTAACACCAGACAAGGTGGAATTTAAGGTTAAAGTAAGAACAGGTTCAGAGGAATATAATGTCGTGATAGAAGATGTTTTTCCAAAGAAAATGCAATAATCAAAAACCTATGTGCACCAAATAATACAACATCTTCACTGAGTCCCAGCTTTCTGTGCCTTCTTGCCATTCCTTAAATAAAGCCAAAGTGGTCTCTGACTCAGAGCCTTTGTGGCTTTGTGGCCAAAGTAAATTCTTGCCTGGAACTGCATGGCTACCTTATTGTGTTCTCTGCCCAAATATCACCCACCTACTGAGGACTGACCACTTCCCCCGATTTGTCATCCATGATCCTAAGATTTAGAGTTGGTCAATAGCTGATCCCCTATGTATATGAGGTTATACTCCTGTGAGAAAAATTCAAGATACCCCAAGCCCTGAATCTACCTGTGCTCAATTGCATTACATCCCTAAGAAATGTCTACTCATCTCAGAGTCTTCTAAGCGAACCTACTCTTCGTTCCCAGCCAAGACTTCAGATCTAAAACCCCATAGAAGGAAAAAGCCCACAGACTCTCCCTTGACCCTCTTCTCAGTAGCCAATCCTGCCCAAGTTCTTATCACCCTAAGCATGAGAAAGGTCACAGAAAAGAATGAATGCAGTGAAAAAAATCATAATACTCGCTGTATTACTTTCCTGTGGCACTTGTAACAAATCGCCACAAACTTGATGGCTTAAGACAATAAGCCATCAGTTCTCCTACAGTTCCAGAGGCCAAAAATGTGAAATCGAGGTGTCAGCAGGGCCATGGTGGCCCTAGGTGACAGTCCTCCAGAGGCCCTAAGTGACAGCCTGTTCCTTTACCTCTCACAGCACCTTCTGGCTGCCAGCATTCCATAGGTTGTAACTACTACACAACCTCAATCTCTGCCTCCATCTTCATTGTGTGTGTGTGTGTGTGTGTGTGTGTGTGTGTGTGTGTGTGTAATTCCCTCCATCCCTCTCTTCCAAGGACACTTGTGAGAGCCCACAAGTGAATAACCCAGAATGATCTCACCTCAAGACCCTTAACTGAATCACATCTGCAAAGACCCTTTTTTCCAAATAAGGTCATGTTTACAGGTTCCAGGAATTTGAACTTGATCCTTTGGTGCCCCCATTCAGTTCACTACACCTTCTAAGTCCAGGTGCATATTTGCATGGATTTTTCTCCTTGAACTCTACTGTCTTCTAGGTTTTCCAATGGTAGGAAGCTCCTCTATAAATGGTAGTCATTCTCAAGTCCATCCATGCATGATAACCATGTGGTATTCCAGGCAAGAGAAGTAATGGAAGGAAGTTAATAAAAGATAAAACGAGGATCCCAAAAGAGTAAGCCCTGGAAGGAGAAACAACAGTTACAAAGTCTTTTTTCATCACTTGCTCTTCCCCCAAGAAAACTCCAGTCTCGCCACACCAGAGCCTTGTCTGATAGGAGAGATACGAGATATGAGAAAACATCCCCTTCGGGATTGATCCAACAGGGCACTACCTCAAATCTTCTAATGAAGTCTGGTGTCCTGAATGCAGCCTCGGGATCCTGCTCAACACTAAGCTCTGAGGGCTGCCCCATCCATCAAAACTGTCACATGCAATGAAATGCCTTTGCCACAGCCATTTTGGAAATTATCGTCTGTGACTGCCCACATCCCTGATACACCCTTTATTAATTCGCTCGTTCAGCAGATACTTATAAACCACCAACTATGGGTAAGTATTACGTAAGTGCTAAGGACACAGGGATGGGCAGAACCGGGCTCAGTCCCTGCCCTCATGGACTTATCATCTAGCAGGGAAGAGACATTCATTAAAAAGTAGCGAAAGTCAATTTTAAGATGGCAGCCATGACAATCGCTCGGAACGGACCCTCTGCAGTAAGAACGGGGGCTGTGAACCAGTCGGGAAGTCAAGAGAAGAGTTGTGTGGGAAGTGATGGTGTGCAGAGGACTACAGAATGGACAGGGATGCACCAGGTGGAAGTGATAGAAGCAGAGGTAGTGCAAAGATCCTACTGCAGGAGGAAGCCCAGAGAGAGAGAGAGAGTGTGATAGCACAGTGGGAGACCCAAGATGAAGCCGGAGAGAGAAGTCCTCTTAGCCATTTGTAAAGTCGTTCAGTTGTTTGGTTTATAACCTTCAGAGCCCTGAGGAGCCACCCAAGGATTTGCATAGGGACCTGGCATGATTAGACCTGCATTTCACAAAGAGCACCCTGGACTCTCTGTAGAGAGTGGTTTCAAAGGGAGCCAGGGGTAAAACGAATGGGCCTCTGGAGGTTCTCAGAGTTCAAGATGTCGGTCACGGTACCTTGAACCAGACAAACGGGGGCGGTAGAGAGGGGAAACAAATGGATGTCGAAGATATTCAAAACCTAAAAAAGGCAGGATGCCATGAACCGGGGAAAGGGGTGGCCAAAAGGTACGTACCAAGGATGAGCCCTAGACTTGCAGGTTTTCAAATAGGTAATTTCCCTTCCTCGAGAGAAAACACGGACAGAACTCTATGTTGGGGGAATGGGGAAGGGGGCACCGTGTTATGAGACCGACTTTGGACATACTGGGTTTGGAGATGTCTCTGACGTTCCACGTACCTCAAAGCTGAGGTCAAGGTGATTGAATGTGAATCTAGCACTCAAAGGGGCTCACAGGATAGGTCTAGTCTAGAGCTATCAGTGCACAAGTCATCTGGGCATGGGAAGGTCCTGCCTACATGGGGCCTGAAGTTTATACAATTTGGAGACGCTAACCACGAACAACAACGCAAGAATGTAAAATCAGGCACAGAAGTGAATATCTATGAAATAAGAAACCACAAATTTTCAAAAGCTAAAAATACCACATGCCTCACAAGATCCAGAAAAAAAAAAAACACAACAGTTCTTATTAATTCACTGCCTGATATACCTCTATAATACAGCTCTTTTCCACATTTTAGACTGCATACCACCATTTGATAGCCTTTTTTATGACAATAATTTTTCAATATCTTCCATTAAAAAGTCACGTAATTCAGACCTGTCTCTAGCGGTTAATTGAAATTGGTTGCATATTATTAGATAACTGGGACACACAACACATGTGACCCCACATATGAGATGCACTTGCCTTCTTACTACTGGTACAGGTTTATGCCTTACAATTCAAGAACTCTTGGTAAGTTTTATCTGACATCGCTTTTTAAAAACAATAAAAATCTACGGTGCTTTTAAAATTGTATACAATGTACTATCAAGTTTATTTCCGGCAGGAAAGAAATTCTGCTTGGTCATGGCATCATGACAACGAAATTAATCCTCTGCTTCAATTTAAACATTTAATGACTGCAGAAATTTCGCACGACTGGTTTCTGGCTCCATAGGTCTTAAACCTGTATCTTCTCCACTACCCACATACATCAAGTGCTGGGTGCCTAGGAAATACTCATATCTCTATAGAACCTCTAGCCTATACCTTTGTGTCTCCGTCCTGGGGAAGATGGCAAAGTGGGCATTAGGAATATTCTGGAAGCCATCCCAGAATGTTGAGCTACGAGCAGTACAGTGAGTAGCAACTTAACTATACAGATGGTGACCTAGAACCACACACGCAGATTCCACTAAACCCAGATTAAATGAATTCCCAGGTCTTTCCCTTAGCCAAATCCAAAACCCACCAGTAGCCACCTACAGGTGCAAATTGGACAAAAATACATGGTGAGTGTATTGCTAGGGTACCTCTGAGAGGCTTTAGGTCTATCGGCATCACAGAAAATGCATCTCCCTTTCTAGGTTTGTGTGAGATACCTCTAGAGGAGGGCCTTTCTACTTGGGTACTATTGACATTTGGGGCTGGATAATCCTTTGCTGGGGGGTGGGGTGGTTCTGTGCACTGTAGGGTGTTTAGGAGTATCCCTGGCCTCTACCTCCCTGGTAGCACCCTACCTTCACCCCACTTGGGATACCCAAAATGTCTCCAGATATTGCAAAATACACCCTGAGGGGCAACACTGACCCTGTTGAAAAGCACTGGTCTAGAGAAAAGAGTTCAAGAGAGAGAGGAATTCATTTATTTAGTGGACGTTTGCTAGATACCTGCTACACTTAAAGCCCCATGGGAAGTCGCTTTGCATAAGCCCATGATGCAGGTGGAAAGGCAGATAACGAACAATGCATTTGGGTAGAATGCGGGAAGTGCCACGTAGGGAAGATCTTAAGGACCGGCAATTCAAGACAAAGCTCCTCCCTACTTCTCAAGCCTAGTTGGGGGGGGAATCACGAGGATTATAAAAGAGGAGATTATCCTGAAGCTCTTCCACCAAAGCAATTCTTTACGTTGGCATGATACAAGCTGAACGTCTATGGGGAATTACAGGAAACACTTCAATTAGCCATGACAGTCACTATTTACAAATCTTGGTCAAGAATCATTGCGAAGGTGTGTTAATCATAATCAGGTGGAGGAATCCACCTGCTTTTCTTATATTCTGGCAGTTATTTTCCTTATACTATGCCAGCCACACTCATATTTGAAGTCTACAGATATCATAGATTGAGTCACTCCTAGGAGATGTTGACAATTTTATTCATAGAAGATTTGCCACGAGGGTTTATCCCAGCTGAATGGAGGGGGTGGTGGGGAGAGGTTAAATCAATAAGAATTTAGCTTGTGAACTGCACTACATATAAATTAAAAAAGAATACTCACCTCGTTTGACACAAATCGTTTCTCTAGAACTCTTGAGATAACCCTGGTATTGTTCTTACCCTACTGTGTCTTCCCCCCCAATCAATTACAAAACCTATTGACAACAAAATAAAAGAACTCCAGGGAACATCAGAAATCAGCACCTGCTTCACTCAGGGCGTCATCTCACTATCCAAGGTATTTGTTCATGGAAAGCCCCGGAACAGACAATATGTCCCTTTGCTGAGCTGTTTGCGTTTCTATAAAATTAGTAATTGGAGAGGGAATGTCACTAATTCCCATCTCTCTGTTTGAAAGTTACTGCAGACTCCTTTATCAAATTGAACGCTGTGTAACTGTGCTCGGCAGAAATGAGCTAACCCACTAGCTCTCCTTTGATTGCATATAATCACAGGAGCCCCTTAAAAGCGTGTTCCTTTAATCTGTTACTTTATCATCACTCTTTACTTTGCTGGTCTTACTTTAATGTGGCCATTCAACCCTCTTCTAGAGGGTGCTCCGTGGCCCTCACATGGATTCATGAATCCATTATTGCAATAATTTCCACTTATATAGTGCTCGATCATTAAAAATCCATTTTGATATTGGCAAGAAGGAATTCCACATCGTGGGTTTAAGGTGGTGTTTCCCCAAAATTTACTAGAAAAATAATACATGCTATTGCACCGAACCCATAATTCCAGGATCTCAAAGGCTGAGGTCAAATTTATTTAAATTTTTTAAAATCAGGAAAATAATAATGCAAACGTCTGGTGGGAGCAAAACTCATTGAGGAGGGTATGGAGCAAGGACATTTCAGAGATCGCAGCTAACAGCCAGGTCTCTGGGGCTGAGAAGCCTGGGCTGGGACCGGCTCCTCTTACCTACAAGGCTCAGAGCCCTTGTCTACGAAATGGGACTAATCCCATCCACAGTGTTGGAGTGAGGAATAAAGTAGATAATTTGTGCAGAGACTTCAAAGCTGTGACTGATACACAACCACACTGGAAACTTCAGGTCAAGGAAAAAGTTATTAGTTTGCCAGTTAACATCGTGCACACGCACACCTGTGCACACACATGCACATTGTCATTGCCACTGTAACTGAACAGAGAGACTGGTTCTATACGATAACCAACTCAACAGGCTTTCCCACCCACAAATTGACCGATTATTAATTCGGGGGAAACGTCGCCATCAATCCAGTCAAAACAGGTCCACAGCATTAGCTGGTTGGTTAGTTAACTGATTAGTTATTTAGTTCACTAGCTAATTAATTACTTCGTAGGAGACTTGTTTCTCCGTGTCTTCTGGGTCAGGCTCTAAAAATCTCAGCACTACTGATATTGGGGACCAGATAACTCTTTGCTATGGGGCAGCTCCTGTGAACTGCAAGACGTTAGCAGAATCCCTGGCCTCCTGCTCCATAGTAGCACCCCCCCCCCCCCGCCCCATTGTGACAACAAAAAATCTCTCCGGATATTTTCATGTGTCTTCGAGGTTGAGAATCACCGCTCTAGTCCAAACCTCCAAATGGCCTATGTTAACATTAATCTGACTGGGCCACCTTGGGGAAAAGGACTTTTGGGAAATTGTGTGGATGGCACATTGAGTAAATTCAGCTGTCAGTCCCTTCAAGGTCACCTGAAGCAAGGATTTTCACAATTCCTCAAGGTCTACAGTCATATTTACGTTCTGCTTCGTTTTGATTTGGTCTGTTGATGGCTGTTGGGGTCTCAAGGCTTCCCTCCTATATCTGGCCTTCAACAGACCCTAGAATAATGGCAAATTCCAGTAGTACGTCTGCCGCTGAGCTCATGAGTCTAAGTTTCAGGACCCAGGGCCTACACAGGCCCCTTCTGAGGCCTTTAATTTTGTGTACGTAATTTAATGTTCTCTTCCAAAAGAGAGCCCTCCAAATGGAAGGGTTTAATCCCCATAAAATCTGGCTCTCCCCTTCATGGACACCATACCCCTTCTGTTCTCCACTGTACCCTCAGCACCTCCACAGTATCCGGAATATAATAGAGATACAACGATGTTTGCTGAGTGACTGAGTGACTGACTCAGTGAACGAACGAAGGCAATAGTGATTTACACACTTCAGAAAGCATAAAAGGCCGCAATAAATTCAAGGGCATGATCTATTGTCTGCTGGTTTAGACAGACAGTGAAGGCCACTGGAGTTCAAATGAGAGCTATCACTTCAGCTGTGATGGAAAGGAGATATTACAAGCCAATCATAGACTCACAGAGTTGATGTAATGAACCACAGTAGCTGACGCTACGAGACTGACTCAGAGTTTAGGTTCTGAGCCTCAACCCCACCTCCACTGCTTACCAGGTGGATATCGCCCAGCCACTCTCTCTAAAATGGGCACAAAAATAGTATCTATGGCTTGAGGTGGTTGTGACGATTAGAGATATGCCACCTGCAAAGCATAGGGGGCCAGCATTTGGCAGATTCTCAGTAAATAATAGCTAATGTTATTAGCTAAATAACATTAGCTAATAATGTTACTGATTGGTTCCAATGGGCCGAGCATTGTGCTAAATGTTTTCCAGACCTTGGAGGGCAAAAGTCACGAGGAAAAGTGAGCATTTATTGAGTACCCTTGCTGTTCATCGAGGTTCAAGGCAATTCACTATGTTCTCCATTTAATATTCACTGCAACTCAGTAGGTTAGTGTTATTCCAATTTTGTAAGTGTGAACGCGAACCGAGAGATCTTAGCTATATATAAAGAAGTTAAGCGAGGGAGCTGAGAGGGACCACAAGCTACCAAATGCCAAGACCAATAATTCTGCCAGTTTGATTCCAACCCACCAAGGGATCAGATGGAAGGGTCCAAATCCTGGATCAGCGCTGCTCAGACCATAGCAACTCATTCAACCTTTAAAATCTCAGTTTCCGGGGCGCCTGGGTGGCGCAGTCGGTTAAGCGTCCGACTTCAGCCAGGTCACGATCTCGCGGTCCGTGAGTTCGAGCCCCGCATCGGGCTCTGGGCTGATGGCTCGGAGCCTGGAGCCTGTTTCCGATTCTGTGTCTCCCTCTCTCTCTGCCCCTCCCCCGTTCATGCTCTGTCTCTCTCTGTCCCAAAAATAAATAAAAAACGTTGAAAAAAAATTTTAAATCTCAGTTTCCTTATCTGCAAAACAGAGATGACAATTGTACCTATGTCATTAAATTATAGAAAAGGCTAAGTGACATGGTGCATGTGAATGACTCAATTCAGTGCCTGGTACATGAAAAATGCACAAATCTTCTATTGCTATTGTCCAAAATTATGAAAAAAGTAAAAAGCGCCATATTTATCCACTTTCAAAATCCCAGTTTTACGTGTGGGATGCTCTAAAGGAGTGTCCTAAGAAGACTTTAAGTTTCAGACTCCAATTATGCCCAAGCAAATAAACTGAACAAGTCTGGCTCCCTTACACGGAAGTGTCAGCCATGGCTGATCCACCAAGACCAACATGCAGGAGGCAAAGTGGGAAAAGTCCATGAGGACCAAGATCAGGAGAACATCGAATCCCATCAAGTTTAGAAGCAGATGCCCTGATTCCCATGCCACTGGGCCACATGACTCAAGGTATTTGAGGAGTAAATTATAGGTCTTGACATAGGTGACCTTCAATCACGTTGAGGACATGTAGCTTCCGGGATAGCAACAGTGGTCTCTAGAAAGATAGCAGCCAAATCTTTAGTTTTGAAAGTTATTAATCTTTACATAAAATTCCTAGTCAGTGGCAGGGGGAATATTAGTATTATTTAATTTCATTCAAATTACACTACAAAAAAACAATTAAGGCGAATAATTATGAAAGTAAGGTCAACTCGATTTTCTATAATAATGTTTTTTGTTACCAGGCTCATTATTGCTAATTCCTTTCATAATCTTTGCCATCTAACCTCATTTGTTTCCTTTATAAGTGGCAAGAAATGCACATCATTGAACGGCAATGAAATCAAGACAGCAGCATGTCACTCGGGTGATTTCTGGAAAAAGTAATTATTGTCTCTAGTTAACCTTTTAGGGAGAAACCCGTCCGCATATTCCCAAAGTAGGTGTTAGATTTGTTTCCCTCTTCCAATTTTTTACTCATACATCCTGGCTTGAGAAGGTACAGGTTTGCCAAAAATTGAACTTTTATCCTGCTGTTCTGAATACTTACAAACCAAATGAAAAAGCACTCAAGTAGATTTTAAATGGGCTTTTAGTGGAACCTAAAACACACACACACACGTACCACACATACACACGCACATTTTAATTTTTAAATATGCAAAAATTCATCTTGCTTATTCTACTCTTTAAAAAAAGAAATCTTTCACGTTCATTACCAAGACGCTCATCTTTGAGATCCTCGGGCTTTAACTTGTCCCCCTTACTGTACTTTGAACCTGTAAGGTTTGGCTTTAGGAAGAATCTCAGGATTTTCACCAACAAAGGTCTGATCTACTTTAAACGCCTCATGTCATAGAATTGCCATTCCAGTGCTAGAAACTTCCTCTAACTATGAGGTGGGCAAACTTGTGAATGATCAACAGCCCTGCCATGGTGGTTTGTAAATATTTTGAATATCATTCATTTTGCAGATCACTCAGGAAACATTCAAGAACAAACACACATATTCCCTGTGATCGTAGACCCCATAACATATAATTTTAATAAACATGCAAATAAATAAAAGTGTAATTACCAATCACGGTAAGTGGAGTCAAAGCAACGGACAGGGTCTCACTCAGCTCAGGCTGCTCTCACAAATTACCACAGATGGGGAGGGGGGGCTTAAATGACACATCTTATGTCTCACTGTTCTGGAGACTGAAAGTCTAAGAGCAAGGTGCCAACATGTCAGGTTCTGGTAAGAGCCCTCTTCCTGGATTCAGTTGGCCTCTTTCTTGCTGTTCCCTCACAGGGTGGAGAGAAGGGGGGGGGGGGGTCTGGTTTCTTCCCCCTCTTCTCAAGGCACTAATCCTATCATAGGGGCTGAGCTAAACCTAATCACCTCCTAAGGGCCTCATCTCCAAAGATCATCACTTTAGGGATTAAAGCTTCAGCGTATGAATTTGAGGGGAACACAAACATTCAGACCACAGCAGACAGGTTAAAGGAATAGAGAAAAAGTGAGGCATTTAGAGGCCAGTCAACAGCCACCGTATTCTCTTGGTCCACTCATAATGCCACCTGAAGCCTGGTGGGCAATTCCCTCATATACCAGGTAGAGGACTTCCTACCTCTAGCACCTGCCTCTCTTTGTCGTAGGGCTTCCTCCAGTGTGGCCTCATGCTCAGCGCCGTGGCAGCAGAGGCCAGAAGTGCTAGATAATTAACACCTCCAGGAGTGACCCTCGGCAGAGGAGGAATGCACCAGTGGATAACTATCCTGGCCCCCAGGCCCCGTTATGGGGACAACTTTAAGGAGGTCCTACACAGTCTCCCAGAGACTCCCCAGCAGATTGACTTGTCTATAGTAGTAAATTTCTCATTAATATCACCTGTAATTGACTCCCCCCTTTCCTTACTCCTTTCCTGGGACTGATTCCTGGAGTCCCCTCCCAAAGAAACTACTCAGGTCTGCCTTTGGGGAACCTATGCTTTGATGAGGATCTCCTGCGAGAAGGTAAGCTTCCTTCTCCTTCCTGGTCCATGAGGGAGGAGAAGCAGCCCTCCCTGTGAGCATCTGGGGGGAAAGTATTTCACGGAGGAGGAAGCAGCCACACAAGCAAAGGCCGGGAGGTCGGAAGGAGCTGTTTCACGCGAGCACCTGAAAGAGGCCAACAGGGTAGAATTACAATGCTCAGCGTGACAGGGGCTGAAGCCCAGGCAGAGACCAGATCAAGCAGAACCTGGTGAGCCAGAAGGAGTTAGGATTGTGCTCTTCCGTAAAAAAAAAAAAAAAAAAAAAAAAAAAAGTTTATTTATTGATTTTGACAGAGAGAGAGAGAGAGAGAGAGAGCGCGCGCGCAAGTGAGGAATAGGCAGAGAGGGAGAGGAGACAGAGAATCCCAAGCAGGCTCCATGCTGTCAGTGCAGATCCCGATGCGGGACTAGAACTCCCAAACCGTGAGATCATGCCCTACGCCAAAATCGAGTCCGCCACTTAACCAACTGAGCCGGCCAGGCACCCCAGGGTTGTGTTCTAAATATGCCTCCATTTGGCAAGGGAGAAACTGAAGGTTAGACACATTATGATAAAAAAGTGAATGGCGAATGTATGTTTGAGCGAGAATCTGAACACAGGGAGATTTGAATGCAGAGCCGACATTTTCAACCACTGTTGTGCTAAATCTGATGCTAAAACAGTTTCAACCAGTGGGTCCCTCTTGATTTGCACCTTGCTGGCTACCCTTTCTCTTTTCACACCTTCCTGGCCACGGTCTCTGCTTAGTCCCACTACCAATATGACAGATAATGAACTCCGTTTCGCATACCAGCTAGAAGAGCGGGACACCTGCATTCCTAGTCAGTTTCTGGCCAATCCTTTTGCAACATCAAGATATATGGACTCCGTAAATTTTCAGAGACATATTAACGTTCACCTCCATAATGCCTTAATTGTACAGAAACCATTAGACAAGAGTGTTAAGGTGACAAAAGGACCCATGCAAATGGTAAAGAAAGAGAGCAAGATGCCTAAATTAAAAGGGGTGAAGGGTCCAGGACAGTCTTTCATGGCGGAAAAGATTCATGGAGATTCGCTGTCTTAACAAGAATGGACTGCCTCATAAATTATCTCCATATGATGCCAGTAAGTCAAGGGGAACTTTTTTAAAGTAGGAATTTGCGAAAGGTTAAATTAAAATGAAGGCTGAACAATTATTTTTGTCCCTCCTGCCTGGCAGGGCTTCTGCTAATGTTTGTGTACAGAAGTGATAACGGCAGGGTACTTCAAAGCCTTTTCAGGGAAAATCATATCATTGGTGAGAAAGGATTTGATTTTGTAAAAAGCTTATATTGTAAGTGATATTGAAAATAAAGAGACAAGATTGCATGAGCTAAGTGCTTTATTTTTGTTGGTGCTGGTGGGGTTCCACAGAGCCTCATCGTGCCTGTAATTGGGGTTTTAAAAGTGGGAACAGAGAAGTAAGTGTTTTCCATTGTCTTTGAAGATGGCGGTCCTGACCCAACAGCGGAGGGCCAGGCACTTTAAATGTCGTTTCCCGACAATGAGAGCTATTGGCTCCAAAGGCTCCACGATTCTCTTGGCAAGGCCACAGCCTGTGATCAGGGAGGGGCCGCGCTGGTGGACTTTGTCTTCCTGGTTTTCTCGATCCACTCCCCAGAGATGCTTTGACCTTGCGGAGAGCAAGGAGTTGAATAAACCGAGAAAAATAACAACTTCTACCCTAGTAGACTGTAGGCCTCACATGAGCAGGAGGCATATATCCAATTCATTTCTCATCCTGAGGGCCTGGCTCAGGGCCCATGGCAAATAGGAGTTGTGTTCACTGTAAGTAACACGAAACCCCACTGTCACTTGAATATGGGAAGTAATTTTCCCATACAGCTAGGAATCTAGAGGGGGGTCACTTTTGGAGTCATTAGTGTCCTCTGTGACAGCATGCAAGAACCCAAGCTACTTTAACATTGCTTTCGCATGAGCTAGGTCCACGGGATAGCTTCCTTAAGGTTTTAAGAGGTCTCCTAATTATATATATTTTCCAAGCGCAAGAACAGCTTCTCTGGAAGCTTCCTAGAGACTTCACACTTCATTGCCCAAAATGTTGCGTACGTCGCAACATTTAAGTCACACAGCAAAACGGACAGGGCTGACATGACAATCAGGATCTGCCCCTGGGTTAGGAGATACCGCAGCCTTCTCTCACATGCATGGCCCTTTAAAGGGGGTGGAGCTTTGGACAAAGTCAGTGACTCTGTGAGGAAGAAGAAACAGACGGTGGGGGTAGATATTGGCAATTGACAGTCTCTGCTAAAATAAAAAGTTTCAGTAAATACCTATGAAAGAAAGCACTGAAGGGGCAGCTGAGTCTCTCTCCTGTCATTCATTATTTTCTTCCTTGGGGCGTGGATTCTATTGTTTCCAGGGAGTGTTAGCTCTTTTTGCCTTTCCAGAGTTTACTCTCCCTTTGCCTTACAAGAGCGTTCGTTTCCTTTTCCCCTCAAAGATCCACAGACTCCATCATCAGTCCATATGGTTTGATTGGCCCTAACCTCTTCCCAGATGCATAGAGACACGTGTCCCAAATCCGTCCTGTCAGTATCTTCCATTCCTGTTGCCATGCTGGTTGGTTCACGTGAAAAATTCAACCACTGGGAGTTAATTCAAAGGAACTATGGAGAAGGTGAATGTCTCTTCCTGCTAGAGGGACGTAGGAGTTTGGAGCTTCCATCACGTAATCCTGGACAGTATTTGTCTACACTGCAGTGACACACACACACAGAGTGAATCCAACACAGAGGAAAGCAAAACCAGGAAATGGGGACAGACTAAATTTTGATGAGACAACTTAGACTCTGGATCCAGGCACACACGAGTGAGCTAAGTAAATTCGTACTTCTGAACTTTTCGGTCAAATAACCTAGCGCATTCCTTCTTGGGCAGTTTGAATTGAATTTCTGTTGCTTGTAACCAAAGGCGTCCTGTCTACTATATTCCTTTATCCCTACTATGTTATGAATTTCCTAAGAATTTAGGCTCTGACGTGTTTATCTCGTAATTTCTATAGTCCTGTACCATAGGACTCCATAGTCCATACCTAGAAGAGCGTTCCCGATGTTTTTTGATCATATGAGATATGACATCATATGAGTTTATGGCTCACTAAGGCCTTCATCGACATTTAAAAACGGTCATATACGATGGGAAAACATGTGATCTATTTCCTAAGACAAATTTTCATCCGCACGGGGACCTGTGGTAACTGCCCAGGGAAATCCACAGACCGGACTCCTCCATGTTATCAGAAGTGCCAGGCTAGGCGTGGAGAAAATCAGGCTTATGCCCTAAAAAATTAAAAAGAGGCATGACTCAATCATTCTGTCAAGGCTACTGAATGCCTCCTCTCAGGGATCCCTTTCAAAGAAGGAGAAAGTAATAGAAAATATCCATTAAAAGCCAGAGGACGTAGAACTGACAGAAACACTCAGGTGAATGTTAAAGTTTTGTTAATGAGGAATCAATTCGAGGGGCAAGACTTTAGGTGTTGAGGACAGAGCCTCCGAGAACCACTGCCATAACTACTTTTTAATAATTCCTACTGTTTGTTCTGAGAAAACACAGCCTAATAATACAAATATATCCCAGGGTAACAAGACCTCTCCAAGATACAGAAACCTAGAGATAAGGTCCCAGTATGTTCACTTTGTACAAATTGCCCGTCTGCCCTGCCCCCAGTGTCCTAACTCTTCGAAGTTTATTTGTGGGGGGGGAGGTGTCGCCGTTGCTCCCCTCACCCCATGTCGCTGTCACCGCACAGAAGCTGAGATTTGGACCCAGGGAAATTCTCTTATCGGTGCCACCCCCTCGTCACGTGATCGGCTCAGCTTCGCTCCTACAAGAGGGAAGCTCAGGACATTTGCTCAGTGGCCCAGAGAAGGGATTCTCTCGCCCTCACTGGATATGAATAAGGAAGCAGGCAGTGTCAGTTTCCAAGGGCAACCTTGAAGGAATCCAGGTTCAGGAGAAAGCCAACCTAGGTAGGAGGGTAGAATGAAGACACTCTCAAAGAAAAGAAACTGCAGTTCTGAATTCGCTCGGCTTGAAGCCTGCACTACCTCCAAATTTTTTCAACTATGTGAGTCAATAAATTCTCTTTTTGTTTAAGCCAGAGGTCAGCAAACTACTGACTGTGGGTCAGATTCAGCCATCTACACGTGTTTGCATGGCCTGCCAGGGAAGAATGGTTTTTACAAATGAATATTTGTGATCACTTTCATGATTGTGAACACACTAACTTTGAATCCCAATTAAAGAAAACGTTATCCCCTGCAAAGTAAGAATTCTTTTTCTCTCATGAATAGGCCCGTTTTACAAAACCTTGAACTTGAGCATTATTACTGTATTTTCAATTTCATCAAGAAAAATTTCGTGGAAATTTGTTTTCTCTATTGCTACCTCAGTACCCACATACTGTCCTCTATTTTGCCTCTTGGCCCATGAAGCCTAAAATATTTGGTCCGTGTCCCTTTATAGAAACAGTGTGCTGACCTCTAAGCCATTACATTTTGGGTTGTTTTTTTTGTTTTTGTTTTTTTTTTTTGCAATGTGCAAATAAAGCCACAGTAAGTGGCACACTATTGTTTTATGGGCAGAAATGAAATGTGACCATATTAGCTTCTGAAGTTTTCTGTTACGTGAAAACTCAATCAGAAGAGCCAAATCGAGGGGCCAAAAAGCCTCCACCCCAGTCCCTCCCAGCTCTCCTCATCCTGCAACACGTAAACATTGCCTTCTTCTAGAATATTTTTTTTTCAATTTTTTTAATGTTTATTTTTGAGAGAGAGAGACAGAGTACGAGCGGGGTAGGGGCAGAGAGACAGAGAGGAAGACACAGAACCGAAGCAGGCTCCAGGCTCTGAGCTGTCAGCACCAGCCCGTGCTCGAACCCACCAACCCGTGCGATCATGACCTGAGCCAAAGTTGGACGCCCAACCGACTGAGCCACCCAGGTGCCCCTTCTAGAATATTTTCTATCCTTTGAACCCTGATCATGTGCCCCTCTGTCATCTCCCATAATTCTACTGGGGAACAAACCAAAAACTGCAGATGAGATGATTAATACATTTTAAAATAATTAGTTCATGGTTCCTAGGAACTTCACTCCCTTTCTGCATCTCAGCGTCCCCAATAATAGTAAAACATTCATGACATAGTTTACTTGAAATGAGCTGGAAAGAGATTATTTTTTCTTGGAAGATAGCACTTGTTCTCAGAGGAAGGCAGTACTAGTCAGAAGGTGTGGGTGTGGATTTCTACAGCGCTGATTTGTTGGTGAAAGAACATTAGTTTTTCTTGGAGAACAACCACACCCTGTCTTCTTTCCCTCCTAGCCACAGACTGGGTGCAGCCTTCCTCATGGCAGTGAGGCCCAAGAGTAGCCAGATATAGGGGTCTGGGCACAGCGACTGGTTCAAAGATGGGCACATGACCCAGCCAGAGCCAATCATAGCGCACCTTAGGACTGGAGTCCAAGCTGAGCACATGACCCAGTCAGAGCCAATCAGATCGCATCTTAGAATCTGATCTGGAGTCCAAGATGGGCACATGACCCATCCGCAGCCAATCAGATCTCGTCTCAGGACTTTGCCAGAGTTCTCCGAAAGGAGTCGCTCCCTTTCCCTCCGGCATTAAATCTGTGGCTACCGCAAAGCACCCCTTCCGGAGAAAGAAGTCAATGCAGAGGAGAGCAAGAGCAGAGAGAAGGAAAGAGAGAAATCAAGGGCTGGTAACATCGTTTAAAGAAGTGGGTCCAGTGGTGCCTGAAGTTGGAGCTATTAGCCTGGACTGTTCAATTACATGAGCCGATAAATTCTTTTTCTGCTTGAGCCAGTTTAAGTTGGGGTTTCTGTCACTTGCAATGGAAATGGACAACCACTCTCTAGTGCGGTGGCTGTCTTGGGTTGGGTTCTCCCAAAACGAAGCCCTAAGACAAAGACAGGAGTGCAGGGACCTCCTTCTGGACCTGCTCCCAGGAAGACCCGGTAGTCGGCGAGGAATGAAGACGGGAGGGAAGGTCGCTGGACTGTGTGCCATCACGCGTGCTGACCCCGAGGGTGACTGGGGCCCAGTCCTGCCGGGGAACTAAGAGACGGGGAGGAAGAAGCAAGGAAGCTGGAGTATTTATCCCCTGACTCACATCCATCGCTGGCTGAGAGGCTGTTTTTAGGGGCATGAATGAATGCCTCCTCCGTTTCCAGCCGGCCTCTTGCCTGAGAAGGCTCTCCGGAGAGGAGTTGACAGAATTCTGGGGCCCGTACCAGAATGCTGACAGGTGAGGGGAAGTGAGCAAGGCTCTCATCAGCTCCGGCTCCCCGTGTCCCACACCATGCCACAGTAATGACAGAGCTGCTTTGGGGACGATCAGCGATCAGCGCAGAGTAGGAGTTCCGCCCACCTCTGTCATGTTAACTCCGGCTGCAAAAATGCCGCGCAGCCTCAAAGCGCGGAGACTTTGATCAACAAGGAAATATTCTCCCGGGCCTCGGCGGGCTGACAGGGGGTGGCTGCAGTCGTGCGGCGGGTCCTCGGAGCAGCTGGGGGAAGGACCCCCGTGTGAACCCCAGGGTGAAGGGTGAAGGGGCAGCAGCCACCCTGAGGAGGCTCTCCGCACAGCCGCGTGACCCCCCTCCGTTTTGGAGTCAGGAACTGCTTGCAACGTGAGGGTGCATGAAATATATCCCCCGGAAAGGTAATGGCACGTGTGCTAAACTCTAAATCAGCCATCAACGACTACGATCGTAGTATCGTCTACGGATTATAAAAACGATGGCTTTGAAGAATGCCTTCGCCTTGCCAGAATTATGATTTGTTATTCATCTTGTGGATTTTTAAACAGCACCTTGTACTTAGTATTCAAATTAATGACTCCAATGTATTTGCCTGGATTTAAAAAAAAGGCGGGGGAGTGGGGGGGGGACCATTTTGCACAATACACATAATAGTTACATTTCTATGATAAACTTACTTGGTAAAAGCTTTCTCCGTTTTATCATGGAGACAAGTAGATATCAGTAAATCAGACTCGAAAGCCAGAATGGTGGAGGGGGAGAGAGGCTTGCACACCAGGGTATGAGGCAAGCCTTCAGTTCACTAAGGACAGTGGCAGGAAACACGAAGGAGGGAAAGACTAAACCAATATGGAGGAACATAAGAATGTTCCCCCCCTTGGGGCGCCTGGGTGGCGCAGTCGGTTAAGCGTCCGACTTCAGCCAGGTCACGATCTCGCGGTCCGTGAGTTCGAGCCCCGCGTCGGGCTCTGGGCTGATGGCTCGGAGCCTGGAGCCTGTTTCCGATTCTGTGTCTCCCTCTCTCTCTGCCCCTCCCCCGTTCATGCTCTGTCTCTCTGTCCCAAAAATAAATAAATAAAAAAAAAGTTGAAAAAAAAAATTAAAAAAAAAAAGAATGTTCCCCCCCAAATCACCTCCAGTCAACAACTCTTGGCAATCTCCTGCTCTGATTCATTAAGAACGTGCACGGCCGAAAACCATGTGATGAAGTACAGCGTCACTAGTGGAAAGAGCAAAAACTTCTAACCTAGTTTAGGCTTAAATTCTGGCTCCGTCGCTTCTCAGCTGTGCAGCCGGAAAAAAAAAGACAACTAAAATTTCCTATACCTCAACTGCATCACCAGCAAAATGGGAGAGAACGTCAGCGGGCACAAATAGGGTCCTACCTCATAAAGTTGTGACGTTAGAAAAAAAGATCACACGCGCGTCCTTCATCCCAAATACCAGTGAATAGACCCGTGATGGTGTCTGAAAATGTTTTCATGGGCCCACCATTGAACAAGAAGAATCCTGTTTCATGGGTTGAACTGTGTCCCCCCAGAAGATTACATTGTGGCTGTACTCACAGCTGTCTATGAACGTGACCTTATCCAGAAATGAGGACTTTGCAGATATAATCAAGTTAAGATGAGGTCACTAGGGCGAGCCCTAATCCACTATGATGGCATCACCGGAAGAGGAGAAAACTGCGAAGACAGAGGCGGAAAGAGAAGGGCCATGTGATGATCTGTATAAAGTCGGAGAAAGAGACTGGAGCCAGGCAGCTGTGAACCAAGGCTCAATGACCACCGCCGGGAAGAGGCAAGGAACGATTCTATCCAGAGTTTCAGAGGGCCCCCGGCACTGCCCCCTTGATTTCACTCTTCTGGCCTCCAGAACTGTGAGTCAATACAGTTGTGTTGTTTTAAGCCACTCGGTTTGTGTTACCATGTTATGGCAAACCTGGAAAATGAATATATGTGATAACAGTGCATTTTTAGTTAAGCAAAATTAAAAGAATGGCCCTTTCTAAATGGTTATTTTATTCCATTATTCTCAGGGGAGCAAAGAGTGTGGAGACAGGCAGCTCCGGGCTGATGTGGCCTCTCCCTCTGTGCCCTGTCCCCCCTCAGTAGCCTGATGTTGGTCCTTGTCTGCTCCTCCTGCAGGCCATGAGTTTGCAAAATAGGCAGGAAAAAAGGAGGGGGGCAGATTGCGGAGAGGCTCAGATAGCCACCTCTTTCTAAACTTTTAATACCTTAAACTAATGAGGTTTAGAGAAAAATTGAAAAGATATTGCAGAGAATTCCCATATACCTTGCATCCAGTTTTCTCTCTTATTAACATCTCACATTTGTATGTTACATTTGTTATGATTAATAAAGCAATATTGCTGTGTTATTGTAGACTAAAGTCTGTACTTAATTCACATTTTCTTATTTTTTATCTCACGTCCTCTCTGTGTTCCAAGGTCCCGTGTAGGATACCACATTACAGTTAGTTATAATGTCTCCTTCGGAGCTTCCTGGCTGTGACGGTTTCTCAGACTTCCATTGTTTTTGATGACCTTGACAATACTGAGGACTATGGGTCAGCTATTTTGTAGGATGCGTCTCTATTTTTAGTTTTAAGGTAAAATGTACATTACCTAAAATGAACCATTGTGAAGTGTTCAGTTTAGGGGCATTTAGCACATTCACAAATTTGTGCAACCATCACATCTGTCTACTCCAAAAATTTTCACCATCCCCAAAGGACACCCATACCCATTAGCAAGTCGTTTCCCGGTGCCCGCCCGCCCCCACCCCCAACCTCTGGAAACCTCTAATCTCCCTTCTGCCTCTATGGATTTGCCTCTTCTGGGTATTTCATATAAATAGAAGCATGCAAAATGTGACCCATCATGTCTGGCTTCTTTCAGTTAGCATGGTATTTTCATGGTTCAACCAGATCATGGCCAGTGTCAGAACTTCATTCTTTTTTATGGTTGCATAATACTCCTTGGTATGGATATGATATATTTTCCTTATTTATTCATCTGTCAATAACCATTTGGGTGTTTTCCACCTTTGGCTTATTGTCAATAACGCTGCTATGAATACACAAGTATTTGTTTGAATACCTGTTTCCAATTTTTTATTTATTTATTTTTTTGCATTTATACCTATGGGTGGAATTGCTGGGTCATATGATTCTATCCTCAGCATTCTGGGTACCTACCAAACTGTTTTTACAAAGCAGCTACACTATCTTACAGCATTGCTTTAAATTAATAGGCTTTATTTTTTCTTAGGCCAGTCCTAGGTTTATAGAAAGATGGAAAAGTACAGAGAATTCTCACATTCCCCTCTTTCCGTGCATATAATTTCCCTACTATCTACATCTTGAATTAGGGTGGTACATTTGCAGAATGGCTTTTCCCCCTGTACCCTTCTCAGAATTTTGTTTTTTCAGAATGGCTTTTTTCTTAATGTTTTATTTTTGGGGGGGAGAGAGAGAGAGAGAGAGAGAGAGAGAGAGAGAGAGAATGGGGCAGGGGCAGAGAGAGAGGGAGACAGAATCTGAAGCAGGGTCCAGGCTGTGGGCTGACAGCAGAGAGCCCGATGCGGGGCTCGAACTCATGAACCGTGAGATCGTGACCTGAGCCAAAGTTGGTCGCTTAACCGACTGAGCCACCCAGGTGCCCCTGGGAATGGCTCTTTTAAGTGAGGCATTTTTCCTATTTTTAAATGAAATTACCATGATGTTGGATGATAGGGGTGTGTGTGTGTGTGTGTGTGTGTGTGTGTGTGTATGTGCACGCGATCTTACGTGACAACCCAATTGAGTACACTGTTTTTGTTCTAATAGTATATGGAAAAAATAGTAACTGAAACACCGGGGAACCACTGGCAAAGAGAAAACACGCAAATCCAAGCCTGACACGCAGTACTCTCAATGGTGATGCCGGGTTCCCTGGCGATCCAGGCGTGGTCAGACTCCAGGGGGCCGCGTTTGGTTACTTGCCGCGTTTCTACGAACTTCGGGCCAGACGGGAAACTGTACATCCTCCAGCCGCCGCCCCTCTCTTCTTCTGAGGTCAGCCGCCCACGCTGGTGCTCCTGCTGTATCTCCAGGATCCCTCCTTCCCGTCACTTTCTCTTGCTCGGGGCACGTGTTTGCGTCAAAGGCAACAGGGAGTTTTGAGATTCAGCAGCCCCGAGTCTGGCGCACTTCAGGGAAAGTCAATCAAGGCTTATCTCTCCCGCAGGGAAGGAGAAAGCCCCATATTTTAAAATGTGCTGTCTCCACCTCGCCAGAATGTTCAGAGGACTTAAGAAACGGATGGCTGCAGAGAAGCCGGATGACCTCTTGGAATTTGTTTGCACTTTCTAGAGGGATGAAAGCGCTTAATGCTGGTACAAACGCATTCCCATTTTTCACTGAAACTCTTGGCATGCAACGTTTTTGTAACCCGAATCCTTTAGTGCCGGGGGTTCGTTAGATCTTTCCCCTCCTTCTTCAAGTTCAGGGACCAGAATGATGGTCCAACCAATTCTTCACTGAGCTTCGAGAAGCATAAACTTTTGTGTTCCCAGTAACTGCTTTTTTACACTATGGCCTTAGTCCTTCCACAAATGAATCCCTGCATATTATTAGACAGTGAAAACAGAAAAGTATATTTAGGTGGCACGTGGCTGGATTTATTTTCTCTTGGAAAGACCCTTCATCACAACCTAAGCTGTTTCGTTATTAGTTTTTTAACTTTGCTTATTATGTCTGGTTCAGTGTAATCCCCGTGAAGTCTCAATAGCCGTTTTCATTTTGGAAATATCTTTCAGCCGTTTAGTTCATGCAATCTAAATGTCCAAGCAGGCTGAGCTTCTTGTTCAGATAAAGCCAATGGAAATGTAAGAGGCTGAAACTACAGAAATAAACTTCCTCCCTTTCACTTTACCTGCCTCTCCCAACGTTTTCCTTCGTGCCCGCCACGCAGTGTCATTGTTTGAAAATTTAGACAAGGCTACAATCAACCAGGACAGGCCATTTCTCCCGTTTTTGTTTTGTTTTGTTTTGTTTTTAACATTTATTTATTTTTGAGAGAGAGAGAGAGAGCATGAGCAGAGGAGGGGCAGAGAGAGGAGACACAGAATCCCAAGCAGGCTCCAGGCTCCGAGCTGTCAGCACAGGGTCGAACTCACGGGCTCGCACAGGGCTCGAACTCACGACCTATGAGATCATGACCTTAACCGACTGAGCCACCCAGGTGCCCCGTTCAAAAGTGTCCTCAGTTTGAGACTGAAGGCCATTTGCAGGTTCTAGAAGGACTGGTTCTGAGAAACAGAAAGTTCAGTTTATTGCCATAGGCACTGGAACTGGTCTCACTGCAGAGGTTTTCGTAATGATTACCGTTAATAACATCACAATTTGCCCAGTGGCACCCGAATAATAGAAAGACGTTTCTATGCATCTTCCTCAATTCCTAAAGTTCAATTAGAAAACACAGGGGTGCCTGGGTGGCTCAGTCGGTTGAGTGTCCAACTTCAGCTCAGGTCATGATCTTGTGGCTCATGAGTTCAAACCCCACATCGGGCTCTCTGCTGTCAGCCGCTGTCAGTGTGGAGGACCCGCTTCGGACCCTCTGTTCCCATCATCCCCTCTGCCCCTCCCCAGCTCACGCTTTCTCTAAAATATATATATATAATTTAAAAACAAAATACAATCCCCAGATGAATCAAGCTTAAAATACCTTTGTCCTTCGATGATGTAGAAATCACTTTTAAACCTGATTTCTTTCCAAGTTTGGTTAACAGACCTTTACCAATCATTGACTATAGGCCAGGAACAGCCAGCTCCTGAGAATACCAAGAAGAAATTCTCCTTGCCTGGTGCAACAGAAGGAGTTGTAGTTTTAAATCTAACATGACCATGAAAGACTTTTAAATGGCTTTTGTGTGAGTTGCTAAAAATAACCAAGAGTAGGCACACCCTTTGATCCTTTTATAAGGTACTGAGCCTATAAAGACATTAAACTTATGTTTGATTTTATATTTCAGTTTATTATAAAGAACACCTGATCTTGGATTTTATTTGACTAAAAAGAACATTATTGGGAAGATCTGAGAGAAGTCTGTATGTTAGCAGTAGTAGGTGAATTTTACTTTTCTAATGATGATTATTATAAGAGAATAAGAGAATGTGGCTTTTTGGAAATACACACTGAAGTATTTAGGGATAAAGGGACATCATCTCTGCACCTTACTACTCAATAGTTCTGGAAAAAATATATATATATTTATATAAATTTATAACATAAATTTATATATATATATATAATTTTGTATGATATATGTGCATACACACATATCTAGCTATAATTTGTAGACTGATAATATAGATATATACATAGGCTGTATGTCTACAACATATAAATATAGATTTGGATTCAGGCATAGATGCATATAAAGATACATTAGAATGAAAAGAAAGAAGGAAATATAGTAAAATATTAATATTTGGGGAATCTCAGTAACCTATAACTAGGGATACTTTGCACTATTCTTGCTTCATTTCTTTAAGTCAGAAATCACGTCAGAATAAGTTCTTTACAAAGACACTCAGCCTTACCTAATTCCCTTTGAACTAGCAATACCTATATTCACCATGTACGACCGGTCATATATTCTGGGTGATACTTCTTGGGTATAACTCATGACCATTTAAGCTCCTTTGGCTAAACAATGAGATGGCTCACATTTTTGTTGGCAAAACTTCCTTTATCTTGCACCTCAGAGCCTACCCAACATTTGGATTGTGGAAGTAAGTGTACGATTCCGCAACCTTACTAAAAAAAAAAATCAATGAATTGTACATTTAAATGGGTGAATTCTTTGGTAGGTAAATTTCACCTCAGTAAAGCTGTGAAAATTCAAAAGAAGTCCCAAATACCAGGTTACCCAAAAAGGATTATGTTTCTCCAAAGAGAAACCTCTCGTATTTAAGCAGGTAGAAACCAGGATAAACAATTAACAATAACCCCTGTTTGGGGCACCCCACAATAGTTACTCCGTATGCTTTGTTCCAGAGAATCCTCATATCTAACCTGCAAAATCTTAGATGCTACTGTCTCTAGAAAATTTACAGGCAAGAAAGCTGAGACTCTGAGAGGCCAAAAGAGATGCCCAAGTTTACCCAGCAAGACAGTGGCAGGGCTAAGATTCCAATCTGGCAAGGGCTGAGCCATCATTTTATTCTCCCCTTTAAAGACACCTCCTGGGTACGTGCTCTGGACATATTTGTAGCCTCCTCTGATCTACAACAAGGGCTTGTACATCACCTCACAACACATCGGTAAATGGGAAAGACATACAAGCACACTCGTTTAATTGACAGAATTTAATCCATCTTATAAAAGGGAACGTATATAATAGCTCTTTCTGATTTAAGAGACAACCAAAAAGCCGCCTGTAGGTTGCGTCTTTGTGAGTTATAAAAACAAAATCCATTTACCTATCTTTGACATTCTAATAAAAAGATAAGATTATGATCCTTGAGAATTATGTAGATGACAAACACACAAAAAAGCTGAAAGACAGGGAAAACGCAATAAATAAAATACCACATTGCCAAAAGCCAGGACGATCGGCATGGCTAACAAGAGGTAAATAAATTATGGTATATCCATAAAATCAAATAGACTGTAGCCTTGAAAAGTCATGTTTCCAAAGAATATTTAATGACATAGGAAAATGTTTAGGACATAATTTAGTGAGACAGTCAGGAGAGAAAACTCCACAAAAAAATATAACACCAAATTTGTCAAAAATAATTTCAGTATACACACACACACACACACACACACACATATATACACAAATAAATATGCATATTTATTTGCACTATTTGCATATACGCATGTTATTTGCAAATATGCATATTTATTTCCACAAAAAAATATAACACCAAATTTGTCAAAAATAATTTCGGTATACACACACACACACACATATATATATATATATACACACAAATAAATATGCATATATGTGTGTGTATATATATATGTATATATATGTGTATATATGTGTGTGTGTGTATATATATATATATACATATATACACACACACACACACACACACAAATGACACATATACAATGTGTCTGTGTGTCCGGAAGAAAAATGTACCAAAAATAATATTCACATTGGCTATCTCTGCATGGTGGGATAATTCATAAATTTTATTTTCTTGCTTACCTTTCTCTATATTTTGCAAGTAAACGTGATTTCCTTTTCTAAAAAAATGTTTATTTATTTTTGACAGAGAGAGAGAGAGAGAGAGAGAGAGAGTAAGTGGAGGAGGGTCAGAGAGAGAGGGAGACACAGAATCTGAAACAGGCTCCAGGCTCCGAGCTGTCAGCACAGAGCCCGACGCGGGGCTCGAACCCACAAACCGTGAGATCATGACCTGAGCTGAAGTCAGACACTTAACCGACTGAGCCACCCTGGTGCCCCTGATTTCCTTCAAAAATGAGATAAAACTACATCGAGAGATATTTTTAAGGAAACCATATTCATTAGAAACACAAACTTTTACCTAAAACCTTGCTCTGTAAAGAAGCTATTGCCTAACTGTGATACTGATGGGTGTTATGTGTGACATTTTACGTGGAGAATTGATATCTACCTTCTAGAATGAATTTTTTTCCTCTGTTCCATTTGAAACCAATTTGAGAGGCGCTCCCAGGATGCCACCTCTCCTATCCCAGCAGGATCCTCACTGCCAGCCCCAGATAACTCTGTTCAGATGAAACGGGGACCTTTTTGGTGTCCACTCCCTGACAGCTTTGAAAATCATTTAGCTTCTATCATGATGGATACTCCCTGCCTAAAATGATGGATGGGCAGCATCTAAAAAAGGATGACATAAAATTTGAAAAATGATATGAGTGCTGGTGGACGGACATTTTTTTTTTTTAAAGAAAAGTTGACATAAGTTTGAAATATAGCATGGAGGACTGTTCTCTCATTTTTCTCTCTCTCGGAAGAAATCAGTAGCTGTTCTTTATCAATACGCTCTTCGGGGAAGAAAACCTATATTCAAGTTAAAATGAATTCTTTTCCCCTCCTTAAAAAGTACGTGGGTAAGTCTTAGGAGTGAATTCCTTCATTCACTCCCTCAACAATTTATTGAGCGCCTATTGTATGGAGGTTATTGGTTAGAGGCTGGGGATATAAAGATGAATTAGACAGGGGCGCCTGGGTGGCTCAGTCGGTGGAGCGTCCGACTTCAGCTCAGGTCACGATCTCACGGACCGTGAGTTCGAGCCCCGCGTCGGGCTCTGGGCTGACGGCTCGGAGCCTGGAGCCTGCTTCCAGTTCTGTGTCTCCCTCTCTCTCTGCCCCTCCGCCATTCATGCTCTGTCTCTCTCTGTCCCAAAAATAAATAAACGTTAAAAACAAAAAAAAAAAAATTAAAGGTGAATTAGACACAGGCCCTGCCTCCCAGGATCCCAGAGCCCAGCAAAGTGACAGATGGGTAAACAGAGATCATTATAATCGAATGCAGTGTGAAGGAGGGTAGAAGAGGGCAGAGGCTGGTAGGGGTGGAAGTCGGTCCTGAAGGGCAAAGAAGGGCATCCAAGCAGCCTTCCTTGAGAAGATGACGTATAAAATGAGCCCCTTCCGATGCTTGAATATTTCTAATATTGTCTTGGCTAGATCTTGATCACCTGCTCATGAATCATCGACCCACTGACTCAGAGGCACACTTCTTCTCACGAGCCATTGTACTTCTTCAACAATTCAAGCCCACCTCCCGATGGTGGGTTGGCCTGCGCCCAGAGAATTCCAGTTCCTTCAACAGATTAACTTTCAAATGTTTCATCAACTTCAACAAAGCAAGGATTTGCCCCAGAGGTGAGATAATGTCTCCCCTCTTTCCTCTCTGCCCTCCCCACAATTATGGAATGCGCATGGATGTTATCAAGGTATCTATTTTCCCAGTTGGGAGGGATGGGCTCATGCTCATGTTACCTCGGGTGTTAGGGTTTATCGTAAGACTACAAAGGGAATTAAGGAAAACAGGACTCGCCTCACACCCAGGCCCCAAGTACATACAGTGCATCCAACAGGAGCCATGCAGAAGCCATCATGGCCTCTGGGAGCTGGGCCCTCTGAAGCTGGCACTCTCCTGGCTCTACCCTGTGGTCTGACATCGTAATGCCTCGGCTACTGTCACCCTCTACAGACGACTCTGCACTTTCTACCCTTTGAGTCGCCAACTCCAGGCCTCCAAGTACCATAATACCCTCCAGCCAGCTCCCTTATCTCTGTGCCCATTTGCTGGCCTAATTCAAGTTCAGAGTACCCCTAGTCTTGCAGCTGGAAGAGCTTAACTAGAAGAACATGCTAACACAATACAATCTATCTTTCTATATTGACGTTTAAAGTATTTTTATTTTATAAAGAATGCGTATATACACAAAAGACAAAGGTTTTAAAACTCTAACATGCCTATATAGCATGGAGGAAATGTTCTTAGGGAGGTAGCTAACTTTGTTTAAGGAAATGCTCTGATTCAAGGGTGTGAGTGGCCATAGTAGGTCAAACAAAAGATAGAGCTAAAATTTCATGTCTTAGAAAGAAACAGGATGTCCTGGGGCACCTGGGTGTTGAGCGTCCGACTTCAGCTCAGGTCATGATCTCACAGTGGGTGAGTTCGAGTCCCGTGTCGGGCTCTGTGCTGACGGCTCAGAGCCTGGAGCCTGCTTCGGATTCTGTCTCCTTCTCTCTCTGCCCCTCCCCACTTGTGATCTGTCTCTCCGTCTCTCAAATGTAAAAAAATTTTAAAAAGAAAGAAAGAAAGAAACAGGATGTCCTGTAATGAGTAAGACGGCTCCCACTGAACCAAAAATGATCTGACCCCCAGCGTTAGTGCTGCGGTTGAGAAATCATCCTCTGTTATAATGGGCATGACACGATTCATGTTTCGATTTGCCCTACCAGGCTGTTAACTCCTGGAGAGCTGGGGTCATATCTTACGCACCCTTGCACCCCCATTCCTCGGCACAGAGCAGGCCTCAATACACATTTGCACAGAAGAATCACGACACATTAGTGAACAAAGAAGCTCCTGCTGGCTTTCCCCCCGAGGACACCGCATGGAGTTGCCCAGGGTGCAGCAACTCAACTGAAGGTCAATCCCTGGATTCCAAACATCTGTCCTTGTGACCTCTGGTTGGGGCTCACCCTGAAAGCATCATTGGTTACTCTGACCGTGTTATCCTGATACGCTCCATCCCTCCTAGTTGATGGTCACATGAGCCCCCTGTTGGACCTGTCGTGGCCACCCTGCAACATCACCAGGTTTCTTCCTGAAGTCCCCCACCCAGCCACCACCACAAAGTGAATTTTACCGACTCTACAGAAACCCCAATATCCCAAACTGCCCTCTAAATTTAGTGATGATCTATTATTATTTGATGTCGTAAGCAGCAGATAGAAAACCCAGTTTCTTTCTCCAGATTAAACGATTTGGGATGCCAAGCAAGAAGCCATTGAGAAAGAACAATTTTTTGTTTAATTATACAGGGGAAGAAAGTGAAAGAGAAAAGAAAAAAGGAAAAGAAGTGGAAAGAGGAGGCACAGGGAAGACAACACAGAATCGATCCTTCCAGCTACGATCTCAGCCATGTCCAGTCTTCGGGGTTCCGGGAGCAATCCTGGATGGGTCTTTGGACATGTTTGGGTCTCACGATTAAATAGATCTCACTATACCACAGGCACTTACTTCATGGAGGACCAAATGGAGAAACGTGTACAAAATGCTTTGAGGGCACCTAGCACATAATAAATGCCCCAGAGATATTAATCACTGCTGTCCTTCTTACTACCACTTAAGAACAGCCAAGGATTTGTTACTGACATTTTTTTCCTGACCACAAGATGGAATCTCCATCTTGAGACGATTAAGGAAAATTTTAAAACCCTCCTGGTGCTTCTCTCCCAAAGCAGAAGTGTCCCCCAAGGGTAACGTTTAGAACTGGGGATGGGGTACTTTGATTTGTCACTGTGACGAGGCATCACTTAGCATGAAATACTGGGGGCCTGGGGATGCTAACCATCATGCCACGCACAGGACAGTCCCACAGAGAGGAGAACTGGCCTGCTCCACGTGCCAGTCGCGCTCCCACTATGAGAAACCCTGAGCCAAATGTCCCTCAAAACCATCTGAAGTCCGCCATATGCTCTGTGAGCTGCCAGCTTTCCAAACGGTGTCACGTCAAATGTTAGCTGTTGGATGTAGCAGGCTCTCCTGTGGGTGGCAATCCACTTAGCTAGGAATGCCAGGGTGAAAAGAAATTCGCAAGGAGAGGAAGGGGATTGAAAGTGAGTGCAATTAAAAATAGCCTCCCGTTTTTATAGGACCCTGATTGGATTTCTCCCTCGTAGTACAACAGGCACTATAAATGAGGATTGCCAAGGCTGGCCCAAGCTTGGAGACACTCCTGTCTCCCAGTCCATTTTCGGCTTGGTGTAGCACCATTTAGAAATGAAAGCAACAGGATTTATGTCTCATTGCATTCTGTAAAGACAAAAAATAGTTCCCAGCATGAAGAGGCAGAGGGATGCCAAATTTCAGTCTCAAATAAAATTTCGTTCCTTGCTAAAATTCACTGCAAATGGCCATCTATCTTGGAAACTGTAATTTACACTTCACTATGGATGTGACAGAAGAAACCTAAAATGATTTTTGGAAAAGACAGCAGATGAGGGGGCAAAAAAAAAAAAAAAAAAAAAGAGAGAGAGAGAGAGAGAAACCACACTGATTCTATTTTTCCTCCTGCTTCTTATTTGTCTTCTCTTTTCCTATTTTTTTCTGTAGCCAAAACGCTCAAATATTTCTTTTAAAAAATTGAATGGATCAGAGAAACCATCATCCTAATTTGTCTTATGATCCATTCCTGCCTTTTATTCTCTCTCCATCTGCCTCTCAGTGAAGGGCACTTTTTTTTTTAATTCCTTTTTTTTTTTTTAAGTTTATTTATTTTGAGAGAGAGAGAGAGAGAGGACACATGCAGGAGAGAGAGAGAGAGAGAGGGAGAGAGAGAATCCCAAGCAGGCTCCACACTGTCAGTGCCGAGCCCGACATGGGGATCAGACTCACGGAACTGTGAGATCATGGCCTGAGCCAAAACCAGGAGCCAGACGCTTCACCGACTGAGCCATCCAGGCGCCCCCAAGGGCAGCATCTTAATCCTACGTGCCAAGGTTTGTGAGAGTTGCTATACTTCAGTCAACTGCTACGTATTAAATTAACATCCATGTTATGCCAACAAGGCGAACGTTCCCGCTAGAACATATTTAACCAGAAACAGAGGATACACAACCATCCTTCCAGGCTTCGCGATCCAGTATAAAGCATGAAGATATACCTACAAGGCCACACATGCCCACTCAACAAAGATCCAGCGTGCTGCTGTGCTGGACCCTAGGCCTATTGAGTCCAAGAGGCATTTTGTCTTGTCTTCATGGAGCCTACAATCTCGATGGGGAAACAGATCGGCACAAAGTGGACAAACCACTGAACAATGTGAGCAGAGAGATGAAGGAGACAGTTGTCATAACAGAGAATTAAAGAACAACGGGGGATGAATTTATCTGAGGTGCTAACACTGAAGAGCGGATTTGCTACATAAAGAACAAAGGCAGGGGCGCCTGGGTGGCTCAGTCAGTTAGGCGTCCGACTTCAGCTCAGGTCATGATCTCGTGGTTCGCGAGTTCGAGCCCCACGTCGGGCTCTGTGCTGACAGCTCAGAGCCTGGAACCTGCTTCGGATCCTGTGTCTCCCTCTCTCTCTGCCCCTCCCCTGCTGGTGCTCTCTCTCTCTCAAAAATAAACATTAAAAATTAAAAAAAAAAAAAAAAAGGAAAGAACAAAAGCAGGTAAGAGTCAGGGCCTGGGAGTTCTAGGCGGACAGGAATGCTGGTCTGAAGGTTCTAAATGAGAAGAGAATTCTCCTGGTTCAGAGGGAGACCCGTGAGGCAGAGACAAGGGCCTGAGACAAGGTCACGGAGGAGGCAGGAGTCAGACAGAGTGCAATAGGAAGCCAGTGACAGTGACAAGGGGGGCTAAGAGCCCCACAGGGGCGGCATGTGTTTTATGAAGGCGTCTGCTCCCACGCAGAACGCAGAAGAGAGGGTGTTGGGAGTGTTGGCAGGAACCGGCTCTCCAGCAATCCGGGACAGAGATAACAGCAGCACTCCCCAGCTCCTAGAAGGTAAAGCGAAGAAGTGTGGGCCCACAGGAGATGCATTTGCTCCCAGGGAGCAAAGACAGGAGTCGTGTGGCAAGAGGAGCAGTCCAAAGCGGCTCTGGGGTTTCTGGCTCCAGGAAGCACTGGCAAAGCTGAGATCCTGAGGCACAAGTTGGGGAGTTCACACTGGGAAGAGGACAATGTTGCCAATATTTGGGGGCTGCAGCGGTCAGGCAAGGTCAGGAGATGCATGCGGTGTGGGGAACCCCGTCACGGCGCGTTGGGGGGGCTTCTGAGGTGGGCAGGCAGGACCGGAGACTGGGACAAGCACTCACAGGGCACGGAAACGGTCTCCCAAAGGCCAGCCGCCACATTTCAGTCAACGCCACACCTGACAGTTAAGAGCACGGGCTCTGGAGTGAAGTGTGAATTCTATCGAAGTTCTATCACCTACTGGCTGTGCTGAACCTCTCCGTGCCTCAGTTTCTTTGTCCGCACGATACAGGCGATAA
Organism: Neofelis nebulosa; assembly: GCF_028018385.1. Taxonomy (NCBI): domain Eukaryota; kingdom Metazoa; phylum Chordata; class Mammalia; order Carnivora; family Felidae; genus Neofelis; species Neofelis nebulosa. The sequence goes on along the minus strand of NC_080790.1, from coordinate 132,055,130 downwards.
CAAATTTGTTATCTGCCGCACAGAAAAGCACGGAGGATCATACGTGTGACATGGGCTTAACCTGGTGATTAGCACACAGAAAGAATTCAGTAAACCTCAGTGGCCATTACTAGGCTTTTATTATTTTTACAAATGCCGCCCCTTTCGAAGGGCCAAATCTGTTTTTTCACGGTTGGAATCTGTCAGGGCTTATTCCGAAGAACCTTGAGTATCAGGGACTCACTAATGTTTTACGATATTTTACCTCACTTTATGGTAGTCATTTATGACAAGACCAGTATGACATAAACTGCCATAAAGCAAAGGAGAGCAATCCCACAAATGACTATAAATCAAGGGACGCGACCGAAAGGGGTCATAAAGGAAAGGAAATTGAGGGAAACGGGAGCAAGGGACAGTGTGAAATTGGGAGCCGGCCGCACAAACTTTGAGAGAGTAGAATTTCAATTGAGAACTAAAAAAAAAAAAAAAAAAAAAAAAAAATCGATGGATGTCTTCCGGGGTTGTTTAAATTTCACACACACGTTTCTAGACAAATACGGTGTACTTTCATGGTTTCAAAGAGAAATACATTATTTCGTGTCCCACTGTTACGCATTCTTTATTGAGAATGCTATTTCTAACCCTATCAGTGTGTTTGGGATCCATATTGGACTTCAGAGATTTTTAGAATTCACAAGGCTACGAAGTAGTTTTGCAGTTAAGGAACTGTTGATGTCCCCAGATTCTGTGGGAGCCCCACTGGCTAAAAGGGATTTCTTAATAAGTACAACTTTTGCTTTTCCAGGTGTGTGTGTGTGTGTGTGTGTGTGTGTGTGTGTGTAGTTGTTTTTTTTTTTTTTTTTTTTGGTGGAGCTTACCATAATGAGTGGAGACTCAGAGACAGTATATAGATGCAGCATGCTTAGAATAATTCCACTCCGTGGTGTGCGGATAAACAGGAGGGATGGAAAGATCAAGTAACACCGTTTTCAACCCTTGTTGAGTAGACTTTGCTCAACTTTTTAAAAAAAATGTTCGATTTATTTTTGAGAGAGCACAAGTGGGGGCGGGGCAGAGCGAGAGGGACAGAGGATCCGAGGCGGGCTCTGTGCTGACAGCAGGGAGCCTCATACGGGGCTTGAACGCACAAACCAAGAGATCACGACTTGAGCCGAAGCCGAACACTCAACCTACTGAGCCACCCAGGAGCCCCTGCTTTGTTCAACCTTTAAACAGAATCACAAGACCAAACTAGGGCAACAGGTTTGGACCAACTTCTGATTATATCTTTCCTCACTGTGTGAAGAAAAGTCAAGCAATAAATGGAAACTGGATGGAAAAGCAACATAAACATACAAAATATTACCTCCCATTTTTGTGACAGAAAATACATGTGACCAAGAGCCACCGCCACCCCAAGTAGTGTCTTTGAAAGTACCTGCAGTAAATGATTCAAGTGATTTTGAAATCAAATCTTCTTTCCGATGTGTTGAAGTTTTGCCTCAGTACAAGAATGCCCCACTTTATTTTTGTTATATTAAATATAATTTATTGTCAAATTGGTTTCCATACAACACCCGGTGCTCGTCCCAACTTTAAGTGCCCCCACTTTAAACGTCCTAAAATTGAAGGATCCCTCTATAACGTAATCACTCCCCTTCCCAATGTGTGCAGTTTATTCAAATGACAAAGTACGTACTTGGACTTTTCACAAAGCACAGCCCCTCCGCTTTTCAAGGTGCACTGACCTTCTGGAGCGGGGTCTGTCCTGTGTTCCAGTGGAGACTTAACACACAAATGCCAGGTTCCTCCCAGGAACTACCCCTCTGCCAGTGCGTGGGCTGGCGCACAAGGCGAGTTTGCATCGGGAAGTCTAGACGATGCAGCGAATACACAGGGAATTCTGTGCCTGCCTCACAGACGTCAGAAATCCGGAGCAAAGAGGCAATTCTGCCACCAGCTTCCACCTCTGCATTTGTGGATGCCTCTTTTAAAAGAAGTGGTGGGTTTTTTTTCCTTTGCTTTTGCCGTCTTTAGGTACTGCCTCTTACATTTTTTACTCTCGTTCTCACATAAGAACTTTCCGATACTGCAGGTCTTGGGGCTTTTTTGTTTGCTCGCTTACTTTATTTGGTTTATTTCTTTGATACCTATTTAGCCACGATAGTCTCCCTTCTCTTTGGTTAAAAAATGGCATCTCTTGGCTCCGATGCGGCCGTCTATCTTAGGGAAATATTTGGACAACTAGGCAAAATTGACTAATAATTACCAAAAAAAAAAAAAAGTGGACATGTACCAAATGTCCACTGAAAGGGAATCTTAATTTAATCATGGTATATCCATTCAGTAGAATATTATGCTAAAGTTTAGAGGATATAAAAGAATGGGGGACTGGATGGCTCAGTTGGTTAAGTGGCCAGCTCTTGATTTCGGCTCAGGTCATGATCTCACAGTGCATGAGTTCAAGCCCTGAATTGGGTTCTGTGCTCACAGCTTGGAGCCAGCTTCAGATCCTCTGTCTCCCTCTCTCTGCCCCTCCCCCCACTTGCTTGCTTGCTCTCTCTCTCTCTCTCTCTCTCTCTCTGTGTGTCTCTCTCTCTCAAAAATAAATGTTAAAAAAATGGAAGGCTATAAAAGAATGGCATGCATTGATATTTACATAGAAAGATACATAACCACACATCCATAGCTTGAAAATCTGGTAGTATATATATCAATCTGGGATCAATGGTTATCTCTGAAGGGTAGGCATTTCTTTTTTTTTTTAACATTTATTTTTAAGAGAGGGAGAGATAGAGCATGAGCAGGGGAGGGGCAGAGAGAGAGAGGGAGACACAGAATGCAAAGCAGGCTCCAGGCTCCGAGCTGTCAGCACAGAGCCTGACCGGGGCTCGAACACACGAACCGTGAGATCATAACCTGACCCGAGGTCGGATGCTCAACCGACCGAGCCACCCAGGTGCCCCAGAAGGGTGGGCATTTCTGAGAAAAGCTTCATTTTCCATTCTTTATACTCCTTCACACAATGGATATGTATCACGGGTTTTAAAAAATACTGTTATTTTGGAAAATGTGTTGAATAACATCTCAGTTTTATTTGCACACACAAACATGAGCATAGAAAATATTAATGGCAGTTGTCTCTAAGAGGTGAGAATATTTGGGATTTTCTTTTCCTGATTTTTTTTTTCTATTTTCAAGTTTCCTCCACTGAACATATTATTAATTTGATCATAAGAGGAATTTAAAGTGTTTTAGAAATGCCCTCAAAATAAGGCATAAAATAAGTCATGAGAGGTGTGCCCCTGTCCTCCCAGCCCCAGCACATGACCTGGGAAGGGGCCTCTCGCACACTGGAGCAGACATGCGGAACAAAGAGAGCCTAGACGCAATGTGGCCCCAGAAGGAATAAAACAGTGGCTTTATATGTAACAGAATAGCAGTTTCTGGCTCCAGATCCCATGAGGGATTGCCATTTCCAATTACGGGCTCCTTTAGGCTTTCAGGGAAATACCCTCACTGGCATAGGCTTTGGAGAGCTTCTGTTCTAGAAACTGCCTCTAAAAACGCAAGCCGCACAGCATCTTGTCCATCGCCGGGTCCCCAGTTTCTAGAGCAGTGCCTAATACTTGCTACGCATTTGTCAGATGAGCTAATGAGCTCAAGGACTAATGCAAATAAAGTGGGGCGGGGCCTTGGGCAAAGAGAGAGAGAGAGAGGTGGCAGTTTTGAAAAGAAAATCCACCAGATGACGGCATACAAACAGCGGACACGTCTCTCCAATTCGGGTATGTGTGATTGCAGCGCAAAATGTTCCCGAAAAGCTGAAATCAATTTTCCAACCTTCGTGACTGACATCACCTAGCCCTACGTGACAGCCTCCCACATGCACGTGGGGGGAGCCGGCGAGGGGACACCTGAAGGAGCTTACGCTGGCCAACGCTGGGAGGCAGAGAGAGGCCTCGAACCGGGCGTGTGATATCCAAACACACAAGCGCTCCGCGAGCCCATGTATATGCAACGAGGCTGAGAGCCACTCTTTTTTCAATGAAGTAGGTTGCATTACCCAAGCAGCAGAGCCTCAAATGATTTCTTGAAGGAGCAAGAAAATAGGATGTGCTCCAAGAGTACGGCAGTTGAACCCACTCCAACAGATAAAACCTCCAAAAAAAAAAAAAAAAAAATCTGACTTATCTTTCCTTCTATAGCCTGGTAGGTATGTTAGAGATGATCCAATTTTATGGGGAACAGCCATAATCGAGAGGAAACATAAAGGTAGGAGTCCAGGGCGGAATTCTATCAGTTGCCTTGACAGGCAAGAAAGAAAGAATAGCGGCATGCAACATTATAGAGACTGTTTTACATCTGTTTTGCATAATGCTCTTCCGTCCTTTCGTCCCTGGCCACGAAGATTTTTTCTTTTTTTTTTTTTTTTCTTCTGGATCTTTCCAAATAAATTCGAGGGAAGAAAGGCCAGGTGTGGAGAATAAGGAAAACACAACCCCATTCTCTACCTTGTTACTGGGCTCAACCAGTAAGAATCATTTTCTGAGACAGAAGGAGGCTTGATGACGATGATGTGTTCGTGGCTACACTGCCTAAGAAAGTAAAATAAATTAACAGAAGGACGGCGGAGGGGAGGAGAAGCTGATATCGGGGTGTTCGAGGCAGCCACCGCGTTCGCATTATTACGCTGTCTTTCTGTATCACTTTTGATTTATCACGTAATTGAAGGACTACAGAAATGTTCGTGGCGGCGGCACAGCTTTAAAGATGACAAAATTGTTTGCTAATTATTGTCTTTAAATTCGGTTAATGATTGAAGTGCTCATTCTCTGGGTTCCTTTCAGGTGGGACCACCGTCGGAGGAGGGCCCCGGGCGAAATGTATTGTCGAGTCAGAAAGGCAAGTTTCATAATTTGGTTGTATTTCCCCCCTTGGTTGACCTTTTAAAGGAAGAGAGAGACGGTAAATTAAAATTCTGTGCACTAGGGCTGGATCGCAAACCTTAAGGTGAGTCACTGCATTTTGTTTTGTATTTAGGTGAGAAATCGTTGCTCGTGTTTACACTTTTTTTTCTTTCCAGCGTGCGCTGCTCATTATCTTAAGGGAAAGAATATTGCCATGATTATTAGTAAGGCTGGTGATGAGGTTACTGAACCATTTGGAGTTGACTTTCCTTTTGTAATGCATAATTACAGGGGTTTATTTACAGTCTTTGTGGGGTTTTTTTCCCCTGCTTTTTAATGATTCACATTTTTATTCTTTGTTCTCTCCCCTGTGAAGGGGAGGATTTCTCCTTTTTTAGGATAAATTATTATTTGGAGTGCTACATTATTCCCTGGAATGCTAGAATTAAAGAAAAATTTTCAAAACTAAATAAATAAAGAGCTAACCTCACTACAGTAATGTTCTCAAGATCTGGAAAAAGCAGACCAAAAAAAAACAAAACAAAAACAAAAACCAAAAACCAAAAAATGCAGGCACAGAGCCATTATTCAACTAACACGTTTCCCACTTGTATGGCAGTCCTGGGGCATATTATGTTGTAAAACATCTTATTCCCCTTCTAATTCCTTAGATTGTTCCAGATGCTCTTTAACCATAAAGAAATGTGATGATAATTTTTTTTAAAGCTGCATCATCTGTTTCTATATCTGACTTCCCTGAGATGTGCCCGTTAGTTTGGGAAGTTCAAATCAGAAGCCAGTTCATGTATATGGTTCATTTGCACATAAATGGGGATGAAAGGGCACAAAGTAAGTGCTTAATGAATTTAACTACAATTTCCTAAAGTTTGCTAATCATGCCTTTGGTGGACAGAAGGTGGGTTGGCATGATTCATACCGAAATTTTTATTTTAATATTTAATGTGTATCAATAAGGATGCCCTTGGCTATGAAAAGTAGAGATTATTTGTGAATAATCATTTTCAGCCAATACAAACTTCAAAATAAAAATTGCCTTAAAACAACGGTTGGCCAAACTATAGCCCACAAGTCAAATGTGAACCATCGTCTGTTTTTTTGGATGGTCTGCAAACCAAGAACAGTTCTGAATATTTGCAAACAATTTGGTGGTGATGCACACTAAAAAAAACAAAAAGAGGAAAAAAAGAATCCCATTCTTCTCATTAGTAAACCTTTGCTATAAAAAATTATACCCTATTAATTATATTTTGAATTTCATCAACAAATAATTGGTAGAAATTTGTTTTGCCTGTCAATCTATAAGTACCTCTGTAATATTCTTGATTTTTGCCGCTCGGCCTGTAAAGCCTAAAATATTTACTATCTGGCCCTTCACTATTGTCCCATAGAGCACGAGGCCCAGACATAGAGCAACTCTCCGCTGGTTAAGAGAGTGGTTCTAGAAGCACCTGGGTGGCTCAGTTGGTTAAGCATCCAACTTCGGCTCAGGTCATGATCTCGCAGTTCGTGGGTTTGAGCCCCGCGTCGGGCTCTGTGCTGACAGCTCAGAGCCAGGAGCCTGCTTCGGATTCTATGTCTCCCTCTCTCTCTGCACCTCCCCCCTCCTCTCTCTAAGATGAATAAACACACACACACACATACACACACATGAAGAGAGAGAGAGAGAGAGAGAGAGAGAGAGAGAGAGAGAGAGACTGACTCTATGATTCATCAACACAGATTCTTTCCATGTGTCCACACTGCCATCCATCCTTATAGCGTGAGCTTTACCTACAGGCTAGTTTCTTTCATGGTCATAAGATGAGTTTCTTTAGCTCCAGAGATGTAGAAATATCACCCTCCAAATAAGAAAACCTTTTCCAGAAATATGCCAGTGGACCTCCCCTTACCTCTCATTGGCCAGAACTGGGTCATACGACTGTGCCCAAACCAATCACCGAAGAAGGGAATAAAGTTTTGATGACTGGCTTAGACTAGTTAGGTTCTACCTTCTGGAATTGGAAAGGTGGTCAGCTTTCCTTGAAGCATGCTATTGCATGGAGAGAGGAAGGTTGGATAACCCAACATGCTGGGGTTCTGTTAAAGAGAGGGAAGACGGGACATGGACAGTGGATAGCAATCTATGTCATGTTTGTGTATTAGGAAAATCTAACATTAGCACGTTGAACCATGCTTTCATAGCTCTTATTACTCAGGATAAGGCTCATTTTACAAAGACTATTTAAATAAAAATATTAACTAGTAAGAAAAGGTCATGGCAAAAATTAGGGTACACAAAAGGTTAAATTACAAAATGACAGAGATTTAGACACTGCTACATGTTGGCCATTGTTTAGGCTATGCTGTGCTCTTTGCTTAGGAACTCCTATTCGTTCTTCAAAGCCCGTAGCAACTGTTGGTGCAGGGATCTGAGCTGATCTCCTCCTTTTATGCTCCTGGAGGATTAGTTTTCTCCCAGAGCACCGACTTTCTCTTACATCTCTTCTAACAAGGACCAGGTTGTGTTATTTACATACCCACTTCTGACTGGGAATACCCTATGTATCATTTCACCATTCATCGAACATTTGTTGAGTACCATCTACATGACTCACAGACAACATTTTTATGTTCATTTCTAACCCTGGCAACTAAGGCAGGACATATGTGACCTGCTTACGTGTTTGTACAAATGGAGAACTGATCAAATAATTTCATGAATTGACAGTATCTTTGCAAGTTTGACAAAAGGAGAAAATACATTTTGAACACCTTCCACTCTAGCAAACTCTTACTGAATCCAAAGTGAAACCAATCAATCTCATTAAATCTCTGAAATTTGAGTTACTTTTAGAAATAGGCTCAGACTAAATGTCTCTGGGGCAGGACTGGATTAGTGCATGGATTATGGGAGGTAAGGCCTTTCACTCCACACCATTAGCTCTTTATCATTTTACTCTAGTTTAGGAGCATCTGTAACTAACTTTCCCTCTTGTAAGGGAGTCCCCTCCAAACAAACAAACAAACAAACAAACAACAAGAAACAAAACAAAACAAAACAAAAAAAACAATAATCAAAAAACTAAAAATGGGCACCTGTCACCGTCTAAGAATAATTTTATTTCTAATTTACTTGAATTAATTTTTTTCATGTTTATTCATTTTTGAGAGAGAGCACATGAGCCAGGTAAGGACAGAAAGAGAGGGGGACAGAGGGCCCAAAGGAGGCTTTGAGCTGTCAGCACAGAGCCCGACAGTGGGGATTGAACTCACAAACTGCGAGATGGTGACCTGAGCTGAAGTGGGACACTCAACTGACTGAGGCACCCGGTTGCCCCTTGAATAAAATTTAAATTTAAAATTTTATCACCTTACTACCTTACTCGGAATGCTTTAATGACATCTCATGCGTCTCAGGATAAAGGAAAAAGCCTTCAGGATGCTTTACAGACCCAGTTAACTTCACCCAGACCTTCCTTTCTTTCCAGTCTCATACTGCTCCCTCTCTTCTCTGTGGCTCTGTCCCAGCCACACTGGTTTGCTTGCTGTATTTCCCACATGAAGCTTCTCCTACCTCAGGACCTTTGCTCATGCTTTCCCTTTGCTCCCAGTGCTCTCCAACTCCAGAGAGGTCTCAGATTATGCGCTACTTCCCCAGGGAAGCCTTCCTGGTCCCTCCAAACTAGACTGGGCTCCCTTATCACATGTTCTCATGGTCCTTGGATTTTTTTTTTCTGCAAAACAGTTATCTTTTAATTAAATTCATCCTTCGTATACTTATGTGTTTGATTTCTGTTTTCCCCATGAAAAGGCAAGGTCCGTGAGGTTAGGGAACTGTGCATCATAAACTGCTGTATCTGCACTTGGAATAGGGTCTGGCACATAGGAGGTCTTCAACAAAGATTGGTTGAATAAACTAATAAATGAGCCTGTCCTCACAGCAATAAGGTCACTGCCTGGGCCAACTTCTATTGGCCAATCTTCCAGAATCACAGGAATTCCAAAGTCATTTTCTCTTGACAACAAATACTCTTTTCTGCATTCACCCAACCAAGATTTATCGAGTGCCTGCTGTGGGCCGGGATTCTTGCAGTGCGCTGAAGATACAACCATGAACGAAATGACCAAGACCCAGGCCTCACGGAGCTCACGTTCTAGCTGTGAGACCAGAAGTGAACAAGTAAGCATGTAAACCATCACGAAATGTCAAACAGCAACACAGACTATAAAGAAAGCACCTGAATTCTCTTTGAAAATATGCTTTTGTGGTGGTGGTGGTGCCCTTTTCCAAACATTGCCCTTCCGTGCTAGGAAAAAGCACAGTCACCATCAATTTCGCAAGGATCTGAGCACAGCTCACTCTTCACCCCAGCGAGTAAGGGTGTGTTTACGTGAGGATCTCCTTCCCGAGTAGGAAACAGACAGCAAATAATATATTTCAGGGTTAATTTAACTTTTCAAATTACGAATTCATCTAAAGCACCATCCACTGCCAGGCGATAACTCAGGTGATGCCAGCTTTTAAGTACTGTGGAGACGGGCTGGTGTTCCACTCCTAACACACTTCTTAAAAGATGGCCACCCTGGGGTTTAGATCAAGCCTACATAATCATATATTGAGGCTTGCCTTATTTATTTCCATGTTTCTGAAGCCCCATTAATCATTTTTCTAAGATGGCCGATGTGTTACATAATTAATAAAACACAGGAGCTTAGGAAGAAAGCCCAGAGAGAGAGAGAGAGAGAGAGAGATCCAGCCAAACACTGAGAAACGGAGTCATGTTTTGGTACCCATGAAGAGCTCAGTCTTCAGAAGATCAAGTCTTAACTACAGAAATAGGAAGCAACCATTTTTCTTTCTTTTTTCTTTTTCAGCCCTCTCCTCCCTTTCTGTGTTTGCCCAACCTAGAGACTGGTCAGTGCTATTTTTTTTTTTTTTTATGTCCAGAAAAAAAAAAAAAAAACACTGGGAGGGAGGGATGAGGGACAGTGAATAAAATCATTAATTCAATGTCGCACCGTTTTGCCTCTGGTGATTGCTGTTCCTGTGGGTACTAGTTTGTCTGTGGTTCTGACCCAATTCTTAAACCCCTCTTATGGTACTCGACCAATTAATCTAATGGTTCATTAATTGCAAACATCTGAAATCATTAGAACCTGATTGAGCACAGAAGCATCAAACCTTCCAAAGCTGTAACTGCTTAACCAGCAAATGGGCTCATTGCAAAGGAATGTCGATGTTTATAGTAGATGTAACCCAAACTCGGGTGTTCATTGACACATTGTTCCATTTGTACACAACCACCCTGGCATCTATCTGTTCAAGAGAGCATGATTTATCCAGTGCTATATCCCGGAACTGACAGGCCAAAGATTAGAGCCTACCCCAGATGAAAGCCGGGGCTGTGTGTATTCCTAAAACAAATATTTAGTATCTGACAAGCTCTGGTTAATATTAATTCGTGATAGAAAGCAGTCAGTTTAAGCTTAGTTCATGCCAGAATCTATTTAGGTTTTGTAAATCATTTTTCAGGATTATAGAGTAGAAAAATCAGACACACACGCGCACACACACACACACACACACACACACACACACACAACTGAGACTTCCCTAAAATTAGAAATGTGCTCTGGTCAGAGCTTTCAGGAGACATCCAGCCCAGAGTTACACATGGGCAGCCCACAAGCATAAAATCGTCCTATAAACGTTTCTCTTTGACTAGCAGAGTGCTTTAAAATAATCGTTTTTAACTATTTGCCAAGTCTGAATTTCTGACTTTTCTTGCAGATCTAGCAATACTTGGTCCAGATTCCCACAAGGCAACAGCTAGGGCAGAGCTGAGGCTGTCCCTGTGGAAGACACACACGCTTGCCATTTGGCCAGAGCTCCCCCCACCCCACCCCACAACCTCCCTGCTACTTACACTATTCCACTTACCCCTGCCTATTGCTCAGCTGACACATGAGGACACTGATGTCTAGAAAAGGAGAAGAATAGTCCGAGGACATGCATTTGGTTGGTGTCAAAGCTGGGACGAGAACCCCAGACTCCTGATTCCACTTTATTGCTTATTTAGTAGGAATCACTCAGTGACATTCCACACTGATAGGTGCATGGCTTTCGGAAGAAACACTTAATCCTGGTGTTTAGGGAGATTTCAAAGGTGACAGAGTGTGCCTGGGTCACTAGCATGATCCTGATCGGTCTTCATTATGGCCCACGCACACTGTTACTTCTAGGAGATCCGAATAAGCATTGTTTTGCAAAACTGCAACATCCATTAAGACACTCCCATCTTTGCACACATCTAAATGTGGGTGCGCTGTGACTTTCTGCATTAGGATACTGACATCCTTCCCTACCTCGCGCCAATTCTGTAATAATACATACAGCTACCGTTTATTAGATACGTCCTGTGTTCCAAACTGTGTCTATACCCTTTTCTCCTTAGTTTTCAGAGCAATCCTCAAAGATAAGTTTATTGTTCTCATTTTACAGATGAAAAATCGGGGGCTCAGTTGGACTAAGCAGCCAGGTCAGGATCACACAGCTAGTGAATGACAGAATTGGGATTTGAACCCAGACACGTTAGACTCAAGTCCCTTGCCTCGCTGCTGTATCCCACACTGGCTGGCTGCTGTGAGGTTAAGCTTTTGCCCTCCTGGCATACACAAAAATGATGCTCACGTGTTCTATGTGGCTCAGAGCAAGGAGGCAAACAAATACAGGAAAGACATACAGTCGAGAATGGGTTAAATTTCCTGATAACATCAGTTTAAAAGATGAATTCTTGGCACTTTTTAAAATGTGGGTTGGAAGCATATTTCTCTGTGTGCAACAAAAACATTTAGGCTCCCCTGTCATTTGGGTGAATTTTGTTTGCATGCTCTCTTTGTGGAATACTGATGTTAATTTTTGGTTAAGTTGAATCTTACCAAGTATAAAGCAATTTGATAGAATAAGTAACCTTTCATTAAAGTTCAATACCGTACTTAAGGAAAATGGGACCGTGTGCATTAATTGATAGTTGACAGCTATTATTGCCATGAAAACCTTTTATAGTAAAATTTCTATTTGATGGATTGGAATTTATGAAATTTGCATTTCACTGAGCTGGATTCAACTGGAAAGTACTGGGGATGTATTTCTTCGTCAAACAACATCCCATCTTTACATTTTTATTAAACATTTACTCGTGGATGGAGCCTTAATTTAAAGAGTAGAGCACCGAGTTTATTTAATCACTCAGGTTTATTAGTGCATGAACACAAGAATTTGCACCGTATTTGACTTTGATAAAACATGACTATTTATGAATATATTTATCCATGGAGGCTTAATTAGTATGGTTGAGTTTGGGACAAATTGCTTAATAAGGAATTCTATTTGATTTTACTTTATTTTTATTTTTTTTAACTCCACAATAAATTACGTGAATCTCACTGGGAAGCTTTCTTCCAGTCAGCAGCTTAGAAGGAAGTAATATGATCTTGGATTTGGCGGATTTGATTGGAATTGGGAAAACGTGGAATGGAATTCTAATTCTATTCCAATTCTGCCCCACCCTACCTCTTCACAAATCTGAGGATGTTTGAGTGACCATCAAGATTCTTTTGGCACCGTTATGCAAGACTTTCATAGATGAGATGACATTAACATGAAAGCTACTTTTCTCCCATTAATTCTGATCAAAAATATTAACAGGATTTCCCACGGTTCCCTGCAAAGCATTCACGTCAAAGTTGTCCTTGCCGCTTAGGAGATGGAAACGTTGAGGCCAGGAACGGTGAAGTCATTTGAAATTCAACCAGTTCAAGAATACGTCGAGATCAGAATTCAGGGTCTACTGCCAAATCGCAGCCACGAGATTCAAAGGTTTCCCCTCAAAAAAATTAAATTAAAATAAAATAAAAGCCTTCCCCTCATGCTGCTCCCTCTACCCAGAATGTAGGTTCCTTCTCCCAGGTAGACCCAGTTCTCTGGTGTTTTTCAGGGTTTAGGTGACGTCCTCGGACACGGCATCCTGGACCACTCTGCGCAGCTAAGGGATCCCTCCTGTATCACTGCAGAGCGTTCATCACAGGTGACAATTACACAGTTACCTGAGTACTTTCTTTGCGGTATATCTCCCTCCATTAGATTTTGCATCTCCATGAAGTCAGGGATGTTGTCTAATTTTCCCGCCCCTCTACATACTCAGTGTGAGGTACAGAGAAGGTTCTCGGTGGACTGTTGAGTGAATGGATAGACAGAGACCCTTAAAACTCAGAACTCAAAATTAATTCCTGCAACCACAAACTCAGTCTTCCGTGAGACCAAGGATTCCTAGGTTGTAGGATAAGGCACGGTTTCTTCCTGTCTTCCCAAAACTGGAAGAGAGAAATTTCAGCCAGCTATGTCTAGGAGCTCCTTCAAAGTCCTTATGGTAGGATACAAATTAGGAACTTGGGTGACTCTTCTCAGAAGGTTCACTCGACAGCCCCTGATGGGGTCCTGGCCACGCATTCAAACCTACGGGGCCAAAGGAGCCTGGTTTTAAGTGCTGTTTCTTTTCCCCCTCAGTGGCACTGCTACCCCAAAACTGATTCAACCATGCAACTTACTAGATACGACAAAAGATACAGTAACATCCCATAATGTGTCATTTATTCCCAGGAGGACAACTGGATACTACATGAAGAGAACGTGACAAATTTTCCTAAGAAAATGGGGCAACTATGTAACTTCCACAAGAACTACTCATTTAAGGGCCAGGAAAGCTGAAGGTCAATTAAATTTCTGTGAGCTACAAATTCCTATATTTTCAGGAAATTTCCTGCTTTTTCTGCTCCCTTTGAATAAAACAGTTGGTGAACTCTTTTGACATCTTTTCAATAGTATTATTAATGTAAAGATATAGTATGTCACCTTATGAATTGGAAAAAAGAAGAACTTACTAAGATGGACAAAAAAACAAAAAAACAAAAAAACTACTCTGAGTTCCTGTAGTTCTTACAGATGTAATCTTGTCATCAGGTTAGGGGTCAGCACATTTTTCTTTTTAAGAGCCAGATACTAACTATTTTTTAGCCTTTGCAGGCCATTCAGTGTCTGTCACCACCGCTCAATTCTGCCCTGGTAACATTGAAGGAGGTACAGACAATGCATAAACAAACAGATCCAACTATGTGCTAATAAAGCTTTATTTCTCAAACCAGGTGGCTGGCCCAGGGGCCACAGTTTGCCAACCTCTGTTGTAGGCTACATTTTTGGGTAAAGCCATGTTTTCTAGTAAGGAATAGGAACTGCAAACGTTAAAAATAAAAATAGCATGTGATCCAACAATTCCTGTTGAGTACTTGCCCAAAGAAAATGAAAACACTAATTCCAAAAGATATATGCACCCCTATATTTATTGTAGCATTATTTACAAAGGTCAAGGTAGGGAGGCAGCCCAAGTGTCCATCCATAGATGAATGGATAAAGGAGATGTGGTCTGTATACACAACAGAATATTATTCAGCCGTAAAAAAAAAAAAAAAGAAGGAAATCTTGCCATTTGCAACAAAATGGATGGGCCTAGAGGGAATTATGCTAAGTAAGATAAGTCAGACAGAGAAGGACAAACACTATATGATTTCACGTACATGTAGAATCTAGAACAAACACAGAAAAACTAGAATCTTAAGTATAGAGAATTGGCGGTTGCCAGAAAGGAGGTTGAGGGAGAAGGATGTGTCAAACAGGTAAAGGGGTCGAAGGGTTACAAACTTCAGGTATAAAATAACTAAGTCATGGAGATGAAAAGGACAGCATAAGGAATGGAGTCAACAATATTGCAATCGTGTTCTATGGGGACAGATGGTGACCCCACAAAGCACGGTGAGCACCGAATAATGTACAGAATTGCACAATCACTATGTTGCACGCCTGAAACTAATATGAGGTTGCACGTCAACTACACTTCAATAATCAATTTTAAAAGTAAGCACTCACATCTGGGAAGGTCTAGGTTCCCCCCAAATGCTCCGTTCCACTGCTCCCACCCACTGATGGGTGCCTGAAATCACACCTTCAAGGTTTCAACTCTTTTCCTCGTTAATATATGTTAATAGGTATGCACCTGTGAAGGGGAAAGTGTTGTGTAGCCAAATACGGGTTGAGATGCTGGATCAACAAATTTAAGCAGATTTATTTATTGAAGAACTTTTTAGAGCTTTTAATATGCTAATGTGCCTTGAAAAACAAGGGAAAGCAGAGCATAAGCATTTCCTAAATGTATTTGACTACAGAATCCTTTTGTGCAGGCATTTGCAGGACTGTTTTCCACCAAACACATCTTGGGAAATGCTATTTTAAGATAAAGATGCCGCTGGGAAGGAGGAATAAATAATGATAGTTATCATTTATTGAGTCCTTACCGTATATGATTACACATGCATTATTTCATTTAATCAACCACCCTGTGAATTACATCTCCCTTTGTAATTAGGAATATTGACAGGTAAACAAGTTAAGAAATCTACTTTTGGTTATATAACTGTAAGAGGCAGATCCAGGTTTCAAATGTGTGCGTGTGTCTGTCTGACTTTAAAACTCAATCTCTTGGGGCACTTAGGTGGCTCGGTTGGTTGAGTGTCCAACTCTTGATTTTCGTTCAGATCATGATCTCACGGTTCGTGAGTTTGAGCCCTACATGGGGTTCTATGCTGACAGTGTGGAGACTGCTTGGGATTCTCTCTCTCTCCCTTTTCCTCTCTCTCTGCCTCTTCCCCAATCTCCTCTCTCTCTCTCTCTCTCTCTCTCTCTCTCTCTCTCTCTCTCTCAAAAAAATAAGCTTAAAAAAGGAAAACCTCAAGGCACCTGGGGGGCTCCATTGGCTAAGGGGTCGACTCTTGATTTTGGCTCAGGTCATGATCTCAGAGTTCATGAGTTTGAGCCCTGCATTGGGCTCCCTGCTGACAGTGCAGAGCTTGCTTGGGATTCTCTGTCTCCCTCTCTCTCTGCCCCTCCACGGCTCACTCCCTCTCTCGCTCTCAAAATAAATAAGTAAACATTTTTAATAAACCCAGTGTAAAAAAAAAAAATAAACCTCAATCTCATAACCGCTATTAAATCTTTTTTTTTTTAATTTTTTTTCAACGTTTTTTATTTATTTTTGGGACAGAGAGAGACAGAGCATGAACAGGGGAGGGGCAGAGAGAGAGGGAGACACAGAATCGGGAACAGGCTCCAGGGTCCGAGCCATCAGCCCAGAGCCTGACGCGGGGCTCGAACTCACAGACCGCGAGATCGTGACCTGGCTGAAGTCGGACGCTTAACCGACTGCGCCACCCAGGCGCCCCACCGCTATTAAATCTTAAAGTCAGTAACACTTCAGTTTGAAATAAGTACTTCCCAGAATCAGAGAATTTTAGACCAAGGGGGGGCCATAAGAGATAGAGTTTAATCCACTTACAGAGAAATGAATTTATTCCCTAAAAGAGAAGATCAAAGCCCAGGAAGAGGACAGGACTGGTCCAAGGACACTTAGTCCTCAAGCTGCAGGATTAAACATTAAAAATTAAATATTAATTAAATTACATTAAATTAAAATTAAATTAAATTAAATTAAAAATTAAATATTTTGTTTTTATCTCAGCGCAATTGCTTTCCAAAGAAGCCTTTGCTGAGCTTTGCTCAGTGCAGGAGAGAGAAAGAGGTTGTACGAATCAGGGCCATTTCAGTTGCAACCATCAGAAAACTGCTCATATTGATTCAAGCCAAAGAAGAATTTGTTGGCTCACATAACTAAAAGATAGAGATGTAGCTGTCCTCAGGTAGGAGTTAGCCCAAGAGTTAAACAATTTTACCCAGACCTGACTCTTTCCATATCCCTGTGCTGTCAGCGAGGTTTTCTTCTTCTGGCTTTGTGGGGTAGCAACATGGCCACTAGCATCAATAGGGTGAGATTCTCCCATGGTCAAAGCCAGCAGTGAAATAAAATTTCTCTCCCTCCAACAAATGAGATGAAAGTTCTGGGGCTGACTTTCATGGGATCAGACTAGGTCATGTGACCACTACTGACCAAAACTGTGGCAGGAGAAATAATAGACACTTGGGGCTCAAACGTAAGAAAACCTTCTGCAATGCCAAATACACCAGCTGCCATACATCAGTTGCATAGAAAAAAGAATAGAAAAAAAAATTTAACTTCTATGAAAATAATGAGTACTAGATATATTAATACTTACCTGGAATGATTCTGTTAAGGATTTAAAAAGAACCAAAGTATAGTCCGTTAAGCGTCTGACTCTTAATTTCGGCTCAGGTCATGATCTCATGGTTCATGGGATTGAGCCCCATGAATGGCTCTGTGCTGACGGCATGAAGCCTGCTTGGGATTCTCTCTCTTCTTCTTTCTCTGCCCCTCCCCCACTTGCGCTCACTCTCTCTCTCAAAATAAATTAACTTTAAAAGAAGAAGAAGAAGAAGAAGAAGAAGAAGAAGAAGAAGAAGAAGAAGAAGAAGAAGAAGAAGAAAAGGGGGCAGCTGGTGGCTCAATTGGCTAAGCATCCAAATTTGGCTCAGGTCATGATCTCGCACTTCATGAGTTCAAGCCCCGTGGCTGGCTCTGTGCTGACAGCTCAGAACCTGGAGCTGCTTGGGATTCTGGGTCTCCCTCTCTCTCTGCCCCTTCCCCACTCGTGCTGTCTCTCTCTCTCTCTCTCTCTCTCTCTCTCTCAAAAATAAACATTAAAATTTTTTTTAAAAAGAAGAAAAGTATGTAAAGGGTCTACTATGACATCTGACAGATGGTAGGTTGTCAATCAATATCAGTTATTTTCTCTATGACTTTGCTACCATCAGAGATTGAATACTAATAGAATTCTCTTGCTATCCAATTCTGCTGTCATCAAAGTGGTGGGTTGTTCATGGTGCCTCTAAGAACGAAGGGATCCAATAACAGCCAATAGATGTTGTGCCCAACAAGAAAACCGTGACAATGGGTTTGAATTGGCAACAAGATTATTCTCAGAACTGTTTCATCAAAATAAGAAAGTGTTCCCCTCCTCCCCACCATATATAATAGTTTTCACATGATGGTCATGTCTTCTGGAAATGTCAAGGCTATATACCAACCTGTAAGAGCCCCAAACCCAGACACTAAAGTGAAAGTTCGAGCAAGCTTCTGCAAAATGCCAACAAAATTACTCAGGGAGTAGAAGGAGAAAGGAGAGATCCTAGAGGTACATGAACCCAAATTTACCTGCAGCAATTTCACCTTTTTTTTCAGCTAGAAGTTTCTAGAGAACTCAACTAAATCAATAAGTGGCCAAATTAAACCACAACATCATTTAGTAACTGTTATGTCTTAGTGATACCTCTAAATGTGACTTAGAGGCTACACATTTTTCACTACCATCATCACCACTGTTTAGCACGAGCGGGACAGGAACTTCAGCTTCTGGAAGAAGTAACACATTTCCCCTGCTTAATGAAAACGGCTCACCAAAAACCGTAAGGAAATCTTGAAGGCACCTGAGAAAAACATGAGACATCCAAAGGAACACAGATGAGACCAACTACTAACTTCCCATAAGAAATATGGAAGCCGGAAGATACTGGAATGACATATCCAAAATACAGAGGGAGGCTCAGTTAACCGAGACTTCTACATGCAGGAAATCTAGCTCCCCACTCCTTAGGTGTATAATGACTTATTTCCAAAGTATAAAGTATGGAATCGGAGGGGTATCTTTATAGTGAAGAGCCCTGACAAACAGCACCCCAACCAGGTGATCAAGACTGACATCAACAGCTGTCAACCATGGGTATCGTATACCCTTGATATATTGTGAAAACTATACTTTGTCACTGTCATCTTTCTCTGAGTAACCCATAATCCCAGTCTTATCATGAGAAAAACACAAGACAGATTCCAGTAAAGGGACATCCTACAAAGTATCTGACCAGTACTCCTCAAAATTTTTAAGGTCATGAAAAATAAGGAAAGTCCAAGAAACTATCACAGCCAAGAAGAGCTTAGCAGACAGGATAACTAAGTGTAATGTGGCATCTTGGATGGGGTCCTGGAACAGAAAAAGAACAACAGATAAAAACAAAGGGAATCTAAATAAACTACGGACTTTAGTTAACAATAAGGTATCAATATTTGTTCACTGACGGTAACGATTATACCATACTAATATACGACGGTAATAATAGGATAGGGGTAACTGGGTGTAAGGGATATGAGAACTCTCTGATCTCAATTCTTCTGTAAATCTAAAACTATTTTTAAGAAGCCTATTTTTTAAAGTCTCAAGAAATTTAAGAAATTAAATCCACGCAAAATATGTACTCTGACCGTAACCGAATTAAATCAGAAATCAATAATGAAAACACAACATATCAAAATTGGGGGGACGCCGCTATGGCAGGGCTCAGAGGGAAATCTGTAGTCCTCCCTGCTGACATCAAAAAAGAAGAAAGGTCCAAAATCAGTGACCTAAGTTTTGCCTTAAGGAGCTAGAAAAAGCCGAGCAAATTAAACTCCAAGTAAGTACAAGAAAGAAAAAAATAAAGTACTAGAGAAAAATAGTTGCAAAACATACATCTTGCAAAGGACCCGTGTCCAGAATATGCAAACAATGTCTCAAAAAAAAGAAAACAAACAGGTGGAAAAACAAACAGGTGAAAGATTTGAGCAGACCCTTCATGAAAACAATACATAGAAATAATCAAGGAATACACGAAAATGTATGTAACATCCTTGGTCATTACCAAAATGCAAATCAAAATCACAAAGAGATAGACACTCCTATAAATCCACCAAAATAACTACAATATAAATGTTTGGCAATACCAAGAATTGGTAAGAATGGAGAGCACCTAGAACCCTCAAATACCACTGGTAGAAAGGTAAAATGAAACAGTCACTTTAGAAAACAGACCTATAGTTTCTCAACAAGTCAAGAATACATACACTTATCATATAATCCAGCAAATCCCCTCTAAGGAAAAATGAAAACATATGGCGATATGATTTACAATAGCCAAAAATTGAGAACAACCCAAATGCACATCAACGGGTGAATGGAAAACCAAAATGTGGTATTATCCACACAGCAGAAAGAATACAATAAAAAAGAATGAACTATTTATTGATACATGCACCTGCTCTGAAAAACAAAAAATCTTGGCACAAGCGATTCAAATTAAAATATACTTTAACAGAAAGGCAATAAATAGTATTGAAAATAAGCACTGACTGAGACCATGTCTGCTTTCAAGGCATGTGATGTAATTCATCCCTAGGAAGGTCCCTTCCCTCTTTTTTTAACCTAGGAAACTTCTTTGGTAGGATACTTTGAGCATAAACCTGGGACCTTTCAGGTCATAGTATGGAAGTCTGGAGTAAACCATAGGAAGGGATAAATACTTTAATATAAAAAAGAAGATGAACAAGGATGACCCTTTGCTGGCAAATCTAGAGTCTGTGAGGTGAGGAGTCTGGAATGAAAAGAAAAGATATAATGTAAAGAAAAGGAGAATGGAAGGAGATTCCAGAAAACACGCGAGGCATTCAGGAGGTGTCAGCCTGCGGGAAATTCCACGCGACAGGAAAAGATCTAAAAATGTCCAGGATAGGGGCACCTGGGTGCCTCCATCAGTTAAGCATCTGACTTCGGTTCAGGTCATGATCTCACAGCTTGTGGGTTCGAGCCCCGCTTTGGGCTCTGTGCTGACAGCTCAGAGCCTGGAGCCTGCTTTGGATTCTGTCTTCCTCTCTCTCTCTCTCTGCCCCTCCCCCCCCCCCCTCTCTCTCTCTCTCTCTCTCTCTCAAAAAGATAAATAAACATTAAAAAAAATTTTTTTAACGTCCAGGATAATGTGAACGCTTTCATTCACCGAATGGTTATTGAGCCCCTGTTCTGTGCCATACTCTGTTCTGGGCACCAGAGACACAACAGTTAAGTCAATAAAAATAACAAATTACCCAAAGTATACACTCAACGGTTTGAGGCCGTTTGCTACCCTGGGTTGTAACTTCCCTTGACTGCCCCCCAAACCAGCAATAAAACTCCACTACAAACAAAAACGTTGCTTGAATGGTGCACTGGGGGAACAAGGGACCACAGATGTTGTCCAATGTGAGTTAAAATACCACCAGTAAGATTAGATGACAATCACAGGAAGGAAGAGCAATGACTAAACACAGGTCGTGTCAGACAAATGGACTGGAGCAAAGGCTGACTTGGGAAGCCTGGGAGATATCAAGAGGTGGTCGTAGGGCTGCGGAACAAGTATGGCAGTGTGGGAATATCGAGGGCTACTCACCAATGCATCAGTGCCCCACCTTTCAGGAAAATGGTAGAACTGCCTATTTTCGCCTCCTCCAAGGTCAGCATGGTCCCAACGCTCGCTTTTGCCAATGGAATACGAACGGACGTGGCCTCCGTCCCTTTTCTGGTGATGCCTTTTGAATAATATGAATAAACACCCATGTTCTTTTGTTCCCCTGGCCTCAACCAAAAACCATGCAGGTAATAAAGGCTCTGTCTGGAGGCTCTCTCAGTGAGGAGATTTAAGAACGAGCCCCCAGCTCACTTGAAATAGGCATGAGGCTTGAGCAAGAAATCAACATTTGTTGTTTTTAGGTCACTAACATTTGGGGCTGGTTTATGATCGGAGTGCTACCTTGCTTATTCTAGCTGATACAGGCAGGTCGCCAGTCCTCGTGGCCATGGGAGGAACCATCTGTTAGGGCGCAGGGACGTGAGAGACTTCTGCAGATCTTTTTAAATAACAGAGTCCTCTGAAGGACCTAGAGAGAGGGTGTGCTTTCAGATGCCAGATTGAAACAGATGCGAACAGAAAAGCAGTAAATTCAGCCCTAAGGATTCTAGAAGGTAAGGCAAGCATCCTGACAGGTATACTTGTCTTTTTCTGACAGGAAAAAGTATACACCTTCGTTCAGAGACAATACTTTTGATCCCCCTAGAACTAAATTCAAGCTGGATGTGTCCTCTGGGGATTTGTTTAAAGGATGAGCAGCAGCGTGAACATCTCCAGCCACGAGATCGCAGAAAACACTGGCAAACCGGACAGTCCCTTCAGTGACCCCATCGAGACTGAAAAGGGCATAACTTAAAATGGTGAGGCAGGGGAGCCATTTGCTGTGAAAATTTGAGAGAACCCGGACCGAGCAAGTTACTTGGTCTTAACCCTGACCTAAGTCAAGGTTATCCAAACTGCAGGCATCTGTAAAACATGCCATAAGCTCCCCCCCACACACACACCCCTCCCCAAGACCCCCTGCTCTCCATTGAGTTACTTCGCATTTTATTTAAGTTGATTACCATTTATTTACTTAGATTTACTTTTAAAGAAAAAAAAATGTGTTTGAATAGGAGAAATTGAAAATCAGTATCGTCAGCCATAAATGGAGATACACTGAAATCCCCCAGGATGATAAAT
Source organism: Neofelis nebulosa (assembly GCF_028018385.1). Taxonomy (NCBI): domain Eukaryota; kingdom Metazoa; phylum Chordata; class Mammalia; order Carnivora; family Felidae; genus Neofelis; species Neofelis nebulosa. The sequence goes on along the minus strand of NC_080790.1, from coordinate 132,032,792 downwards.
ACCCATGAAAACAAAACAGCGAATACAAGTATTCAGTGTTATCTGGATGCTGTAACTTGCTAAGGTTTATAAGCCTGAGGCTTGCCTATTGCTAAAAGGGGGGGGGGGGGGGATTAAAAACAATAACATCCACCTGAGTCTTTCTCCTGCATGTACCAGAATGAATGAGAATTATCAAAAGAATAATCTGAATACCAAACAATTCAATGCACTACCTAAAACTGTTTCAAGTACTCTCTGTGGTAGGTGTTCCACAGCCAGGGGAGCACCGATCACGGTGACCGTGAAGTCGGGCCTCTCAGACAGCGGGGCACAACTGACCAGCAAGCCCAGACCCTGTGCTCTGACCCGCCACCGTGTTTTCACAGAGGCCACGCTTCCCGCAGGCTGCTCCCAGCCGTGACTGAGGCAGCAGGGTACTGAGGCCAGGAGACTGGTCCTCGCCCACCAGGCCGCTGTGGCTCATCAGCCTTGTCGAACGTTTTCAGAACTGCGCTATTCACTAGAAGGTTCCGTCCTACCTCTCTTCACCTGAATCAGACCCTTCCCACAGGCTGGTGGCTCTCCCCACATCTCTCCAGGACCCTCCTGTTGTCCTCTGTAGGTATTTCCCCCAGTGAGCTCATGTGTGTCCACCCTGCCCCACGTCTGCTTCTCAGAGAACCCAGGCTCGCAGGTTGACATGCCTAACACATCTTTTGGAGACACGACAGCCAGGCAGGAAAGTGCCCCACCGGGTTGTTCTGTCCACGCATCAGAGGTCTGAAATGAATCTCTGATTGGGGGAATCTCTGTCTCATCGTCTCCGAGCCACGCGCCACAGACGGTCTACAATGTTGACGGCGGTGAAATCCACAAGATCTGGGTAGAGGGATTGAGGAAGGCAAAGCCGACACTGTGCGGTAAAAGTTTAAGAGCTGCGTTAGATTCTTCTGCCAAACCCTGGGCAAATGGCTCCTCGGTTCAGAGACTCCGTCCAAACTCCACCTGCTCTGAGACGTCTTCCCCAGGCTGACCAGGGGCCACGGGTCTGCAGGCGTGTGTCAGCACAGGCCTTCCCGAAAACATCCACCACGCTGCCCTGTGACAAGGGTGGAGTCACATCTTCAGAGAATCAGGTTGAAAAATCAGCCTGGAGCAAAGATTATGTAAGGAGAAAATAGCTTTCAAAATCCCTTACGAAGGTCCCATGATACAGAGGGACAGACAGTCTCGCCCAGACCGTCACAGCTAGTGTTTCCTCCCGTGGTGGGAAAAAAACCACTGTGCCTTCGGTTAGGCCCCTCATAAAGTAGTTGGCTCGCGTTTAAAGACCACATTGCAAGAAAAACAGAAGCATGTTGGATCTTTAGATGTGAGAAATCACACCCAACAGGAGATGTTCTCTGAGAGGTACACACAACCCGAGGCTTCCTGAGAAAACCCCAGCTTCCTATTCCCACCTCATATTCCAGCTAGGGTCTGCATTTATGAGTGGAATAACAGCCACTGAAATCATTATTTCTGTCTCTTACTTTTCATACTTTGTGTTTGTTGAATTCCCAAAGGTTGAACTCGGTATCTACTATCCCATCTGTCTCTCTCACTAGAGTCTAGTTGACTGGAAGCTTCCTAGCCTCCACCAACACTGTGCACACAGCTGGTATTAAAAATAGGAGGGCAGCTGCAAAAAGAGAAGGGGGGGAGGCAAACCATAAGAGACTCTTAAATACAGAGAACAAACAGGGTTGATGGGGGGACGGGGGGAGAGGGGAAAGTGGGTGATGGGCATGGAGGAGGGCACCTGTTGGGATGAGCACTGGGTGTTGTATGGAAGCCAATTTGACAATAAATTATATTTTTTAAAAATTCTAAAAATATGAGGGGGAGGGATGCCTGAGTGGCTCGGAGGGTTAAGTCTCCCACTCTTGATATCAGCTCAGGTTGTGATATCTCAAGGTCATCGGGCTCTGTGCTAACAGCGCAAAGCATACTTAGGATTCTCTCTCTCCCACTCTCTCTTCCCCTCCTCCACTCATGCTGTCTTTGTCTCTCTCTCTCTCTCTCTCTCTCTGTCTCTCTCTGTCTCTCTCCAAAAAAATAAACATTCAAAAAAAATAAAAATACGAGGGGGAGAAAGAGGAAAGGAGGGATGGATGCAAAAAATGGACACCAGACAAATGCATTCCTGGAAGTTATCTTAGGTTGGTTGCCCCAGAAAGACAAGGACTGGAGGGTGATCCCAGGATCATGATGAAGGGGAATATGAGGCAGTGAACAAAGGATAGGAGCCCTTCCAGAAAGGATGAATGAATGAGCTGGCGATGCTGTGAGCAACTGGGGTTCATTCCTACTGAGGGCTTTGGGAAGACTTAAGGCACACAACCCAGAAGTCTCCTACATAAGGGCAAGAAGGCTCAGATATTTATCTACCAACTGCGCCCACAAGCACGGGCTCACATTCCCGTGGTGAGAGTGATCCCTCAGGCTGAGACTGAAAGCTTCTCCGAGGGAGCCACCGGCGTGTAGGAGATGGGAATTCCAAGGGAACAAGGGTGAACACAGGCACCCACTTGTCACAGAGGGAATGACATTCTGCTACTTTTGTTTCAGTCCATGCCCACTCTCTTCCCAATTAAAAAAAAAAAAAAACCTGCTCTAATTTGTCTCCCCAGCGAGCACTGTCGATTACAGCAAGGATGCCAGAATTTGAACATCTTGGGATTCTGATATTTTTTTTCCTCCTGCCAAATACTTCTTTGTTGTGATTGCATTTTAACCATGAGCCTATCCATGTCACCTGTGTCTCTCTCATGAGCGATCTCTCTGTAATTTTTTTTTCTTAACGTTTATTTATTTTTGAGACAGAGAGAGACAGAGCATAAACGGGGGAGGGTCAGAGAGACAGGGAGACACAGAATCTGAAACAGGCTCCAGGCTCCGAGCCGTCAGCACAGAGCCTGACGCGGGGCTCGAACTCACGGACCTGAGCCGAAGTCGGACGCTTAACCCGACTGAGCCACCCAGGCGCCCCTCTCTCTGTAATTTTTGTATAAAAGAGTGCCTTGGTTTTAAAGCAATTTTTGAAAAAAAAAAAAGTCTACTTGTAACATCCTAACTTCATTCATGTTTTAAATGTGCAGAAATGTACGAAATGTATAAATCTGTATAATGTTTCCAGCAACTAGCTGCACAGAATCCTTGACTACTAACATCATTCACATTTAAATGTTTATACGAAGCAGAATTTTATTATTAGTTAAAACAAACCTATAAGGTGAAATTAAGATTTTTACAGTCTTGGAAAGAATTCTCCCTCGTTGTCCATTAAGAAGTTATCAGGATGAAATGTTTGTTAAATTTAAAGGTTAAAATTAAAGATCACAGGATCATGAAGCAAACAGCCTTTCCTTGAAATTTGCACACACGTGCCAACGCTTGACTGGAGAGGTGAGGACCTAAGTTATATAATTCTGATTCAGTGCCCTGGATTGGGGCAACCTGGTCTGAAATTATGAAAACCGGAATGGAGGTTCTTTTTCTACAAACGATGGGATACGAATTTAGAACATCTATGGTCTTGCTGCATTCCGAGGATCAGTATTTCTACCCTGTCCATTGGCCTAAGCCCCAAATAAATTTCTGTCCTATAAGGCTCAATGCAGATTGCGCCCTGGAACACCAGTTCTCCTCATGGAAATCCCAGTCCGTGTCCGTGTCCGATGAATGTGTTGCAACGGTCAAAAAGGTACACCTTCCTTTAAGCAAAAGCTGTGTACGAATCCCAGATCTGTTTATTCTTGCTGTTGAGAAGGGAATGGTGAGCTCACTCTCCACAGATCGATGTCTCGACCTTCATCAGCCTTCCATGACTCATCCCTTCAGTCTCTGCCATTGAGCTCCACACCCCTGCCCTGAACCCTCGCCACTGCCCCCATGAACCCCTCCTTGAATAAATAACACCAATGTTTAAACCTCCCACATGTCTTTGTTATCTTAGGGAGGGCTGTGCTGCATTTTGTGGTAGGGACCAGACTTGCTTCTACTGTGGCCACTCCATAGAAACAGGATGGACGCTCACCTAAAATCTGGTTCAAATGTCAAGACTGACGACACCGCATACATATCAGGTGCGTATGGAAAGGTTTACTACTTGCATAATAAGGCTCTCTGGGTGAGCAGGGGAGGCTTCGGAGCAGGTCCAAAAGGCCTTGCGAGAACAAAGAAAGGAGCGTGACTTGGGGTTTTTATGGTGGTTTAGAGGTGATCTCCACCAGGGTTTCCATGTGTGGTCGAAAATTCCTCCCGGCAACCAAGTAGGAATCGCCTGGGCTTTCTTACCCGCTTGCCCAGATGTGGGGCAGGAGAAAAAGGATACGTGAGTTTTAAAAGTTGTCAGCCGTCAAGCATCCAGGAAAGGGAACCAGACTCTTTATGACAGCTTCGCAATTCAGTCATATCTTCCGATAATGAAATCATGATCGATACACAATGAGACGGACGGCTAACTTGGGCATTTGCAACATGCCAGCCGTCCACTATTTACACACATTGTTTCGCTGAATTCTCCTAACCCACCTAAAAGCTGGTGCCTTTGTTCGGGTTCTCTCCGAAGGGGAACTCAAAGGATTTGAAAAGAAGGCATTTGTTTGAGAAGTTAGGGCGGGAATATAGCGAAGGCTTGGGAGGGGGACTTGCGGAAGGGAGGAAAGCCATAAAGGGTGCTGTAATAAGCTGGTTGCCACCGGGGGTGTCTGGAGCCGAATCTAACTCAGGATCCCACCCCCCCCCAGAGATGTGTGGGACACAGTGTCGTCCCCCTGGGGGGGAGGGGGAGGATGTGGGATGTTTATCCATCAATTCCCACCCCCATGATTTAGAGGTCGCGCCTGGGGGCATCACCTCCAGCACTGCCAGCTGGGCAGAGAGAACTTCCAAGCAGAGATGCCGATGCTTGAAAGAAGAAGCTACCGGCAGGCCCGAGAGTCTCCTCTCAACAGCAAACTGCTTCCAAGGTGAGCCCTGGAGACACCAGGGAGGCAGCTCCAACCTACCCGCAGATAGTCCCCGTTATTATCCTCATGTCACAGAAGAAATGAAAGCTCCGAGAAGATAAATATTCTTTTCCAAGATCACACATAGAATAATTAAAGAGCAGGAGCTAACAGCCAAGACCATCTGACCCCTGAGCCACACTGGCAAGCGAGGCACGGGGACTTAAGAAGCTCTCCTGCCTTCGGCGAGTGGCACTGAAACCGAGGCAGCGGGGCAGAGGGGTAACAACATGCACTCTGAGGCCAGACTGTATCGTTTCAAATCCTAACACTGCCGCGTGGGAGCTTGGTGACCTTGGGCAAGTCTTTTAACCTCTGTGCCTTGGTTTTGCCACCTGCACAATGGGAATAACACCAGCCCATTCATCACACGGTTGTTACAGAGACGTTATCTAGCGCCTGGTAAATGCCGTCATTTATTTTACAGGTCTGTCATTTATTTTGGCAGGTTTCCTGCTATCTGGTTTTCGTTCCAAACCTGCAGTTTTAGAAAATAATTCATCTGACCTGGTTGACTTTTTGGAAACCGTTTCATACGTTTCCCTCCCTTTTCTGTGTCCTCTTCTCAAACCTCTCACCATGTTTCCTGCCCTAACAGCAAAAATCAACGATTGCTTTTCAAATCCTTCAAATTCTCCTTTTTAGGGGAACCTAAAATGGGTATGAGATAGAAAATTATATTTTTTAATAGTTATGAAAAATTGTTTAAATATGTTTTTAATCTGTAAATAGGCACCATATGTATCTATGGAGGGAGAAGATCAGTCACGTCTAGGTTCTGGTTTACTGTTTATTTCTGACCCCTCTATGCGTTGGATTTACAAGACTTGTCTTTCTGAGAGTCAACCTTTATATCCGCACCTGCAGGACCCTACCCCAAATACCGCTCCCTCCCAGGCTTTGTTTAGGCCATTCATTATGTTCAAGGAGAGCGGGTAAAAAAGACAGGTCACATAAAACCCAGATTTCCTGGCCATTCAGTGTCTGGAGATTGATTCCCTGGCCCTTTTATGTGCACACAGCACCCAAGAAAAAGCCTATCTGGGAGGTGATGAGCAGAGCAAATGTTCTGGCCACATTGCCTCGGGACCATTCTTCATCCCTGTCCACCCTCCTCCCTCTACTGACTCTAGTGACCCTAATAAGAGTCAGTACTTACTGGGAATTTTCGTATGCCTGATACTATTCTAAGCACTTGACATGTATTCCCGCATTTAACGCTTACAACACCCTGAGGAGGTAGTTGCTTATCATTATTATTGTATATTTGCAGGAACTAAGACATACCAGGAATTGGGCTGACTGCTATCAAATTTCAGGAACTTCTTTCAATGGTTCCTTCGGCTGTCTGCGTCATGGGTAGCCGACCCAATGAGAACCGACATTTCAAGACCAGGCTTGCAACAGCAAATTTGAGATGTCTCCTGAATTTGCCCTGTCCATTCCTTCACCCACAAAAACTCACTGCAACCCTGATTCAAAGCCGCTTACTTAAACACAACCCCCCCCCAAAAAAAAAAAGCTTTGGAAAAGTTCTGTCTGACCCCACAGAGATATCTTTGGATATTCAAGCAAAGAGAAGGAAAGTGAGGCAGAATAATCAAGAAGAAAAAAGCCCTCTAGTCTGCTGGCTAAAACACTCACTCCACAAACTGCTTATCAGGTGCTTTTCTTTTAATCAAGAAAATCTTGAGAGATTTCAGCACAAAAATAAAATTCTTTCGTTGGAGGCTATTTTCATATTCCTTTAACACCGAGTAACACCCTCACCTTGTAGCTTTTGATTTCTTTTTTTAACAGATTCGGCCATAAGTCAGTCCACGATGAGTGTTATCATACTACCCTGCATAAGATACTCTGAGCTGAGTTCAGCATCTTGAGGAATAGAGGTATGCCCCGGAGGAATGCTCTGGATGCTATGGTTAATTAACTAATTTACTCAATCAAGTTTAACAGTGGTTTTAACTTTAATGAGACCATTACATTTTAATATGGAAATAACAGCCTTGTATCCTTAACAATCCCCACAGCCCGAATATCCACCTCCCTCTTCCGTCCACCTCACACAAGGATTGATGTGGATTCTTGACCCTGAACGCTCAGTGAGTGTAATACCCAGAACTTGTAATGCACGAGCACGGGGCCCCTTACAGACCCAGCCCGTGTAAATACCGTTCTGCCTCCTGGTGGCCCGATGGACGCTCCGAACGCACCCAGCAGTTGTCAATGGTGAGAGCCAAGCACTGTCACTTTGGTAAGAGCCAAAGTCCTCTCATGGGCAGAGTCCTTTCTAGATGAACGTGCAGTGGGGGCTTCTGATACTGAAAACTCATGTGAGTGAGGAAGGAAGGCAAGGCCACGTCAGAAGGTCCAAAAGGAGAGAAACAGAAGGAAGCACCCACGCGGGCAACCCGGGTTTCAATTTCCTCGGGGGGCCCACCCCTTGGGCTGCCGTCCCCAAACTGGGTTGCATTTCATCAGGCTCCTCTACAGACCAGCAAATCGCTAATTTAACAGCCTTCCATGCTCTTCCTGAGAACTTTTATTATTCCAGATACAGTACTTTGGAGATTAACTGCGCAAAGTTTTACAAGACCATGAAGGTAATGAATCATGAATCCTGTAAGGGTAAACCCAACACGCAGAAACCAAGTACAGCTGTCTTATATTTGCTCTGTGTGCATTTTGCTACCCGTAATTTTGTCATCAATTTTCATCTTTTGTTTAAACATATTTGTCTTTTGGACAAGATAGGTCATATTTCATAGGTTTGATGAATTTTCTCCTTGGTCCAGTTTTACAGAATTTGCACTTAATTAATTGCCCAACCTTTAATTCGACAGACTGTTTTTAATGGCTATGTAGTTTCAAAAGCATATACACAGTGGAATTTCGAAAAAGTAATTGTTTTTGTGTCACTTCCAAAGAAAGTCGCAATTATTAAAATGTGTAAAGAATTTGTCAAATGTGCAATGGGCAATAATTAGGAAGATATCAAATAAACCTTTAATGGGTATTTTTAATTTGGTGTTCAGCAGGAATATTTAAATAATGCAACAAAATATGTCATTTCTCGCCTCAGGACTATAGAAGCCAAATCCCAATGTGAAAATGCACCTTTCAATTGCATAGACTGGGTCGTTCTGGAGGTGACACTCATAAAAGATTTTTCTAGGTCTTAGCAGAGCCGTAAAGCAGGACCCCCTCATCCGGCAGACAGCACAGAATCCAAAAATCTGCCTATCAAAAGCATCATCCAAGCCACAGGGCTCTTCTGTGCCTGGTAAAAAGCAGGCAGAAAAAGAGAAGACAAAGGTCAGCCCTTGTCAATTCTTTATAAATGTGATGGTGCTGGGTGTTCGCAGGGAACTGCTATGTTTCCCTAGCAACTTTGTGTGTGTGCAGATGCGTTTAGTACATTTTTTCCCCTTGTTATTTTCAGACCGTCTTCTTGTACTGCGGATGATTCTGAATGTATTCTCTCGGTTACACGGGCCTTTTTATTAAGGGGATTAAGAGCTGACATTTTGGGGAAGGGAAGTTTGCTGAACTGGGGGCGGTCAAAAGTCATCTGTTCCTTTTCCTTGTTTATTAGGGGCAGGGAAGGGACATGGGGAAATAGCGTGCCCCACACTCGGCTCTTGGTTCATGCGTCTGCCTCGTTTATTGGGCGCTTATGCATTACCCAGCACGGTGCTGGGCACACAGCAGGGGTGTGCAAACTTTGTCCGCAAAGCTCCAGACAGGAAATATTTTAGGCTCCGTGGCAGCCAGACCGTCTCTATCACAAGTCCTCACCTCTGCGTCTGTGTGTTGCAACAGCTGCAGACAATCCATAAATGAATGGGCGTGGCGGGGTGCCAGTAAAGCTTCCCATATGGACACTGAAACCTGAATTTCGCAGAATTTTCACAGGTCACGAAATACTATCCTTCTGATGTTTTTTTTTTTTTTTTCCAACCACTTAAAAATATATAACATGTATTCTTAGCTCCTGGGCCACACAAAACAGGCAGCAGGCCGGATACGGCCCGCGGGCCATGGTTTGCTGACCCCGCGTGCAGAACTGGGGGGGGGGGGTGCTCTCACGGGAGTGACAATATGGACACAGGCAGTAGAGAATGCATCAACAAGATGACATCAGGCTCCTGTAAGGGACATGAAGGAATTAAGACCGGAAGATGTACTGAAGAGTGTCTGAGAGGTGGAGGTTACTTGGGATGGGGCCGGCAGGAAGGCCTCGCTGGGACCTAACCAAGCGCCTCGCTCACCTAGGCATCGCTGAGCAAACCGCTAACTCCCTAAGTCAGCTGCACTTGACGTCCATTAATTCATAGACCCACGCTGCAAAACACAGAAAACAGAAAACAAAGCAACCGACTCACTCGACCCTGTTTTCAAAATTGTGGAAGGTAGGCATATGCTGGCAAGAATAATCAAACCTGTTAATGTTACAGATTTCCAGGGGCTGTGCGGAACACTTAATCCCCAGGCACTAGGAGATAGGAGTTTTAAATGTGCAGCACCCTTTTTCGAAGCAGGGGGGGCGGGGTTCTCTCACTGGAAACAGTGCCATGACCTCAGGTCAGTTGTCGCCTCTTTTCACCACTCATAGAGTTGAAAACATGGCGCCCTCTCGACTTCCAAAAACTTGAAGTGACTGGGCCCCCTTTATCTACATCTTCTTGAACTACGCAAACCTTCTTTTTCAAGGCTGCTAAAATGTTTTTTCAACAGAGACGAATTATCTTCATGAAAGTTCTCCTGGAGAAAACAGAATCATAAAGGGACTTGGCACTCAATTCATCTTTTGAGGACAGGCCAAGGGTGAACAACGTTTCTCCTCGTTTCCTAATTTGCTGGCTAATTTCAGACACAACGCCAAAGGATTTGATGGTAGTTTTTATGTTACTCGAACTGTTTCACAGTAGACCATCCGACAGTTGTGAGACAGGAAGCTGGTGCCAGGGTGGTTATTAGGAGGTGAATTTTTTTTTTAATTTTTTTAAATGTTTTTTTATTTATTTTTGAGACAGAGAGAGACAGAGCATGAGCAGGGGAGGGGCAGAGAGAGAGGGAGACACAGAATCCGAAGCAGGCTCCGGGCTCTGAGCTGTCAGCACAGAGCCCGACGCGGGGCTCGAACTCACGGACGGTGAGATCATGACCTGAGCCGAAGTCAGACGCTCAACTGACTGAGCCACCCAGGCGCCCCAGGACGTGAATTTTAACTCCAGGGTTCTCACTTGGAATTGCCTTTTTGGGGCGACAGGGCTTAAAGAGTTATTTGATTGGTTTGGTGGGCTGGTTCCTTGGTTGGTTTTAATTCAGCAACCATCGGTGGTCCTTTTAAAGGGCTTTGCTGTCTCCTACACAGAACTTATATTTCCACTCCTATGCTCTTTTCCAAAATCAACATTACCTGGGTAAGGGTGTGCATGCGCACGCGCACACACACACACACACACACACACACACACACCTGCAGTACACCTGGAGAATCTCCAGATTCTCTTGAGAATCTCTGGCCATGAGACTTTCTAGAACCCACTTGGCACTTTCCTCCTTTTCAAAGTATTTCCACTACTGTTAGTGGAAACCATAAGAATTCTTAAGACTTGCATCCTCAGCCTGGCACCTCACTGAAGGTGGGACCTCAGAGGAGTTACTCCATTTTCCTGCTTTAAGATGGATTCACGATCTCCGGTCCCTCCATCTCACAAAGCTGTTGTTAGAATCAAACAAAATGAGGGGCGCCTGGGTGGCTCAGTCGGTTGAGCGGCCGACTTCGGCTCAGGTCACGATCTCGCGGTCCGTGGGTTCGAGCCCCGCGTCGGGCTCGGTGCTGACGGCTCAGAGCCTGGAGCCTGTTTCGGATTCTGTGTCTCCCTCTCTCTGACCCTCCCCCGTTCATGCTCTGTCTCTCTCTGTCTCAAAAATAAAAATAAAAAGTTAAAAAAAAAAATTAAAAAAAAAAAGAATCAAACAAAATGACCTATGTAAAAACAACAGGAAAACTACAAAATGGTAAAATGTTTGTAGGTATTCTCGTTGCTACCCCTATTGTGATATTAGCAACACTTGAGGCTCCCGTTTGAATGAGACCATGTTTGTGTGTATGTGTGTGTGCGTGCGTGTGTGTGTGTACGTGTTGACCTGTTGCCTTTAACCAAGTTCAAATTCATCTGTAAACCCCCCAAGAATACAGAATTAGGTTTGTCACTTTGTCCCTGTGCTTTATGCAGTACTGTGCACAGAGGAGCCTCCAAAATGGGTTCCTTAAACTGAGACACCACTCACAGCCAAAGAACTTTCTCACTCATGAGTGCTGTGCATCCCTACGCATAACGCTTGCCACCAGTGAAAGAGGGTGACTCCCCAGATTCCTGCTTTGAAATAGGGCTCCCACAAGGATACCACTCCGAACCCAAGTCCCAGAGACGTTTTGTGAAGTGTGTCGGTGGTCAAACAGCAGGAGGTGGCAGCCTTATGGGACCGCTTTTACACAGTCATGGGGTGTGGGGTAAGCCACCGGGGCCCAGAACTTCTGCTAAAGGTAAACATCTTCTTTCACTCTGGGTCTCACAAGTCCACTTGAACAACGATACTGGCTTTCCATTAGCAACTATTACACCCCTGCCCAACTATCTCTTCAAAGTCACGTTGGAAAACACTCAGGAAGAGTGTCCTATAAACTAGGGTTCATCAAGTTCATTCAGTGGACTACCACAGGGATCAGCAAACTCTGACCCAGGGGCCAAATCCAGCCCACTGTCTGTTCCCTACAGCCTGCAAGTTAAGGATGGTGGCTATTTTTTCAGTCATTTTAACTTTATTGACATACAGAATAAGGTTTACGTAGATTCAAAAAGTTAAATAGAATGTTTCATACCCATTAATTTTAGTATTTTTAATACTCGCTAATTTTTTGCGTTGGCTTTATAATTTTCGTAGACAATGTTGAATATTTCAGAAAAAAAATAATGCTCTGAAAACATAGAATCTAATTTCCATCCACGTTTCCATGGATTTTTACATTAATTTTTTTTTTCAATTGCAGTATGGTTGACACGCAATGTTACATTAGTTTCAGGTGTACAACGCATCACAAGGGGAGCCGCCATCTGTCCCCATACGACACTGTTACGACACCATTGGCCCTGGTCCCCATAAGCTACCTCTCTTCCCCCTGACTTGTTCTTGCCCTAAGTGGAAGCCTATGCCTCCCATTTTACTTTACCCATCTTGCCCGTCCCCCCCCCCACTCAAGAACCATTGTTATATTTGTCAATGGTTGAAAAAAATCAAAAGAAGAATCCTATTTCGTGACGCACACAAGAAAAACACATGAAATTCAAATTTCAGTGCCCATAAGCAAAGTCTTTTGGGGGACACAGTCATGCTCATCTGATTGTGTGGTCTATGATCCCTTCACTCTACAGCGGCAGAGTTGAGTAGTTGGGAGTTAGTCCTCAAAGCCAAAAATACTTACTATCCGGCCTTTTACAGGAAAAAGTTTGCCAACTTCTGGTCTAGAGCACTACTTTCTAAAAATGACAGAGAAAGGGGGCACCTGGGTAGCTCAGTCGGTTGGGCGGCCGACTTTGGCCTGGGTCATGATCTCAGGGTTCGTGGGTTCGAGCCCCGCATGAGGCTCTGTGCTGACAGCTCAGAGCCTGGAGCCCTGCTTCGGATTCTGCGTCTCCCTCTCTGTCTGCCCCTAGTCTGCTCATTCTCTCTCTCTCTCTAAAAAATACACATAAAAAAAATTTTTTTTTAATGACAGAGAAAGGAATTGAAAATACCAGAGTGTATCCCATGTGGGAAGGAGAACTAGCATTCTGTGGAACATTCACTTCAACATAATGTGCGTATATTATGTATGTGCACACATGCTGGGTCACAATGATTGTATCCCTCACTATGAATCACAGTCCAAAAATTTTTTTTCAATGATTCTGGAAGCAGATTATAACCTGCCTATGTCTTATGCTTACAACTCAAAGAGGTCTTTGGTACCATTACGTAAGGTAGCTAGATGGTGAGCAGGGAAGAGTAGAAAAGCAAGTGTGACTAGCAAATTCATGTAGGGGCACCTGGGTGACTCAGTTGGTTAAGCAGCCAGCTCTTGATTTCAGCTCCAGTCACGATGTCATGCTTGTGAGATTGAGCCCCACACCAGGCTCTATGCTGAGTGTGGAGCCTGCTTGGGACTCTCTTTCTCCCTGTCTCTTTTCCCCTCCCTCACCCATGCATTCACATTCTCTCTCTCTCTCTCTCTCAAAAATAAATAAAAGTTTAAAAAATTCAGTATTCCACTAGCTATGTCTACACAAAGCATCTCATTTAAGATTCTTTCCCATTAAGGAACAGATGATATTTGCCAAAAAAGCATTATCAGTGATCTATAGAATATTCTCCCATACACTAGGATGGTTTATCAAAAACTACTTACACAGAATATTGTTATTTTTGTTATTGTTGTTATATTTTGTTATTGTTATTATTGTATATTGTTATGGTTTCTTTAAGCTCGGAGAGGGCTCCATTCCTAAAGTAACTTTCCATCCACCCATCCAACACACAGTCATCAAATCAGAAAGACGAGGAGCAGAGAGATGCAGGTAACCCACATAAAACCACCCCAGTAATGATTATACTAAGTAATAATTATTGTAATAACTAAAATAATATTTATTCAACACGTGCTGTCAGGGATTGTACCAAGACAATTCAGCCCTCGAAACAACTGTATTATATGGGGTAGTTAGCACCCCCATTCTCCAGATAAAGATACTAAGGCACAGGGAGTTATTCGGCCGCCCAGGAATAACTCGCTAAGGCCGCCCAGGAAGTAAGAAAATGACATGGAATTTGAATTCTGGCAACAGGATCCTCAAACCTGCCCTGTTGACCATTTCATTATATTTTCGTGCCACTCTTACATCCCATCAATTCATGTCTGCTGGAAAAATAATGAACCAGTTGAGCGATAGAGCCACAGAACGTACATTTTATTATGGAAATTGTTCTATAGAGATAATGCTACAACAATCAAAATAATAAACACCACCGCTGATATTGCCGGGAATGCGACCGTACTGGTGCTGAACTATCCCCAAATTTGAATGAGAGAGGCAGAACTCAAATTATCCCTTTGCCTGGTACGTAGCCCGAACGACGTATTTTTCTGAGAAACATTTTGTGCTTCCTAGCCTCCTCATGCCCACATGCTGCCAGGTGAGAGCTATAGCCTTGCTAACGTGATCCATCAGAAAAATCAAGGGGGAAAATAGTCATGATCTGATATACTGGGCACTCTTAAATTACAGCACAGCCACCCCCCGTATAGTGCAGGGGAAGACAGAAATGCGGTGACTAAGCACATGGCAGGCTGTCACGAATGTGAACTGGGGAGAGGGGCGGGTCACTGAATCATGTCCTAACACCTCCGCACATCCATCGAGACACAAGGTAGCCAAGCCGGCTTGCCCGAGATGAAAGCCTGAGTAATCCGGAGGAGGCTGTAATTCTTTATAAAACATACACTAAGTAGTTTTGTTGACGCTTACATGACATTTCCAAGGTGGTTGGGAAACCAGACCATTTGTTACACAGAATCTAGATCAATAGAGTGTGTGGAGGAGGACGAGCAATGCTTAAAAAATAATAATAATGATTTAATTGAACAAGGGTAGAATAATTCCAGGCCTCCAACATCTCCAATTTTATGTTTTAAATTCAAGATCGAAAAGAATGGAAAAAAAAATATCACAGCAATATGGCACGGCACCCAGAGCCCAATTCTCTTCTTCGATACCATTTAAAGAAGAAAAGAAGGTATTTTCGTCCCATTAGACAAATATATATATATATATATATATGTGTGTGTATATATATATATGTGTGTATATATATATATGTACATATATATATATACACACATATATATATATACATATATATATATAAAATACAGAAATGGTCAACTGCTTTTATCCCTGCTCTTTTCTTTTCTCTTTCTTTGCTTTTCTTTTTTTTTTTTTTTTTTTTTTAGGGGCTGTCATCAGCGTCACTCTGACAGAAGCCTGAAAAATTAACACATCACTAGGACTTACCATGTAAGATTTAACTTTTGATAAACAACAAAGTGGGTTACTGCTGTGCTAGCTATTTTTAATCCACCTTGTGAGTGTGCTTTTTTTATTGCTTTATACAGCATATCTGATTCCCTCTAAAGCACCAACTAAAAAATCTATCCAGCTGTCATTTGCTGCCCGGTAACATCTATCATCACACAGCCTGGCAGGTCTAGTCTATGAGGCAGAGGGGAGAGGAGACAGGAGGCAGAGTCAAGGACTGTCACATGGGATGGGAAAAAAAACTTGTCACAATTATTTATGGCTCTTGCTGGGGCACATCATAGGACACATAAGCCCGTTTCAGTTTCAAGCACCCCTGCACGGCTGTTCCCTTGTCGAAGTTGGACGCAGGCAGGTCCGCTTTACACATACAATTTCCTGAACAATGCCAAGCACTTGGGAAGTGACAGTGACAAATACCGGGGTTGGTGGCTGTAGCTCTGCGGGCTGCTATGAGCACGCGGGTGTCAGTAATCAGGAGAAGTACCACGTGAAGGCCCAGGGCCTCCACTCCCCTAGTCCGCTCTTCCTGGTGAAAGACTTCCTTCCTCCTCATTGCTTTTAACTGCTGGGCACACGTGTTTAGACAAACAGGAAACGGTGCGTTGCAGCCGTATTTTATTATTCGAGGCCGTATTCATCCGAGGGCTTCCATATTCACCTGTTCCTTCCCTGACCCATCCCCACACACCCAGAGGGAGAAACCAATCCCAGGGGTTCATCCCAGACGGTTTCACGTCCGCTAAATACCCAGGCTCCTGAGCAGTTGGTTCAATTAAGGTTCTGCCTCCGGATGTTTTCTCAACAGCAAGGGCTGGATCTGATGGTAATTTTGTCCGGTTCTGTCACCTAAGTCCTGCCGTAAGAGCTTTTGGTCTTTGTAGCCTCATTCGGGTCTACCCTTTGGCCCCCTGGAGGGACTCAAAGGCGACTCCATCAACATTCTGTCTACCCAACAGACCCTGGCAAACCTAAGAGCTGAACTTGCAACGTTTAAGATAATTCAACGTAAAATGGGGGTCCGGTCCAATGAGTGACTCTTACACACTTTATGACTCCAGCACGGCCCGACATTAACCTAGGTGCCCACACAGAGCCCTCGGGCACCTTGGCATCGCCTGCCCGGCCCCTGCTGATGAAAAATGGCAAAGACCCTAATTAAAGATAATAGGGGCAGAATGGCCCTGGCAGCCAAATCAGAAATTAATAGGGGAAGAAGAAAACCTGTGAATAGAAGCATCCAGGAACAGTGGAATTGGTCCAACTATCTGTTCAGAAATTGCTAAACCCAGGTCACCGGAGAACTTCTCGTTCCCTCTCTTACGCCCAGCCCTTCCCACGCTCCCGTTACCCATTCGGCCTCTGATGATAGTTCAGTTGGCAACAACTGTTTCCCTTCCTTTGAGGTCGTTTTCCCTCGGTGCTTTC
Source organism: Neofelis nebulosa (assembly GCF_028018385.1). Classification (NCBI taxonomy): domain Eukaryota; kingdom Metazoa; phylum Chordata; class Mammalia; order Carnivora; family Felidae; genus Neofelis; species Neofelis nebulosa. The sequence continues at coordinate 132,016,189 of NC_080790.1, read as the reverse complement.
ACGAGCAATACCAAGGTGACCTTCACCCACCGCCCACACCCCCACACCCTTCTCACGTTCCCAAATAGGAGGAGGACAACCTCTCCCCTCCCCAGGCAGGAGATACATGGTATTTGCACCCTCTCACTCCCACCACTGCCCCTCCATCTAATTAGCGACTTAGCGGTCACAGGTAGACTTGGTATCTATGAGACCACACCCCCCCAGCAATAGACTCACTACACTGCCATTCCTCACAGTCTCCCCGCAAGAAGGTTCCCACAACCAACTCAACTCACGGGGGCAATACCTATCATTAGGATGCAGACTTCACTCAAACATGTACAACTTTTATCCCTGGCATTTTTAGAGGGGAAAACAAAACATGTGTTCAATCGATATTTTTTGAGTAATGATGGGCCAGGTGTGGGGATAGAGCGGGGAACACGAGCAACATAATTTCTGTTTTCATGCAGGTTTTTCCATGAGGCCCCTCTCGTTTACAGAAGTGAGCGGTGCATGGCAAAGCAAATACAGGGTATAACAGAAAACACACTTCACGCAGAGACCTGCCCCGGTCTGCAGGATAAGGGGTCCCTCTCGGGAAATGGCGACGAAATAGATCTTTGAGGATGCATAGGTGGTATCCGGGGTGGCGACTGGAATGAGTTACTTAGTGTCTCCAATGGGAAGATGAAAGGAACTCAGGTAGGTAAGGAAGCACCACCTAACCTATGAAAGGGTCAGGTTGTTGCCAAAAGGAGAAAGGGGACAGATACCCTAAATGTCACTAGAGGGGCGGATCAAAGGCTGTGGAGTCAGACAGTTCAAGTCCTGACTCTGTCACTCACTCCCAGCGGGTGCTGGGCCACGATTGAACCTTTGTCCATTTCCATTGCTTTGCCATTAAAATTGAGATAATAGCACCTGATTAATCAACCAGGATGACACATGTCAACCCTTTGACCCCCTTACAACTCTTCCTGGCAGATACGCAAAAGCGCTCCGTGAATCCAGGTTTGCTTTTCATCGTTACAAAGAAGAATGGAAGGCGGGGCGGGGGGAAACAATGTGTAATTAAGAATCATCGACAGAGAACCATCCAAAATTGCAACATAAAATGGATAATCGTACCTTGTTATTTGAGCAGCACCGACGGCTCAGTAAACATTCCCACATTCTTGATCTCATTCAGTCCAGCAGCAACCTCCTTAAGCGAGAAAGACGGGCGCTTCCATTTTCATCTAATAAATGACAAACCATGAATCAAAAAGTGACCTATTCAAGATCTTCCAAATGCTGGAAACAGGTCTGGCTCTGGCCCGCTCGCCAACCATGAAGTCAAGGCACCGTGGACCGCAGGCTTCGCAGACCCTTCTTTGGATAGGGATCGGATTGCTTAATCTATAGCCAGGGACAGCAAACTGTGGCTCAAGGGCCAAATCCTTTTGTTGTAAATAACATTTAATTGGAACACAGCCATGCCCATAAATTTACATATTATCTATGGCTGCTTTTACTTACAATGGCAGAGTTGAGTAGCCATAACAGAGATCAACCAGATGGACAGCAAAACTGAAAATGTTTATTATCTGGGTCCTTTACAGAAGCATCTTGCCAAGGCTGATCTACACCACGTGTAATATGACAATTCCAGAGCATGTGTTGCCAAAATCAGGGTGGAAATGTGCTCCCTTCGGCAGCACATATACAAAATCGGGGTGGAATTGGGTACTTAATATGAATTACCAGTGTAACAATTCATCAAAACAGGTTTATTACCAAAGGCAAGGTTTTCTGATAGTTTTAAATGCCTATACTATCGGGGGACGCCTAGGTGGCTCAGTCAGTTAAGCATCCTACTTTGGCTCAGGCCATGATCTCGTGGTTTGTGAGTTCGAGCCCCGCGTTGGGCTCTGTGCTGACAGCTCAGAGCCCAGAACCTGCTTCGGATTCTGTGTCTCCCTCTCTCTCTGCCCCTCCCCCGTTCATGCTCTGTCTCTCTCTGTCCCAAAAATAAATAAATAAATAAATAAATAAATAAATAAATAAATAATACACCAGGAAGGGGCGTATGGGTAGCTCAGTCGGTTAAGCCTCCAACTTTGGCTCAGGTCACGACCTCATGGTTCGTGAGTTCGAGCCCCGCGTGGGGCTCTGTACTGACAGCTCAGAGCCTGGAGCCTACGTCAGATCCTGTCTCTCTCACTCTCTCTCTCTCCCTCTCCCAAGATAAATAAAAAACACATTAAAAATTTTTAAAAATACACCAGGTAAAAAAGGCAGATGGGGCTGGGGATTACCGAGGTGAAGACGGAGTAAAGGTAGTAAAATGTCAGTAACGGTTGGAGCTGATTGATGAGGTACAAAAGGGGATCATTCTACTTTTCTCCTTACTTAATATGTGTTTGATAATTTCCATAATAAAAAGTTAATATTTAAACAAATATTTAAACAAATCTCCTCTGACTATAACAATGCATATTTTTATTATTGCAGAATAATGTTTATTATCTGCAGATATGGCCCAAATAATCAGCCACGTGATTTGCTTTCTCAGCAGAAGGAGACCCAGTGAACATTCTACAAAGAGCCCATTGTTCGTCCTTCATCTGTGGTGTTCTTCCCTCCCAGCTTCTAACCTGCTCTCTGCTCTTACATTTGTACATTCTTCAACATGATATTAAATATTTAAAGAGTCATTTAGGGAACTAAAGTCCACTGTGGTTTGATGTCTTGTAACCACAAAATAACGTTGTTCTACGTGATCTTTCGCGTCAACAGAGACCAAAGTACTTTCGTCTACACGTGGAAGGTGTAACCCTACCTAAGTCACACGGTTCGGGTGAGAGTACATTGGGCTTATGAGCCATTGAACAGAGTGAAATTAAAGTCGGTACACTTACATCAATTTTGTTGATGGATGGAAAGAATATTGTCTTACGCTTGAGATTTTCCCCCTTTTTATCAGTGTGGGAAACCCTACGATAATAAGCATTAGCCTAAGGAAACTGAATATGGTTCAAATCTTCAAATCATCATCATTTATCATCATCTTTATCATCATCTTCTTCTTCATCGTCTTTACCATCACCTCCCGTATCATTCACATGGGATTAGCAATTTGCCAATCACACATGATTTCTTTTATTCCTCACCACTCCTTGCGATAAACTGGAGTTGCATCATATGTGAATTCAACCATGTTAATAGGGAGAAAAAAGCAAAAAACACAAATAGCAATCTAATAGCATATCTGACATACTATAAAATTATGTTTTGCATGTGTGCTGTCTCTTTTATAGTGTACTTTCTTTTATGCATTGCTATACATTTACAAACACCTAACCTATACTGTATAATTGTATACATAAAACCAACAGTACTCTATTTAATAGGTGATAGGAGAGTTCTCAAATAATAACATTAACTATATCCAATTTAGAGCTTCTGAGTTAATTTAAAATCTGAACCCTGGGTAAGCTGTGACTTCACTGTTTTATTACACCTATTGTATAGATACGGAAAATGGAGTTTAAACAGCTAAGTATCTGGCACAAAAACAGACACTCAGATCAATGGAACAGAACAGAGACCCCAGAAACAGACCTACAAACATATGGCCAACTCATCTTTGACAAAGCAAGAAAGAATATCCAATGGAATAAAGACAGTCTCTTCAGCAAATGGTGCTGGGAAAACGGGACAGCGACACGCAGAAAAATGAACCTGGACCACATTCTTACACCACACACAAAAATAAACTCAAAATGGTTGAAAGATCTAAACATACGACAGGAAGCCATCAAAATCCTCGAGGAGAAAACAGGCAAAAACCTCTTTGACCTCAGCCACAGAAACTTCTTACTCAACATATCTCTGGAGGCAAGGGAAACAAAAGCAAAAATGAACTATTGGGACCTCATCAAAATAAAAAGACAGCGAAGGAAACAATCGGTAAAACTAAAAGGCATCCGACAGAATGGGAGAAGATACTTGCAAATGACATATCAGATAAAGGGTGAGTACCCAAAATCTGTAAAGAACTTCTCAAACTCAACACCCGAAAGACAAACAATCCAGTGAAGAAACGGGCAAAAGACATGAATAGACATCTCTCCAAAGACATCCAGATGGCCAACCGACGCGTGAAGAAATGCTCCACATCACTCATCATCGGGGAAAGACAAATCAAAACCACAATGAGATACCACCTCCCACCTGTCAGAAGGGCTCACATTCACAACTCAGGCAACAACAGATGTTGGCGAGGATGCGGAGAAAGAGGATCTCTTCTGCACTGCTGGTGGCAATGCAAACTGGTGCAGCCACTCTGGAAAACAGTATGGAGGTTCCTCAGAAAACTAAAAATAGAACTACCCTACCACCCAGCAATTGCACTACTAGGTATTTACCGAAGGGATAAGGTGTGCTGTTTCAAAGGGGCACATGCACCCCCATGTTTATAGCAGCGCTATCAACAATAGCCAAAGTATGGAAAGAGCCCAAATGTCCATCGATGGATGAACGAATAAAGAAGATGTAGTATATATATCCAATGGAGTATTACTCGGCAATCAAGAAGAATGAAATCTTGCCATTGGCAACTACGTGGATGGAACTGGAGGGTATCATGCTAAGCAAAATTAGTCAGAGAAAGACAAATATCATATGACTTCACTCATATGAGGAATTTAAGATACAAAACAGACGAACATAAGGGAAGGAAAGCAGAAATAATATAAAAACAGGGAGGGGGACAAAACAGAAGAGACTCATAAATACGGAGAACAAACAGAGGGTTGCTGGAGGGGTTGTGGGGGGGGGATGGGCTAAATGGGGAAGGGGCACTAAGGAATCTACTCGTGAAATCATTGTTGCACCGTATGCTAACTAACTTGGATGTAAATTAAATAATAAATTAAAAAACGATAAATGAAATGTAAAATAAATAAATAAATAAATTTAACAGCTAAGTAGCTCCTCTGAATATTTAGACATAATAATGGACAGATTGTGAAGTGGTCCTAAGTCTGTCTGAGAACAAACCTATGCTGGCAATCACTACACTGTCTTCTGAGAGTAGTTCACGCTGGTAAAGTACATAGAGAGAGAGAGAGAAGCTAGGACTTTAACACCCTGTGTTTTGTTTGGTTCCAGTTAGCAAACAATAAGATAGGGATGAGGGTAGGAGCAAAATCAGACAAACTAAAATAGGAAGAGTAGCATTTCATGGGTGAAACATCTCAATTTGCTTTTCCGCACTGTGTTGGCAGAAAGATGTTCGGTGATGAGGCGGTCCTTCTAAAGGAGTTCTGAACCTCTAATCAGTAGCAAAGCAGAACTGATTAAGACAACAGTTGAGAAGCTCCCCTACTCTTCTTCAGCTTCTGCCCAGAAGCTATCTTGCTTGTTTTTCCAATTTCTAGGTTGCCACCTGCTTGTCTTCCTGTCGTAGCAGAACGGAAAATTGTCACGTGAACTAGGCGAAAAGTGGAGAAAATAAAGTCTGGTCAACATAACAGGACAGTGTGCTTAGAATTGTAATGTTCCTTTAAAAGAGAAATCGTGCCCAGGCTGCACCGCGTGCAGAATGTAGAGCTTTCCTGAGGTCTGTGATCTCCTGGTACCAGAAACCTAGAGGAAGTGTTCACTGAGTCAGTATTTCCAGAATTGGGCAAATAAGAAACTCGCCTGCAGAAAGACCCTCCACTGCATCAACGAAAGCGACAGTTCTGGAAGGAAACAAGTTGTAGGTTTGGCAGTAAATAATAAGCTTCGTGCCCTTAAATAGAACTTGGAATCATGTCTTCCCAAAGAGTCCTCTGGGGGCTTTGGTGTTTTAGTGACAGTTCAAGTTCACTCCTTCGAAAAGTTCCTGTGCAACCCCCAAGTCCACGATATCCCCTTTGAAATAGTATACCAAATTTAAACATGTGTGAATTATTCACTCTCTTCAGGCCCCAGTATCGATACATTTTTATTTAGAAAAAGAAAGAAACAGAGCTCAAATAAAATGAAAAGGAGTAATACAAGGAGAGCAGTAAAATTTGTCATTAAAGAAAGAACAGACAAGGCTCTAAGTTTTCAAAGGACACAAAACACTCAAACTTTAGTTTACTCATCAACCATGTATTTCCTCAGTGTCTACTATACAGAAAAGAACCGTGTCTGTGACCTCACGTACATACTGAAAAAGTTTCTCATATGCTTTTAATTTTCTTAAGTTCATCTGTAGGTGCTCAGAACAAAAGGCAGTGTCAGTATGGAATATTCCACCAATAGGATACCAAATGAGCATATGCCCAGAAGTATGAGGTAAAAGATATGAACCTGCTGTATATTGTAGGGGAAGGGTCTCTATTTTCCTCTTGGTATGAGCGACCCTCCATTTCATTGAATAAGGACGCATATCTGTGGTTCAAATAATGAAACAGCAATTGTTTTCATTGCCAGAGGTAAAACTGGCTATGCTGGACTTATTGAGGGTTGATAAAGGTCTGAAATCGATGGGAGAGTTGAGGAATCCTCAGGTGTCACTAGAAGCAAGTTAAGTTTTATTATAAGCAACTTTCACCTTACAGATCAGTAACATATACTTAAGTGATTTTACTGTCTAGGAACAAATCTCCTGACTCCTGATAAAATTCAGAGCTAAATGGATGAAATAACAATTAAAAAAAAGAAAAGAAGTAAATCTATTTACAATTTTTGAAGGCTATGAGGAAAAGAGGACTCTGCATACATTCCTAACTCTGACCACTGAGAGGACCAAGAGGCAGACATGACTCAGTAGCAATGAGCACACTGGGCACCGAATCTTGGTTTCTAAATGCCGTTCTCTGATGAAAGAAACCAGGAACCCTTGGAGAAATGGCTGATTCCGGAGCTGTGCAAGCAAAGTAATAGAGGATGCTGGAACATCCGATGGTACCAACACACCAACAGGTCAAAAGGACCCAGGAGTCATCCTTAAATGATTCCCAGGTGCCGGATCTCAAATACTTTGAGCGTCAAAATAATATTTGTATTACTCAGTAAAGTATATATATAACAGTAAAATCTGTTGAATAAAATAGAAAACCACATGAGTCTGTAATGATTAAAAAAATAGATGCAGGGGCTGAAATTTTCATGAAGAATGGAATTGTAGTAAGCAAAATAATGGTCCCAAAGATATCTATGTCCTAATCTCTGGAACCTGTGAATATGTTGTGTTACTTAGCAAGGGGTAATTTGAATTGTAGAGCTTCCAGAAAGAAACACTGTCCTACCAACACCTTCATTTTAGCCCTGTGCAACCCATTTCAGCATCTGTTCTAACGTACAGTATTGTATAAATCCCTGTCGTCTGAAGTCACCAAATTTGTGGTAATTTGTTAAGGCAGGAATTGGAAACTAATACAGAATATTTATACAGTTTCAGAGTCCCTCCTTATGGGATGTTTGTAAAGGAAAAATAGAGGGACACCTGGGTGGCTCAGTCAGTTAAGTGTCTGACTCTTGGTTTTGGCTCAGGTCACAATCTCACTGTTTGTGAGTTTGAGCCCCGCTGAGAGCACAGAGGCTGCTTGGGATTCTCGGTCTCCCCTCTCTCTCTCTCTCTCTGTCTCTACCCCACTCACATGCTGTCTCTCTCTCTCTCCCTCTCCAAATAAATAAACTTAAAAAAAATTTTAAAGGAAAAATAGTAACATTTTGGTGGTTAAACCTGGAAGACACCACTTTAACCGAGTGATCACAGTTAATATCGCTAAGGGTAACACGTGTTGACATCGTGTACCTCCTGAAGTGATGCACTGGGAAAGACAGAGCACCATTCCGGTGGAATCCTCCCCAGTGCTGCACCACACTGGTCTACCCAAGACAAATCTTCAGACAAAACCAAGTTGCGGGGCATTCTACAAAATAACCATCTGGTACTCTTCAAATACGAAAGACAGTCGGAAAAAGTAACCCAGATCCAATGAGTCTAGAGGATAGAACACACTAAATGCAATGTGGGATCTTGGATTATATCTTGAACCAGAAAAGGGGCCTCAGTAAGGCAGTTTGGAATTTCAAATAAGATCTGTAGGTTAGTACTGAACCAGTTTTAATTTTTGGTTTAGATTATTATACTGTTGTTTATGTAAGGTGTTAGCATTTGGAGAATCTGAGTAAAATAAAGGTGCCCTCTGGGAAATCCGTGTGCTATTTTTGTGATATATTAAGTCAAACTTTTTCTAAATAAAAAGGTTTTTTAAAAAAAATGTGGTAGCAATATTATGCTAATACGGTCTGGGTGTTCCAACTACCTTTTATTTTTTATTTAATTTTTTTAAACATGTATTCATTTTTGAGAGACAGAGAGAGACAGAGTGTGAGCAGGGGAGGGGCAGAGAGAGAGAGAGAGACACAGAATCCGAAGCAGGCTCCAGGCGCTGAGCTGTCAGCACAGAGCCCAATGAGGGGCTCGAACTCATGAACTGTGAGATCATGACCTGAGCCAAAGTCGGACACTTAACCAACTGCCCCCAACTACCTTTTAAAGAACCCGTTCATTTCTCTCTTTAGAGAAGTCACTTCAGCGGGTGTCCACGTGTCTTTAAGTTTTGGTGCTCTTTCAACCAGTCACCCAGGACTCAGCAAAGTGTTCTCAAGTATTATGACAAAAAGCAAATATTTGTGAAATCTGGGTACTTCACATGTATTAAAGTAAAAAAGCAAATATTTGTAGCATTCGCATGGAAGTCTTGGTTCTAGAGAGGTTTTCCCTAAAGAACAAATAAATGAGAAATACTCAACCAAGAATAAAAAAAACGTGTGTGTGTGTGTGTGTGTGTGTTACACACACACATATATCCTTCCACTCCTGCCCTCTTCTAGGCCATTCTTCATATAAATTTTGAACACTCAAATTTTGTCATATCACTCCATGAGTTTAAAGCTTCTTGGTTTCTGGGGCCCCTGGGTGGCTCGGTCGGTTAAGCCTCCAACCTCGGCTCAGGTCATGATCTCGCGGTTTGTTGAGTTTGAGCCCCGTGTCGGGCTCTGTGCTCACAGCTCAGACAGAGCCTGGAGCCTACTTCAGATTCTGTGTCTCCCTCTCTCTCTGCCTCACTCTCTCTCTCTCTCTCAAAATTAAATAAACATTAAAAAAAAAATTTAACTTTCTTGGTTTTTTCCATGGAGCACAAGGCCCCGCATGGCCACGCCAGTCTACATTCTCACCCACTAAGTCCCAACACACTGGCCTTTGTTCTGTCCTTTCAGTGGGCCAAGTTCTTTCCCACCTTCATACTCCACACATACATTTCTTCTGCCTAGAATGTTCTTCTTCTCCTAACCTAAGTAAATAAATTGCTTAAGGGCAGACAACGAATAGACAACAAAGTCAGGATTCCCATGCCCTGTTAATAAACCGTGGTTATTTCCAAAGGATGAATTATTAGCATTAAAAAGTATCACGTAGATCTATAATACTGATAAGGAACATAGTCTTCCAAAAAGATTTATATACACACCTGCATACACAATTAAAGCTTTTTTAACATATGAATTATATAGTTACCTATTACATACAAAAAAACCCAAAACATTTTGGAAAGATATATTCAATGGCATTACCGATGGTTAATTTGGGGTCAGCTTTACATTTCAACTTAAGAAATATTATGGCAATGATCTTAAACTGTGGCTAAAATGCCTTGTAAATGTTGACCTAGACTTGCCATTGAGTTCATCAACCTACCATCACCAGAAACAGCGGATGTGAATCAGCCATTGGATTCCATGTAGCTCTTTGCTACAGAGATGGAAGGCGGGCGGGGGGTGGGGGGGGGGGGGTCTCTTATGCTTCGTGCTTTCATATCAATGATGCATGAAGGCCATCAACATCTCCTACTGAGGGACCACCCAGAACACCACAAGGACCCTTCAGAGAAGCTCAGTACAGGGTAGACTAGATGTGATCCCGTCGGGGAAGGCCATCAGCCTCCTCTGATTCTGAGACCCCAGAGCTGTCATGAATGTCCGTATTGTCCTTCTAACATAGTGAGCTCTTCCTCACCAGCCTTTACAGTGAGGACTATCTGTGTCTTTACATATCTCGGAAGAGTTGGCTCCTTCTCATCCTTCATCCTGCAGGTGATGTCCTGCCCTTGAAAAGATACAGTCCACAACAAACCACATTCATTTTCTCTGGGAGCCCTCTGTTAGCACATGCATTCAACTTTAACCCAAATGAAAGTTAATCTTTACGAATGTAACTACTTAGTACCTTCTACTCGGGTGTGATGCTTAGACTTTAGGCCAGAAGTCACCCAATGCCATGCCTGCCATGTAAGAAAGTATAACAATACATGACGCGGGCACCTGGGTGGCTCAGTCGGTTGAGTGTCCGACTTCGGCTCAGGTCATGATCTCGCACTCCGTGAGTTCAAGCCCCACATCGAGCTCTGTGCTGACAGCTCAAAGCCTGGAGTCTGCTTCAGATTCTGTCTCCCTCTCTCTCTACCCCTCCCCTACTCACGTTCTGTCTCTCTCGGTCTCTCTCTCAAAAATAAACACTAAAAAAAAATATATGACGTAACTAACGACATATAAGACCCTTTTTTATTTCAAAATTGTATCTTGGGTTGGGGATGGAATGGAAAAGAGGCTCTCACATCACAGGGCACACTTTCAGGGACTTGCACCAACTTTTTTGTTCCAAATAAAGTAACTGTCCAAAATAGGTTCTGCCAACTTCTGGCAAGGCACTATCAGATCATTCTGTTAAATTCCTCCCTGGCATTTATCACTGCCTGAAATTATCTTGTTTTTGTATTTGTATAAAAGTTGCTACTCGGTAGATATGTATGGGAAGGAAGGAGGGAAGGAGGGAAGGAGGGAAGGAGGGAAGGAAGGAAGGAAGGAAGGAAGGAAGGAAGGAAGGAAGGAAGGAAAGAGGGAGGGAGGGAGGGAGGGAAGGAAGGAAAGAAGGAAGGAAGGAAGGAAGGAAGGAAGGAAGGAAGGAAGGAAGGAAGGAAGGAAGGAAGAGGGAATGGAGGAAGGAAGGAAGGGGGGAGGGAGAGAGGGAGGAAAAAAGGGAGGAAGGGATTATAAACTGTGTGTAGGTTCCAGTTAAAGCTAATTAAATTCAACAGACCACCAGGGAAAAGAGGAGTTACAGTACATATTGCCTTTTTTCTTTCATCTAGGAGTTTAAAATCTTTTCTTTTGGGGTGCCTGGGTGGCTCAGTAGGTTAAGCGTCCAACTTCAGGTCATGATCTCGCAGGTCCGTGAGTTCGAGCCCCACGTCAGGCTCTGTGCTGATGGCTCAAATCCTGGAGCCTGCTTTGGATTCTGTGTCTCCCTCTCTCTCGGCCCTTCCCCCGCTCGCACTCTCTCTCAAAAATAAACATTAAAAAAATAAATAAAATCTTTTCTTTGCTCTTCAGTGTGAATCATTTGCATTTTTTATATACATTTAAAAAATAGCTCTTTCACCTGGAAACCTTTAACAACTACTCCAATACTTCTCTCATTTTTTTTTTTAGCCATAGATTCCTGTCTCTACACACAAAAAAATTGTAGAAGTCCTATAAATAAAACAGATGACCCACAGCTGTTTTGGCCAAAGCCTGGGGTGAAAGTCTGGACATCCAAACCACTCAGCAGTCCCTGGGTTCCTGAATGCCTCCAGCATCCACACCTACCACTTGCATCCAGAGAACAGTCTGGAAATCACTGAAAGCTGAAATTTAGAACTTTACTTTCAAAATACAAAACAGCTTTAATTAAAATCGCTGTATCAGCAGTTCCACATTAAGCTTCCATTTTATTCCAAATGGTTATGATTTGATTATGAGCCCACTCAATCGGATGGCTACGCTATGCTTTTTTTTATAATTGGATAACAGAAGGTCTGAACACCAACAATATTCATCTTAGCCATCGGTTTTGTACGATCTTTCTAGGCGGCACCCTGATACCACTGAAGTATGCTGACTTTTTTTTTTAACTTTTATGCAGATTGCATGTATAATAAATCCATGATATGCTTTAACATTAGTTCTTCAATTTGGGGAAATGCTGATTTAAAACATAATTTAACAAATTATTCAGTCAAGCATAAGAAGGACAAAACTCTTCCTCCCATAAAATTTTCAGGGACATTTGGACAACGACAGCAAGAGTTTAGTGAAATTTGCTGGAAATCCTCTGGCTCTCCTATTTTTTTTTTTCTTCTCTCCCAAATATACCATTATGAAGTACAGACGCCCAAGCAGAGACTGTCCATTAAAAAGCATCTCTCTAATGCAATCTTTAACAAACTTTTCTGGAGCTACGATGATTACCTCAGAACCCACAGCATGAGGGGGATCACCCATAAGGGGGATCGACAGGCCTGGAGACTGAAGTCTTCTGTTTAACCACAGGCCCGGGTGAAACACAGACAGAGGCAGAGAAAAATCTTCCCTGCTTCCCCGCCTCTGCTCCTCAGCCTTCCAGAGGAGACACTGGTAGGGATCAAGGGGCCGCTGTGGCTCACACTGGGTTTCATCACTGCCATTTCATGGGCCCACTTTGCAAGGATGCAAGTTCCTATCCACGTGAGGGAAAGACCAGGGATCTCCCCACACCGACGCCCTTCCGCAGACCAAATCAAAACCAATTGCTCAGGGCCCTGTGCCAACCCAAAGGGGCGTCTCACCAAACGCGAAGAGAGAACCCAGAGCAGATGAGGACAGGACGCGTCCACGTCACTCCCGTGGAAGACAGTGCTAGAAATGAGCCTTCACGTTGATAGCGGAGCCTTGGGCATTCTAACAGAAAAACTTGTTTCTAACCCCGCGGACTTTAGACGACCAAGTCCTGTGAATAAAATCTCAAACTTACCAACAGTTGGAGTCACGACCTCTCCACAGGATTCCTCAGTCTCACTCTGTTGACTGGATTAGCTCCTTACTGGGGCAGGCAGGCTGTTGCATGTATTGTGGGAAGTTTATTTAGCAGCACCCCTGGCCTCCGAAGGAAGCCAAGAGCACCTGCCCCACTGTGGCAACCACAAGTGTCTCCAGACGTGGCCAGACGTCCCCCAGCACTTGAAATCGTGCCCCACTGAACCTCTGCTCCTGTATATTCCGGAACCAGTTCCCTTTCTTCAACCCCGAGATAGGCACAGCTGCACAAAGGTCTCATTTATTTTTACATTCTCTTCTTTTAACCCTAGCCCTAGGAGGAGAGTTCCGAACACATCGTGTGACAGACATGGTAATATACACAGAGCTGGGCTGGGCAGAATTTGGCAACGAGCCGTGGGCTCTGGGCTGTCTTCTGCCCCTTGTCGGGGGTGGCTTCCTGCTTTACAGTTGGCTGAATTATGCTTGGGTTCCCAGGCAGAGCGGCTGGAGGAGATCTGATGAAAACCACATTGTTTGGTTCACGGAATGTGATTTACACCCCCTAGATACTGGGTTTTAATTTGTTATATATGTCTATTAAACTCTGCCTTCCTCCTCCCCTTTCTTAGGATGAAAAGCAGATTATTTAGTGCACAGTCTAAAAATCGGCCGGTTATTAAATTTTCCTTTTCGTTTAGTTTTGAAGCTTTTATGCCTCTGAAACTTATTTACATGCTGTATATATTAAATAAAGTGTAATCCATAGTACTCATAGGATTCAAAAAATGATGAGGTGCTCTTCCGTGGTCTCCAAGCAGCGTCTACCTGACTCCTCAAAAGAGGGAGACATTTATGGCATTGATCTACAACTCAGGGATCACTTCCCCCAAAGTGGCAACTTACACCCATATTAGGGAAGGACACAGAGGCAGAAACAGAAATGGTCCACATCTGCTAAATCACCCATGGCCATACTGACCTCTAACGCAATAAAATACAGCCCTAGGAGATGCTAATAAGCAAAACGCAAGTACTTGTATATTATTGCATATATCATATATTACATATTTTATGTTTTATTCAGCAGCATGCTTAGGAAGCAAAGAGGGAAAAAAGACAGGAAAAGCCACAATACTACATTTTCAGTTATAGTTTCCTTGCAAAAATTAGGTCAACCTTTAGCATTCTTAAAAATAAAATGCACTAATTTGCATAATCATTAATAAATCATTAATAAATAAATAAATCATTAATAAAGTACATAAAGTCATAAATATGACTGCCATGTATTTAGTACCTACTATGACAGGAGGCATATGACATGTTTGTTTATTTATTTATTTATTTATTTATTTATTTATTTTTAACATTTATTCATTTTTGAGAGTGAGAGAGACAGAGCATGAGCAGGGGAGGGGCAGAGACAGAGGGAGACACAGAATCCGAAGCAGGCTCCGGGCTCCGAGCTGTCGGCACCGAGCCCGACGCGGGACTCGAACTCACGGAGTGTGAGATCATGACCTGAGCTGAAGTCAGACGCTTAACCGACTGAGCCACCCAGGCGCCCCACGTGTTTATTTTTTTAATTCAATGCTCACAATGCCTTGGAATAGTAGGTATATTTAATCCTATTTTGCAGAGGAGAATAAAGGTTCAGAGAGGTTCACTAATTTCCCTCAGGTCACGCCGCTAGCAAGGACCAGAGCTGGGATTTGAATCCAGTCTGGGTGACCCTATTGTGCAAGCTGGATCTACCTCATTCACCCACCTCCTTTTCTGATCAACTCTCTGAGGCATGAAGTTGCTTGAAACAAAGCCAGTATCTCGGGGAAAAGCCCAGGTAAACCGCGTGCTTAAGATCTTGGGGAAAATGCCATCTCAACAGACTCATTAGCATTTTTTTTTTTTTATTTTTAAAAAGGTCCTGTTCTCAGATGCATAGGAATTAATAATGACATACACTATTTTGGTTTGCAAAACAGCAGAGTGCAAAACGTTCCTGGTAATCTTGCTCCTCTGCTGCCTTCTGGGCGCTCGTCTTTCCACGGCTCCCCCTTGTAGCCCCGTCCAAGTTCACACGCGTGTCCGCCCCTCCCCCCCACCTCTCCCTCACCCAACCTCAAACGCCATGATGCAGCCTCACTGAAGCACTTGCAGTTCCCATAGCATCCTGGGCCTCTTTCGGCCCGTATCACGCTCACGCATTCATTGTTCAGTTTGTGTATCGGATGCCCGTGCCACGGTCAGTGCTGGGGAGACGGACGTGAGGAGGACAGAGGTACTGCCCTCACGAAGCTTATGGTCTATCTCGGAAGAGACAGACAATGAATGAAGAAACAAGTAGCATATTCGGCACTTCAGACAGTGGCAAAGACTTTGGTAGAAAAACAAAGCTGGGAACAGGATCAGTGAGTGCTGGAAGGCAGAGAGTTCCCATACATTTTAAAAAGGAGAGCCAGAGAAAATGATCCGGACGAGGTGGCCTTTAAGAAAAAAAAAAAAAAACCAGAAAGAGGTGAGGGAGTGTCACCGACTCCAGGGGCAAGGGGGCCCATGAGGCTGGTGTGGAGTGAGCCAAGCAGAAAGCACTAGATAATGTGGTAAGGGCTGGGGGACAAAGGTGCCACATGAGGGTTTGACAGCCTTTATGAGGGCTGTGACACTTACCCTGAGTGGCATAAAGGATCTCCCCATGTTTTGTGCCTTTGGTACCTTGGAAGCTATGATGTATCCGTAGCATCTGAAACCATCTTACATGCTCATTGCTTTTTATACGGGGGTTGAAAACTCTGTCTGGGGGACCAGAAGCTACTAGTAATACAAAAGGGGATTAGAGGGGGCTGCTTGGTCTAAACAGGGCTCCAGTGACCGCTGTTGTACAAAACATGGTCCTGGGCCCAAACATCACCCCTCTCTGGGCCTGCTGTGCCTCGTGGGTCACCCGGGTGGCCTCTGTTGTTGCCCAGCATCCATTTCGTGAACAGATAAGATGCTGCAGTGTGGCCTTTTTGAGAAATATTGCGAACGGCAAGAATATTCTAGAAATTCAGTATCAACCTACATGAAGGCTTCTGTTATAGGCGGAATGTGTCCCCTCAACATTCCTACACTGAAATCTGCCCCCCCGGTGCGATGGTGTTTGGAGGTAGGGCCTTTGGGAGGAAATTGATTCGGGAGCATAGTGTCCCAAGGAATAGGATTGATGACCTTAGGAGAAAAGGCCGAGAGCCAGTTGTCTCTGCCCCCTGCCATGTGAGGATACAATGAGAAGATGGCCATCTGCAAATTGGGAAGCGGGCTCTCACCAGAACCAAATCTGCCAGCACCTTGATCTTGGCCTTCCAGCCTCCAGAACTGTGACGAATAAATTTCTGGGGTTATAGGCCCTCCCAGTCGGTGATTTTCTGTCGTATCTGCCCAAAGTGACTGAAACCCCTTCCACCTCACTGCTGGATCAAAAGTTTAAGAGTATTTTCTCTAATGTTCTATAGCCTAGCGTGTTTTGAAAAATGATGCTTCCTACATCTGGTTTCCCAGAGATGACTGCATTGTCCTAAGGTTAATGAGACACTGCCTTCCTCTGAAACACCTCCCAGGCTTCTGCAAGAGCTGCTCCCTTAATGGAACAGGAGGAAACCTATACATTAAATTCACTTAATTGTCACTAGAAAGGATTGCTATCTTTAAATGCAGCTGTAAACAAAACAACAACACAACAAAAGAACTTTGTTTAAAAATGAGCCGAGTTAAGCTTAAGTGTGGAGAAGATTTTCTGTTGGCTTTAACTGGGGAAATGCTGAATATGCAGAGATTTTTTTTTACATTAATAATAATAGGAAACGGTAGATAGTGGCACCTCAGCACAATTTTAATTTAATGAGAAACAATAAAATAGTTTTCCAAAGGGGCCTATTTAGGTCCAAGAAAGGGGGATATTAAAGTTCCAAGATTTATTCTACTTACGTTAAGGTATGCTGATACACATTTTCTCAGGCTATATTCTACTCACTGATTAGATCCCCCTCTTTATAATTTTCTTACTTGTAAGGGAATTAGATTGGTATTTTCCGGGCCAAATAACTTTTAGACAAAATATTTAAACTGAATCAATTCATTTCCAGCACGAGTGAGGTTGATCAAAATCCTATATCACTCAGAGAGCTCCATGAGGCATATTTTTAATGTATTTAGATATCATTAAGTGCAAAACCATGGGAATCAACTCTTACAAAATGGTTTTTATTTTTTTTTTCAACGTTTTTTTTTTTTTTTTAATTTATTTTTGGGACAGAGAGAGACAGAGCATGAACAGGGGAGGGGCAGAGAGAGAGGGAGACACAGAATCGGAAACGGGCTCCAGGCTCCGAGCCATCAGCCCAGAGCCTGACGCAGGGCTCGAACTCACGGACCGTGAGATCATGACCTGGCTGAAGTCGGACGCTTAACCGACTGCGCCACCCAGGCGCCCCACGAAATGGTTTTTAGAAAAGAATCGAATATGCATAAAACTTCAGGCAAAATGCGATCTTTGAATTAAGCGCCCCCCACCTTCCCGGTGTTTTTCGGATTGATTGCTCTCACTGACCAACAGGCATTAGTCATTGCGACGTTCACGCAGTGCGCCGTGTGAGGATGGTGATGATAATGCTGGTGACAAAGGCAGTGATAGCTGACATTAATTGAGCCCTTCCTACTTGCCAGACACTGAGCAAAGCACACTGTATCCCTTGCTCAGCTTGATCTTAACATTCATTATGCGCTCAGGTCTGCATTAAACGTGTAAAGGACCTTCCAATGCCTTGCAAGTTACACTGTAACCTCATTGGCCAGATGGGGAAACTGACACCATGAGAAGCTGAACAACTAAGAATCGCCGAACAGGATTAGACTATCCTTAGGGAGAGGTGCTCACCAACTCTCGGGGTTGGGGGGTGGGGGGACCTTGGAACAAACAGATCGGATTTGATTTTGAAGAATAAAGGCATGTGACGTTCTTGTATAGTCATGATGTAAATTCACGTTGCTTAAACGTTCTCTCTGCCTTCCAGAAACACGAACTCTTAACATCAATGCTGGGAGAAGGGAGCAGCACAGAGGAGACACATCATGAGATGAAGACACAGAAACAGCCAGCCCTCCACCAGGGAACAAAAAAGGCCAGTGTTCAGTCCTTTGTTGGGCTGAAGTACAAGCTCTTTGCCAGAGCTCACGACGCCAGGAGGTAAGGTCTGCTCTTCATTCAATAAGGAGCCACTGAGGTTTCTAAGTCAAGGCACGGTATGGCCCGAGCTACCCCATAAAGGGTTCGATTTAGAGCTGTTCGTAAGTTAGCACTGAAGAGGACAGACTGAAAGTGTAGATCCCACTGGAAGATGTCACAGAAACCCCACGGACCTGGAACATAAGGAGTGGCGGCAAGAAAAGAGACAACACAAAGAACAAGCTTCAGAAGACGCAGGGCCAGATTCTAGAAAGTTGTGTATTTTCCCTGATGGATTTTAGGGTCAGGGCCAGAGGCTGTAGAAAGTCTGCAGAAACCAGGGTGAATCCCAGCTGTGCCACTCTCTAGCCACGGGGCCTTGGTTGGGCAACTGCTCAACCTCTCTGAGCATCTGTTCCTTCATCTGCAAAATAAAGGTAACTGTGTCCTCACTTCTTCGGGCTGTTATTAAGTTTAGCTAGGTACGTAAAGCATTTGGCACACTGCACAAATGTGTAGCAAGCACTCGCTAAAGTCTTCCTACTAATGTCATCAATGGTTTTGTTTCTGTCAATACAAATAAAAATATTTCTACATTCTTTTGAACAATCCCTGCTTACTAGTTAGCAGAGAAAGGAGGGAAAGAAATCAACAAGAGCTCCAAGGAAAAACCCACAAGGAATCTTCCTTTTCATTCCCTTGCACCTAAAATGTCCTGCGTGAAGGCACTGGGTGGGGTCCACTCTGGTGGCCGGACAAGAGCCCCTGATCAGAGCAAATGAATAAATGAATAAGTGCACTACAGTTTAAGGCTTAAATGTGGTTTATAATCTGGCCAGCTCTCATCCCTGTGAGATAAGTATCAAGCTGATATCTATCTAACCTCAACTAAGTTTCAAAAGCTGGAGATAGGGGCACCTGGGTGGCTCAGTCGGTTGAGCATCTGACTTCGGCTCAGGTCACGATCTCGCGGTCCTTGAGTTCGAGCCCCGCGTCAGGCTCTGGGCTGATGGCTCAGAGCCTGGAGCCTGCTTCCGATTCTGTGTCTCCCTCTCTCTCTGCCCCTCCCCCGTTCATGCTCTGTCTCTCTCTGTCTGAAAAATAAATAAACGTTAAAAAAAAAATTAAAAAAAAAAAAAAGCTGGAGATAGCAACTGGTTTTAAACAATCTTCAGCAACATGGTTGAGCTCTACTATGACGCCCTCGTTCATGATGCCATGGTTGTGTGGCCCGTCCAATGCCATCACTACGTCAGTGACGTTTCCTGAGACCCGTGTCCAAAATCTCCAATAATTCGCATTTATCCGGTGCTTACAGTGCACCAGACATGATACCAATTGGTTCACACACAGCTCTTCCCTTGAGCAAATCCAAGTCAAAACATAAGCTGTCAAATCAAAGTCTTCTGTTTCTCTTTTTCCATCTCTTCCTGCTCTAGGACAACCATATACCGAGGTCCTTCCGGGAAACTTCAATACAGCCTCTTGCTAAACAGACGGGGCTGACCACCGGCTTAAACCTCAGATAACGGAAATGGATAATGGAATCTAAATTTGTTACAATGGTCCCGAGACCCTACATGATTTAGATCCCACCCGGCACTCCGATCTGCTAATGTTTTGCATTTGCAACATGCCCACTCTGCCTGGAGAGCTCTCCCGCTGGACCTTCCTCCCCGTGGCTAGCCGCTTCCTTACCCTTCACAGTTTCGCTCTCAAGTGTCACTTTCTCAAAGAGACCTTGCCTCCTTGCCCACTTTGAAAGTACTATACCACATTCCCAGAGGTGCCTGGGGGATGGCTCATACCGTGGGCCCCTGTTTCCAACTGCTCAGCATGTGCTAGCTTGAGATCAGCCATGGTGGAGGTATTTACAACACCAAGGAAATCGACCAACACTACAAATCAGGGCTTCTTCCTCCCGGAGAACCACTTGTCGAACGTTTACGGGCGCACCACTACCTACTTCTGTTCTCTGTTACTATTTAACACGTGGCTTCTCAGTTTCTTTCTAGCAGGCGCCACTCGGAAATCATCTTTGCCATGTGTCATTTACTTTCTGGTTAACTTTTCCAGCCATAATTTCAAGAGGGCGAAGACATTATCCAAATTGTTCATTGCCATATCCCTAACACTCAGATGCGTGTGTACAAAACGTTATTTTCTTATCGAAGGAATGAATTGATTCCACGCGTATTCTTTGTCTTATCTGGCCCACTATCTTTAAGATTTCGGAATTTCCTAACGGGTCTTTGATGGTTACGGTATTTTCAACCCACAATCTTCCCGTAGCTGCAAGGGAAGGATGATTTAAAACATCATTTGCTAGTTTTCCTACTCTGTAATATCTGTTTGGAAATTGTGAAGCGTTTACCCTTGTCTCCTTTCATTCCAGAGTTCTAGGTAGGAAAAATGTCTCCCTTCTGAAGGGCACTTACTGTATAGTCCCTTTGTTAGGATAACAAGACCATCTGGCCCCATCCATCTTGTTGCAACTTGATCCTGGGTTAATTGTACCCTGTCACTAGCCAAGATTGACACTGTATGTTTTCTCTCTTCACTAAGTCTAGTTCATTATGGAGACAGCTTTGTGAAGACTCCAATTCTTGAGGACTTTTTCACGGCAGCGTGAATGGGACCAAGGACTTCCGCTGGGGTTTTCCAGGTGGCCCAAAGATTCAGTGAGTCATCAAAAGTAAGATTTGAGAAGAGACGTTGGCCACAAGAGGAAAGAAGAGATCAGGCCTTTGGAAGGTTGACAAGCAGTATCTAATGGGCAAAGCGGGAGAGGAACAATTAAGCAATCACTCTAATCGATTATCAAAGCGTGCCAGATGATGTCAATGGGAAATACCATTTAACAAAATGATGGCATATTGAAGCGGTACACACGGGGCCCCAAATTCCAATGCCTGGAGGAGCTAAGCAGGTAAAGTAGATATTGAGGCACATAGGGTATAAAATAATACTGTGGCAAACTGAATACTCCCCATCCCTCTAAAGGAGGCAACACATACCCAGCTCCAACCAACTTCTACCGAGAGGCAGCATGGAACCTAGAACGTCAAGTTGTTATGGATGCTGTTAACTGCCTCCCAGTTCCCACCCTCTCCTTCTTTGCACATGTAAGCCCGTCCCCCTAAGTGACTCAGGGAAAGGTCATCCTATTCCCATTGTTCCTCCAGGTCTAGAACCATACTGGTCAAAGCCAGTTAGGAAAGTTCTGTTTCCTTTTTCGGCGATTTAGGAAAGTTCTGTTTCCTTTTTCGGTGATTAGCATAAGAACGGATGTGTGACACAATTCTAGGGGATGAGACTTAAGGGAATTAATGCCGGCAGCTCCAAAGAAACAAGAAGGGATAGTCTTTCTTCCACCGGACAGACTTGTCTTGCTATAATGCCAGAAACTTCTGTTGCCATCTCGCCCCGCAGAGCCCCGGGGTCATCTGGAGCAGATCCCTGAAACGCCACACCTGGAGCTTATTTCATCTGAGATAACAAATTCTTATGGTGTAAACCAGTCTAAGTTAGGTTTTATTTGTCACCTGTGGCCCAAAGTACCTCTTGGTGATATGCCAATCATCCAACTTTTCCAGAGAAATAACAAATCTCATTTTTTGTAATTCCATGTTTTAAACTGTGGCTGTGAATTTTTAATATTGTACAGGAGATTTCCCTCCTGGCCCCCTGATTAAAACAACACAAAACAGAACAAATTTCAGTAGGGGTGGGGGTGGGGCATTTGTTCTCAACTCATGGCCTAGCTTGACACCTGCACCCCCAGTTCTTGGTGGAATCTACCCCACATGGCACATCCCAGGGTGATTTTCGGTTCCTGGAGCCTTACGTGTTCCCTCACCACGGATCAAGAGAACCCTCAGCCCTGCATTTCCGAGCTTCCCTGTCTGCATGATTCAGATAGAATATCAATATCCAAATACACCATAGTGTGGTGCTCAGCAAAACTGATGTGGGGCTGTTGGAGAGAAGACCTCCAAGAAACGGAAAGGTTTGTTAATTAAGTTTCTTTGCCAGAAAAAGGTCATGAAAATGAGAAAATACTTACCTTATTAAAGTCCAGCAAAACCAATAAACTTGAATTACTATGTATATTAACATGGTTAGTTCTGCAAATATGATCCGTTCTTGTCTTCTGAGCTCTGCTTGTGCCTTGCTCCCTCTTGATAAATACTCTCTCCCATCCCCTTTGTCCGTCCAGGGCTCAGCTAGATTTTAAGACCCAGTGCTCAAACCCACAAACCGTGAGATGATGACCTGAGCCAAAACCGAGAGTCGGATGCTTAACCAACTGAGCCACCCAGGCTCCCATATTCTTACTCCCATATTCTATATGCATGTTCTTACCCATATTCTATACTCCCATATTCTTATTTATCCTCCCTGAGATACAGTTTCCTCATTGGGAAAATGCAGATTTATAGTGTGGGGGTCTTTTTGAGGATTAAGTGAGGTAATAAGAAATTTCAAATATACTGAATCCTAACTATGTAGGAAGACACAGTTCTAAGCCTTAGGTGCCTTATTTCATTTAACCTTCCAAACAACCCCGCCGGGGAGGTACGATCCTCCTCTGCCAGGCTAAGGAGGAGACCGAGCCCCTGAGAAGGTAGGAAATCCAGAATAGTTCACAGCGCCAGTAAGGGTGGAGCCAGATTTCAAAGCTACATTCCTCCGATCCAAAAGTCTGTGTTTTTGCTCCTATTCTGATTCTGTACAAATATCAATTTCTGGTGATATGCAAGTTCTGGGATATAGTGAAAGCCCAAAATGTGCTAGCACACGGCCAGAGGCAAGGCATGTTAAAACATCCAGCCTAGACCTTGGAACTACAGAAAAATTGCTTTCCTCTTCTTGTATCAATAATGATCAACCCTGGGGCGCATGGGTGGCTCAGTCCGCCGAGCATCCGACTTTGGCTCAGGTCATGATCTCACAGTTCGTGGGTTCGAGCCCCGCATCGGGCTCTGTGCTGATAGCTCAGAGCCTGGAGCCTGCTTCTGATTCTGTGTCTCCCTCTCTTTCTGTCCCTCCCCTGCTTTCTCTTTCTCTCTCTCTCTCTGAAAGAGAAAAGAAAGAAAGAAAGAAAGAAAGAAAGAAAGAAAGAAAGAAAGAAAGAAAGAAAGAAAGAAAGAAAGAAAGGAAGATCAACCCTGTATTAGCATCAGAACTTACGCTAAAGACACTGAAATGAGTCCCACCTCAGAGGCTCCTGGGCCCTCATAGCAGAAATTCAGGGAAAACAGCAGCTCCAGATGGAAAACCCACCAGATCGGAAGCAGCTCCTAGAGTCATAGCAACAGCCGGGGCAGGAGGGACACCTGGCACTTCCACTCGTCCATGGCAGTGTTCTCAAACCCGGCCACCTCTAAGACTCACCGGGGACACTGTTTTCCAACTAACACAGATACCAGGGCCCCAGTCACAGAGATTTTGATTTCATTATTCTGACAGGCCCCCAGGCTGAGAAATCCACCTGACCACAGACTTGGCCTCAGTGCACTCTGACCCCTTTGTGGCCTGCCCTGCGGACCTTCGGCACATCCTTTTTTTCTCATCCCAAATGCGGCCCCAGCGGCACCTGGCACTGAGCAGGCCCTGCAGAAATACTTGCTGAAAAAAATGATCAGTGAATGTTGAAGCTTGCTCACCTGAAGTGCCTCATTTACCCTCGTCTATCCCCTAAGAATCTTCCACTCGCCTCTGATGATCAATAGTTCCCTTGCCTCCCTCTGGAAGTCTAAACACTCAGAAAAACTGCAACACCATTATTTAACCTGGCCCGGAACGATGTCAACTCATAAAAGTGCTAATAGAGTTTAGGGTTCACTAACTCAGTCCTCTTCGGGGAGACAGTTCTCCATAGGTTCCTCATGTTTCATGTTTCTGCACGTCCAGTGAGCAGAGGCCCTAACAGCTTTTGTTCTGGACTATCCTTTCCGGGATGTTCATATAGCACACAGCCTTGAAAGACAGAAATAGTAGCACCCTCCGGGCAGAAGGCAGATTTGTTTCCTGGCCAGTCTAATAAAGATAATGCCCTTCTCTGGGGCACCTGGGTGGCTCGGTTGGTTAAGCGTCTGAGTTCAGCTCAGGTCATGAGCTCATAGCTGGCGAGTTCGAGCCCCGCGTCGGGCTCTGTACAGACGGCTTGGAGCCTGGAGCCTGCTTCGGATTCTGTGTCTCCCACTCTCTCTGCTCCTCCCCTGACTGTGCTTTGCCTATCTCTCAAAAATAAATAAACGTTAAAAAATTAAAAAAAAAAAAAAAAAGATAATGTCCTTCTCCAGGGCAAAAATGAAAGGTTGCTAGTAGCTCCCTTATAAAAGATCAACTTTCCTAAGCTATGGGCCCCTTAGCTGCATTGCAAACCCTATACATGTAGCATCTACCTGGGCCATCCACTGGGCCCCCGGGGACCTCGGAAACAAGGGGAACCAATGCAAACACACAGCTCATACAGTTGGCTGAGCTGAGTAATAAAGTCCATTGTCTCTGACTCCAGGACAGAAAAGACCAGACCCTTCACCGTCCTTGGCAAACTGCTCTACATCTTTCAAGATGCCCCTCTGTGAGGCTCCTTCGACTCATCAGACTACGCCCACCCTGTGCTCCCCAGAGTTGGCGCTGAGCTTTTTCCCTGAGCACACTGGTTAGAATTACCAGATTATAGGTTTGTCTTCCTCACTAGACTCAAAGTTACCCTAAAATAGACACCAAGTAGTACTTACGAACAGACCTGATGCCAGTAGAATAAGGTCCTTAGTACATGACCTGCTTGTCCCCATCCCCCATCACTCTCCGCCTCCCTCACTCTGTAGCACACTAGCCTCGTAGCCCCAGAGCTTTGTCCCTGCTGTTCCTCCAGCCCAGAATGTCCTTCCTCCTGATTTGCACATAGCTCACTCCTCCGCTTCATTCGGATCTCTGTTTCCCACCACTATTTAAGCTCCATGAGGGGCTTTGTCTGTTTCACTCACTGTCATAACTTCACGCAAAGCAAAAAACCTTTCTAAGAACAGCGTCTGATACAAAACAGATACTTGATAAATAGTCTTTGAACAGACAAATGAATTAAAGGAGAAAAACATCTAGTGCAACACTTTGCATATAATGCCCCTTCTGGAAAAGTAGCTTCCATTAATGTAACTCTTGCAGACATACAAATTTTAGTCACTAACGGCCAATACACAAGATGTGATATTTCCTATATTTCTCAAGATTAAGCTTAATCTGCTTCAAACGCCCTCTGTTAGGCAGGTGAGAAACCCAATCTTCATTATCAGGAGGGGCTCTCGAACCCTCTCTCGGATCAGGCAAGGACCCCAGGAAGTGAACACAGCTCCAAACATTCGGAACATTCAGAAAAGGGATTTGGGGGTTTTAGATGATAGCTATCACTACTGATACATGCTGCGCCCCCCAAAACACACACACACACACACACACACACACACACATACACATGCACACACACACACACTTCTTCCAAAAGTATCATATCTGTAGAGCACCCCAGATATCCCCTCTAGGATTTATCCACCTCCTGGGGGGCACTGAAAAAGCGGGACCTGACCCATCCGATGGCAAAAATGCAAAGGCAAATCCCCTCCACCAGCTCCGAGGCTGCTCCCCAACCTCTCTCTCTTCCATCTGCTCCCTAAAGTTCTGGTCTCTACCTCCTCCAGTACAATACCCTTCAAACAACTGTAGATTTTCCAAAATTTAAGCTTGGAAATTTTTTGCCTTTGGCCCTACAGCACACAAGCTGCTGTAAAATGCTAAATGAGGCATTTAAACAGACTTGTTGAAATTCAACCAGGCAAATTCACAGTCTCAGTTTCCCTTCTTCACATGGCAGGGGAAATATATCAGAGAGACTAAAATACACAGTGAGACCCAATAAATTGCCTCCCACATTAGAGTCAGTGTGTGTGTGTGTGTGTGTGTGTGTGTGTGTGTGTGTGTCCCAGCGTTTAGCACAGTGCCTGGCCTACAGGTATTAAATAAATGTGAAATTTCACCACTGAATGAATGAATTTAACTTATCTAATAAAGTGACCTAAACAAATGACCTTTGGGGAAGACATTTCCCTAGAGATGGTTTAATCTTCTAGATTCTCTCTCTATTCTTCTCCACTCTTCTCTGGGCTCCAGGAGACTGACCTTCTGCCTTCTGGTTGGATTTGCTTAAAGGGCGATGAAGGCAGGATATCGCAGCAAGAGAGAAGAGTAAGATCGAGGTACTAATTCTTCCCACCCCTGGTCAGTGTCAGTGACATCACCAAGAGCTGGTTTCCCTGGTTCAGTCAGTGTTTGTTAGGGCCTGATTATTTGCATACACCCTCACAATTCCTATGTGGAAACCCTAATCCTGACCTGATGGTGTTTGGAGATGATTAGGTCATGAGAGAAAGCCCTCACGAATGGGATTAGTGCCCTTATAAGAAGAGGCCAGTGGCGCCTGGGTGGCTCAGTCAGTGAAGCGTCCAATTCTTGATTTCAGCTCAGGTCATGATCTCACGGATCGTGGGTTCGAGCCCCACATTGGGCTCTGCGCTGGCAGTGCAGAGCCTGCTTGGGATTCTCTCTGTCTCCCTCTCTCTCAAAATAAATAAACTTACATGAGGTGCTGGAGTCTGAGGTCCATAGGGCAGGCGGTCAGGAGGAAGATGGATGGAAAGTGGGGAAGACAGAGAACAAACTGAAACCCACGAGGATGAGCTGGGGCTCCGACAGAGAGACCGAAGCCTGCACGGCCTCTTGTCTGTGACGAGGTTGACCACAGTGACAAGGATGCTTGGTGGCTATAGGCCCTGCGTCCCAGAGCTGGACACTCACCTGGCCTGGGAGCCCCGAAACTGGAAGAGACCCCCAGAGACGGGAGCGATGACAGGCCCAGCTGCTGTCTCCAGGCCAAGGGAGTGAGTCAGCAGACCAGCCACAGTGGCTCCAAATCCCACAGCAGATTCTCGGGGGCCCTCCCTGACCGCACAGCTCCACAGAAGGGGATTCTGGGAGACGTGGTTCAGCCGGGCCGTGCTAACACATCCGAAGCCAGCACCTTCCTCAAGGAAAGCTCACGGCGGGGTGGGAGCCCTACCCTCCCGGCCAGAGGTTCTCTTGCAGGATCTCCCTCCATCTGCCCACCCAAGGCATTGCCCCGTCCCCTGTGGTGTCCACACCAGCCACCCAGGCTGCCGGCAAGACCCTCTTCTGTACCTTCTCCTCCAATTTCCCAGCTGGAGCACACCATCTGTTTCCTGCTGGGATCCTGATGGAGAGTACACCCACCCTTGGTGCAGACGAACAAATAGAACATGAATTGGTTGATTTATTTGTCGCCTTTCCCTGCTGGAGATACATCTGTCTAAAGATATTAACTGGGCATCTACAAACAGAACATGAACATGCCAGACGAAAATGCTAGGGATGCAGAGGTGGACGGGAGACCCGGGGGCCTACCCTCCCGCGGACGGTGTGGAATGTACCTACCTCTGCTTCCCTTCCCACAGCCTCATGGGGTAGACGCAGAACCTGGGGATATTCGTGAAGTTTCCAGAACCTTTAGAAGAAAGGCTAATGGTGGTTTATGAAACAGGGTTATTGTATTACTGCATCTCCAAAGATATAGTTTATTTTGCCTCACTTTTAGGTATAAAAGAAAGGGGCGGGGGGGGGGGGGAGGGTGTTAGCATGAACCCGGGTGAAATGGCTGACTGTGTGCAAGGCTCTTTCCATAGAATATCTGGTTGAACCCCCCATGCAATGTCACAAAAAATAGTGAGAAATTGTTAACTCTACTAGGGTCGGTGAAGAAACTTAAGACGGGAGAGGTAAAGTGACCTGCCCAAGGTCACACAGCTAACAAGGGATGTAAATGGGATGTTTATTTTTGATCTGGGCTCTACACGTGGGAAGAATCATGCTAGATGCTTTATTTTTGCAAACCTCACAATGAGCCTCATAAGATAGGTTTTATTACTACCCCTCTTTTTTTTTAAGTTTATTTATTTTGAGAGAGAGAGAGAGAGAATGAATGAATGAATCCCAAGCAGGCTCTGCTCTGGCAGTGCAGACATGGGGCTCGAACTCATGAACCGTGAGACCATAACCTGAGCCAAAACCAAGAGTCGGGTGCTTAACCGATTGAGCCACCCAGGCGCCCCACTACCCCTCTTTTTGCGCAAGAGGCGGCTTCCGGGCAGAGAGGACACACAGATCCTGGGTGGAGGAGTCAGGAACTGAACCCAGTTCAGCCTGATCACAGAGCCCATCATCCCGTTACCCAGCAGAACCCATAAAACACAGCTGACATGGCATTTGTTAAGGCTGTGTTTCATCCCGGAATATCTTTCTCCATAAATACACAGAGAGATCTACATATCTGCAGAGATATAGCCCCACATATCCATTACGTTCCATTCAACACATAATACCGATACTCCATCTCACGGTACAAGCTGTTCTATTTCTAGCATTGAATTATTTGCTTCTCCCAACCTCCATTAACCAAGTTTGGGGAGAAAAAGCTAGCTGCCACATAAGTCTTGATGAGAATAAAGTCTCTTTATTACTATTATTATTCCCCTAATGGTCTGTGCCGTATCGTACATAACTTTTTAGGCCTTCATAAAATCCCGTTGATAAACATTTGACAACTTGTTACGATTTTAAAACTTTCATTGCCAGATCTGTGCCGGCACCACCGGAATCTAACAACGTGATAGGAAGGCAGCTTTCGGCGGTGCAATAAAGAATTTTGCAGCCACTCTCGGTTCCTAATTTATGACATGTGCGCTGATGAATGATCAAGATTCACTATTTGCCATTATAAGAAACAGGCCAACCAATTCATAATTTTCAGGAAAGCTGGTTTTAACAGCCCTATTAGTTTTACAATTCCGACTTTTGTAAGCTTCAATTTGTTATGTTTAAGTTATTTGCTCTGAGGAGTTTGAGTGCTCTTACCGGGGTCTTAAGGTCTATTTTTTCCAAACAGAGTTTGCAGAGAAAGACAATGGCAGCGCTGAAAAGTTCAATTAAGATAAACTCTACAAGTCAAAGGAAAAAGCTGTGGATGTTCATTCAGGTTGAAAACACACAGAGCCTTTCTGCCCCTCTTCTGTTTATTTAAATAAATAAATAAATAAATAAATAAATAAATAAATAAATAAATAAATTATATACATATGTATATGATATATATATTTATATGACTGGAGTGTATATATATATATATATATATATATGACTGGAGATTATTTGTGTTGTAGTCTATGAGCCACATTAGAGTTTTTAGACATTTGCTAAGTCAGATTCTGTTTCTGAACTTCATGGTATTAATCCCTCTGTCTAGTGAGGGATGCTTAAAATATTGAAAAGAGCAAGGCAGACGTATTCGAAACTCACATTTGATCTGGGTCCATATCTGTTCCAACACATAAGCTAAATAATAGGTTTTTAAAAAAAATTTTTTTAACATTTATTTATTTTTGAGACAGAGAGAGACAGAGCATGAACGGGGCAGGGGCAGAGAGAGAGGGAGACACAGAATCGGAAACAGGCTCCAGGCTCTGAGCCGTCAGCCCTGAGCCCGACGCGGGGCTCGAACTCACGGACCGCGAGATCGTGACCTGAGCTGAAGTCGGACGCTTTAACCGACTGAGCCACCCAGGTGCCCCTAAAAAATAGGTTTTAATATGTGCCTTAAACATGCATTAATATGTACAGAGCCCATCCATAGTCGTGCGTTCGTTCACGAAACAAGTGATTTTTAAACACCCAGTACAGTTGGTGACAGACTAGAGGCTGCAGGCCTAATTCAGCCCTCTGCCTGTTTTTGTAAGGCCTAGAAGCTCAGAAGGATTTTCACATTTTTTAATCAAAAAAAGCAGCATGTTCTGACCTGGCAAGAGGATATTAAATTCAAATTTCAGTGCCTCTAAATAAAGTTTTATTGAAACACAGACACACACACTTATTTATATGCTGTTGTGGCTGTTTTCACACTACAGTGTCCAAGGTCGGTCGACTCAACAGAGTCACATGGCCCAGAACGCCTAAACTATTTACTACTCGGCCCTGATTCGTTTTATTCCAGGAACTGGAGACGAAAAAAACAAAAACAAAAAGAATGGTAAAATAGAGCCAGCTCTTCCTTCATTCCGGGCAGCAGTAAATACATCAAATGATTATAAGTGCTATGGAGAAAAGCAAATCAATAAAAAGTAAATCAAATACAGACTGATAAGGTGGGTCGAAGAGGTGACCAAGGTGTCATTGCCATCAGGGACATGATTTTTGAAACAGTGAAGAACTGCTGGTGAATTTCCAAACAAAACAGAGTACAATTCTCCTTCCATTTATGCAGTGTGTATTAAAAGTATACAAAGAACACTTTGTGCTATATATAAAGCAGAATTTGGTTCTAGGTCAAGATCATTATAATCGTGTTTTTTAACTACCCAACTTTCTGACATGAGGCTAGAAAGTCATGGGGGATGTGAAACAATCCTTCGCTGTGCTGGACCCTCTCTCACATGGCAGGATGTTGAGTAACCCTGGCCCTCACCCACTAATTCAACATAGACATCTCTGAGAGGATTGTCAGGCTTGGAAGGGAAAAAGAAGGTTGCAATCCGTGAGCCAAGTTTTCAACAAATGAGGAAGGTGGCCAGGAAATCACAGAGACATGATCAGCGATATGCTGGTAACTATTTAATAACTAGCTCTGGTTGGTAGCCTTTGCCAATTTCCATGGTGTAAATACTCCCACTGTGGCCAGTTTCAAGCTACCAGCATGACATCATTGAATACAGAAGATGGGAAAAGTTGCTCCCCATTAGCCCTGCGGAGCCAGTACAAACCAGCTCCAACAAACCCTGGGATGGGTAGAGGTTGACACAGGTAAAAGGAATGAACCTCAAATGAACAGAAAGTTTGACATGAGGGAGTAGGAAAAACCATCTGAAAGATACATCAGTGAGTGAGATATCACCCACCTACCTTCCCAACCAAGAACAATATGGAGGAGACCGAGATAACGCCTCCCCCTGACCAAGTGGTGACCTCGGGTATTCAACTGAGGTGAGAAAGGAAGAAAACAACTCTCAAAGCTGGTAAAAATTTAGCAGAATCTGTTTGCCGGGAAACAGAATTCTGGAAGAAAAAACTGTGGGGAGATTCTGGGGACAAGGTAGCAGACAGAGGGAGGCTGGGTAAGGAAATTTCCAGGCCAGAATACATTCTGGCTGTGACCACGGGTGACAGAGAGCCTGTTCGCATCCCAAACCAAAGATGACAGCCACCGAGGAGGCCGTATTTCAGCAAATTCATCTTGCACACAGTCATCAAATTATTATAATTTAGTTTCAGCAACACAGTAGCTGCTCAAAAAACACATTACTACAGTAGAGCTCGGGAAAATATTTCGCACACACAGCAAACGTGGCGCATTTTGCCACTTCATTGACTTTGTAAAACGGAAAGATCTCCCCCTTTGTCTTGTATAGTTTCACTAATTACATCATTAGCAGAAGGCCATTTGACCAACATGGAGGAGATGAAAACTACTTTTTCTACACTTAAATGGAAATGTAAGTTAAAATATAGAAATAGTCATGCCTATGTGATACAAAATCCACAGGAGACAAGAGAGTCAACTGATGATAGAGACGTCATCTTAAAAAAAAAAAAAAACGCAAGAGAATTGACATCTTTTATGTACAATTGCTGTGACTATACAAACAATCCCCGTTTCTCAATCTTCGTAACGCAGACATTCTCTGATGAAGACAGAAAGGCGGGGGGGAATGCAAAAGTTTCAGCATAAGAAGAAGGGCCTGAATAGAAAGGGATGGGTGTAAGAGAGCAAATAAATGAAGGCAGAGTCCTTGACACTGGCCATGGGAGACATGAGGACACAGCTAGAACACGGTCCCCAAAGGTCGGTCTACTGGTAGTCAATGACAACGCATGAGGTGCCGGGCCCGAGGGTAGTAATGAATTCAAATTCCCTTGAGAACGACACCCCCCGCCCCCCCCCCCCCCCCCACACACACACACACGATTAACCAACGCTCCACCTGACTGCCCAAAATTTCACTCTACACATATACGGGAACAAAGAGCCACATATGAGGCATTAAAAAAATCCTGTCTGGAAAACCTATGCATGGAGTTATATTAAGAGGACCTATGAGTTGGACCTACCCGTCTGCTCCAATTAGGGCCATCAGCATCAGCATTTAGTATCTGGAAATGTGACTCAACCAGCACCAGTCAACTCTTTGACCAAGTTACACGTGCGGACTCAGCTATGGAGAGCCACGTGGGTCACCTAGCAAGAAGGCACCGGAAGAAGTTTAACAGGGGAACCCCAGGGGGCAGCATACAGACTTTGAAGTCAGACCCGAGCTTGAATTCTGACATCTCCTACCACCTCGTAGCGTAAAACTGGGCAAGTCCATGAAGCTTTCCAAGCCCCGGTCTCCTCGTCGGTAAAATGGAGATTAAATAGTACCTACCTCCCAGAGTTAATACAGGGAGTAAACTAGACAACGCATTGACGTGGCTAACATGGTGACTGGCATCTATGTGGTGTGCAACAAATGTTGGTTAATAACCGCAATTATAATAGATATAAGACTGTTGTAAGACTTGTTTATGCTACGGAGAGACAAAGCTAAAATACGAGTCATGAAGACCAGAGGACGGGTTAACAAGCCAGAGGCTGATAGTCAATTCTAAACATTTCTTCGGTTAAGTAAACTTCATCTGTGCCTGAGGTACGTGTTTTCAAAACGTGTAACTCGGGGCGCCTGGGTGGCTCAGTCGGTTGAGCGTCCGGCTTCGGCTCAGGTCATGATCTCACGGTTCGTGGGTTCGAGCCCCGCGTCAGGCTCTGTGCTGACAGCTCGGAGCCTGGAGCCTGTTTCGGATTCTGTGTCTCTCTCTCTCCTCCTTCCCTGCTCATGCTTTGTCTCTGTCTCTCAAAATAAATAAATAAACATTAAAAAAACAAAAACAAAAAATGTGTAACTCAAGTGCTGACTACACATGTCCCAGGCACTGACCTAGGTGTTGGGAATACAGCAAATTCAAGAGATTAAAATCCTTGCCACCACACAGCTTGCATTCCGGCGGGGAGAGGCAGACAATGAATAAAAAGAAATAATACCATAGAACCACTGGATCCCAAAGCGTGGCCCATGGGTCAACCACGTTAGCGTCCCCTGGGCACGTTTTCAGAAATGCCACATCTGGGCCTTCCCTCCCGTCCTAACAAGTCACGCACTCAGAAGGGGAAGCCCAGAAATGTGCGGTCTGAGAAACCTTCCGGGTGATTCTGACACAAGTCAAAGTTAGAGAATCACCGAGAAGCTGCCCTTCTCACAAACCGCCAGGGGGTGCTGACGTGCGATCTGAAGACCACACAAAACAACTGAGACAAAGTCAGTGATGGGTGCTACGGACAAAACAGAGCAGGATAAAGGGTGTCATTAGCCGAGTTCCCGCAGAAGCAGACCCTGAGATGAGGATTTTAAGAGTAAGCGGGTTGTTTGGGAGGAGGGAAGCACGAGAGGGGAGTGAGAAGGTGAGACTGTCAAGGGAAGGCGGCCAATATGGTTGTGAGCAAGTGGGACTCGTGGCCCGCTGGGCCCTCTGGGCCACTATACACAGCATACCTCAGTCGTCCTGCCCCAGAAGTGAAGGAGCCTATGGTACTTATCCACACCACTTCATCAGCCACTGGCTATGGTTGCTCTCAGAGCTGTTAACTCCCCCAGAACGTCTGCCCTATCCCTCACAGAGGGGAAGAAAAATCCCTTAGGTCAAGAAGAGGCGGCTCTCGCATTAGGAAGCAGTTCCCAGAGGTCTGGGCATGTGGGGCAACAGGGAAGGCAGAGAGGAGCTCATGGAGAAAAAGCATCAGGGGAACAAAGCTCAGAAGGACAAGAGGGAGCAAGCCCAGCCTGTAACTGGGGATGGGGGGGGAGGGGAAATTCCCGGGCAAAAGGAACAGTAGGAGCAAATGCCCTGAGGCAGGAACATG
Source organism: Neofelis nebulosa (assembly GCF_028018385.1). Lineage (NCBI taxonomy): Eukaryota > Metazoa > Chordata > Mammalia > Carnivora > Felidae > Neofelis > Neofelis nebulosa. The sequence continues at coordinate 131,982,065 of NC_080790.1, read as the reverse complement.
CAGAGCCTGTGAGAGAACAGTAAGGAGACCACTGTGTCTGGAGCAGAAGAGGGAGGGAAGGTGTTAGGAAGTGAGGTCATAGTCACAAAGGGAAGGCAGGTGGAGGGCGTCAGGGACCACTACAAGGACTGGAGCCAGAGGGGAGAGGAAAGGCCACTGGAGGTTTTGAGTACAACACCTGACTTGGGTTCCAAAGGATTCGGGAGGCTGTTTGGATCTATATTATGAATGTTCGACAGATAGGCATACAGGTGGACGTAGAGTTACAGAGACATGGAGGCAGGAAGACAGGGACACCAGGGAGGAGGCCACTATAAACTTGAGGCAGAAATGTCCATGGCTTGGACCAAGACATAGTGACGCCCTAACGATGTCATGAGCAGTCCATTTGCTCTCCTTTCTCTGTATTGGCCTCACAGTCCCAAGAGGAGGCAAAACTATCAGAAGCCATCCTAGGATTCCACACTCAACCAACAAAACAACCCCAGAAGAACGAGCAGTCTCTTCACCACTAGTTGGAGGGAGGACCCGGGACCGAACCTCTTTGGCCCCACTTGGGTTGCCCGGACAACTGTAAACTAACCTCTGCAGTCACGGTGATGGGGTGCCTGGACGGACCAAGTGGGCCACTTGCCCACTGCTGGAAACCAGAGGTAGGAATGGCCCCCACACCAACCACGTACCCTGGGAGAGTCGGGGAAGCAGTTTTCCCCAAGGAAGTCTGAGAGCAATGACACAGGACACTCTCCAACCTGCCTTCCATAGTCATAGGCTTTCTAGCCGAACACGTGGCCGGCCACACGAAGTCCCTATTCCCCAGTCTTGCCTGCAGGTGGTTGGGGCCACGTGATTAACTAATGTGTCAACAGAAGTGATCATGTACAAGTAGCATATCGTGCCCTTAAAAGGAAGGGAGGGCCACCCCCTTTCTCCCTCCCTCCTGGCTGGAATACAGCCGCAACGATGGCGATCTCGGGTCCTGCGGACAATAGAGCATCATCATAATAGAAAGCAATGGGGCAGAAGGACCCAAGGTTCCTAACAGAGCAGGATCACCCTATCGGTTTGGGCTTTTATTTCTGTGAAGCCGAAATAAAATTCCATTTTTTTAAGTTACCATTTTGAGGGGCCTGGGCAAAGCAGACCATAATCCTAACTTACGCAGAGAGTGGGTTTTATTACCACAAGGGGGAATGGAGACGGAAAGGAAAAAAACAAACACCAAAACAGCGACGGTCTTCGTAGTCAACCCACAGTAGGGCTGTTAATTCCAGGACTGTATCAGTCACTGATGGGGGGTTTTTTTCACAGAAATTTTGCAGTGCTGCGAGAATTCTAGCTCACCTAAGATCTATTGCTTCAATTTGTTCAAACAAAGCTCTGAGCCTTTCTCGTTTACAAATGTAACCAACCTTACTTAATCTCGGTGTTCTGTCTTCACTGTTGAACTTGTCAGCGCGGTCCTCGAGAACCCCTCTGAGATCCAAAAGACACCAAATCATCGGGTTAAACAGACCCCGTGCAACACATCCCCAGAATAGATCGTCTTCTACAAATCTGTTCGTTGGGTCTCTTCCTGAAAGATGTTACCCGAGGGCAAGAGAGAAGATCCTTGCTGCTCTGACGGGGCCGAAAAATGCACACAGGACACAAACAAATGTATTTTTGCCCAGCGATCGAGGAGGCAAGGATGGTCCTCAAACCCAGAGGAATAAAATTTTTATCTGTATTATCTACGGCGTAGATAAAACTGCCCTTTTCCTCACGAACGTCATCCCAGCGTGTTTGTTCCTACACAGAAGCAAATGAAGACTCCATTTCTTTTTGTGATATTACTTAATATTACACCTTTTCATTACATATTATATGGAATATTGTTACTGTGTGATGGTGACAACTAACCTTTATTAAGTGCCCCCTAAGTGCCTCCAGTCCATTTTTTTGCACCATGTTTTCAAATTACCTTGTTAGGTGGGTATCATTAACACCATAATATGGATAAGAACACTGACCCGCGAAGAAGACAAATAACCAGGCAGGGTCACTCATTCGAGGAGTGACTGGCCTAGAAATCAAAGCTAGAAAGTCAGCCTCTAGAGACTACGTCACGGAACAGTGTTATTCTCCTTGCCTCTTCGTCACCTATGGCAGACACAGAGACGTCCCACCCAGATTTCCCTTCACCGAAGGATTCGCCGCCCAGCTTCAGGAATGCAGTCACCAGAGAGCCAGAGAGCTGCTCCTTCAGGGTCTATGTGTGCAGAAAGCTGTCTCCTCGAGGTCATGCCCTGCCCGGGCAGCCCGCTAGCCGTGACCAAGCAAGGCGTTGCCATAAATCCCCGCCATTTTGGCCCAACACATGATTCTCCGAGGGACAACGCATGCTCCAGAGCTCCCCACACAGTTGGCCAGGTGTTTGTAAACTGACCTCACAACTCCACTACTCCTTCCGTCCAAACGTGCCTCCCACTCTCCCCTTAGCAGATGTTGCTTCCAAATAAACATCTCGAACCCTAAACTCTGTCTCAGCGCCTGTATCTGTCCCCTGTGCCACCAACTTTACTAACAGAGATGTCTACTGAATGAATGAATGAACGAACATGTGGATAGAAGATGAATACAGGGGCACCTGGGTGGCTCAGTCAGGTAAGCTTCTGACGCTTCTTGGTTTCGGCGCAGGTCATGATCTCACGGTTTGCGGGAGCAAACTCCTCATCAGGCTCTGCACTGACAGAGCCTCTGCGCGCGCTCTCTCTCTCTCTCTCTCTCTCTCTCTCTCTGTCTCTTTCTAAGAAAAAAATAAAGAAATGCAAGATGCAGGGAAACATAAGGTAAACATCAGTAGGGGAATAGAGAGCCCCTCCCCCCCAACACATGACTTGCGACTCTTTGATGATTTTATGCTACAGATTCAGAGTCTGCACGTGAAGATCTTACCAGTTTTAAGGAAACTACTGGACACCCTTCTATCAATCTCGTTTCTTTAAAGATAAGAACCAGGCTCAGGCGACTGTAAATGTAATGTTGCAGAAGAATCCAGAATGCCAAGCCATTTCTCCTTATACCATTTAAATATTCAAATAAAACTTTGTACAGTTTACATTTTGCATTTTGATGCTAAGAATACAGACTCGTGTGTGTGTGTGTGTGTGTGTGTGTGTGTGTGTGTGAAGAGAGAGCACTCTGAACGTATCAAGACTTTTCTTTCTAAACACAGTCATCTTCACAAACAACTTTGACAATACACTTTCGTTTTGTCAGAGTTGCTGGGGATGAAATTCGCTCAGCCATTAAAAGGTGGGAAAGTGTCCTGCTGCTGTGTATATGAGAGAAGGGCCACTGTTTTGTCATATGTCAGCCACCCATCAGTCGAGGCAGAGAAAGCGATTGGTACGTGATGGGGTCGGCAAGAAGCCCTCCAAACCTTAATTATCGGAGTGCCCCCCAGTTTCACTGGGCTTGTCAGTGACTCCTGACAAGCTCAGAGGCAGATGAAAAGAGAGTACATCGCCAACTGGTTAATTAGCAGCAAGCAGCAAGCAACCCAAATTACAAGCCCAAGAAAATATGCCACCGACTTATGTTTTGTACGTTGGATTTAAGCAACACACACAAGGGGGAAATGGTGGCGTTTTCACATTCCGAAAAGTATCTCCGTTGTTCTTGGGGATCGAGCCGGGAAAGCAGGTCACTCCTTTCTATGCCTCAAAGAGTTACGGAGAACCTACTTGCGTCTCTGGTCCTGAGGCCAAGAAGAGGAATTGAGGGTGGCTGATCGATTTGCTCCTTCTTTCGTGCATTCCCTCGACAAACACGTATTGTTGTCTGCTGTCACCCGCTAGAATCCGAGCACTCCGCTAGATCCCAGGTATGTGGTTATAAAAAAACGAAGGCACATTCTGATGCAGGCGACAACACGGATGAACCTGGAAGGCGTTAACGCTCAACGAGATAAGCCAGTCGCAAAAGGGCAAATACTGTGTGATTCCACTCATAGGTGGCACCTAGAGCACTCAAGTTCACAGAACGGGCGACAGAAGGGTGGTTGCCAGGGGCGGGGGGGACACAGGAATGGGAGTTACTGTTTCAGGGGGCAGAGCCTCAGTGTGACAAGATGAAAACACTCTGGGGGTAGACAGTGGGGACACTTGTACAACAGGTAATGGGCTTAATGCCACTGAACTCTATGCTTAAAAATGGTTCGCGCGGCAGGGGCGCCTGGGTGGCTCCTTCGGTGGAGCATCTGACTCTTGATTTCAGCTCAGGCCATGATCCCAGGGTCGGGGGTTCGAGTCCCGCGTCGCGCTCCGGGCTCTGCACTGAGCGTGGAGCCTGCTTGGGATTCTCTCCCTCCCTCTAACCCTCCCCCTCCCCCGCCGCCACCGTCTCTCTCTCTCTAAAAAATACATAAATAATTTTTTTTTAATGGCTAACATGGTAAATTTGATGTTACAGATATTTTACCACACGTTTAAATTTTTTTTTTTTTTAAGAATAACAATTAAAACAAGAGAGAGAAAAAAGAAAAAGAAAAAAAAAAGAAAACACCCAAAGGCAGGATTCCTGCTCTGAGAGAAATGACAGCCCGGTGGGAAGACAGACATGAAATAAAGTGAAAAATTAATATACAACTATGCATAGACTTGTTATGAAGGAGAACGGGTCCCTCCCACCAGGGTCAATGTGCCGAATTCCCCTAAATGCAGAAACCACCTCGATTATTTGCTTTATTAAAGCATTCCTCGCTTCACAAGCAGATCTCTCTGAACATGGAACCCCTGAGTACGTCGAAGGTTTACAGATAAATCATTCACCACATAACTAAGGCCCACAGGCAGAGAATTGTCAAGATAAAGTGTTATGAGGCTGTGCCAATTGAAGATCAATCAGAAATTACAATAAGCATCTTGGTAATTACAACAGAAACTAGTGGGGAAAAAATGATCCGACTCGTAAAAGTTGACTATATACCCAGCCTTACACACTTACCCCTATAAAATGCTGCAATGAAAAAATCCATACGATGCTGCCTGGTTTGCATATTTAATAGATTCAGTGATTGCCTGCGAGCGAAATATTCCATATTTACTTGTCCAATATCCCTGCTCCTGCTGATTATGTGAGCACTGGTGTTTTTCAAAATATAAAAACAGCATGTCACTTCATACACACTGCTATTGTGCAAAGGGTTTAAACTTTTGTGCCTTTGTTTAAAAAAAAAAAAAAATCCTGAGCAAAGGCTTCTCATTAAAATGTAGAGAAGATAAGCATCCAAAAATTTAACTTGGAACTTGCATTGAGAGAAAAAAAAAAAAGGAAAAAACTACACAAAGCCTTTGGATTGAACATCGTGCTTTTATCCTCTGACAACGTGGCAAACTTTCAGCATTTCCTGGAATATTTTCCAGCTCCTTTAAACACCTGAAGGGTTTCTTGCGTGTTGGGCTGGTTGGCAGGGAGGGTGTGAGCAAAGAGAAAATAGAACAGAAGAGAGGAAAAAAAAAAAAGGGAAAGGGTACCTTTCGGATTCACCCACCAAATAATCACATCCCTTAACAGTGACTTTATCGGGTCTAAAGCAAAGAAAATGCTGCCAGGGTAATTAACAATTCTGGTTTTAAAAAGCTGAAGGTGATTATCTGAAAGGCAGGCCGCTCTTTGAATTAAAGATGATATCTAAGGCATTTACAGCAATATATGTTACAGCCACCGATATTACACACACATATATAGAGGTCAGGGGTCCTCTCCCAACTGTCCAGAAGAGTCAGGCAGGTAAAACAATGCCTGGGTGGGGACAGAGGTGAACTGGAGAGACCATAAAATGAGTGGATGTTTCTCTACCGACTGTGGCCAGAGAAATATGGCCCTGTATGGCCAGAGCCTCCAAATTTCAGAAGCCAGGAATCTGAATCTTTACATAAAACTTTCCATTTTGGGGGCTCCTGGGTGGCTCAGTCGGTTAAGCGTCTGACTTCGGCTCAGGTCACGATCTCCTGGTTCGTGAGTTTGAGCCCCGTGTCGGGCTCTGTGCTGACAGCTCAGAGCCTGGAGCCTGCTGCGGATTCTGTCTGTCTGTCTGTCTCTCTCTCTCTCTCTCTCTCTCTCTCTCAAAAATAAATAAATATAAAAAAAATTTTAATAACATTTTTTCCACTTTTATTTGTGGACACATATGCAATTTGTAAATATACATAACTTTATAATTGCTACACAGGCCAATTAAAATGGATCTGCAAGCTGAATTTACTGGGGGTCACCTATTTTGACCTATGTCCTGGTTCTTCCCAGTTCCCAAACATTGTGGCGGGAGAATATTCTGGCCGCTCGGCCCCACCAAGGCATGTGCAGGCAGGTCCCACGTGGAGAACAGAAGCAGCCCTGAGTCCTCGTGAGAGACCGTCTCACCACGCAAGGCCTTGGGGAATGCTCTGCTAGGCAAGAGATTTCATAACCTTGACCTTGGATGCCTTTGGTGACGTCAAGGAACAGCCCTTCAGTGAGAAGCATGGCCTTTCTTCGAGTCTTGGCTTGCAGACCGGCCAGCAAGAGCTCCCTCCACACCTCAGACACGGGCAGAACACAGTCTGGGTTTTGCATAAATACCTCTCCATTTCTTCCTTGCTCTCCCCAGCCCCGTACTAAAACCCAGGAAACTTGTGCCTAGGCTCCTTTCCAGAAGTCACGAATGGCTTTCTGCGTGAAGACTTGGGTCCGTGAAGACAAGAAGAGAATTACGAACGAAATCTCAACATCTATCTCTGGCAAAGAAGGGAGCTCCTCTAGCTAGTTCTTGCCCCAGTCTCAAATGGACACATTCTTTTTGTCATTCCCCCAAATAACTACCTAGTCAAGGAGGGTAGGAGAGAGAGCTGATGTACTACAGATACTTTTTTTTTTAATTTTTTTTAATGTTTTTATTTATTTTTGAAGGAGAGACAGAGACAGAGCATGAGCAGGGGAGGGGCAGAGAGAAGGAGACACAGAATCGGAAACAGGCTCCAGGCTCGGAGGCATCAGCACAGAGCCCGACGTGGGGCTCGAACCCACGAACTGTGAGACCATGACCTGCGCTGAAGCCGGACGCTCAACCGACTGAGCCACCCAGGCGCCCCTCTACAGATATGTTTTTAGAAGCCAAACAAAACAAAACAAAACTTCCCTTTGATACGCCCAACTCTTCCGACCTCTAGTACCAGATTCCCAAACCAGCCGGTCTCGGGGAGAATCTGCCCTTGAAATGGGTTCATTGGACTTGTATGGGGTTTAGGTGTCATTTTGTTTCTAATGTTTCTAATTTAGCGATATGCCCCACCCCTCCCACTTGACTTAAACCCGACTTTTTTTTTTTTTTTTTTTTTTTTTTAGAAAGAGGAGAAATGTGGACACTCTTCTACTCAAATAATGTCTGCCCGTCAGCTGACCCACTTCTCAAAAACAAGAGGTATCCGTGACAGTATAAATAGAGACGTGTAACACGATGGGAGGGCGAATACCAAATTCTTTCACCTGTCCCCCCCAAAACAGGCCCATGCCATGATTTTTGTCCCTTTCAGTAAATGGCAACTTCATCCTTCTCATTGTTTGAAACGTGGTGCCGTCCAGGACTTCTTTCTCTCAGGGTTCACCGCGCAATCAACGGCAAATTCTGTGCGCTCTACTTTGAAACATATCATAAGTCTACCCCCTTCTCACCATTTCACTGCCACAGTGCTACTCCCAGCCACCACGATATCTGACCTGATTTTCTACTTCTGCCTCACCCCCCTCAATGGTCTACATTTTATCCAGTTTTCAGATGAATCCTGTGAAAACCAAATTGCTGGGGCACCTGGGTGGCTCAGTAGGTTAAGCGTCTGACTCTTGATCTCAGCTCAGGTCATGATATCACGGTTCATGAGTTTGGGTCCCTCATCCAGCTCTGCACAGACATCATGGAACCTACTTGCAATTCTGTCTCTCCCTCTCTCTGTCCCTTCCCCCCTTGCTCTCTATCTCTCTCTCTCAAAATCAGTAAATACATGTTTCATATTGTGTCTCCCTCTCTCTCTCTGACCCACCCCTGTTCATGCTCTGTCTCTCTCTGTCTCAAAAATCAATACACGTTAAAAAAAATTTTTTTTTTAAATTAGTAAATACACTTAAAAAAGAAAAGAAAAAAAAAACAATTGCTACCACGGCCTCCTTTTTTTCAACACTTTCCAATGACTCCCACCTCACTCAGAGTAAAAGCCTACATCCTTGCAATGGCCCACCAGGTTTCCTGTTCTCCCCTTCGTTCACTTGAGTCTAGCACCCGATATCCTTGCTTTTCTTCCAACATGCCGCACACATGCCCATTCCAGAGTTTTCTCCCCTCGCTGCTCTTCTGCCTGGACCGCTCTTCCTGGAGAGCCCACTGGCTTGCTGTCACTTCACATCTGGGCTCAGGGACGCCCTTACCACTGAGGCCTTTTCTGAAATTCGTACATAAGAGAGAAACCCAAGCTCCACGGATTCCCCTCCAGTCTTTACCCTGGTTCGTCCAACTCCACAGCACTTTCCACAATCTGACAAACTACAGTTAGTTCTTTTCAGATTCCCTCTAGTGGAGGTGAGGGTCAGAATTTTATTTTGTCCGCTTTTTTACCGTCAACTCTTACAAAGTGCCAAGCACATACTGAGTTAAGTACTCAACATGTTGTCTGTGTGTGTGTGTGTGTGTGTGTACAAATATTGGAATCAGACGAATCTGCATTTGAATTCCAACTCTGGTACTTATCAGCTGTGTGACCCTGGAGGGGTCACGTTACCTCTCTGAACCTGTTAAACGTGACAATAATCTTCTCCCTGAAGGTATAGAGGTAATGCACTCCAAGTGCCCACCTTGATCAATGGAAGCTGTTATCATCACAGACACTGCGTATCTCCCACCTCTCTGACATCTCTGTTCACCCGGAACCAGCCACACTAGCCTGAGCGCTCTGGCTAAAACACACCAGGGGAGTTCCCACGTGGCCTGTGCACCTGGTGCTCCATTTGCCGGCAACACGGGTCCCCGGGGTGTGCGCGTCACAACCTTCTTCTCATCACTCAGGTTGCAGCCATGATGGGACCACCTTGCAGAAGATGTCCCTCGCCACCCTGCCTCGAGTGCCCCGTCGGCGACACCCAATTACAGCATCAGGGTGTTTCCTCGACAGATTTCACACCCTGTTATTCGTTCCATTGCTCGCCCTTTGCGATGGCTGCCCCCACGAGGAGACAAGCTCATCAGTCACGTTCACCGGCACTTCCGTAACACCTGGCATGTAATACACACTTAATAAATATCCGTTGGATCCACACGCGAGAGACTTCATGGCGGAAACACACACAGAGAACGATGCATGTGCGTAACAATGCGTTTTTATGATTGGCAGGTTAGAATCTCAGTGCCGTATGGATTGAGAATCAGGCCGTGAAGGAAGAGGGAAAAGCAAAATATGGCAAGGCACTTTTGAAGGATTCTACAGCCCAAAGAAAGAAACCTGGAAAAAACTAAAAAAAATTTTTTGAAAGAGTAAAGCTAGCGTGTCGTTCGAAGAAGGTAACTAAAATTGAAACATCGTCAGTCTTGCCCAGATGACACCAAAGACCTGGGAAACGAAGGAATCATAGCTGGAATCATGGAATTCCTTAGGAAACTAAGGAATTGGCTGGAATCGTAGCTGTAGTATTTACAGAGGACTGGCAGAGGAGGCAAGCTAGGGACCCTCCCCTCCCATCTGTGTCTGAGCGGACGCAGCAAAGCATGGGTAGTTGGGGAGTAATTAAGGTTGGATAATTCCGGGCCAGCTCATCTTCATTCCGCTCCTGCGTGGAGACAGTTGTGCCCTTTGGGCATAGATGTCGAAATGCCTCCTCCCCTCTGGGATTCAAAACAGAAATGAAAAACATCCCTCTAAAAAAGGTCACGACTCAGGTTTGGGAGATTTACCAGCGCCACCCGGAAGCAGACGTCAAAAAAATAAAAATACCGCTTCGGTGTCTGTGACCGCTTGACATATCCCTGAGTGTCTAAATGGAATCTGCAGCACGGTAAGACAGTGACATGGCCAACGTGGCGGGAGGGGACACGGCCAAACTCAGTCACGCAGAGTTCAAGGAGCTGCTTTCACTTCGAAAGTTGTTTCAGAGATGCTATTTACCATCACTTGGAAGAATGGGGAGTGAAACATCAGCGTGTTGCCTATGATCAGGTGCCTAAGCATATAGAAAGTACGAGGCAAACTGGCAAGTTTTGTCTTTACACTTGTGCAAATTCAAGGCAGATACTGAAGGTGAATATCCCGTTCAGGACAATCAGCGAAAATTCATTTCTTTCTTTCCGTTAGTGTTCCCTATAACTCACTCTGATCGTGGTGTATAGGCAGCAAGAAATGCCTGTAAAAAAGGGCTTTTAAACTCTTAGTTGTTTGCAGAATATTAGTAACACTATAAAAAGTTTATGTTAATTAATGCTGCATTTTAATAGATTTCCTGGAAGTTTGTAACTGCATACTATAAAGGCTTTCAAGATAATGTATTATACTGTGGTTATCATAAACTCCAAAGCAGTTCAAATATTCCTTTTATGTCTCAATAACTTTCCCCCAAAAGTTACAGTATTTAAAAGATTCAAATGCAGAAATAAAAAGAAAAATTTTCCCCACCAGGGGATATTTTAAATTTTTATTTCTCTCATCACGATCAATCTCATTTCTCGGCAACGCTGTACTTCAGCTCCCTTGTTAAGTGACGAGCCATCTGCAAGTTCCGTCAGCTCTATGAGGATGGAATGTCCCCCACCTGCTGCGGGACAGATTTTCCAGAGGTCAGGCAGGTCAGACACCTCACAACATCCCTGTTCTTCCATTCTGGGACTTTCTATCGATGGGCACCCCTTGTCACTGTTTCTCTCTCTGAGTTTGGGCACAAAGACTCCTGGTCCAGAGAAGCACCACTTTTCATGTCCAGCCGTCAGACCAAAGGGAGCATTTTAAGAGTTTCAAGAGAGATCAAATCCAAATTACACTTCCACACGTGGGTTGGGGATCCTGAATTGAACCCCCAGATGCAAGACCTTTGAGGATTTTTGCAGGCAAAGGAAATGTCTGTCTCTCTTCCACTCTGAAGGCTTGGAACACCTCATTCCAATCAATACAAATCGCCATTTCTCATGAAGGTAAACAATAGAGATTTTCTTGTGACTTTCAAAAAAGAAAAATAGTAAGCGTTGCCAAAGATAGAGGTTTGTGTTTTTTTTTTTTTAAGAATGCAAACAACTTGAATAGTGGCAGCAGTGGGCACGCTTTGGAACAGAAAGCTGAAATTAGTTACACAAACGAGGTTCCATTTCACTCTCTTGTAAGGTGAATGAATTATCAACAAGACCACCATAAATCCGATTGGACCCTCTGAAAAATATACAATGCCAATACACACACAAATATCTCACCTTCCTCCTGCCAAATTATACATCCAGTATTATGAGTGCTTTGCGGCTCTCAACGAAGGCCTTGGAAGCGATGTATCTCTTACTTTACTCCGTTCCCTAAGTCCCTGTTATAAAACATTTGTCATCTGGGCTCTGCATCCAACAGCATCTGCATTATATTATGTTTAATCTCAACTCCAGGAAAGGAATACATTTCCTGAACTTCTGAGCACTAGTATGATTTTTCCATCAAAATTCTAAGCCCTCACGGTGACCTTAATCGAAGATTCTTGCTAGAATCTCAAACTGACCAAAATACATACGTATGTGCATTTAAGTGTGTGTGCGGCACAGCACGCGCAGCAACTCTGCTAGTCAATAAAGCCAAAAAGTGAACAATCCAAGGTTGCAAGTATTGAAGAGAATTAACAACGGCCAAAAACTCACGCAACTCGGGCGGGAACCACCGGCATCAAGTACGGGGTGACCGACTGACCCTCGTAGTTCGCCTGGGAGGCAAGGGTTCCCACGACCCGTGATTTTCAGTTCAGAAACCAGGACAGTTCTGGGCAAGCTACACAGCCGGTCACTCTAAACACTGTATAATGAAATTGGCAATGGAGATTTTTTTTAAAGGTCAGAAAAGCTCCACGTTCCTCTTAGAACCTATGCTCCTACCAGGAGGGGGGAAAAAAATGTATGCTTTGTGATAATCAATCCTTTATTGTTATTCTGGAATGCTTATCTCCAGTATAAACCCCCTTAGACCACTCAGTTTTCCCTCCCTCCCTTCTTCTGTCTCTCTCTCTCTCCCTGTATTTCTCACAAAAAAAGTCAAATTTCACAAATACCACTTTGAATGATACTTTAGAGACTTCATCTAAATATTTGTCAATAACGCTCTTCTCGCCCCCCCCCATCCCGCCTCCCACCCCCCAATCGTGTAAATACCATTTGCTAATTGAAAGCACATGTCTCATTTTGTGCCTCAGCTGAGCTCTCAGTTATGGGGGCCGTCCTGTGTGAGTCGCTCATGCATGGTCCTCAAGGAAGAGCCAAAAGATGGAAGGGAAATACAGCCCGAGGAAAAAGTCTATAAAGATTTCTCGCTTTCCTAATCCCTTTTCTCTAATGTTTCTTTGTAAATTTGTCAGATGGGAATGAAATTGGCTCATAACTCTCCAGACGTGAAGAGCATCTCTGAAGAAAATTACGTACTTGTCAAAGCAAGGGGGGATTTATGTTGGTGTTCCTGAGATGTGATTTTATTCCATCTATTTCCTTTGTGCACATCAGAGCAACTAAAGAGACAAAAAAACAACGCGTTTATGGATATTTTTTTCACTCTGGTGCATTTTTTGCTTCTATTTTTCCCTTTTGTTTTCTTATTCCCCCCCCCCGCCCCCCCGCTTCATCTATGTTTATTGCCAGTGACAGTAAACTCCCATACAACAATCCTGTGATGATAGTAGCAATGATTTCCACCAGTATAAGGCAGTTCAAACAGGCACAAAGATGATTTCCCCACGGACAGTTCCGGAAGGTGCCGGTTACATTTTTGAGTCCTACATGACGCTGGCCAGGGACGATCTGGGTACAAAAGTCTTGTTAATGTTCCTTCCAGGCAGTGGCATGCTTCCTGAAATTAAATTCTTTTCCCTGGACTGCAGGTTATGGCTTGCACTCCCTGACTTTTGTTTTTTGAAGTTACAAGCTGCAGAGCCTTGCTGGCTTGGTGGGTCCTCTGTAAATGACACACAGTCAACCGGCAGGGAATGTCAAGGCAGGTGTGCCTGGGTTCAGATCCCAGCTCTGCGAGTAGCTGGCCGGGCAAAACGCTCACTTTTCGTGAGCCTGTGAGATTTTCTCAAGTCACTCAGTAGGAACGCCTACTTCGTGGGACCTTCGTAAGGATAAAAGGAGAAAGTTTCCAGGCAGGGAGAAGCTGGGTAGCTCTGCAGTAGGGTCTCTGAAGCTTTTTTTTTTTTTTCTAAGATTTATTTATTTCTAAGAGAGAGCGCGCAAGCAGGAAGGGGCAGGGGGCAGAGGGTGGGAGGAAGAAGCCCCAAAGCAGGCTCTGCCCTGACAGCACAGAGCCGGATGGCAAGCTTGAACTCACGAGCCGTGAGATCATGACCCCTGCGGAAGTCGGATGCCCAGCCAACTGAGCCACCCGGGAACCCTGGGAGTCTGAACCTTTGAGTCAGACAGCCTGTGTTATATTCCAGCTCCTCCACTTCCTGGCCATGTGACCTTGGCCAAATTACTCAACCACTCTGACGCCTCAGTTTCTCCACCTGTGAAGCGGGCGTGGTAATAACACTGCCTCCCAGAGCTGTGATGAGGAGCAGACAAGTCAACAGAACACTTACGAGTCCGTCTGGCATTTTGTAGCTGTTTGCTGTTTCATTATAACAAACGCCAGGGGCCTGGCACAAAGTAGTTGTTCAATAAATATCTTCCCTTGTCCTCCTCTCCGTAAACTCCCTAACTTGAAAGCCTGTTTTCATTCACTGCGTTTCTTCAACACCCTGCACGAGGCCTAACTCACCGCAGGTGTTCAAGAAATGGAGCATTCATTACTGTCAAGAGGCCTGCTCATTGATGACGTCCTATATATATATTTTTTCCCTTTTTGCCTTGCAATACTTTTTAAATATTGAGAATAAGGAAAAGATTCTTCTTTCAATGTTCAAGCGTACCAAAAATGGTTCACTGAAAACTGAGTAAAATATTTTAGGGAAAGGGATGTATAAGGCACAATGCAGCATATTTTCAAACAAGCCATGATTCTACAGGGGAACCATAAGAGGTATTTCAAATCTTTCTGGAAGTTGATTCCCACTAACTAAAAAATAAGACAAATACAAGATGGATGTTTTAGGGGCTAGTAAGATTTTTCCAGAGGAGTTCCTCGAGGAAACATTAACTGGGAATCAGGGCAATTACCTACCTTATGTAAGTAATGGCTAAGGAACTCCAGAGCTCCGGCGACCGGCTGATAGGACTTCTCCTCCGGGAATAACCACACTCCGTGGGAGAGAAGCTACGTCCGCGCTCCTCCGCCTCCAAAGTTTCGCCCCCCGGCACATCTGGCACATCAGCCAGAGCACAGAGGTTGGAAACACACAAGGGGAAGTTCTCACCGGACCCCGGGCCTTACACCTGGAGAATCTTAACAATAAATCACTGGTCTTGCGCATGCTCTAATTAACCTAGGATACACGAAATTCAGTAATTTCAGAACGCAGTGAGCCTGGTTAAGTGTTTTAGGGAATAGTTCCATGCCTTCGAAATGCCAACTAAGGGGAAAGCGGGTCTCCCAAAGATTAGGACGCAAATGTAATTCTGTTTTCCTTCTGTTAGATAATGTTCAACCATTAAAGTAATTATAAGGCTTCAGGGAAGCCTGGCCTTCCCCCCTCCCCCGCCAACCCCCAAGTCTATTTCCTCTGCTCTTCTGATCAGAACATGCATTGTTTATTACCCCCTCGTTTACCAGCCCCCAAATATCATTACAACGTCTGTGCCATGATATATGTATGGTTGTTACCCTTTTAATGGATAAAAAAAGATTTAAGTACTTCATTCTGTTGCATTTTGACAGCTGTTAGCCATCATTTTTCCATTCACCTGCATTTAGCAATCCCATAAAGGAAGGCAATCTCAGAAGGAACACGTGCCGGGCACTGCAAGGTGATAATTCTGTATCGCTCCGGCCTATAAATACCTGCCAAGCTTTTGCTGAGTCAGCAGTCTGTGACAGAGTGGTGGCCATGCCCTTTTATCTGTGTGAGTGTCTCACAGCAATTGGACCACCAGCCCCTGCAGTGAAAATCCATAGTATCGATCAGGCCATTTCTCCACTGTAATTCTTTTGTAGGAAATCCCTGATGACAAATTTTATCTCCACCACTTTTTGATCGCTGGTTTGATGTAAAGGATCTCCAAGGGCAGAGTTAAGCGCCGGGCCGTTCCACGTTATCAAGCAGCCGTTTTATTTACTGAAACTACAATTGTGGTCACACACACGCACAAAGAGAGAGAGAGAGAGAGAGAGAAACACAGAGTCCCAGCAGGAAAAAAAAAAAAAAAGATGGAACCAAATAATATTTCAAAGGGAACAGAAGGCACGAGGTGCTGGGGGAGGGGGGTATCAGGAACGCGATCAAACACGGGTGGTCAAAGCTGTTCCCTTTTGCAACCACGTAAATAGTGGAAATGGTGTTTTGGTAATGATGTTGAGGTGATAAAAGGCTGTGTATGGAAACTGAGTTGGTCTGTTTTTCTCCCTGAGCCGCCGGTAGTCTTCTCTCCTCACCAGACCTGTTAAACTTCTGCACTGTCTGTCCTCAACGTGTTAGGAGAATCTCTTTATCTGATGGTGTTCATCAGAGATTAGGATCAGGTACGAATCTGAGACCCAGGTGAGCTTCTGTAAAGTACCCAAACCCCCAAAGAAAGAAGGGAACGGTTCCCTAAGAACCTATATCCTCACAGTATTGCTGGTCTTGCTATTTCTGGGCACAAGTGCAACATGGGAAGGAAAGAAAATGTCCCTCCATAGAGTCTGAATACTGACCCATGCCCAGATGTGAATTTAAGACGAGTCCCATGAACCCCCAGGTGCCTGGGCTGCGTAGGGAAGGCTCTCCTGGACTGTTTAGGCGAGCGTATATATTCACTCCTACTATGGCCAGGTTTCTCCGCCTCCGGAGTGTGAACATTGGGGACCAGAAAATTCTTTGTCGTGGGGGGCTGTGCTGCACATTGCAGGATGTTCAGTGGCATCTCTGGCTTCTACCCATCATGCGTGCTTCAGTTGTGGCAACCACACATGTCCCCAGACGTTGCCAGGGGTGGGGGGTCACCTTGGCTGAGAAGCAGTGGTCTACAGGGCACTTGTGGGGGTGAGAGATTAGGGCTGAAGAGAGAACGAGAGAGGTATCCAAGGAGCGGTAAATGCACAGAGGTGAAATACATAATCACTAGTACCATAAGCCAAACGGTAACTAAGCTAATTTGTCCATTTGGATTGTTACAGACTAGATCCTCTTAGCCCAAATTCTGCCCGCAGAAGAGGTTAACTTGGCCAACAACCTTCATCACTGAACTTCAGCTCTAGGTGCCCACCCACCCCCATGACCTTAAACTTGGCTCTCACGGTGAGGTTACTCCCTGGTCTTGGAGGCATCTGTGCCCTAATTTAGCCTCTTGGTGATATTTCCAGTACAGCAGTTCTCTACTAGGTGAGAATCTGTCTCCCAGGTGACATTTAGAAATATGGGCACATGTTTTTGGTTGTCACACTGGGGTGGGTGGGGAGTGGGAGGGACTGGGATCTAGGAGGTGAGGGTCAGAGATGCTGCTGAACATCCTTCATTGTTCAGGGCAGCCCCCGATGCCAAAAAAATATCCAACCCCAAGGCCAATGGTGCCAAGGTTGAGACACCTGTTCTAGCTAATCTCTGCTCTCCTGCTCAGGCTTGCATGTTTCCCCTTGCTGGAAGCCAGAGAGAGAATAGAATCTTCAGTCCGTGTGCAGAGCAGTCCTGTTAGGGGTACCTACCTCTCTCTTCCATCAAACAGAGACATAAGTAGAGATCCTTGGCAAGGTCTCGCAACCTGATGTAAGGAAAACATCACCATCCTTCATGTCCTGGTCCTAAAAAAATGGCTGTTGTTTCCACAGGGATGTTGTCAGACCTGGTTCTCTATCTGAAAACACTCCAGCGACGGCGAGAGAAAGACAAAGGCTCACCGAGTGCTGGGGGTTCATCTCACTTCACTCACACACATAAGCACCTGCCCAGGGGACTCGCCCAGCGGTGCTGAGCCAGCGTTAGATGATTTTATTTACTCCTTGCACCTGTTCCAACCACACCTAGGCAGCGAAGGCCCCCAAGCTTGAAGAAAGTTCATTCAACAGCTAAAAACTGCACTTCAGTGACCACCCTTCCACGCAGCTTGTCAGAGATTACCTCTGCCTGGAATTTTAGCTCTATAGCCTAGAGTCATGCCTGGTCTGAACCGCTGACCACAGAAGTCAAGTGGGATGACAGACCAGTAAAGCTGGTGTGGGGGGCAGGGAGGGCTGGCCAGATAAAACACAGGATACCCAGCTACATTTGAATTTCAGACAAACGAAGCATTGTTAATATTTCAGGAGAAATCTTTAAGTAGTAAGTCTTTTAGTGTAAATATGTCTCAAATATCGCGTGGGATATACTTACACTAAAAAATTATTCAGTTATCTGATACTCAAATGTAACCGGTGTTCTGTATTTTTATTTTCAAAATCTGACAGCCATGGTCTGGGGTGAACTGGGGAGAATTCATTTCATCTAAAGAAATCTGCTGGTTGGCAGATCTGGCCAAATGTGACCACCAAGCAGGTTGCCAGATCTTCTGATTTTTGTAGGATTTTTTTTTTTTTTTAATGTGCAACCTGGTGATTTTACAATTCTGGCAACTAATTTCTTGTTTTAATCTAACAACGCCCCATGGAAGGAAGCAAGCAGACCTGTGGGCTACCTTCAGCCTGGGGGCACAGGCTTACACCTTGGCTGTAGAAGGACTTGCATTTCTTGACTCTTTATCACAAGCTAAGCACTGGCTGTGAGAAGGGGCCCACTCGCAACTCACTAAGTCCTCCCAGCAATGGAAGGCATGAAGGGTCATCATCATCACCATGGAGAACATCAGGAGAGCAAGGTCCAGAGAGCGGAAGTATTCTGGCCAAGCTGGTGACGTAAGTGGCACAGTTGGGGGTTGAAATCAGGCAGCCTTCGCCAGCACCCTTGCGAATACCCACCACCCTGCACCCCTTCTCAGGAGAAAACACCTAACAGATAGCTTCCCGGAGAGCACAATAATAGGAATAAAGTTGGTTCCAGGTACCTCCTTCCAAACGCCAATTATGCCACCTCAGCCAGGACTGGAGCAGTAACAGACCATGTGCCGAGCCATATTGGAGCCAAAGACTAAAGGAAAAATCTGTCGTACTGACCCTGCCTTTATTTAAAATGTTGCCATTTTGTTCATCATGGATTTGGACTTCGGGCATTCATTTAGATTTCGTTTCTAAATATTGCACCGAAATACTATTTTTTTCTCAATAACTAAGACTTTGGGGTGCCCCCAAAGCAAGTGTCCGTCCCACTGACCTCAGCTGCCCCTTTTACAGAACAGTATTTGTAGGTTTCTTGAAAACTTTTCAGAGTTTTGAAGTTTCACATGTTTCACACTCAAAGGCGTCCATTACCTCTTTGTTTAAAACAGCGAAAGTCTAGCAATGACTGAAATGTTCGACAGAGGGGAGTTGGTGAAAGAAATTGCAATATACAAAATGACAAAAAAAAATAGTACACACCATGAAAGGGATACTCACAAAGAGGTTTTGGAGTGGGTCGGGGAAGGTCATCAAAAAGTCGTGACCAGGGCGCCTGGGTGGCTCAGTCGGTTGAGCGTCCGACTTCGGCTCAGGTCACGATCTCGCGGTCCGCGGGTTCGAGCCCCGCGTCGGGCTCTGGGCTGATGGCTCGGAGCCTGGAGCCTGCTTCCGATTCTGTGTTTCCCTCTCTCTCTGCCCCTCCCCCGTTCATGCTGTGTCTCTCTCTGTCTGAAAAATAAATAAACGTTAAAAAAAAAAAAAAAAAAAAAGTCGTGACCACCGGGTGACCCGTGCGCTGGTCCCAGGGAACTCGGGGGCTCCTCGGCCCCTCCCCTGTCCTTGGAATACGGGTTCTGCTTGCCGTCCCTGCTCCCAGGGTCTGCTCCAAGGACGTAACCGTGAGATCGTGATGTGATATTGAGAACACAGGCACGGTATACGTGACCGAGCCCAGTCAGGGCCTCTTTATAAACTTTTTAGATTTGGCTGGCAGGTGCAACGATCCATTTGTCTTGCTACCATTTGTCTCGCCTAACACACGCCTCATGTGTAAAAGTTCCCTCTGCTGGTTAAAACTGCCACCTATCAGCCTGGAGTTGCCTGCCTCTTTTTTCGGTCTCTCCAGGGCCTCGGAATACAAAGGCCAGTCTCAGACGATACCTGGCAAGCTCCCGGGAGGGTCACCAACCAACAAATGACAAATAATCGTGTAGAGTGAAAAACAACAAGGAAATAAAATTATACTTTGCAGCATGATTTCAACCAGGCTTTAAAAAATAGAAGGAAACACAGAAAACCTTGGCGGGGAGGGAAAAACAGCAAAAAAGTAACCCCGGTTTTCCCTGAGGGAGACTGCAGGTGATTATTGTTTCTGTCTTCTTAAAGGTAGTGTAGTACCCTGGGAAACTCAAATGGGAGTTTTGCAATCAGACAACTATGTTTGAATTCCACCTCCAATATACTTTGGGCAATGGCCTCAAATTTTTTCTGCCTGAAACCAGCTACCTCGACAATTTGTCATGAGTCTTTAGGATTGCGTGTGTGTGTGTGTGTGTGTGTGTGTGAGAGAGAGAGAGAGAGAGAGAGAGAGAGAGAGAGAGAGAGAGAGATGTAAATAAATGCACATGCATGCGCACACACACACACACACACACACACATAAAATGACTTGCACGGCGCTGAATGCAAGAGACTCAATAAATGGTAGTTTGTCAAACATACTTTTCCAGTAGTTGCCAAATTTTGATAAGAAACAAATATACATATTATAATCAGAAGAAAATAAATATGAAAATATTTGGAAAGCCTCTGGTAAAAGAAAATGCCCTTGGTCGTGTTAGGTTGGCTCGTGTTAGGTATCGTTTAGCCTTTTCACAGGATACACATTCTGGAGAGAATGGGCCACATTTGAGGAGCTTCCAGGGACCATGAACAGAAGAAAATGAGGCTGAAAGCAAGCAAGAACCCAGCAAGCCTGCAGCCCAGCTCTTCTTTACAAGAAACGTTACCTCATTCTGTTTCACAGCAAGTAGGTGCTTTGCTCCCACCCCCACCCTCACCCCCACCCCACACATACACACATCAATCTAGGTGATGCTTTCTGCTGAACTACCAGCATAATCCAAAATAGAATTCACCTTCTCACCTCACGCCAGCTGCTCTTTCAACATATAGGTCCCTGAACCACAGGAGGAAAGAAGAAAGACGGAGCATTTAGAAATTTAAAATGAGGAATGTAGGGGTGCCTGGGTGGCTCAGTGGGTTGAGCGTCCCACTTCGGCTCAGGTCATGATCTCAC
The DNA here is from genome assembly GCF_028018385.1 of Neofelis nebulosa. Taxonomy (NCBI): domain Eukaryota; kingdom Metazoa; phylum Chordata; class Mammalia; order Carnivora; family Felidae; genus Neofelis; species Neofelis nebulosa. The sequence continues at coordinate 131,961,437 of NC_080790.1, read as the reverse complement.
AGTTCGTGAGTTCGAGGCCCGCGTCAGGCTCTGTGCCGACAGCTCGGAGCCTGGAGCCTGCTTTGCATTCTGTGTGTGTCTCTCTCTCTGCTCCTTCCCTGCTCACACACTGCCTCTCTCTCTCTCAAAAATAAATAAAGACTTTTAAAAATTAAAAAAAAATTTTTTTAATGAGGATGGAAATGAGAACTCACCAGAAAATGACATTTTCCCATTATTAGGAGAGTTCCACTACCCCCACACCCAATGGTGACCAAGAGGTCAGTAGACCAGGAATCACAAATGACAGGCTGAGACCCAAATCCAGCTCACTGCCTATTCTTCTTGTAAACAAAGCTTTATTGGAACACAACCACGACCACTCACTTACTTACTGCCTAGAGCTGCTTTCTCTCTATGCTGGCAGAGCTGAGTCATGGCAACAGAGACAGAGCAACCTTCAAAGCCAAAAAATATTTACTATCTGGCCCTTTATAGAAAATGTTTGCTGAGCCCTACACTAAACCAATGAATAAATTAACAAAGCATACTGTAAATGTTTTCTTATTTGGTGGCTTAGCAATAAACTGAACGCATCAAGAAATCCATCCCTCCTGAAAAGATTGGAGCGGTCAAGAAAACGCGAAGGACCAGAGGGGTGGACTCAATGACAATGGAGAGTGAGGTTTCACGAGGGAAAATGAGAATCCGGGTGTTAAGCATCCTAATCTCAACATATAGGACCCAGCTGACCCTAAGGAGAAAACTCTCCTAGAGAGTTAAACTTTTTATTTTTAAAGGATTCCTAGGCTCTCATTCACTTGGACACATCTTTCATGCAGTGATTCACAGCGAATGAAATTGGGGAAAACCGGTATTCAGATACATTTTTACAATGTTTCAGACCAACGCTATAGGTCATTGTCTATTCATCCTTCTTCTTTATATCGATCACAAATTCATTTCTGCACTCAGAATGTTCTTACTTTGCTTGGAAGCATTCATAATATTTGTGCACTATCAGTGTTGCTCTTATATTGAGATATTTGACTTTCTGCACTACATTTCAAACACTGCATCCGAATGAACTACTTTAGTTTTCTCAATGGTCAGCTAAAATCAAGTCACTTTCCCCTTTTTTCTGGACCCTGAACTTGCCTTCGAAGTCAAAGGTGTCGCCTTCTCACTGTGAAAGCTGAATTCCTTCGAAGTGGAATTTAGACTTATTTCTTGGTGTTAAGAAGAAGAAATCTTATTAGGGCAAACTCATTTATTCTGAGGCAGGGGTAAGTATTTTGACATGCTGAGTGAGGTGTGTTTAATTCCTGGCAATTTATTCCCATCTCATGGCTTTTCTCCATTCAAAGTTTAGTCTTTTTATAAATAAAAAGATTTAACTTGGCATATCTTGAGATACGCATGGAGATGGGCAGATCTTGCCCCCAGCTAGGTTTATAGTAGAGGATCTGAAGGGCAAAGGTGTCGAGGTCCAGAAAAGAAAGAAAGTTTTTTTAAAAATTACTAAAGAACATATGGTTAGGTAATGCAAGTTTTCCCCACCCAAGAAGAGGTGGAGGAGACAGAGCCAGGGCAAACAGATTTAGATGCTTGTGAAACCGTAGGTCTCTAGAAAGGAGCCTCAAATCCTAGGCCCACATACAGATCCCAGAATAGCCCCCAAATGGAGGGAAATGATAGAAACCCTAGAGAACTTTGAGGGATCCAAAAGGAGAGGGGGCCGGGCTTTGATCCCTGGGTGAAATCCGAAGGGGTTAAGGTTTGTGGAGAGAGTTCAGTTGGTGTGAAAGCAGTGGAAAAATGACTAGGCAAATCCCCAATCAGATGGGCCTGGGAAGGCTCTCATTCTGCTTCTTCATGCCGGTGTGCCCAGGATGGTTTGCTTTTCCTCCGTAGGGCCAGGAATGATTCAGATATAGCCAACAGAGCAGGATGAACCAGCTGTCTGGGTCAGGACAAGCAAAGTGGGAGTAATATGTATGGACCACACAACACCAAACACTCCATCAGTGGACCAGAAAGTCAACGCGCTGACCCCACCCCAACCATCCACTGACTCTCTAGTCCTACTTAAGTGCCTTTAGAATGCACATTTCCGGGGAGCCTGGGTGGCTCAGTCGGTTAAGCGTCCGACTTCAGCTCAGGTCACGATCTCGCGGTCCATGAGTTCGAGCCCCGCGTCAGGCTCTGGGCTGATGGCTGGGAGCCTGGAGCCTGTTTCCGATTCTGTGTCTCCCTCTCTCTCTGACCCTCCCCCGTTCATGCTCTGTCTCTCTCTGTCTCAAAAATAAATAAAGGTTAAAAAAAAAATTAAAAAAAAAAAAAAAAAGAATGTACATTTCCAGGATTTATGGGGTCACATTCATATGTCAAAGTCCTAATGCCCAGCCCCTCAGAATGTGACTATATTGGAAATCGGGTTCTTTAAAGTAGTGATTAAGTTAAAATGGGGCTTAAGTGATTAAGTTGGGTGGGCCCTAATCCAAAACCATCGCTTTCTTTATTAAAAAAAAGAAAAAAAATTTTGGACACACAGAGAGACACTGGGGACACATGAATAGAGAAAAGACCATGTCGGACCACAGGGAGAAGGCGGCCGTCTGCACACCAAGCGGGGAGAGGCCTCAGAAGAAACCGAACCTGGAGGCCTCTTGATCTTGGACTTCCAGCCTCCATAACTGTGAGAAAATTAAGAAACAAAAGTTTCTTTCCTGCTCATGAAAAACCAAGTACACGTCCAGGCAACCCCCTGAGGCAGAAGACCCCCATGTGGTAACCTGGCATTCAAGGTACTTCAGTTTTGTGGCATTTATGTAACAACCTATCCCTCCACGGTTGAAGGAAGAGAAAGAAAGAACACGGACAACTGCACAGAAACTCCTAAATGCTTCTTCCCAGAAGTGACCGGTTCCTGCTCCCATTTCATTGGCCAAAAACAGTCCTCTGGTCACACCTACCTTCAAGGAGGTGGGGAGGTGCTGTCCTCCTGTTCACTCAGAAGGAGAGAAGCGGAGTAGTGGTAAGAAGTAACATCTGCCATAAATGCGTTGGCCTAGATTGCCTGGAATCAACCAAAAATTAAGTAACTAATTGCCCGCCTCATGATGGAACAGGGGCTCGGAAGAGGAAATCAATTCAGTCCAGAAAAAATAAAGCAACGGTTACGTTCACACCTGAATTTGCTACCTGTGAATTCAGGATTGCTAATAAGAGATGAAAGCGAAGACCTTTAGAATTGCGGAATTACAAAATTTTGATTTTGAACCACTATTGCCTTGGTAGTTCTATATAACAAAAAGCCACAAAGCCCAGTGGCTTAAAGCAATACCCATTTGTGTCCACTCACAAGTCTGTAGGTGGGCTTAGTGTATCCTCTGGATGGGCCAGGCCCACCTAATGACACCTGAGCTCACTTATTCCTCTTGGGAAGCTAGCAGATTGCTTGGGGGCTGGCGGGTCTAGGACAGCCTCTGGAGAAATGGCTCCGCTCTCCTCTGTGTGGATTTTCATCCTCTGGCAGGTCAGTCCAGGCTTGTCTCACGGTTGGGTTCTGAGAAGTTGGAAAAAGAGACTAGAGAGAGAGAGGGAGAGGGGACCAGCTGACTTGGAAACCGCATCCCATCAGTTGTGCCACATTCTCAAACCCACATCTGTAATTGGTTCCCAGGTCAAATTCATGTTGATGCTGCTGGTCTGAGGGGACTTTGAGAAGTCCTACGATAGCCTCCCTTGTGACCTAGGACAACTGAAGCCAGGAAAGAATTACCTAGCTTACAAATCACGTCTGGGCTGGGGCACGAATCGAGTCTCCCTCTCCAGCCTGGGCTTTCTTGCCCTGACACCTTGCTCAACTCTGTGAGTAACCACCCTGCCTTTGTCCGCCTCTGCCTCGAATACTGTCATCATTTTTATTATCATCATTAGTAATGATTAAGTGGACTGAGGCATGACAAGGTGTTTAATGTTCTGTCCGAGGCATGTTAAAAGCTCTGGGCCCGTCTGAGAGGCAAAGTCTCGGTCATAGCCAGACAGGCAGGACTTGGGCTGAGAAACCCCCATAATGCAACTCTGAAATTAAGCAGTCCCTGTCAACTAAACCATTAATCTACGCAAGAGGTCAAATGTGTCCCCATGAATCACACGTAAGCTCAGTGTTCCCAGGTGAGAACTCAGCCAGTCCATCCACATAGTCCCCAATCTAGACAGATGGTTTTTATTATGCCTCTTGTTGGCCACCACAAGGGACAATCTCTCTAAAAGTGACATGACATTCATTTCTCCACGTACCCATGCTACATAGCAGATTCTCCTAATTATTCCCTCTGTGTGTACGCCTTATCCTCAGACCATGCTACCTTTATGGAAACCCCTCACTGAGCACATTCGTGTTGTGGCCTTAGCTTTTCTTGAATGATGCTACCAGGTATAATCCCACGAAAATCACCACCCTGTTTGTTACTTTAATTCGTCGATCGCCCCCATTCCCTTACGTGAGATGCCTTCCCAAATTAAGGTTTATGAAATGCTGTGCATCTCCTGTGGACTGACAATACTCTGGGTTTTCTTAGAATGAGCCTTTTTTTCTTTGGCTGCCAGGAAGCTCAGGGCCAAATATAAAACACCATTGTAGCTGAGCTTGGCAACATGCTTCCTACATATGCTTCTTTAATATGTTCTTGATTTAATATTTGCTATTTTCCCTGATCCTGAATTTCTGTGTTTACAGCCTTTTATGATTTCATTTTATTCACTACTTTGTGTGTGCAATATGTGGTAATATACAACATATTCCTTTTAGGACAAGGCAGGTTATAAGTAGCAAATTTCCCCTATTCCCAATAAATCAAGCATTGGTTAGATACCACCTAGCAAACTTAAAATCACAATTAAATTTCTTGGTATGTGTAGAAGCACAGAGGAAGGAGTGCGGGAGGAAATAAGACAGCTCTGTTTGGGGGAAGGAAAAAAAATCTCAAGAAATAAAGTTTTATTGCAGCGGACGCAGAAAATTTAGAAAAGCAAGAAATCGGAATGGGAAGTAACTTGGTGTGGCTTTGAAGCCCCACTCTGCGACAGAGAACTCACTGGTAACGCTCCAGAAATTCCAGCCCGTCCTGGCAGGCTTTGCCCCAGCCAGGGCTCAGCGCTTTCTACGTTCCCCAACGCTGCCCCTTTCTGCAATTCAGTGCCAGATCCACCCAAAAAAACAAAATGTTCTGGTTAAAAAGCACTGTGCAGTGTTATATTACCCAGGTGCAAGATTTATGAAGTGCTTATGAGGTTAATCGGGAACAGACTCAGAGGAAAAAGGAAAGAAGTCAAAAAACAAACACCTTTATTCTCCCTTTAACAAAATCTAAAGAAGAATGAGAGGTTTTTTGTTTTGTTTTGTTTTGTTTTGTTTTTGTCAAAATAATACCTTAGATGATTTTGCACGGACAAAGGGAGTATTTTAAGCACTGGATGCTCTTATGCTGGTTCCCTTTTACGTGCAAACAGTGACCACACATCCAGAAGGTCAAATAGCCCATGATTGGGGAATCATCTAAAAATACTTATGAGCTTCTTGGACCATTCAGTATGCAGACCTTTCGGACATTTTTCTTCCTGACCCTCACTCTGCTGCTATTTCCCGGAAGATGGGTGGATGCTGATAGTCATAAAGTGATGTCGCCAGCATGGGGCGTCTCTCAAGGCTCTGGAAAGAACACAAGTGCAAGCTGGAGGCTAGAGGAGGAGCAGGGAGGCCAGGCCATCCTTTCAGTGGGAAGAGTGAGTACAAACACACCCAGGGCTGGTCAGCCAGCTTCTTCCTTGTCATGTTCCAATCCCTTTCGGCTCTTCCCGGCTCAGGGGACGCAGAATCACCGAACGAGAAGCGATCGGCTTTCCCTTTCTGATTGAAAAGTCATTTTTGAAGCATTTCATTAAGAAATGGTAGAGGAAACCTCAACTCTCATGAAACAGGACAGCAAGGGCTTGAGACCTTCTCATCATGAGAAACGCTGCGGCCAGAGTCACTCAGATGTAAACTTAAAGGTCAGTTCTTCACCAAGGAGGCTTTGTAACAGTTTGGAAAACGTGACCGTGACGCTGCCCGAAGCCAGCTCGGGATCCTCGCTGCTTGGTCAGCAACTTCTGCAGCTCTCGGCTTCAGGTAAGAGAGTGGCATTTCTTGGGACAAACGCCTCTCTTCGTCCTCACGGTTTAGACTCTTTCCACACTTCATACCAGAAAAGGGTTAACTCTATCTTCCCCTCCACCGGAGCCCCAGGTTCATCGAAGCCCAACAGGCCCAGGTTGGCTAATTCCTAGAGGCGCCTTCCAAGCACAACCCCTCCCAGGAGCTTTCTCAAAAGCCCTCTTCATGTCTCCCCACGGGCTGCCAGGAGCCATTTCTCCCCTGTCTGGGTTGTTAAGCCCCAACCTGCCTGTAACACTCGCTTGATGTGCCGGTATGTTATCTGCGTGTGCGGGTACAGAGGAGAGGAAGCGGGTGCAGGCAAGCAAGGGCGAAGGTGGATGCCAGTCTTGCCTCCGAATATTTACAACACGTAATGATAGTTATTGACTCAATATTGAACATTTATGCTGACACCTAAGGGCTGAGGACACCGGTACAGAAGCCAAGAAGTCTGCTCTTGGAGGCTTATAAAACTATCAGAGGGGGGTAGGCATTAAATCAAGTACTCGATATGTTATTTGCAAGTGTAAGAAGTGTTTTTCAGGAAGAACAAAACCCTGGAGAATGTGTCACAGAAGCTGATCTAGTCTTCCGATGGAGGTCAAAGAAGACCGCCTTCAGGAAGTACTAGATGAACAGGTGTTGGGTGGTCAAGGGAGAGAAAGGAATGTTTTCGAGAGCAAAGTAGCATGCACAAAGGCCCTGAGGCAGGCAGCATGGAGACGGATTTTTTTTTTAAGACTTCAAAGACCAGCAGCACTGAAGCAAATAGAAATCAGTAGAGGCTACATCGAGGTTCCAGATTCATGCAACACATTTCTCAAAAGCAATTGGGAGTCACAGAAAGTTTTGATAACTGATGTGGTATGATTACTGATAAGAAAATCAACTGCAGGATTTTATTTGTTTTTTTTAATGTTTATTTATTTTTGAGAGAGAGAGAGACAAAGTGGAAGCAGGGAAGGGGCTAAGAGAGAGGGAGACACAGAATCCAAAGCAGGTTCCAGGCTGTGAGCTGTCAGCACAGAGCCCAACATGGGACTCGAACTCACGAACTGTGAGATCATGACCTGAGCCGAAGTCTGATGCTTAACAGACTGAGCCATTCAGGTGCCCCTCAACTGCAGGATTTTAAATGGCATTGAACCCAATCTATAGAGATACTCACTTCCTATTCTTCACCTTGCTTTATGTGCCTGGGAGTTCTCTCCCCTTCTTGCTATTAGAGTATATATTCATTAGTTTATCACTTGTATTTGTCTTACTAGAATCTGAGCCCCAAAAAGTGGGCCCCGTGTCTTGTTCCCTGCTTTAACACCAGTGCCCAAAGTCCTGGCCCCCAGTGGGCATTCAGTGACAATGGGTTGCAAACAAATTAGTAGAGAATAGGTCAAATGGAGAATAGGTTGAATTCAGGACATCCATTCAGGAGGTGATATGTACTGAGTCAAACAGGATTTGATTTTTTAAAAAAGATGATTCATATGACAAACTTCAGTCTTACTTTACCCTGTGCCAAGTACAGGGCTGGGACCTAGAGATGAAGCGAATTTTTTAAAAAATAAGATTCCTGGGATGCCTGGGTACCTCAGTCAGTTGAGCATCTGACTCTTGATTTCGGCTCAGGTCATGATGTCACAGTTCGTGGGACTGAGCCCCGCATCAGGCTCTGTACCGAGCATGGAGCCTGCTTAAGATTCTTTCTCTCACTCTGCCCCTTTCCCCCACTCACACACACTGTGTGTGTGTGTGTGTGTGTGTGTGTGTGTGTGTGTGTGTGTATAATTTTTAAAAATAAAAATAGGGGCACCTGGGGAGCTCAGTCAGTTAAGCATCAGACTTCTGGTTTTGGCTCAGGTCATGATCTCACAGTTCGCAGGTTCAAGCCCTGCATTGGGCTCTGCACAGACAGCGTAGAGCCTGCTGGGAGTTCTCTCTCTCCCTCTCTCAATGCCCCACCCCACTTGTGCATGTGCTCACTCTCTCTCTGTCTCTCTCAAAATAAATAAATTTTAAAAAATAATAAAGATAAAAATAACAAGTAAGATTCCCATTACAACAGAGTTTGCAACCTAGGAATTTATTACCTGATGTAATAGGACAAATGACAGCTTCCATTAACTGAATACCAGACACAGGGCATGCTGTCACACACATTCACCCCTTTAACACGATGCATGTATCAGTTTTATCTCGATTTTACAGGAGGAGAAACGAAAGCACGGAGGGGAGGGCCCCTGCATGATGGCGAAGGGACTTGCCGTTAGGATCATATGGTTCCAGAAGCCATGCCGTCACCCCTGACCTCTTCCTGCCTCCCCGATGCCATCACTAGAGTATCTAGCATTAACCAGGCACCTGTTGGCCCAGCACTTCATATGGATTGTCTCATTTAATTTTCCCCAAAACTTCAATCCCAAAGTATAACTATTACTATATCAGTAAGGATTCTTTTTTTTTTTTTTTTTTTTTTTTGGTCAGATTTAAGGGACTGAACTTCAATTTAAACTGGATTACTGAAAAGAAAACTTAAGGAAATGCTTTAAGAATGACTTTCAAAGAGAAATTACTGGTTTAAAATACTGGAAAGTCCCCACATACCACAGGCTTCAGGCAGGGATGGACGGAGAATCTCAAACAGGGTGAAGACTCCGTCCGCCTCTCGGTCACCCTTCGGCAATACTGGCTGCCCTCTTGGCCACGCTCCGTCCACTTGGTGCTCCCAGCAGGTCTTGGGTTACAGAAGGCCCATCCACTTCAGGTTCAGTGGGAAGATGGGTCTCCTTTCTTTTCAACATCGGGATGAAAGTACCAGGATTGTATCCCGCTGTCCCAGCTCGGTTCGCGTACACACGCCTCTAAACCGGTCACTGAGACGAAGGAAGACAGAACCCTAGATTGGTCAGGCCTGGATGCAGGTGATAACAACACATCACAGTGACCAGGGGGGGAAGCTGATGACCTCATCCCCCCCCAGGCCCCGAGAGCCCTGGAACAGGGATGGCATCTGTCCCAGCCAAACCACAGAGAGAACAGGGAAGAGTCGTTCCAGGAAAAAACGGACTTTGTCACCAGCTGAAGGGGACAGGATATATGGGGCAGGTGAAAGCAACAGAGGCCTCTCGCACATACTGTCCCATTTCACGAATGAGGAATACAGAACTCCTAAAGGAGTCAGTTTGCTTGAGGCCACATAGGTGACAAGCAGCTATGGAAATCCAAGTGGCCGAAGCCCAGATATAGGTCACTTCACCCTCTACATACCTGCCTACCCAGGTATCTCTGTGTCTAGCAGATTTGTTAAGAGAGAAAGTAACCTCTATGATTGCTTAAAAGATCAGAAAATCACCAAATATTAGAGCAAGCAGTAATCTTTTAAGTCACCTGGTTTAGAGTTTCAAAGACGAATGAGGCCCAGAGATGTTAAGTAACTCACTTAAGGACGTACTGCAACCTAGACTTGAATATAGGTTATTTTTTCAACCCTTTATTCAGCAAATCCTTACTGTATGCCTATGTTTTCCCATCACTAGGCTATGTGCTAAGGACACAGACTTAAGTAAAGCATCTTTGCTGTTAGAAAGTTTACAGTCTTGCGGGTCAACGGAACCTTTTCTCAAAGCTCTTTATCTGTGACATCGAAGTCTCCCTTGAACTACAGTGGTTCTATTCCTACTAGCAATGGTAAATAATAATAATCATTGCTTCATTTGTCACGAATTTACTATGTTTCAAACACTGTCCTGAGTATATGGCATAAGTTAAGCAATTTGATGCCGTCAGGATGCCTTTAAAGACCAAAAAGTGAAACACAGCATTGCCAGGCACGGAGTTTAGGCACTTTGTAAATTGGGAAACTGGTCTGGCTGACATAACAAAGACAAAAATAATAATAACATAAAGAAAAAAAAAAAGGTGTTTTTTGTTGTTTTTTTTTTCCATGAAACAGCCCAAGCACCAGCATGAGGCCGGATACGGTCGCTCCATGGTAGGAACACAGTCTCCTGTATTTTGTCGATTGTCTTTCTCGACACACAACTTCTCACCGGCTAAGGTGGCTGATCCAATCCCCACCACTTCCTTCCACATCTCAACCAGCAGGAAGGGGAAGAAAACCAGAGGAAATGCCCCCACTCTTTAAAGGTTTGATTACCACTTCTGCTCACTTTCTCTGGGCCAGTGCCCAGTGCAAAGGAGGCTGGGAAATGTAGTCTTTAGCTAGACTGCCATGTTCCCAGATGAAATCAAGGATCCCATTACTAGCGGGGCAAGGGAACAACTGACATTGGGGACAACTAGGTCCCTCTGGCTCAGACAGAATGACAGACAGCAGACATCATGGTCATAAGACTAGATACTCATGGAGGGTAAGAACAAAGCTTTATTTATCCCCACAGCCTCAGGGTCTTATACTATGGGTGCCTCTCACATAATAGGTGCCCCGCATAAAGTGAGAAAACAAAACAAATGAAGAATTTACACATTTGTTTAAGAAATAAGCCCACACAATGTCTTTCCCCTTACAAGACAGCAGAGCAGTCATTACCCAATAGTCATTAGTATAATGCAGTCATTCCTTGACAAAACTACTCCTAGGACCTGATTGCCTATGTCAAGGACTCCTAGGTGGGGAGGTGGATACCCTACAAGAGTGTTAGAAAATGTCCAGATTAGATACATGTAGACACACAATGATAGAGAAATCCCTAAATCACCCTTAGCTGTTTACAAAGAGTATGATCTTGGGAAATAGTCTGAGTTTGTTTTTTCTGAAAACTCGTTTGGTCAATTATAGAAATGGTGAAATTCATAAATTAGCACCTACGATAAAGTAAGCGGCCATTTTGGAGAGGCCCACGTGGCAAGAAACTAAGGCAGCCTCCAGCCAACAAAGAAGAGAGACCTCAGTGTCACAACCCTAAAGGAACTGAATTCGGCCAAGGATCATACGAGCGAGCTTGGAAATGAGTCCTGCCCAGCCAAGCCTTCAGGTAAGACTTCAGCCCTGACACCCGTATTACAACCTCATGACAAACCAACGAAGCTGCACCCAGGTTCCTGACTCACAGAAACTCCGCGATAACCACGTGTTGTTTTAAGCTGCTCAATGCAGCGGTAATCTGTTATACAGTAGTAGATAACACAAGAGGCTCTAAAGCTTGCCTAAAATAAAAGGAAAAAACACTAGCCCGCAAGGCAAGAGGCCCGCTAGACAGCAAATCCTTACACGAGCAGGGGTGAACCCTCAGCATTTAGCACAATGCAGGGAAGGATGGGGAAAACATCTGGGGGCAAAGAGACAGCATGGAAAAAGGCTCCAAGATAAAAGAAGGACATTGAGTCTGCTTTCAAAAGTCCTTCTCAAATTTTTATTGTGTACATGATCACCGGAGATAATCTTTAAGATGCTGATTCTGATTCAATAGGTCTGGGGTGGGGCCTGAGAGTGTGCATTTTTCCAGCTTAAGTACTACCCAGGCCCAACCCTGCTTAGTTTCCGAGATCAGACAAGACCAGGCACATTCAGGGTGGTACGGCCGTAGACCAGATTTTGCGTTTCTGACAAGCTCCCAGGGTATGCCCGTGCAGCTGGTCCAAGGACCACACTTTGAGTAGCAGGGGCTCAAACCATAGGGATATTTATTGCTTCTTTAACAAAAGAACTGCCAAGTGGGTGGTCCAGAGATAATCAAAGCTGCTAGGACTTTTGGCCCAGGGTCTGACATTTGGGAGGACTTGACATAGGTCAACATATGTATATTCCACAATATAATACAGTGTCACGCGATATAAAATGATCTACGTAACTTATATTTTCTTCACATTTGTTTTTGCATTTCCTTATATTTTCTCACATATGGATATACGTTAACATAACAACTTGTAATTATTCTATATGTATGGTGTACAGGTTTTAACAACTGGCACTGCATGGTCACTGATCAGTCCAAAGGGATGAAAGGTGGGAACGGCAGGTACTAACATTTACGTATACATGTGCGTACACGGGCCCAGTTGCACGAATTCACACATCAGTGTATAACGCAGGAGTGCCTGTGTGTGAGAGAGAGAGAGAGAACAAGAGTCCAAGAAGACAAGCGTGTTTCAACTCTAATTTCTTAGGAGCAAAGGAGTTGGGACACTCACACACACATTGCATGTACAAGTTTTCCATCTCTGGCCAAGGCACCAGAGCCCCAGCCCACCGTGACTCCTCCTTATTCACCAGAGAAAGAGTGAAAACCAATGTTGCAAGCCAGATCAGTCCCCAAAATGAGATTGGTTTGGCCTCAGCTCTGTTTTCAATTTGCGCCAAATTTAAGAGTCACTGCCTTTTTTATTTTGGTTTCGTTTATTCATTTTTGAGAAAGAGTGAGACAGGGCAGAGAGAGAGACACACACAGCATCCGAAGCGGGCTCCGGGCTCTGAGCCATCGACAGAGAGATGACGCGGGGCTCGAACCCACGAGCCGTGAGATCATGATCCGAGCCCGAGTTGGGCGCTCAACTGCCAAGCCACCCAGGCGCCCCTCATTGTCATTATTTTCATAAAGAAATTTAACATGAAAATCCAGGCTTCGAGTGTCTCAAAACAAAACAAAACAAAAACCAAAAAAAACAAAAACAAGAAAAGAAACCAGGATCTCGGAGAAGGTTGAACCCACATCCCACACGGCAGCCGCTGGCTTGAGCTGCAGGCCTGTCCCATTCAGAGGCTACGGGACACCAGTTGGCCTGCCTTGACCCCTGGAAGCTTTGGAGCCTGAAACTCCTGCTTTAAAGCTCCTGTCCGTTTGGGGCTATGGCTCTTTCACAGTCTCTGTAGGGGACAGAAAAGTTCGAGCTCCCTTAGCGGGGCTTTGAGTGGTGACTGCCCAGTGCCTCTCCCGTAAGAAGGACCACCTTCTTTCCACCCTTCCACGCCTGTCTTGGGGGACAGCGGCAGACACCGTGCGCGTACCCCAGATCCCAATACCCTGTGCTTTGTACCGGATGAGGCCCTGCTGTTCTTGGTCACCCCTGACACCGTCTGGTACTCCGCTGACCTTCCCGGCCCCCGCGCCACACAACTGTCTTTAAGAAGCCTCCGTGCGTGCACACAGAACCATTGAATGGAGGCACTGCCCTTTCTCCTCCCTTCTCTCCTCTTAATGTTGACAGAGGTTGACCGAGGAACTAACCCCCAGGGGCCGGGCTGTCCCGCTCTGTCTCAATATCTTTACAATACCAGGCCTGGGTGTCAAAACACACACATTCGCCTTTTCATCGTAATCCACCGTAACCCACGTTGAAATGGCTCTTAACTGCTACCTGCAAACACACAGACGCTTGAGATAAAGCAGCGCTAGTTAAAATGCTTATAAATTACATGCGAGGTTAAGCCAGAGCCCACGGGTAAAGTGACAGATACAGATACAAGTTAGGCATCTGGGGGATGCTTCCAGGTCCTAGTGCATCAGTTCTAAAGAGTTTCCCAAACTTACCGGGTAGTAAGGGTCAGCCAGAGTGCTCGTTAAAAATATATATTCCCAGGGGCGCCTGGGTGGCGCAGTCGGTTAAGCGTCCGACTTCAGCCAGGTCACGATCTCGCGGTCCGTGAGTTCGAGCCCCGCGTCAGGCTCTGGGCTGATGGCTCGGAGCCTGGAGCCTGTTTCCGATTCTGTGTCTCCCTCTCTCTCTGCCCCTGCCCCGTTCATGCTTTGTCTCTCTCTGTCCCAAAAATAAATAAAAAACGTTGAAAAAAATATATATATATATATTCCCAAAGGCCCTCCTTTGGAGACTGTCATAAATAGAGAATGGAGCCTGGGCGCTTCTGCTTTTAAAAACTTGCCCCAGGTGATTCTGATCATCAGGTAAGCCTGGGAAATATGCACACGAGGCAATGACCCCATTGCTGGCTGAGCCTCAGAATCACCTGGGATACTTTTTCAGACGTTCAGATAATCGGCACGTTTGGAGGCCATCCAATGATGGCTGAGCCTCTCAGACTTGAATGGACAGGAATCATCCGGGGGTCTTGTAAAAATGCAGATTCTGAGTCAGCAGGTCTGGGGTGGGGTCTGAGATTCTCCCAGGTGATGCTACTGTTGACAGCCAGGACCAGCTACACAACTGGTAAAGCCAAGTACAAAATGAAAATGCAGGGCCCCTTGTACACAAAGGAGGGGGGGGGGAAATGTTTCCTTTCTTCCTTTCTTCCCTAGTCCGTCTTTCCATTTGTCAGGGAGGTTTCTGATTTGCTTCTTGGCACTCCCTTGAGCATGGGGATCAGAGCCAAGGGCAGCAGCTGTCCCTGGGCAGCATGGGGAGTAGGCTGGGAGAACCCAGGGAGCCAGGCAGGCAGCGGAAGGGAGGATGTAGTGTGAGCTAAGGCCCCAAGTCCCTGGCACATATGATGTCCCGTCGGACTTACAAAACAAAAATTTTAAGATAAAATTAATGATCTCAAGGTGGCAACCAAGAACATTCAACCCCAAACATAGGTTCCGCACCCCCCCCCCACCCCCCGCTCCTGAGTGCAGGATCCTGTGGCTCTGAGCTGGTCATGTGCCCATGAAGTGACCCCCAAACCGTTAGCATCCATAAAGACAGAGTGTCCCCTTCTTTGGTTACTGACACAGCAAGGGACACTTTGAGAAGTCAAAAATACCGTTTTTGGTAAAGAAGTCTTTAATAGGTACATAAAGACATCAAAAGGCTGGACTGGTTTTCTTACCAAGAAAAGCACGAATTCCACCAAGACTAAAGGAGTCGGTAGAGATAATGGCTTAATGTACTGAACCCAGAGCCAGATGGGCTGGGTTCACACCCTCTTCCTACCGCTTATTAGCAGTGTGACCTTGGCAAAATTACTTAATTTCCCTGTCCCTCAACTTCCTCGTTAGTGAAGATGCGTGATAAAGCTATCAACATACCTACCGTGTAAAGTCCTTGTTAGAATGAATAAGCCAAATCCCATAAGAGGCTGAAAACAAGGACTGACTCTGAGCCTTACTACAATATAGATGGCAAAGCAAAGTTGGCAAACTATGGGCCCATGGCCCACCACCTATTCTGTAAGTAAAGTTGTATTGGAACATCACTATGCCCATGTGTGTCCATTTTCATGCTACAGTGAGAGGGTCGAATAGAAGCAGGGCTGGGACGTATATTCTCTGGCCCTTTACATGCAAAGTCTGCTGGCCCCAGTGGAAGAGTGCAGCAACACGGCTTTCAAGATCCGGTCTCCAGGAGTCAAGGTTTCACAGAGTGGATTCAGCCTTCATTGTGTTTAAACTGCACCTAAGTCCTTTTAAAACTATGAAGAGCAAACACACACCCTCTCAAATGTGTTGTAGATCATCCCGTGATACCACTGAGGCCACCGTCATTCTGATTCCAACAGCCAGATCAACTCACTTTTGTGCAGATCTCAGAATAAATCTCCTGACTCTGGGAACATATTTGAAGTACTTGTAAAGCATCACTGCTTGAGAAGCCTGTAACTCTGCCCTGGTCTTTTTCCGAAGTTCTAGGCCACGCATATCTACTCCTGTAAATTCATACATGCGAACGTACGGGGACAGCACACGCAAGACATCAGCAGTGAAAGGCCAGCCTCAGCGTGGACATAAAGGGACAGACAAGAAGTCATTCCGGAGGAATATTGTTACCCAGCTGTTGTAGCTAATGTGAACATCAGACCACCATCAATTTGATTAAATAAATATTATTACAATTCTCATTTTACACGTGAGGGAACTAAAGGTCAAAGAGGTTATGTAACTTGCCCAAGGTCACAGAACTGGTGAGTGGTGAAGCCAGGGTCTGAATAGGCAGTCTGGCTCCAGGCAAAACCCTCTAACCCCAGGGCTGGCAGATGTTTCCGGTAAGGGACCATCAGATAGTTAATATTTTCCGCTTTGCAGCCCAAATGGTCTCTATCACAACTGCTCAACTCTGCTGTGGTAGCAGAAAGCAGTCATAGACAACTTGTAAATAAATAGACGTGGCTGTATTCCAATAAAACTTTATTGACAAAAACAGGTGGCAGGCTGGATTTGGCCCCTGGGTGCGGTTTGCCTACTCCTAAACATGACGTTTACTGCTTCTAATACATGTATCTGGTGCCTCTAAAATATGCCTGACCACCCAATAGAAATGGAACAAATAATCATTAATATTATTTGGACTGCCATTATGAAAATAAGCACAACTTTCTGGCTGTGCGTTACACAGCCAACTCAAGCTGTCTTTTTTTTCCCCTCCCAGAGCTACATTCATTTCTGAGCTGAAAGGCTTCTTTATGTAATTTCATCTTGCCGCCATCCAAGAGAGGGACGCTGCGTCAGAATCCTCTCCGGTGGGATTCAGTCAATCACATCTACAATACGGCTTGACCTCGGCTTTCAACGAGGGCAGCCCGGACACATGCTACTGCTCCTGGGTCACGGCACAGCGAGCTGCTGCTATGCCAAGGCAGTAATCAGCTCACGGGTTTCTGCCCGACTCCTGGGGGCCGGGGATGCCAAAATGTGCCCCAAACTACCTGTCAGTAATTAGGAGCCCAGGAAACAGGGATCGGGCTTGCCGGATAGGGAGACGTTTTAAGCATCAGAAAGGCGAGCAAACGTCACACGATGGTGGTCCTGGCGTGGGGGTGGCAGAGAGCGACTCCCAGCCATCAAACGGCAGAGCTTGATTCCCTCCATTATGAAGATGCGACGCACCCTTTGATAAAGAGGACCGTATGTAACAGAAGCCGACAGAACTGGAGAAAAACTCATTTTTAGATTCAAAAGCAGTGATCGGTCTCGACAGGCTTCGTTCTACTCGTCTCTACCCCCTGCACTCTCCGGAAGCCAACGCCAGCCAGGAGTGTGTATTCTCCTTCCCCCAAAGTTCAAAGGGTGAGTTGTGAACACAGGCAATAAAAAGCCCTGAATGTCCGTGGCTTGTAGGGGTCGTAATTCTTCCCCACAAAGTTACCTTTCCTGTTTCCATGAATTACTCTTACATTCTTGTAAGAGATATGGTTTGAGGTATTTATGGTGCATTCAATTCTGCTATCATTGATTTATTGAACGAAACCAGCTCGGGGATATGATGGAAAGGCCCTGATTCCAAAAACTCTTACGTCTCGGCACGAAGAGCATTTTCTGCCCTGTTGGCCTCCCGCAGATGACCAGCCGAGATAAACAGAGGGCACTCCACTCTCTGTTGCAACGTGCGTGGTGATGTGAAGGAATCAATCAGACAAAAGCAGATTATTACAGTGTCTGAGAGAGATCAAACAGTACTGGCATCCGCACCCACACATGCCTGATTTACAGGCGAGCTGATAAAGTGCTACAGCTCACTGTCAGGAGAACATGACAACTCCTTGAGCTCTGTGGATAAATTATTGCTGAAGCCCATGATAACATTTCTCCACCTAGCAACCAAACATAACAGGATGTGGCTTTGAGTACTAGAAGCCAAATGATACAAAGACAAGACGCCAAGAGCTCCCTGAGCTCTGAAGGCAGAGTCTAAGAGGGAATAGTGAAATAGCAGCCTGGTGAAACAGACATGAAATCTATGAGTGATTAGAATGCGGGCCCAGGAGCCCCAGACCTTTCCTATCCATGAAGGTGCACAGCAGAACGTGTGCTATTTGATGGCGAGTATTACTGCAGCCAAAAGTACCTCCGGTGAGCATTTTCCCCGTGCCAGGAAACGTGCTAACCGCATTGCTGGGTCAGATCTGAGTGGCATCTCCAGTGGAGGAACCTGTTGATGAATGAAGTCAACTTGGACAACAGAATTAAACGACACCGAATCGCACATGGAGAAAAGCTCTCTCTTTTCTGGGTCTTTATTGATTTTCCCAGTGATGCCAAGGAGAAAGCCTCAGTGTGCTACCAGTCAGTCCAAAGCACCCCTAACAGTTGAAAATCTCCCCTTTAAACAGAGAAAGGGCAAAGCTATCTAGCCGGAATCTGTGAGGCCAACGTTGTTTGGCTTTTACGACTTTCATTTTTTTAATGACCTTTTTTTTTTCAGGTTATATTGGTTTTCAATTGACAGTGAGTGTCTTTGCTATCTTTTTTTTTTTCATTTGAGTGCTTTTAGTCAAAATGCATATAATAGTTTCATTATATTTTTCAATATAATTTCTTGTCAAGTTGGCTAACATACAGTGTGTGAAGTGCGCTCTTGGTTTTGGGGGGAGATTCCCGCGATTCATCACTTACACACAACACGCAGTGCTCATCCCAACAAGTGCCCTCCTCCATGCCCATCACCCACTCTCCCCTCTTCCCCACTCCCCCATCAATCCTCAGTTTGTTTTCTTTTTTAATTTTTTTTTTAACGTTTATTTATTTTTGAGACAGAGAGAGACAGAGCATGAACGGGGGAGGGTCAGAGAGAGCGAGACACAGAATCCGAAACAGGCTCCAGGCTCCGAGCTGTCAGCACAGAGCCCGACGCGGGGCTCAAACTCACAGACCGCGAGATCGTGACCTGAGCCGAAGTCGGCCGCTCAACCGACTGAGCCACCCAGGCGCCCCATTGTTTTCTGTATTTAAGAGTCCCTGATGGTTTGCCTCCTTCCCTCTCTGTAACTATTTTTTCCCCTTCCTTTCCCCAATGGCCTTCTGTTAAGGTTCTCAAGATCCACATAGGAGTGAGAACATATGACATCTGTCCTTCTCTGGAACGGGAGCGAGCGTCTTTTGAAGAGAAATGTGACACAGGAGCTCTGCGGAGGCACAGGCTTTTGTCTTACTCGTTCACTGCCGTGTCCCCGAACTTCAACAGTGCCTAGACAAGTAGATGGTCGGCAAATACTTGGTTAAGGAAATTAATTAAATGAAAGTATTTAGTAGATGATATAAGCAGTATCACGTAGGTAAAAGCAGTACGTAAATATGACAAAATTTGTGATAAGTGTGCATGAGGAAGTGGAGATACAATGAAATACGTGAATGCTTCGGGGCGCCTGGGTGGCTCAGTCGGTTGAGCGCCGACTTCGGCTCAGGTCACGATCTCACGGTCCGTGAGTTGGAGCCCCGCGTCGGGCCCCTGTGCTGACAGCTCAGAGCCCGGAGCCTGTTTCGGATTCTGTGTCTCCCTCTCTCTGACCCTCCCCCGTTCATGCTCTGTCTCTCTCTGTCTCAAAAATAAATAAACGTTAAAAAAAAAATAAAAAAATTCGAAATACGTGAATGCTGGACCAAAGGACTCGGTTTAAGGAAGCTGGCAACTCACTGCAATTCACAAGACAGGAACTGCCTTGAATGAAGAAATGGTGTTCAAAGACATTAGGTAACACGCAAAAATCACAGGCCTAAATGTCGGTCTCAGAGGTGAGCTCCAAGTTACCCCATTCAACTTCCTCCCTCTTGCTTAAAAAACTACATTCTGAAGTGGCTGCTTGTTATCCCCCTTTTCATATGAAAGACAAAATAATTTCAATGAACCTGCCCAAGGCCATGGAATGCTCAGCACAGCAAGACTGGGATTCCAACCCCCAGGCAACCTGCCTCCAAAGAAACCTGCTCCAAACGATTGTGCAAACTGGCATCATCTGATTCTGGCAATCAGATTTTAAATGGTAGCTAATTAAAACTTGGGTCGCACTTGCCTAAATGCTGTACGCGTATTCCAGAGAATAGAGCCGTCGTGTTGTCCGTAAAAACAGGAAATTAGCTCAGCACCAGAATGCATTCGAAACATCACTTACGGTCACCAAGGACAGTGGCCAAAGGTGAGAACAATAGCCTCCGCAGCGTCTAATTTAGAAACATACAAACAGCCAGTTGCACAAATGGAAAAATTGAGTCCTTTCCTCACCTTTTTCCCACAGGTATCAAGATAAGCAACTGTTAATGGTAATAAGGAATCATGTCACACCTCCTCCAGAGGGGAAAAATGAACAAAAGGGCTAAGAATCCTATTAAATTCTAATCTTCAAAAAGTTGAAAGCATGGCTCATGTACAAATATAGAATGAATTTGTGTCAAAATGTTTATTCAACTCATTAATAAATGAGGGAACCAATATGATGGCAAGGGAGACTCAAAGCAGAAGTCAGAACGCAAATTTAGAAGTTGGACAAAAGGAAGCTGAAATGAATTTGTTAAGAGATTCAAAAGCAGGCAATGTCCTGCAGAATCACTCAATAGTAACCATTGGGGGTTATTTCTCCCCCCCACACACAGAAATCTATAAGTTAACATATAACTTACATTATCTGACTTTAACCAGATAGCAAATAGCAAATTGAACGCAGATGCATTCTCCTAGATATTAAATAACCCTTGCGTGAGTCTGTTCAATATTCACAGTAAAACAGAACAAAGGAAACACACAGCCTTAGCTTTATTGGCAAGTTTTGGATAATTTTTCTTTTTTTTAAATTTTGTTGACTGCTTTTATTTATTTTTGAGACAGAGAGAGACAGAGCATGAGCAGGGGAAGGGGCAGAGAGAGAGGGAGATACAGAATCTGAAGCAGGCTCCAGGCTCGGAGCTGTCAGCACAGAGCCCGACACGGGGCTCGAACTTTCAGACTGTGACCCGGAAGCCACCCAGGCGCCCCTGGATAATTTTTCTTTACAAAATCTCATCAAGCTGATGGTATTATTTCCAATGCCTTTGTGTGTGCGTGAGAACGCAGATGCCCCACTCAAATTTGAATTCAATATGTTTGCCGGAGGGGGGGGGGGAGGGGGCCAGACTGTGTGCTTTAAGAAACCGCCCCCAAAGATTCTAGTACTGATAGGCCACAACCATTTATTAAGAAATGACCAGTGTAACTAATTCCAACCATAGCTTTGGGGAGGTGTTTCCGTTAAAGACGCTTTCGCTTGCAATGCAAAGTTGCGCTGAAGCGTTTCAAGAATGAAGACGTTTTATCAACAAAAAGGTTAAGAGGTAATGTGGGTCCCAGGGTGGGTTGAGTCAGTAGCTCAGTGATGTCTGTATTAGAGAAGGAGGATCTGCGTCCATCTCTCATTTCTTTGCATCCCAGGGGTGCTATGGACAAAGGTGACTCAATGGCACGTGTCACTTCCTCGCCCAACGTAGAGAGAAATAGGACTTCTTTGCCTGCGAAGCGTCTCTTCCCTGGGACTGAAGAACCCTTTAACAGAAGCCTCCTCCCCTCCCGCCCCAGCAGGCCTCCCTTCACAACTTATTGGCCAGAACGACATCGAGTGATCATGCATGAGCCAATCACTGCCAAGCGGAATTTGAATGGCAATGCCTTAGACCAATCAGGTGTAAAGCTGGCCTACCTCAGCCCCGGATTGAATGGGAAGGAGGGGCTGTCTGAACACCAGGATTCTATCAGGAGGGAAGTAGGGGGAGGGGGCGCCTGGGTGGCTCCCTGGGCTCAGCCCCAGACCCTTGATTTTGGCCGGTTGATCCAGTGCAGCCCCAGGTCAGGCTCTGTGCATTGCAGAGCTTGCTTGGGATTCTCTCTATCCCTCTCTCTCTCTCTCCCTCTGCCCCTCCCTCTCAAGCTCGCTCTCTCTCTCTCTCTCTCTCTCTCAATAAATAAACTTAAAAAAAAAAAAAAAAAGAAGTATGCCGACGTGGGAGCGGGGAGGAAATTAGATCAGCAACCAGCATTAGGGGACTTAAAAACGAGTTACAAGCAGCGTCTTTAAACTAGGCTGCAAAGATGCGTGGGAAATTACTTTCAAGCAATGGTTGCCCCCCAAACGCATTACCAGATCCCAGAAGTCACACCACAGAAGGGTTCACAGACCAAATGAAGATGCTTGAATCAAGTCTAACAAAACAGTTTAAACACCTATCAAGAATGGGGAAGGGGAGTGGGGGCAGATGGATGAATAAGCGGAGGACTGGGGGGACAGTGAAAATACTTCGTAGGACGCTAATAATGACGGGTAGGGGTTGTCATACATTCATCTAAGCCCACAGAATGTACACCACCAAAAGTGAACCCTAATGTAGACTATGAATTCTGGATGAAAGTGGTGTGCCCATAACAAATACCCCAGGCTGGTGGGACATGTTGATGGTGGGGGAGGCTATGCATGCACAGGGGCAAGGGGGGTGGGAAATCTCCATACCTTCCTTTCAATATCGCTAGGAGCCTAAAACTTCTCAGAGAAACTGAAGTCTTCTTTTTTTTTTTTAAGTGTATTTACTTATTTTGAGAGAGAGAAAGCATGAGTGGGGAAGGGGCAGAGAGAGAGAGAGAATCCCAAGCTATCAGCACAGAGCCCAACACAGGGCTCAGTCTCACAAACCGGCCAAACTAAAGGCTTTAAAATAGTGTTTAAAATTATAAAGGAAGAAGGGCGCCTGGGTGGCTCAGTTGGTTGAGCATCAGAGTTTTAATTTCAGTTCAGGTCGTGATCTCCGGATTGTGGGTTCGAGCCCCACACCGAGCTCTGTGTTGAGCATGGAGTCTGCTTGAGATTCTCTGTCTCTCTCTCTTTCTCTGCCTCTGGTCCTCTCCCCCACTCACGTGTGCTCTCTCTCTCTAAAATAAAAAAAAGTTTTAAAGATAAAGAAAAAATTTTTTGATTATAAAAGAAGAGGGACACCTGGGTGGCTCAGTCAGCTGAGCGTCTGACTTCAGCTCAGGTCATGATCTCACAGTTCGTGAGTTCGAGCCCCGCATCAGGCTTTGTGTTGACAGCTGGGAGCCTGCTTCAAATTCTGTGTCTCCCTGGCTCTCTGCCCCTCCCCCACTCACGCTCTGTCTCTCTCTGTCTCGAAAATAAATAAATATTTTTTTAAAAAAAACTTTTTTAAAGAAGAAGCAAGGAGAAAGAGACGGGCGGTTAACACACTTTGGATACGGCACAAGCAAGTGGAAGGATCCCAGGACTTGAGTTGTGGAATTAGAAACATTCATAGGTCCACTCTCATTAGCACCTACTCCCCAACCCTAGAGAGGAGTTGCAAGGAACAGAGCTGTGGTTTGAGCAAGGGGGCCACAGATGGAAGATGCTTAGGACCAGTGACACACGACTCATTCTCTCCGAGCAATGCCGCCTGTCCACAGCTGTCATTAGCCAACTACCCTGCCGAGCAGCGATGGGTTTTCTCTGTGTGTCTTGAGTGGGGCACAGGCAAGGACAGAAGAGGACTACACTGGGTGTCTGCTGTGGGGGCTGATTTAGGGATGACAGAGCTGTCAGCCCAGAAGTGTCATGATCATTCATTGTGACTTGGGCTTTGCATCTCTATTTACTTGTAAGATTCTTATGGGTCCCACTGAATATCCCACTTATTCTGCCTTTATCATTCTTGTAAGTTACCAGCTTACACTGCATATTTCACATGTCTCATGAATTCCACCTACATCCCATAAGGTTCTTCCTTAGTCATTGTTTATTCTTAACATAGACTGTCACTTGCACCTCATAAGCCACTAGCTCGATGCTTAAAACTTAGGGATTTCATCCACCCCATTTGCTTTCTTGTCTTGTCTAGATTTTCATATACTCAAATAACATAGCAAAGCCACATTATAAAAGACCTAAAACGTCATGATGAAGGGGAAAGAAAGAGGCAGGAATAACTAATAGATTAAAAGAGATTGAAAAGAAATGTTAATCCAATACAGTATTTAAAAACTATTTGAAACAATTGAGGAACGTGAACTGTGGCTGGATAGATACCTGATGATCTCAAGACATTGTCATATATCTTAGATGCAAATGTTATATTTTTAAGTGTGAAAAAATGAAGAGTTTTTATGGTTTTGAAATTCATACCGAAGTATTTATAGACCAAATTGCATGATGTCTGAAGTTCGCTTCAAAATAACCAATGCTAGGGGCGCCTGGGTGGCGCAGTCGGTTAAGCGTCCGACTTCAGCCAGGTCACGATCTCGCGGTCCGTGAGTTCGAGCCCCGCGTCAGGCTCTGGGCCGATGGCTCGGAGCCTGGAGCCTGTTTCCGATTCTGTGTCTCCCTCTCTCTCTGCCCCTCCCCCGTTCATGCTCTGTCTCTCTCTGTCCCAAAAATAAATAAAAAACGTTGAAAAAAAAAATTTAAAAAACAAAATAACCAATGCTTTTCAACTCACATCAACAAAGAGTTCTTCAGCTTACGCTAAGTAGAGCTTTATAAACTGAGAATCATGACTCATTAGGAGATAAATTGATCTGCGGACTTTGGCCAGCACACGTTTCATGACAAACAGAATAGAATGGAATAGAAAACATCAGAGTGAATGGCATTCTATCATCGTAAATTTGGTTCCATGAAACTCTTGTTTCGTGTGTGCGTGTGTGTGTGTGCGTTATGAGCATATGTAGTAAATCACGGTGTAAAATGTAATTCATATCATGAGTAGCCATTAATGAAGTTTGAAGATCACAGTTGAAAGCAGAATCCTGATCACCGAGGAGCACAGCAGATACAAGAAGACATGTCTCCACTTTCCGGAAGAGACGGACACAAAGAGGCAAATAGTGTGGAATGCTACGAGCTCTGTCAGATTCAAGGACCGTGAGAAGACAAAAAGAGGTGCTGAGTAACTCTGGCATGAGCTTCACAGAGCAGGTAATACGTGAGATGTGGGT
This sequence comes from Neofelis nebulosa, assembly GCF_028018385.1. Classification (NCBI taxonomy): domain Eukaryota; kingdom Metazoa; phylum Chordata; class Mammalia; order Carnivora; family Felidae; genus Neofelis; species Neofelis nebulosa. The sequence goes on along the minus strand of NC_080790.1, from coordinate 131,936,716 downwards.
CGAAGGATGGAAGGAGTGGACAAGGGCGAAAAGCCCATCTCTCAGGGAGGGAATGATTGGCAGGAAGGTGTCAACACGCACGTGGTACATTGAGGCATGTAGTTGGACGAGGCTGTGATCCAGCTGAGAAATAATGACGGCTTGGAGTAGAGCAGTGGTGAAGGAGGGGATTTTAGGGTGTTTCATGCTTCCTAAAACTCGGGTGCTTGTGAGTCATCATCCCCCCCCCCGCCCAGCTCCCCTCCCAAATTCCTTTTCTCTACTAATGAGACGTCCATTTGTCAGATCACAGAGGAGAGCACTCAGATCTCCTCGAGGCCTTATTTTTCGTGGTGGACACTGTCCGCACTCCACACAGATGCCCTCGGGCCCCTTTGACCATCTCCGGGAACATGCCTTCTGGATTATGGGTGCTTTAGCTTTTAGACCGTCCCCTGCTACCCTCTTTGGAAGACTGCTCTCTGACTAAGGAAAGCAGGATGTTCTGGAAGGTACATCCCACACGACAGCCCTGAGCCAATGACTGGCTGGTTCAGGAGTCGGAAAGCCCAGCTCGCTTGGCTCAAATGCGGATCGACTTGGAGGTGTAACTTCTATCCCAGGGATCCTCTGTGGGGTCAGACTTCAGCTACCCTCCGGGAACTTTGCCTGAAATCGCGCGTTTACTGGTTCCTCCTGGGAGCCCATGCCTCATAAGTCACTTTCACATGAACTCTCAGGGTTCTGCTCTGATGGAAGTGGGACAAATACACGTACGTCCCGTGTAGAAAAAGAGTCACACAGTTCTTCTGACCCGCCAGTTTCTAACCACAGCAACCCATATTAGATATATATGTAAATAGTTGTTACATTTTAATTTGTACTTTTAAATTAGTATTATAATTATCTATATTAAATTTATTGATATAAGTTATTATCATAATAATATAAATATTATTTTATAATTATTGATAGTTATAGTTTTATATGTATCATACTACTGTGTCTGTGCTATCATCCAGGCACTGCTGTGTTCGACTTAAAGTCGTCCTCCATTAATTTGTCTTGAAACACCATTTTTATGAGGTCACCTTGTTGATCAAAACCTTCCAGTGGCTCCCAATCACTTAAAGGAGTTTTTCCTTAGGCTTGAGTAGTTTCCTTTGTAAGGGAAATATATATATACACACATACACATACATATATATATATGCATATGTAACATACATATATATGTATACACACACACACACACACATATATATGTATTCTCATGGACTCTCATTATAATTTAATTTCATACATATAAACATAAACCTAGTGAGAAACTCCTTAAACTGACAGCTTTGATAGGACTACAAATCCAGAATAAATTTTCAAATGATATTCAAGTACAACCGCAAAACCAATAAAATTTAAATTCCCAGCATTAATTTAATGTGACAGATGATGTTATTTGGCTGGAACAAAATCTCTGATATTTGGTTGAATAGGAGAAGGATGTAACCTCAGGGTTGTTTACTTAATCTGTTTCTGTATTTCAACTTCAATAATACCAACGCAAGGAAGAGCCGTGGTCAGAAGCGTGTGTCTAAAATTGTATTAATCACGGATATTTTTTATTTCTAGTTCAGGATAACCGGAACCAAAAGCCTGCCGAAGAGTAATCCTCATATGCCAGTTATATTGAGGCGTAGATTAAGAACTCCGCAGAACTGTTTTGTTCAGTTACAGATAATGTGAGCACTGTGTTGGAATGGAAATAGTCATGAAATGCTTTGGGATCAGGATCAGGCTAGGTTCTCTCAAAAGCAAACCTGAGACAAAGATTTGGAACAGGGGTTTGTTTGGGAAGTGATCTTAGTAAGCCCTGGTAAGCAATGTAGGGAGATGATACAGAAGGAAGGGAGGCCAATAGACCATACACTGATAAGCAGGTTACCGTGATAGGCGAATAGAGCTCAGGGCCCCTGGAACCACAGAATTAACCCCTCAGGAGGTAGAGGAGACGGGCTATTTATCCCCCCAATGCCCTTTTGTCATTGTGGATGACTGCTCCTCACATTAACTCCCGAACACATCCGGTCTGCCCCAAGCACACAGGTGCCAAGAGAAATCTCCTAGGGAAAGACTCAGAGGTACCTGTAGCTGAATACCTAGGCACACGCAAGAACACTAAGTGTCATTCGGATGTGAATGGGACACCAACAGCATCTGCCTCCAGAGCTGATTATTTCTTCATTGGGTTTTAATAAATAGCTCTACTGTCCAATACTGAAGGGTTTCACGTCGGCAAGTTTCATAACGGGATCGGCTCAGCTGGGTAGGACGCGCACTCTGTAAGGGAAGTCTGGTATGTCCAGCCTACTGGATGCGGTGTGCAGATTCAATTTCCAAAACCTTCCTCAATGCAACAACTGCGAGATTTTGATGCGTTTCAGCAGCTGTGCTATTATCTAGCCTCCATGTGGCAAGACCATCACGAGATAGTATGTATACACTTATTGGGCTGGTTTTCCATCATGTGCTCATGATTTTTTTTCTCATTATCACCAAGATTTAGAAAATAAAAAATGAACTATCCTGGAGAACTTCAAAACCCCTGAAAATAAGAGCAAGGAACCCCAAGGTGGTGTGGGAGGAGGGATGGAAAGACAGTCCACTGACCCTGGTAAGAGCAAAACTGACCTACTGAATGAAAGTCTAGAGAGCCTGAAATTTATGACCTGTTGAAGGCTATCTTTAAGCTTCCTTCATAAAACCTTCCGTAGTCAAACGAGCTACTAACAATGCAACGAGCACACCTTATGCTTATCACCTACAAGACTCATAGCTTCCAGCCTTCCCAGAATTCATCTGGACCTATGTCCTACGTAAAGGCGAGGCCTTCCCAGGTCGCCCTGCCTCACAACAAACTCACGACTCCTAGCTCTCACTTGCCGGTCAACCACGGGCTGCATTCTCATATCTGCACGCTAAAATTTGTTATTTGTTAACACTTCATGTTAACATTTCCTACCGCATATCCCCAACTAGGCTCTGCTGTCTACCATGAGCCTGAGCCAACATGGCTCCATGGAAGGGTGTAGATTCCGTAATTTACTCTCCTGCTCATGGATGTGGGCTCCGCTATGTAAGTCGTGACCTTGAGCCTCTCTTTCTCCATCAGTAAAGGAGAGACCCAGCACCTTCCTCACGGTGTGGTTGCGTGGTAAATATACGAAAGCATGGTGCAGAGCGCTTAAATACAGCAGGTGCCCAATAAACAGGAGTTCCCTTTCTTACTTCGCAAACTTTTGTTTTCATGGCACAGTTCTTTCCAACAGCCTTGAAAAACCCCCAGCATCGTCCTGAAGTTCTGGCCCTCGCAATGAGTTGAGAGACCGTCAGTTCCGCTGTGATTTGCTAATAATCCAAACAGCCTGAAAACACATTTTTATAAGACACTATTCTGGGGAGAGAACATCTGGATCTCTCTCATCTGTCTCTTAAAAATTATCCTGCCTGTGCCCATAGAAAGCTAAGGAATTGATAAGGAGATTCTCATGGCCATAGTTACATTTTGTTTATAAGAAACATCTTTATTTGGCTGAAACAGATGTTCCACTAAGAAATTTTTGCCAGTGCACACCCTATCCCAGATGCATGTTATTGATTTACATGGAGACAGTGGCCACGTAGCCAAGGACTGTGCAAACCTTGGTCTTTCCTCTTCATGGGAAAGTAGAATTAAGAAATTTGATTTCCACGACCCTGACAACCAATGGCAAGTAAGAATTCTATGAAGCAGACACAGTAATCATTCATGCTTTCTTTGATTTGTTTTCCTTTGTTACCTAATATAGATTGTTGAGTTTTGCCTCATTTTAGCCTTATTTCTTTTTTTTTTTTTTCTCCCAATGTTTACTTATTTTTGAGAGAGAGAATGAGGGATGGATAGAGACAGGGGAAGACAGAGGATCTGAAGAGGGTTCCATGCTGACAGCAGAGAACCACTGTGGGGCTCAAACTCACAAACCATTAGATCAGGACCTGAGCCAAAGTCAGACGCTCAACAGACTGAACCACCCAGCTGCCGCATAGCCTTATTTCTACAAGACCCGGCCCCAGGGTGGTATCCCAAACAACGCACTCCTCCTCATACTGAGGTACACTGAAGGCAAACATTTAAAGCTCATTTGTGTTGGGGCACCTGGGCGGCTCAGTTGGTTTAGCATCCGACTCTTGATTTCGGCTCAAGTCATTGGCTCAAGTCCCGCATCAGTTTCCGCACTGAGCATGGAGCCTGCTTAAGATTCTCTCTCCCACTGCCGCTCTCCCCTGCTCGCACTCTCTCATGCTCTCTCTCTAAAAAAATAAAAACTAAAATGTCATTTGTGTTCTTTGAAGGCACGATAATAAAATCACAATTAATATCGGTCAACTTTTAAGAGAAAGTTTCTCCTTGCACAAGTGAGATTTTAAATCTGTAATACACGATGGTCTCCTATTTTTGTGTGTGTGACGAAAACCAGCAGCAGCAAGAGAAGTCTCCAGGTCACTGAGCATTTATATCATTTGAGTTGCAAAAAGTAAAATAAAATAATAAAATAAATAAAAGAATAGAATAGAATAGAATAGAATAGAATAGAATATCCTTTTCAGTGGGATAAGCCTTTGAAGCTGGGGTTACTATTCCAGACACTTTCCCAATATCCTGTCCCAATGTTCTCCCAAGCCCAGACAAACCATTTTCCAAGGATATGTACTTTGAAAATACGTGGGCTTACACAGTCACCTTTGTTACCAAAGTTTCTGACAGAGCTGGTTCCACCCCGTGGCAGCAATTGTCTCATTTTTATTTTTAAATAATGCCTGCGCATTTCTTAGAAAAGTGACGGCAGGTAACAAAATACTCAACACGTAGGTCTATTTGTTTATAGTAACAGAAATTCAGAGGGAGCAGCTCCACCTGTATGCGTCTATCAGCCAGGATCAAGGCTTTGTCTACACCTTGCTTCTTCGTTTTTGGAGTATGTGCTTTATCCTCTTGATCATAACATGGCTGCTGAAGCTGCAGGCATCACGTCTGTGTCCCAGGTAGAGAACAGAGGCAAGAGGCCATAAAGAAAGTGCCAGTCCAGTCTAAATCTTTTTGCAAAATCTCTCCCAGAAACCCTAGTATTTATATCTCATTAGGTAAAACTGGGTCAGTTGCCATCCTAGCTGCAAGAGTCTTGGATATGAATGTTTTCAATGGACATATTTCCTCCCCAAAGAAAATCAGAGTTTTATTGGTACCATAAGAAGAGACCAACAAACAACTAGCAGTGTCTATTATATCAGGGTTTATGCATAAGAGTCATCTCTTAGTAGAAAATCACTTCCATTAAAAACACTAAAACTACCTTTTTTTTCTTTCTTTTTTTTTTCTTTTTTTGAGACATGTCTACTCCCAACAGCATCATAAGCAGAGTTAGCCAAAACATCAAAACAGGGATACTAACTTGATTGAATCGGCAAGCCTCAAACATCAGTGAAATGAACTTTGAATTGCATTGCCTTTCCTGGAGTTATAAATATATCTCTGAAAATATTTAATTTAAATTTTAATAGGTCTTTTCCATCATAGGGCAAGTTCATTCTAGAACCACGTGCATTAAAACCAAATCCTCCATTACATCTTATGATCACACTGTCTTTCATTTTAAAATGAGAGCTCTATTCGTCTAAAATGAATGTGGGCTGCCTAAAATCACATCCAAGAAAACAGCCAACTTCAAGCCACGCTGTTTTTCCTGTTTTCCCCAACTAGATTATTCAATCCATTAGGGAAAGAACCACATCTACTTTGTTCACTGGGGTATCCCAGACACTCAACACAGGATCTGAAGTGTACAAGACAGTCAGTACGTATTTTATTTTAAAAATTGATGTATTTAAAAGAAAAGTATTGTTTTCCTAAAAGCATCATTATTGGAGCTCAAAATAAATTTAAGATTCCAGTATAAACGAGAAAACCACCATAATCTTAATCCTCTTAATCTGAAGACAGTAGATAAAATTCAAGGCTAATTTCTGAATGAACAATGACAAATTCTTCATAAACTTGAGGTCCAGGTAAACTTCGGAAACACAAGAAGAATATCTATCTCAAATCAATAGATTGGATCATGCTTTAAAGACTGTAACAACAGTCCCATTAAAACCAGAAGCAGGACAGATAAATAAATGAAGCCTTTGCCTTTGCCATTATTATTAGACTTTTTTTTTCAACCTGGCTAAGAAAATCAGACTTGAAAATAATCATAAGTACAATTATTGGAAATGATAAGGTGAAAGTATTGGACAATTATATGAGAGACTTTTCTAGAAAACTCAAGAGAATCCATTGAAAAGCCATTAGAAATAAAGTTTAATTAAGTAGGTCCGTTATAGAATTAATGTTGAAAATATGCCAGCACTAATCAGAAGATATTGGTGACATAATGTTGATGAATAATGCAGACTTTAACACATATGTACACACACAGATGTCTACCTCAACCTTGAAGTAAGAGTGGAAATGGGTTTATAGAGGTAGACGTTAAGGAAATTATTTCAGCTCACTAATGTTAGCCAAACAGCATTAAATTGAGAAATCCCTGCTGCTTTTCACCAGGAGCAGTCTGGAGAGCAGCCCATGTGAGAAGACGTCATCAGAATTATCAAGTTGGCGTGTGCACGATTGGCATCTGCGGCCCAGGGGCCCCTATTTGAAGCCACCAGCCCTTTGCCCACGGTACCTTAATACATGCGCATTTCAGTCTGCGCTCACGCCCATCACACATTCTACCTTAGTTTCACTTCTCCGAAACAATGACCATAGGCTTTGTCAAGTTGTCCTTCCAAAGTGGATTTTGTAAATGGCACGTACCCTTATTTTACGGGAGGGCATCCTAAATCCACCCTCTAAATCAGGTTTAAATCAATCCAGACCAAGAGTCAAAAAGTTAATTTTATTTTCATCGATATATCAAAGCTTGAGAGGAAATACACTAAAACATTTATAATGGGATTAGAGCTTTTTGTTTGTCTTTATGCTTTTATATTATCAAATTTTTTACAACGAACAGGCATGACTTCTAGAGTTGTTTTTTTTTTAATCTTGATCCATCCTCTTCCCTTGTCCTTCATTTCTTATCTCTCAGTCGATCTTGCCAGGGTGCGTGTCAAATCCCAAATCTTCCAAATAACGTCTCACGTCTGTCTGGCACTTTGCGGCTACCAACCTGGTCCAAGGCCCTGTCGTTTCCTTCCAGGGTAACGCTAATAAATTCTTGATTCACCTCCCAAGCAATCTAGTTCTTCAGCCAATATAGGTCAAAGGAGACCTTACAAGGGATCTCGGTGTGAACGACAGGAAGTAGGCACAGAGTAAGTGGACAGAGCGATGAGCAGAGGAAGGGCCGTCCGCTCCGCCATGAGACGGACTGTGAGACCAGGAGAGCGGCCAAGACCTATTCAGTCCCAAGGCCGAGCCACATTCATTGTCCTAATTAATTCCCTCTTTCCTAGCTTAATTTCAATACATCTCTGAGCCCAGTGAAAAGAATCTGGAAGAATTAGGCAATGAGCAAGGACCAGACATTCTTGAAATAAAACAGTAATAAGTGAGCACCAAGACTAAAATGTGGTGACAGTTTACTACTGGATCTGAACAGATATGCCATCAACAACTGTAGCATATATAAGAATTTAGTGTACAATTAGGCAAGGTCCAAGGCCCTTGGACCAAGGCGTCAATCAGTGTGACGTTATAAACTAGCCAATAAATGTGGCTAGGTAAATTGGAGAGAGGAAGAAATTTCAAGTTAAGTCCACTCAATAAAACCAGTCTGAGATTTTTTTTTTAACTTCCCATTTAATTGATTGCATTTATTATTAAATGCATAATTGTCTGACTTAATTAATTAAAAGGATACATGTGAAAAACTGCCATAATTAAAATTAAAGGCAAAGGGCCAGGCATTCAGTGGCATTGCAAGAGATATAATAATGGTTCTGATCTTAACAGAAAGCATACTCTTATCATCAGCAAGAAAAAGAATGCATCCCTTTGGAAAAGGAGCAAAGAACATGAACAGGCAACTCACAAAAGAAAAAAAACATGTGGCAAATAAACATGAGAAAAGCTCAACTTTAACTGTAGTCGGTCATCACTAAGATCAAAGAAGGTGAATAAAATTGGCAAATACGAACAAAAAAGTTGATATTTATGGCTATGGAGCATGCCACCCTGAGACAAATATTCACGCTCTGTTAGTAGAAGCATGAACTGAAACTATAATTCAGTATCCCTGTTCTTAAAACATACTAAAATATTTACATCCTAGAAACTTATGTGTGTGCAACACACAGAAGGACTTATTTACAAGGACATTTATTACTTATAATAGTAAGAACCTGGCAACAATCAACAAATTAGTTAATGACAACATTTGAAATATCCTGTCTAGATACCATATGGTTTCACTCTTATGTGGATCCTGAGAAACTTAACAGGAACCCATGGGGGAGGGGAAGGAAAAAAAAAAAAAAAAGAGGTTAGAGTGGAAGAGAGCCAAAGCATAAGAGACTCTTGAAAACTGAGAACAAACTGAGGGTTGATGGGGGGTGGGAGGGCGGGGAGGGTGGGTGATGGGTATCGAGGAGGGCACCTTTGGGGATGAGCACTGGGTGTTGTATGGAAACCAATTTGACAATAAACTTCATCTATTGAAAAAAAAATGAAATATCCTGTCTATTTAATGACACTGGAAAATTATTATGAATAAGTTGCTAAATTTTAAAAACAGTTCATAAAATAACAAAGTTAACATGATGCCAATCCCATTAAATTTTATGCATTTCCATGAAGACAGACAAGCGCCTGGCTAGAAATACAATATTAATAATGGCTACTTGGTGGTATTATGAGTGAAAATTATTGCATTCTTCCCGCTTTTTTCTGTTTTCCTAATTTTTCATAAAACTGCTGCATGCTCATAGTAAGCTAAAAAAAAGCACAGTAACTACACACACGTATGTATATATGTATGTACGTGGGTGGGTGGTGTCCTAAAAACTAATAAAAAGGATTGTCAATAATGGTTTCATAGAGAATAATAATGGTATTTTTTTTTAAATCAGGTTTGTTAAAACTCCCTCCCACACTCTGCCTTCTCTTATCTTAAAATAAATTCTGGGGGAGGGGGAGCGCCTGGGTGGCTCAGTCAGTTGAGTGTCTGACTTCAGCTCAGGTCATGATCTCACGGTTTGTGAGTTCAAGCCCCACGTCGGGCTCTGTGCTGACAGCTCAGAGCCTGGAACCTGCTTCGGATTCTGTGTCTCCTTCTATATACATTCCTCCCCCGCTCCTGCTCTGTCTTTCAAAAATAAATAAAAACTTTTAAAAATACAAAAAACAAACAAACAAACCAGGGCACCTGGGTGGCTCAGTCCATTAAGCATCCAACTTCATCTCAGGTGACGATCTCATGGTTTGTGGGTTTGAGCCCACACTGGGCTCCATGCTGACAGTGCAAAGCCTGCTTGGGATTCTCTCTTTCTCTCTCTCTCTCTCGAGTACACACACACACTCTCTCTCTCAAAAATAAACTTTTTTAAAAAGTTCTGCTCTAATTATTTCAATTGTGGAAAGTCATATTGGGTCATCTGTCTGCATACTCCTGCGTGCACTGCCTGGCACATAGTGGGTCCTCATAAGTACTCACAGTAGGAATGAATGGCTGCCACAGTACAAATGAGGACAGGGTCTTCCAACCTTTTAATGATCTTTTTCTTGACACAATTTAGAATCCATCTAAATAAACTATCGGTCTTGCTGTTTAACTACTTTTAGAAATGTCTTAATATTAACTACTCTAAAAACAAAAATCATTATTTTTGACAGATGCTCTCTAAAATTTAATTGGTTTAACACCTATAATCCCATATAGCAAGTTAATTTACTTAGCTACTTGGGGGCACATTTTGCAATTAATTCTTTCCAGTGAGTTCACCATGATGCTCATTGCTTGAATCTAGATGATTCATAAGAGCATCGTTGAGATTTTCTACAGCTGCACTGGATGAAAGCAACACCTATGGTGAAATTTTTCCAAAATTACCTTGGCCCTGCTCTATAAAGTGGGAATTTCAGGAATTAATTGACCAATCATTTATTTGCAGAGAAGGTACCAGAAATAATGTTTCTTTTATGGTTTCTGGATTCAAAACCTCCGCTCCCAAGCCAAGGTTACAAACCAATTTTTCTTTCTTTCTCTATTTCTTTCTTTCTTTCCTTCCTTCCTTCCTTCTCTTTCTTGCTTGTTTTATTTCAAATTTAAATGTTTACATTATTTGTAATCTCCAGTGGTGTACAAATTTGAGGTATAAATCCAATTAAATGTTTTCTTCAAAGCCCCCATACCATTGTTGAATAGTTTCAACTTCCCACCCCACTCCCATCTGAGATCACATTCTACTAACCTAGAATACAATTTCCCCCATCTCCCTGTAACAGCCTGTGAGGCTAAATGAATGAATGGTAGTTATCAACCACTTTTAAAGCATGCTCAGAATGTAACAAAGCTGCAACGTGTGCTTTAGAACAGGAGCTGGCAAAGCAGATCTGGCCCACCACCCGTTTTTGCAAATAAAGTTTTACTGGAACATAGCCACACCCACTCATTTCTGCCTTCTGCACACTGAAGGCAGCGGTGAGTAGTTTCAACAGAGACCACACAACCTGCAAAGCCTCAAACGTTTACCACCTGACCCCCCTTCAGAAAAAGTTTTCCAGCTCCTGCTTTGAAATTTGCAGAGCACTTGAACCTGCCTCGACTCCACAAAAGCCACAATCATCTAATGAGCGTATCAGCCCCCATTTCAGCCGTAAAGAACACAAGACTTGGGAGGATAAGCAGCTCGTGAGGGGCAGACCCAGGGTCCAACCCAAGTCCGGTGAGCGACTATCTACAGATGTCTCTTCTACCATTTATACTACATTTTGTAGTTTCCAAAGCCTTTGCACATACCTTCGTCCTCTGGATATTTCCAATAATTCTGTGAAGAAAAGCTGCGTCCCCTTTTATAGATGTCAAAACTGAATTCCAGAGAGGGTAAAGAAAATCCTGACGTGCTCGTCGCTCTTAGGTCTCTGAACCTCAGTCTCGACAAAAAAGATCTACTGTCTCTCCAATAGCTCGTGGCTGCTGATCTCAAGGCAAATCCTGGCTGCACCACCCAGAACACCCCAAGCATCCAGCTACTCTTTAGCTAGTGCTCATATCGCTGTCTTTTTTTAATGTTGATGATGTATCAAAAGAAAACAAAATTAAGCCTAAGAAAGGGAGAAAGAAAATAGGAGGAGGGACGGCAGATCCTCAAAGTCAGATTTTTAAATACGATTAAATTAAATACATACGTACTCTTCAAAGCAAAGAGGAATCTTTTGAAAGGAAGAATTGGAAGAGGGGCACTGAATTTCTCCCAGCTTGGGATGCCCACTAGTGCTGATGTAAATCCCTCCCTAGTAAATTCCAGCTAAATTACACAAGCTTGTTGCACCCATTTGCTGAATTCACTTTTCCCAAGGCAATGCCTGTCTTTTGCAGGAACCAGAAGGGCTCACACAGAGAGCAGAAAGAGGGATATTAAGTGTATTTTTTAAAGCCAACTTTTTAATAAATTATATCCATAATCTCTAAGCAACTCACACTATTCTCCCACAGACTTCATCTCCACTCCACCGGCCCCACTGGCTCAATAAAGTCACCTCTTTCTGTTATTAATAAGGAAGTTCACCTCAGGTACTTCTTTAATTTCCTGTATTTTTTCCAACACAAAGTTAATTTACTTTATCCCTTATCCCAAAAATGATAACAGGGTTTCTATAAAAGTGAACATCCATGATCAAAGAGAATCTTGTATTATAAACAAATGAGTGCAACTGGGCTCCCTTTGAAATATTTTAACTTAATTAAGCTCACACACTTTTGGCAAAGGCTAAAAAACTTGAGAGTGATTGAAGAGCCATTCCAGTTTGGCTGGATTTTCCTTTGAATGTTGGAACAGGGGGAGGATGGTTCACAGGCTTTGCGCCTAAAATGTTGCACTGGTATTATTTTTTTTAGCTGCTACTTTGTTAAACAAAAGGTATTAGGCAAAAGTGACTTTGTTTGGGCAAAGAGGGAATCGTTACATAGCTCGGATACAGTGGTAACGACGGGACCCTATACATTGGTGAAAACACACAGAGAACTGTGTGCCTCCAGGAGCTGAATTTTACTATTTGTAGGTCGCATCTCTGTGAACCTGACTTTCAAAATGTTGGATTCTGACTACGCAGGTGAGTTGACAATATTCTCAAATGTTTTTTGAAGCGTTGTCTGTAATGACCAAAATGGAAAAAAAAAAAAAAAAAAAAAAAAGTAACTAGAAGCTACATACATAAATGTTGATAAAGTAGAGAATTTGGTTGATAAAAAAAAGAAAATGACTTCCTATCTGAATATATTCACCTGGAACACTCTGTAAAATATTGTTAAATTGGGGGAGGGGAGCAAACTGCAGAATAATGTCCCAGTAAGAGCAGTATCAGCAGCCCCTGAAGTCGTGGCTCTCATTTAATAAATAATTGTAGAGACGCCTGACTGGCTCAGTCAGGAGAGCATGTGACTCTTGGATCTCGGGGTTGTGAGTTCGAACCTCACAGTGAGTGTAGAGATTACTTCAAAATAAAAATACCTTTAAAAATAATGAAGAGGGGCACCTGGGTGGCTCAGTCGGTTAAGCGGCCGACTTCAGCTCAGGTCACGATCTCACGTCCGTGAGTCCGAGCCCCGCGTCGGGCTCTGTGCTCACCGCTCAGAGCCTGGAGCCTGTTTCAGATTCTGTGTCTCCCTCTCTCTGACCCTCTCCCGTTCATGCTCTCTCTCTGTCTCAAAAATAAATAAAAACGTTAAAAAAAATGTTTTAATAAATAAATAAAAATAATGAAGAAATAAAGAAAAAGAAAGGAACTAAGGGAGGGAGGGAGGGAGAAACCGGGGCACAGGGATGCAAGACGAGGATCCAGCCCTTCTCTGCTGATGAAATCCAAAGGCAGAGAGACAAGCGGTAATGAAGCAAGAAAGGAACTCATTTCATGAGGCCAGTTCCGGGAAAACCGCAAAGTAGTGGCTCAAAGACTGCCTCCAAAGGGCTGAAAATACGTCCAGGTTTACATAAGGAAACTGGGGGGCAAAGGTGGGTGGGTACGTGCAGGGAAGCAGTGCAAATCACACCAAACATTGTCTTACAGTCAATCACTGGCAGGGTCTTGCTGGCTCAGGGCAGACCCTTTTGCTTGAGGGGGTAGTTTCGGTTCCCATCAGGGGAAGCTTTGCCCTCAGGATCTCCCCGCGGGGCCAAGAGACGAGCTGGAAAGAAGAACCCAACCAGAAAGTTGGAGATCAAAATGGAGGCAAAGTCCTCTTTCATAAATGGGGGGGGGGGGGGGAGGGGGGAGGGGAATCTTGGTAAGATTGACAGTATTATCTCATTTAGTTATCATAAAAACTCTATGAAGTAGGTAGGACAGGTCCACTGTCTCTCATTCAGGTTTTGTTTTTACCTGAATCTTTCAGGGCCAGAAATGTTTTGAAAATCAGGTTACTTTAAATCTTAGAAAAAAAGAAAATGCGGTTCTGTATTGGCTATTTATGGCTGTGAAACAAAATACCCAAAACTTGGTGGCTTTAAAACAGAAAACATTTGGGGTGCCCGGGTTGCTCAGCTGGTTAAGCATCCAACTCTTAATTTCAGCTCAGGTCATGATCTCTCGGTCATGGGATTGACCCCTGCATCAGGCTCCACATTGAGCATGGAGCTTGCTTAAGGTTCTCTCTCTCCTTTTCCCTCTGCCCCTCCCCTGCTTGGGCTCTCTAAAAGAAAAAAGAAAACATTTATTCTCTCACAGATCTTAAGGTCCACGAATCAGAGTGTGGCTTAGCTGGTGTCTGTGCCTCTTGGTTACGCTCAGGGTGTCGGCCAAGGCTGTGGTCTCATCTGAAGGCTTGACCAGAGGTAATAGGGAAACTGCTTCAGCCCCACCCACACAGTCGTGGCTTGCCTCAGTTCCTCACCACTTGAATTTTTCTACCAAGATACCTCACAACACGGCAGCCAACCCCCCCCCCCCCACCCAGGGCAGGTGATCCTAGAGAGAACACCCAAGACGGAAGTGACATCCCATCTAATCTAACCTCAAAAGTGGCATTCCACTACCTCTGCCATTTTCTATGTGTTGGAAGCAAATCAAGAAGTTCAGCCCACATTCAGAGGGAGAGTTTACAAACGGGCATGAATGTCAGGCGATAGGGGATCTGGGAAGCCACCTTGGAGCCTGCCTTCTCCAGAAGCACATAGCATGGATTACCGGATGCCCACAGCGGAGTCTGGGACAGCACCTTAAAAGAAAGAAATTGATATTTCTGCATCAAAACATTTGAATGTCAGTTTAGGTCAGATTTGCTTCCAAATGAGTTATGAAAATCTTTAGGTTTTCAGAGCCTTTTGGGTTCAGAATTATGGGAGAGAGCCTGGATATCAATGCTATTGCCTTCTACTTTACAGATGATGACACCAAGACCCAGGGAGGTTAAGCAGGTGTATATACGTTTGCGTAGCTTTGCATGAGCCCAGACAATAGGCTCGTGTACATCAATCACTTAGTGTTCTCAGAACAATGAGAATAATGAGCACAGGGGCTTTTATACATGTCTCCGTGACTTTCCTTTTTACAAAATCATTCAGTTAGTACTCTTAGTTTTTAAATGAATAGAATAGATTAATTTTTAGAAGAATAAAATAGCATTTCTCCCATAAGGTAAGGAATTTGCGTGTTACAAGAGTCAAAGATTTTATGCCGTGTTATGCTGGATTCTAATGCACCGGGCTGTTTGCGCCCTGTGATATCACAAAAAGGAAAGAATTAAAGAAAAAAGTGAGAATAACAGAACAAGACGAACAAAAAGTGTAATCAATTAGGTGAATTTCTTCAGCTTACCTATAGATGGCAGTAGTCAGGGGACGCACATGAGCCTACAGTTTTAGAAAATGCCTTGCTACATATGTGAGTGTATGAGGGAGAATTCCGGTTTGATACGGTTTTGATGTAAGTTAATGAAAACCACTGCATCATTTAAAGGTTAGCCAACCCTGACTAGAACACAAATGCCAGTCAGGCTGAAACTTTATTTCTGCCTCTTAACTCATTCTCTCTCCTGGTTTGCACTGATTCCTAATCAGAATTTTGAGCATGTATTAAATATTGTAGGAGGGAGGGGGGGTAGCCCTTTACTTTAGACTCTGCGTTTTTTTGCGACCTGTTTAAACAGATAAAAACTGACTTTAATAACTGCAAGCAATATCAGATATACTAAACGGCCCTGCTTCTGATTCTGTATATGTTTAACAAATTAAACATTTTGTCTTTATGACCAAAAGTAAAGTGCTTAGCAAGGCAAGCTGAGAAATTCATACGCTCTCCTTTAAGGGGTATGAATAAGCCAAAACGTCACTGGCTTCTGCTGTAATATTGTAACTTTCATTGTAAAACCTCAATTCCAAATGCATTCGTGTCAGAATCCGAAATGGCTTTGAGACTATGACACGGGGGGGAAAAAAAATGTTTTAAGCACATTAAGGAGCCGAGACAGAAAAGGGAACCCGTAGCAATTCCAAAAGGGCAGCCAACACTGTCTTGTCATGACTCACCCTCCCACTAGGTGGCGATGCTTTTCAACTGCTATCCGAGATATAGATGGATGGATGGATGGATGGATGGATGGATGGATGGATGGATGGATAGATAGACAGACAGACTTCATATGTATATATGAAGTAAAATAGGCTTTTCCTGACATTGACGATATGGCTGTTGTTGACCTCAAAGAGCTCATTAGTCCTAATCATCATGAACCACCTCTTTTCCCAAGGGGGAAGGATTCCTGGGTCGGTTCACTTTCAGCAGTCCATTTTTAAGTGTTACATGGGAGGAGATTAACAGTGAGAGCCAACAATTTACTGAGATGGTGGGGGGATGGTGTGGTAGTAAAGAATGTAGATTCTAGACCCAGACCGCCTGGGTTCAAATTCCAACTCTGCTCCTTACGGCTGTGTTACCTGGGGGCAAATTACTTGACCTCTCTGTGTCTCCATTCCCTCATCTATAAAACAGAGGCAGTCACAGTAGCTAACTCCGAGATCTGATGGGAAGCTTAAATGGATTGGTCTAAGTAAGGTCCTCAGAACGGTGCCTAGCACGAAGCAAGCAGGACTTAAGAGGCGGCTACCAACCCTATGAACACCCCGAGAATGCATGCCTGCTGTATTTGACTGAATCTGATCAACAATACTGAGAGTAGTTTGATCTATCGGACCCATTTTACAGACAAGGAAACCAATGCCAAGTAAGTGAAATGAACTTCCCAAGGTCTAAGTTAATGGCAGGGCTAGAACATGAATCCACATCTACCTACTCTAAACCCATGCTCCTAACTGCTAGAATATATCATACCAGCCAAATATTATAAGCAATAAAAAAGCAAAAAAAAAAAATGGATACAGTTCAAACTAAGAGATAATAGCAACTGTTCTCCCAAAAAACTTGTTCTTCTCTTTGTCTTCCTCTCTCCAACATAATCCTATTTCCTTTCCTTTACATGATTAACCCCCCCCAAAAGTAAACTTTTGCCTTTACATTTATTTCTAAACCAGCAGGCAGTATCTATAACCTAAATCTTTAAAAATTCTTGAGATACGGTTTTGAGATGAACTTAAAAGATCCCACTAAAAAAGGTTAGATTATTTAAAAGTGGAGAAAAGATGATTCCGCAATTCTGCACCAGGATAAAAATAGAATTCGAAGTTCTCTACCCAAAAAACTCTACCAACCTTCCAACTGCTGGTTTTTTCCCTGTCTGTCCTTGAAATGACCTTGGTTTAATTACCTGCATCTCAATGAATGAATCTACATAGGAAGTGAAGGTTAATTAATGAAGGATCGTTTCTTTTGCTAAGCCCACCAGGCAGTGGCTGACAGCAAGAGCCGACCACGCGGTATTATCCTATATCTCATTAGAAATGGTCAGATTGATGTGCTCACTCTGCACCAGGAAAACAAATGACAATAGTTGACCAACAATGGCCAATTGCGCTGAGCAATCACAAAGCTTCCTGCCTGTACCTCTAACCTTAAGCAACATTGCTCTTGAACTCACAGAATCCAAAATACCAGAAATGCAGAGATCACATTCTAATGAGGCTTAGAGATTTGCATGCCAGTTGCACATTAATATTCACATAACTTCTATACCATAATATTTCATACATTCCTTGTTTTCATGTATTTTTTTTTTAAACTGGGTCGTTCTTGGGGCGCCTGGGTGGCTCAGTCGGTTAAGCGTCCAACTTCAGCTCAGGTCATGATCTCACGGTTGGTGAGTTCCAGCCCCGCGTCGGGCTCTGTGCTGACAGCTCCGAGCCTGGAGCCTGCTCCGGATTCTGTGTCTCCCTCTCTCTCTGCCCTGCTCATGCTCTGTCTCACTCTGTCTCTGTCTCTCAATAATAAATCAAAAGTTAAAAAAATAAAAAATAAAAAAACTGGATCGTTCTAGAACAGGGTTTATGAAGCTCAGCACTAATCACTTTTTGAATTAGATAAATTTTTGGTATAAGCAGCTGTCCTGTGCAATGTGGGATATTTAGCAATGTCCCTGACTTCTATCCACTGGATTCAGTAGCACCCCTCCCCCAGTTGTGACAATCAAAATTGTCTCCAGACATTGCCAAATGTCCCTACAAAACTTCCCAGGTGCAAAACTGTCCCTACTGAGAACCACTGATCAAGAAAAAATATAGTTTTAGGGGCACCTGGGTGGCTCAGTTGGTTGAGCATCCAACTCTTGATTTTAGCTCAGGTCATGATCCCAGGGTCATGGGATTGAGCCCTGAGTCAGGGATTCTGACTGTTTGGGATTCTCTCTCCCTCCCTCCCTCCCTCCCTCCCTCCCTTTCTTTCTCTTTCTCTCTCTCTCTCTCTCTCTCTCTCTCTCTCCAAAAAAAAAAAAAAGGAAAGAAAAGAAAAAACATAGTTTTAGACTTTGAGGCTTCTCATGTTGAAATAATTTCAGACTTATGGGGGGGGAGGGATTTGCAAAAATAGTATACCTGTATCCTCTTTACCCAGACTCTTCAAATATTTCCATTTTACACAACCATAGTCCAATTATGAAAAGCAGGAAATCAATGTTGATATAATAGTATTAGGTAGTTTATAGGTCTTACTCAGATATCACCCGTGTCTCACCAATGTGCTTTTCCTGATCACAAATTGCATGTAATCGTCGTGGTACCTACAGTTTCCTCAAATCTGTGACGGCTCCTAGGTCTTTCTTTCATGACCTTGATATGTTTGATGAGCACTGATGAGTTATTTTTGTAAAACATTCCTCAGTGTAGCTTTGTCTCGTGTGCTTTCATGCCTAGATTGGAGTTACGCCTTTTTGCCACGAGTGCCACGTTAGCGTTGTGTCCTTCCCAGTGCATCATGTCATGAGGTACGTGATGTGCTATTAATTTGGATTGCTTGGTGAGGCAGAGCCTGCGATTTCTCCACTGTCAAGTTACTCTTTGCTCCTTTGTATGTCGTAAGGGTCTTGTGGGGAAATTCCCTGACACTGTGTAACTATCCTCCTCCTCCCCTTAATTTCATCCACAAATGTTAGCATCCATTGACGCTTCTTGCCTGCGATAATTATTACGGTGGTGTTTGCCAAATGGTGATTTGCTATTTTTGTCATTCGCCATTCATCATTGGAGCTCCATTGTAGGCAAGTAGCTGTTTCTTTTCCTCCACTTTTTAGTTATTTTTAAAGGAAGTTTTGTCTTACTACCATAACTGAAAACTCAGAATTCAAACAAGTGTTGTGAGGCTAAAAAATAACAGTACAAAATAAATTCAGTGAAAACCATTTACATCAGTTTCTAGCTGGGTGTTGCAGCTTTTCAAGGCTGATGTCTTGTGTCTTTCTGTTAAAGAGCTTAATAGGCGTTAGAAAAGTATTACAAACATACTGGAGTCAAACTGACTTTCTCCTTCATATATAAGCAGAAGGATTGGAAGACAATTAGAAAAGGAATCGCTACATGGTTCAATATTACACGAGGTCAGATCTAAATAATATCTAAGATTTCATCTTTCTCCAGTGGTCTGTGTCCTGCATTTTGAAAAACACTAGCCAGCTTCTCCCATTTTCTAAAGTGACCGAGGCCCAGAGAAAGTAAATAACCTCTTCCATATTCACTGTTAGAGGATCTTTGCAATAAGGAACAGTAATAACTCAGACAAGCCTAAGAGTACGATGCTGGATGTAAGATGGGCTGGTAGGTGGAGATTGAGTATCAGGGTGCCATAGTGTCTCAGAAAACCCAAGGGCAAGAATGCAGCCAGACCAAGAATGGACAGGAACCTGGGAAACGAGAGTAAGCAGGTCCCATCTCTCATTTCTATTTTCCTCTGTACATACACCTGTGTTATTTTTCTCTCCCTATCTCCCTCTCTTCATCTCACGGCTACCTCCGCTTTTCCATCCAGATAGAAAAATGGAGCAGCCCCAGAACGACCAAGTCTACTGTGGAAACCATGCTCGGAACCCCTCTGGGTCTCCCTGGCTCCCAATTCTCAACTCCCAAAAGAAGAATCTGATTGGCCCAGCTTAAGGGAGGGGCACGTTCTCAATCCAATCAGTTCGATGAGGGGCAACATCTCGTAATTCAAAAGGAGGGGTAGCCATCGTTGGTTATCCTAAGCAAGTACCACAGGGCAAGTACCTGGATCCAAAGGTCTAGAAAACTGGCTTCTCAATGGCCAATCCAGGTCCTCAAAATAGTGGTTCCCAACATCAGCCATTAATATACTAGGCATCCAAATACCACGGGTCGTATTTTTTTCTTCACACCATTTCTTGAATCGATGCAATGTTTTGTCTTAAAAAAAATAGCATTGAGTCAGGAAACTTATGATAGTATGAGGCTAATTAGGAAAATCAGATGTTTTTCTAATACTGATTTAAATCCATGCATGTTACTGAAGCCAAGAGTGCACATCCTCTGCCATAGAAAAGCCTCAGTCTTATATGCACCCCTTACTTGGGTAAGAACTGGGTCCTCTATACTTTGGAGTCTCTTCCCTGTTTTCTCTGTCCCCTGCAGCGAGATATTCTATGTTCAAATTGTTCAGACAGTTTTCAATCCATTCCTGCTTTATTCTTCCTAAAATTAAATTATTCTGACTTGAAGAGTTGCACATCATCGAGAAATTGGCTTTTGATGTTTCCCTGAGCTCTTCACACCAACTTTTAAAAAAATAAAGCCTTCTCAGTTTTTTACTCATTTATACCAGTATTGACTTAGTGGGAGATAATCTCAAGGGTAGATTTGGTTCATGTTTCAACCTTGCTTTTAAAGGTCAATGCAGATAAATGCCTAATACAAACTTTAGAAGATCTTACGTTCTGGGGATACAAAGATGAGAAGCCCCTGAATCTCGAGGGGGGCTCTCGTATCTCGAGGGGGAACAGAAACCTAAATAAACAATCACAGTGAACAGGATAAGTGTCCCGCATGGGCCCACCAGGCACCCTGCACCCCCTCCCCCCGCCCACCCCAGAAGATGCAGAGTGAAAGGTATGGAAGGGGTGCTGAGTCCATGAAGGGACTGGAAAACCGAGGCACATTGGGGAAACCACTCAAATCAGAGGAAAGAGGAAGCACAAAAGTCTTGAGGCAGGAGCTTGCTTGGAATACCCCCAAGAAAGCTAGGAACTGTCTGTAGCTGGAATAGAGTGAGCGAGGGAGAGAGTGATAAGAGGATGGAATCAGGGAAGCAGTTGGGGGGTGGGATGCAGGTCAGGTGGGACCTTACGGACGACTTTGGCTTTTCCTTGGCCTGAGATGGGAGCTGCTGGGGTTTCTAGACAGAGGAGTGACCTACGTTTTAAAAGGCTTTCTTGGGATGCTGTGCAAAGAATAGAGCATAGGGGCCAGCGGTGAAGACAGGAAGCCATTAGATCCTTAAGAATAGACTAGCTGAGTAGTAATGGCGGCTTGGCCTCTGGCTCTATTTTGCAGGTAGCACCGAGAGAATTTCAGAAGACCAGACCTGGGGTGTGAGACAAGGCATGAAGTCAGGCTGCATGTAAAGTTATGACTTGAGATACTGAATGGGTAGAGTTTGTAGCCACTGGAGCTGGCTGGTGGGAGGCCGGCAACCAGGGGTTTCATTCTGGACATGTCACGTTTCAGGGGCCAATGAAATGCATCCACGTGGGGATATCAAGAGGCCAGTTGGAAACACGATGCTGGCGTTCAGGAGAAAGCTCCACACCAGATCTATTGGGCAGGGTAGACGCAATTAGTTCAATACCTGGCATACAGTAGGAATTCAATAAATGGCAAATGCATGAACCCCATGGCTTACATCAGCCCAAACATCTGTGTACCACTGGGAAAGAGCTAGGCCTTCACACCCTACTAATGATGGGTCACTAAGAGTT
Source organism: Neofelis nebulosa (assembly GCF_028018385.1). Classification (NCBI taxonomy): domain Eukaryota; kingdom Metazoa; phylum Chordata; class Mammalia; order Carnivora; family Felidae; genus Neofelis; species Neofelis nebulosa. The sequence continues at coordinate 131,915,135 of NC_080790.1, read as the reverse complement.
TCACATGAGAAGAAAAGCATTTTTTTTTCTTACCCCAAACGATCTGCAAAATTACGCAGTGTGGTTTCACTTAGGTTGTTTTCTATCTCCAACATAACATTAATAAACAAATTTGAAATCATACAAGTATGAACGTAAATTATTTACAGTGTACTTGAAGAGCTCAGAAGGGCTTTGTAAGCTAAATAATTTATAAACTCATAGAAGGAGTTTCTTTTTTCACTAATTAAGGGTGAAAATTCTCCCAATAAATCACGAGAGGTTTCGGGAAGTACGCAGAGTGGAGATCAATCCAGGACAACAAACATTTACTGAAAAACTACTATGTCCCAGGCACTTAGCTAGAGATGAGTTGTTCAAAGATCTGCATGATGGTGTTTGCACTTTGAAGGAGATGCCTGTGCCCTGGGGGAAATGGCATCCTTAGGGCCAAGCGTCGGGACTACAGCAGACAATGGGGCTGCCCACCGCGGAGTTCAGATGCTCACTTCGCAGGTGCGCAGTAAGATGGCAATTCCCCACCCCCTCGAGGAAAGGTGTGACCCTGTGGCTTGCTTTAGCCAATGAAATGTCAACAAAAGCTACCTGTGTTACTCCCAGGTGGAAGCCTTAAGAGGCGGTAAGTGATTTGCCATTGCTATGGGCTAAATGTTTGGGCTCCCCAAAATTCATATATTGAAGTTCACGTATTGAAATGTATTCTCCAACATTATGGTATATGAAGAGGTGTAGCCATTGGGAGGTGAGTAGGTCATGGGGGTGGTGGCCTCCCAAATACAATTAGTGCCTTTATAAGAAGAGGCCAGAGCTATAGCTCACTCTCCACCACATGAGACCATGAGAAGTCTGCAGCCTGCAACCCAGAAGACTCTGGCTCTCACCAGAACTCAACCATCCTGGCACCCTGATCTCAGACATCCAGCCTCCAGAACCATGAGACATGAGCGTCCTGACTGTGCCTGAACTAACAAAGACAGCAATGTTCTGGTCCACTGTTGCAGTGACACGGGTCAGTGTGGAAGGATCGCTTCCTTCAACCCCAGGGGCCCATTGGTGACTGCTGTGAGCAGATCGTCCCCACCCCATGGAGATGCCCTGCTGGAGGTCTAGCATGAATAGGAAATAAACTTGTGTGTGCTGAGCCACTGATATTGAGGGATTGTTAGCTACTACACTGACTATCCCATCCTAAATGATACCAGCCCTGTTTTGACAAAGGATACCTCCTTTGTGAATTTCCAAGTTCCAGATACTCCCTTAACCCCCATGCTTCGGGTTATCCACCTGCATTTTAAAATATAATGTCTGCCCTGTGTTTCCCAAATCACTTTTCTATGTTCCTTTATAGAAACAAAGCCATAGACCCAAGACCATCAAATACTTTTCTCCATTCCTCAATTTATTTAAAAATTCCACTTTCTAGTTAGAATCGTATCTTTCTATCCCCCATTGCCCTCCTCCTTCCTTCACCTCTACGCTTTTCTGTGCAAGCCATGGTCATCACCAGAAGCAAATCTGTACTTGTTGTTAACTTCACAAGCGTTTCCAGGTAGGTGAGAAGAGCGGAGGCCAAGAGAGTCACGGAAACCCCTCACTGCAGTTGACGAGCACGCCGAGACCGGACCTCGGCAAAGGTTATGAACGCCTATGCGCTAAGGGCCTTCCAAGGACAAGCAAGTTAGCAAAAACCATGAAAAACATACTGTCTCTGTGTATTTTGTTGCCCACGATCTTTCCAGTGCCTAGAAAATGAGTAGCACAGAGCATCTGTGATGGAAGAGAAGGAAGGAAACATGGAAGACAGGGACGGAGGAAAAGAGGGAGGGGAAGAGGGTGGGAAAAGGGAAGGGGAAAAGAGGGAGAAATAAAGAAGTGCAAGGGCAAAGGCGAGCATGAGGCGAGGGTGCCCTGTGGGTACCAGGAGGAAAGGCAGGAAGCGCAGAGGGGAAGAGATACAAGCTATGAAGTCTTCCCGGAGAACAGAATAAAACAAAAGCCACCAGGTACTTTTCTTAAACAGTTCCGGGAAAGTTCCACCATCGTTAATTTCAGACCATAAGGAGAATTTCTGTGCAGGTCAGCAGTTGTTCTAATGGTTTGGAAAATCTACACTGGATCAGGGGCAAATGCTACCTACAGCAAAGGTTCTGGATGTTTCCTTAAAAGCAACCAAGTGTCATTTCAACTGTTGTGGTAGACTGAGTTGGGAAAGGTCAAGGGGAAGAGAAAATGTGCTTGAGGCAGTGGAGGGGCCAAGATGGGATGGGGGAGGGGGGCTGTGGAGGGCTTGAGCCTGCCTCCAACCAGATGAAATCCATTATCCTCAAAAGTCAGCCCAAAGAAGCAGTAGCATAATATCTTTGTCTTTATTAATTGACATCTTCTTGATCTTAAGAAAATATGACTAGCGGCTATTTACTTTTCAAAACAGCTATTTATATCGATCTGTAATGCAACCTGAACAACAGTGTTCTTTCTACAAAAGTCCAGCTTCGGGACAAATTCCATCACCACTTAACCAGGTCGCTCTGGTACTGAATTTTGGAAGAGACCTCGGCTAGGAGTGAATTATTTATTTTCAGCATCACCACCAACAAAAGACAGGGGTCCCGGCCTCAGCTGCCCACTCCCCCAGCTCCAACATGGGAGCTGTTCTTATTTGCTGAGTTTGACCACTGGCTTGTGCATTTGCTGATTACAACACACGATATCAGTTTTCACATACCCACCTGGAGACAGGAGAAACCCAGTCTTCGTTAAGATGAGTTTTGACTGTAAGGATAGGAAATCCAAAATAGCACTGAGGGAAAGTTCTTAAGTCTGGTGCTCAGAAGCAGAGGGTTGACATGGAAACTACAGAGTGGCAAGATTCCAGGCTCCCTCTGTCTTGTTTCTCCCCCATGCACAGTTCCTGTTCCCATGACCACTTCTTGCTCCAAAACGGTTGCTGGAGCTCCAGCTGTTACATCCACCTTCCAGCCATCAGGAAGGAATACGGCGGCGAAGGCGAAGAAGCACCCACCACCTCCTTTTAAATACATTTCTCAGAAGTTGTCACTGACTCTTACAACTAATTGGACAAGAAGTCGGGTTCACGGTCCCACTTAGGAGCAAGGGAATCTGGAAAATCTCGCTTTATTTGGGGCTTCCACGAGCCACTCAACAATTAAAGGTCAATTGCCAGGGAGTAAGGGGCGATGAGCACTGAGGGATAATCGGCACTTGCCGATTCCAATATGGTTTACGCCAGATTTTAATTTGTCTTACTCTGCCTCTTCTCAAGTGCTAAGAAAAATAATGAGCTATATAAAGTTTTCCGAAACCATGAAACCGAACTCATTTACCTTTATAATTTTCTATTAATCTGCTACCAGAATTCATTTTACATTTAATTCCAGCCTCTAACACTTTAATGTCATCTCTTTAGTCTTCACACATTAGTGGTCTCAGCCTTGTCAGACTTTTTCATCTCCTTTATGTTCATTTATTTTAACTTTTAGTGGTCTTCTAGCCAATCCTTTATCCTTTTTATTACAAGAGCATGAAATTTTATAATCCCCTAGAGCTTTGTTAGTCAGCTGCTACAAGGTTCTAAGCCTCCACTAATTTATTCCCTCATTTTTGACTTTCAGATCTGAAGCATGCCTTAATATTTTGTTTTTGAATACGAAAGTAACTTTTATTAAGTGGGTTTATTGCATTAATAGATTTTTATTTCAGTTTTTACAGTTATATTTAAGTTCTCTGCTAGTTATGCCACAGATCGCTTTAATAACAATTTATAATGCTATGTAATATAATTTATACTTTAATATCATAAAAATGTACGTAATATAATAAAGCAAGAGCAATTTTATAAAACTTTACCTGGAAATCGTTTCAAATAAGCATGTATTTTTTAACTCCCAAATAAACAACTTTAGTGATATTTATTATAATAGAAAACTCCCTAAAACAAGAATAGCTTCTCTTGTTAAGAAAAAATAATAATAAAGACAGTGCCCCTTAAAATACCACATATGTTTTGATTTTTTATTTGCCTCATCCTTCCTTCTGTTTTGGTTTCTCAAAGGCAGAAAGGGGATTGTTTTTCTTTCTTCATACAATTACATGAATGATCAATACCCAGCTGTGAACGTTTCTAATTCACGTTACAACAGCAAGAACAATCATGTCGGCATTAACTGAGATATATATGTGACAATAAAATAATACTAATAATTATAAAACACTCTCTCCTCCTCCATTGCAAATCTGGCAGGGATTATAGAAAGACTGATCAAAATGCAAATGTTGGGCATATATTTGCACAGCAGGGGAAGGAAAACCCAGAGCATGAACTTGAGGACCTTAAACCTTCCAGGCTTTACAGTGAGACCAATACAAGGGGGAAAAAATTGGTCACCAGAGTGTTGGACTCTGATAGTATTGTCATGCAGGCAAGAACCTATAACTACATCAGTGAACGTGCCTTACATGACAACACCCTCCTCCCCTACCGAAAAACAAACAAACAACTCAGTGACTTAAAACAAGAACTTTATTTTGCTCTTGAGTCTGCAAATTAGCAGTTGGGGGTGGGAGGGTCTGCAGATCCGGGCCAAGCCTGTTTGACCTTGACCGGGATTCACTGGCAACATTTGATTGGTTTCTGAGTAGGCTGGGGGTCTGGCTGGCTGCTGGAAAGCACCCCTCAGCTCTTGTCCACGTGGTCTCTCACCACCACCCCTCTCCGCCCCACCCCCCTTCCAGCAGTCTAGCTCAGCCTGGCTCAAAGGGCAACAGAGTTCAAGAGCAGCAAGAAAACAAGCCCGATACACGGATGCTTTCCAAGCTCCTACTTGGGTACTGCTTGCTGATGTCCCACTGTCTAAATGAGATCAAGTTCCCAACCCAGATGCGAGTGCGGAGTGGGGAACGAGACTTCACCTCTTTATGGGAGGAGTGGACAATTGTGAGCATTCCATGATCATTTTATAAACACATCACACACAGGATTATCCATGACGTTTGCGCTCAGTTCTTAAATTCCTAGAGCCGATTAAACATGCCATTCACTCAGTGGATGCCTGTTCCTTTGTGCCAAGCCCTGTTGTAGGAGTAGTGACCAAAATAAAAACTCTGGCCTCCTGAAGCTTACATTCTGGTGGGGCCTCGTGTTTTTTAACCAATATTTTTGACCACAGCCAGTGTCTCTTCCTCCTATAGCCAAAAATAGACCTCTGTGGGTTTTCCCCATTTAATATTACTTCCGTTTTCTTCAGGCAATCGCCTCCTCCCTTTCCCTTTGGGAATTGCCCCTTCTGCCTCCCAGGGGACTGTCAAACGTGGAGCCCCTCCTGCCACACACATGGCCATGAGATCCAGTCTGGCCAATCAGAATACCTCCTTCTGGACACAATTGGTCCAGGATTGGGCAAATGAGCCAGGCAGGGCCAAGCAGAGACATTCTCAGGCATTGCTAGGAAGCTGCTTAAGAAAATATAGGATCTTGGGGTGAGCACTGAGTGTTGTACTTAAGGGATGAATCACGGGAATCTACCCCCGAAACCAAGAGCACACTGTATACACTGTATGTTAGCCAACTTGACAATAAATTATATTTTTTAAAAAATGAACTGTCAAAAAAATTTTTTAAACTGAGATTAAAAAAAAAGAAAATCTAGAATCTTTATCTATCGATACCGTGTGAGCTAGCAATGCCAATAATCTTAGACACCCCATGAGAATAAATCAACTAGAGGAAATAAAGAATGAAATAAATCAATGAGAGAAAGTCAAGAGAGAAAGAATCCCAGTGACGTCATTGGAGCTCCTGGAAACAGCCATGCCTAAAGCCATTTCTACGTCACCTCCTGGTTATATAAATCAATGGCTTATCAAGTAGGAGTTGGGTTTTTGTCATCCGCAACCAAATGAGTTGTAAGTAATTCGACCTTCCAGAATTTAACACAGCTGTCCCAACCTCCCAAAGCCAGCTACAGCCCCTGAAAGCCACGTGTACTGTTTACAGAACACCATGAAATACAGGAATCCACCAGAGAGCAATCAGTTAGGCAGAAAATAACTACATGCTACAACTACATTATAACACCATAAATGGAATATTCTTTTATTTAAAAAAAAGTAATATTCTTTTATTTAAAAAAATGTAATATTCTTTATTTTAAAAAATGGAATATTCTTTTATTTTAAAAAAATGTAATATTCTTTTATTTAAAAAAATGTAATATTTTTTATTTTTAAAAATGTAATATTTTTATTTTAAAAATGTAGTCTTTTTCATTTAAAAAAATGTAATATTTTTATTTAAAAAATATTAAATTAAATAAGGTCTGCCATTTACAATTTTTTTTTTTTTAACAATCATTTGATTCTCACTCATCCATTGGGTCACTTGAAGCCGGTACTCACAGACAGACTCAAGAAAGAGTAACAGGAAGGAAAATAAAATGGAACAAAACTGTATCTGGTGGGTCATTTTTTTCCTACAAAGTCAAAAAAGATTAGCTTCTGCCCAGGTCATGGAAAACTCCAATGATCTTTTGGACCACTGACTACAATCTTTTTCTAAAGTAATATTGGAGATTCTATTAAAATAACCATCTCAAGTTCCACTCTTCTCTAGCCGCCTTGCCAAGGAACACCCAGACATTCAAATGGCAGCCCTCTGGAGTATATTCCCCAAATTATTACCCAACCCAGCCTTTCTCAGATGTGACCTATGAAATGTAACACACAGACACACACACACACAGCACACACACAGGTTAAAGGCTCTGGAAAGGAGGCTGTTTAACTTTGTCCGACCTAGCATTTCCCAAACTTATTTGACCCCAGAACATTTCTTTTTACCATGTCATACTTAATGTTCATGAAAACAGTTGTCCATGGAGTAGATACTAGTCTACCACCTAAACTAGGGGTCGACAAACTTTTTCTGTACGGGACTGAAGAATAAATAGTGTAGGCTTTGCAGGCCATGCTGTGTCTGTCTCAACTATTCAGCTGGGTCATTGCAGTGGTAAAGCAGCCATAGACGATATGTAAACAATGGGTACGGCTATGTTTCAATAAAACTTTATTTATAAAAACAGATGGAGGACCAGATTTGGCCTGTGGGACATCGTTTGTTGGCCTATGTCTAACCCAAGGGGAGATATCAAGCCTAGAAGAGAGTGAATAAGACCATGGACTTAGAACCAATGTTGGGGGGCGCCTGGGTGGCTCAATTGGTTAAATGGCCGGCTTCGGTGCAGGTTATGATCTCGCAGTTTGTGAGCTCGAGCCCTGCGTGGGGCTCTGTGCTGACAGCTCAGAACCTGGAACCTGCTCGGATTCTGTGTGTGTGTGTGTGTGTGTGTGTGCGCGTGTGTGTGTGTGTGTCTCTCTCTCTCTGCTCCTCCCCTGCTCACACTCTGTCTGTCTCTCCCTCTTTCAAAATAATAAATAAACATTAAAAAATTAAACAAAAAAAGGAACCAATGTTGGGGTCCCAGCTCCATGCACAAGCTGCATAGCCTTGAGCCACTTAACTTTCTCGAAAACCTGTTTCAAAGTATAAAATGAAGAGTAGGTGTACTTCATACACCTATTGAATTTGTATTTCTACGCAATTTCTCCGCGTGGATGATGTACAAATTATATGTATGTGTAATTTTAACACCTGGGCCACCAGCAAGGTGGGAGAGTGGAAAGACTCGTGAGCCCAAGTCATGCAGCAAACACAGCCCTCAGATCTAAAGGTGGTCGAGTTTAAAAAAATAAGCCTCCTAGGAATTTCGTGAAGTTTGGGGAGACTGTTCCGAACCTCCATTGTATGCAGTGAGGCTCCAGCCTATCTTATCTAACATCCAAGGGCCAGAGAGACCCAGTTAATGTCTTGTTTCCATGCACCTACCAGAAGCCACATTTGGGTTCATATCGCGTCTAGAGAGACAAGAGAAAGCTGCCATCCAGCTCACTCGCAAACACGTATTTTTGCGTTTTAATTTTCAACTGGAGCCTCTGCTGAGCAGGTAACCAGCAGAAAGTTCTCTTTTCCTGGTCTTGGTAGGACAGAATGAAGACTTGTGCTTTGTTTCTAAATGATTGGAATTTTTAACCCAAATGTTTGCTTTCACAAAGTTTTCTTCACACTCATCCTGGCAGAATTATATTTTTATTTTGCCACATGAACTGTGTTCATGATTTCGATTTTTACTGCATAATGTAGAGAGATCTTCTCCATTCATTCAAAATTTTTTTTTTAAATGCAGAGATGACAGAAGAAAAGAGATAAAATGCTCAAATCCCTCCAGAATTCACCTTTGGTTCCATGGGGACCTAACATTTATCATGATTAATTTTTTTCCTTAAAAAAAAAAAAAAGAGAGAGAGAGAGAGAGAGAAATGAACATTTCTTTGTCAGGTAGAGGCTTTTAGTCATCCTGACACCAGGCTTTCACGCAGCAAAAATATTACTAATACTATTTTCCCTCTGAAGTGCATTTGTTATCAATATGCACTTAAACTGGTGATCAAGTCTGCTAGGAGAGACACCTGCTCTGCATTTTCTATCTGTTTAATACCTTAGGGATACATCACTTAATAATTTAGTGCTAAACCATTTAGCATTTTAGCCCATCATTGCTTATATTACACACAGGATTTCAGTAATGTCTGATAAAATTATGTGTTAGCTGCCTTATGTGTGTGTAAAACTTAATAAGTCTTCTTTACCCCCTCAAGTTTAATAACTGATTTTCTTACATTTATGGATGTGAAATTTTATTGCTCATGGATATAGTTTGAACCTAAATCTTCATATCTTATAAATTGATTTTTAGTTTCCTTTTTGACCTTATGAATTTCAATCAGACATTGACCTCTTGTTGCTCATGAATCTGACTGATTTAATGCCTTATAACAATAATAGTGGAGAAAAGCATTATCATAAGAGCCCACAGGGTTTGCAGAAACCCATAACTGGATCTTGGAGGCCTCAAGCAATAATAATTCTTGACCTAAGACCATTCTCTAAAGCCGGCATTCTTTACCATACTGGCCCATCCTTGTTGCCGCTTAACTAGGGAGAGCAATGAACAAGTCTCAAAAGGAGACTGGCTAGAATTGTTTCAAAGACACAGCCTTGAATATAAACCAGTAATAGGAAAGGTGCAAAAAGCTAATTTTATCTCAATTTTATCATGAACGGAAAGAAAAGAGAAACAACATACTGGAACTGTCTATTGGGGCAGAGGAAGGCATTTTAAATATTTTAACTTGATAAAAACGTGAAAAATCACTGTGAATGGTCTTAACAGACTGTATCGTTACTCCTCTGCCTCATATTGTGACTGCTGAGTCTATAGTATAAATGCAAGAGTTGAAGGATTGTTCCTTCGTTTCCGTGGCTGTGCTAATTTAATTTAATTGGTTTACTGAATAACTGGGTGTTGATGTTCATCATTCCTTATTAAGAAAGACTCTTAAACCCAAAACAAAAGCAGCTCTCCTTTTCTTGTTCTTTCTTTTCATTAGGAGCACAAGGGTCCAACTTCTTCCTGCGTGGGGGATCAACACTTCCCAAAGGATGCAGGCTTACCCGAGAGCTTCCCCTCCATGATTCATTCTCTCAAAAACCTAAAAAGCCTCCAAATTGCTACCACAGAATGCTGGCAGTGGAATGCTGACTAAAACGGAAAATTACTTGGGGAGAATAAATCTTTTCTGCCGAGACAACTGAAGTAGGTGCCCTATTTAGCGCACTTGCTCTGTAGGTAACTGTTAAAAAAGAAAAAGAAAAGCAGACCTTTGAATATCTTCCTCTGAATGAGCCCCACCTCAAATCCTAGAGGGAGTCCAACTATTGAGATTCCAAAGTACCTAAGACACTAATACTCATATCCCTGTTCGCCCACCGTCATACTAGAGACTCAGAATGACAGTCCTTGATTCTGCTCACCAAGATTTCCAATTCTGCCAAGCACTGGACAGGATTATACTTTCCCACCCGTGTGGCTGCTCTGACCAATGAGATTTGAGCAAATGCATTTACAAGTCAATGGTCCGTTAATTCCGCAGTGTCCTCTCCTGCTACCCGGACACGTCTGCAGGAACCTCTTATCCCCAGATACAGAGCAGGGTCATTGAATGCTACCTCGAAAAGTTGTGCAAACCATCGCAGATTTTACAGGAACAAGAAATTAATATCTAATCTAAGGAGATCTTGGCATTGAAGCCTATTGGGACCACCCCGTCTACCCTTTCTTCATCTTCATTCTGGGGAGAAGATATCCTCGGGATAAGGGAAACAGGGAGTGGGATGCATGGAATGACTACCCAATCCCAAATAGCAACCCGATGGGTGACCCATCTTTCAGCTAAAAGGTCCCTGCAAAAGGATCCTACGGAGCAAAATGCAAAGATAAATAAATATTTACAATCAGTCATCATTAACACATCAGAGTGCATTAGCAAATCTTTTCTACCAAAAGGGTTGGGGCCCTAAGGTAAAAAAGGGCAAAGGAAGGTCATCAGGTCAGAAGCTGAGGAACCGTATTTCTAAGAAAACCAGGGGAAGCCGTAAGGAAAACGAGAAGGAATGGAAACAAAACGAAAGCTGATGTAATTTATTTCACCATTTCATCCACCTAACTCTTGAACTGGTTTTCCAGCATCTTCTGGGGTGAATGCAGAGTTAAGGGTTACCACAGGCTCCCTGAAAGAACCCGAGCAGTCGGTGGCTCACTTAGCCCTCGAACCCATGTTTTTGTACCATGACTGAGGGCCACACACCTTCACACGGCCCCATCAGGGGCTCTCACGCTGCCACTGGCCTCCAGCCTCCCATCACGGAAACACATCAGGCAGAGGAGTCTGCTCCCAAGTGTGAAGAGCAACACGTAACCTCATCCCAGGGTGTCTGCCATAACCTGAGAGCGTGTCCCGCCCCTGTTCTATCACCACTGTGATATGACAGACCAGGAGGCTCTGCTCCTTCAGAGGGGCTTAGGTTAGTGGGGGAAACAAGTCCACAAGAAGAAACCGTTGTTTTCAGAAAGGGAGATGGCCCAGAGCCACCAGAAACTATGAATGCCACTCCAGCCTCAAAACTCTTCACATCAGTAGGGATAAAGGACGATTTCTTCTACGTTTTACTTTTGCTTTTTAATTGCTTAAATGTTTCAAAAACACACGCAGCCTTTGACAGGACATAAAAAGACAAAAATCACATTACTTTCTTTCCGTGCCAATTGTTTTCATCCCTAAGGTTATAGTCTAAGCTAAAAAAAAAAAAAAAAAAAAAAAAAAAAAAAAAAATCTCAAAATCAGATATTGTCAAATCGGTGGCTTGACATCTTGAAATGTGACCGTCTATTCCAAAGTTATGTGAATGCTCCTGCAGTAATATCCTGAGGGGGCCGGGGGAGAGTCAATGACTTTTCTAAACTACAACAATTTATTTTCAGAAGATGAGACACAAATTATGAATCAATCGATCAATATTAGTTTCTCCTGATCATCTAAGGGCCTCTCCTGGTTCTGTTGTCTAGGATTCATTGGAAATAAGTTCTTTGGGGGAAAACTCATGGTTTCCTGGGATCTTGTTTGTTTCCTTTCCTTTCCTGTTAAGCCGTATTACTCATAATAGCAGAGCGCTACCTGACTACACAAACATGCCCCTCTCTGTGTATCCTGTAGTTTCCTGTCAAAGCGAATCAGCCTGCTTTGCATTAGGGCTTGGAAATTAAATTGCAGGAGAGGAAGTCCCTCCAGTTAAGGTAAACCAGAGTGGTGGCTTCATACCCAAAGGAGCGCGCAGCCAGGACACCTGCATCCGTGACAATTAGGCAACCACAGAGTGGGAAGGAAAACATTTTCGAAAGTGCATTTCTATAGCCAGCCAGTTTTCGCCAGCATAAAAACATCCGCTTTTTAAAGATCTTACCTTATGAAGGTGGAGACGGTAACAGTTAATTCTCACCGATGCCGTTAACATAACTAAGGAGGAAAACTCATTTCCTTCGTAGCTTCCTCTACCGCAGGGTCATAATCTTAAATGGAACTCAAATCGCTAAGAGATTCTCTCTTAAAACAGAGAAGGTACAGAAATCCACTTCCCACATTTCCCAGAATACTTTACATTCATCTCGGGTTAATAGTAATAAATATTATTGAGTGCCTGTTACGAACCATAAATTGCTAGGCCCTGGATATGCATTATCTTTCTTCAATCCAGACAACTCCAAGAGCTACACGTTTTTGTGCTCATTTCACAGATATCACAACTGAGATTCAATTAAGTAATTTGCCAATTACAATTCATTATTTTTTCCGAGTTCACATTAAAACACACGCATAACTCTTTTTTTTTTTTTTTTAAACATTTATTTATTTTTGGGACAGAGAGAGACAGACAGAGCATGAACGGGGGAGGGGCAGAGAGAGGGAGACACAGAATCGGAAACAGGCTCCAGGCTCCGAGCCATCAGCCCAGAGCCGGACGGGGGGCTCGAACTCACGGACCGCGAGATCGTGACCTGGCTGAAGTCGGACGCTTAACCGACTGCGCCACCCAGGCGCCCCACACGCATAACTCTTAAACTTAAAAGATATACACATTTCATACGTGCACTATATAAAAATTTCTCTCGGGGCGCCTGGGTGGCTCAGTCGGTTAAGCGTCCGACTTCGGCTCAGGTCATGATCTCGCGGTCCGTGAGTTCGAGCCCCGCGTCGGGCTCTGTGCTGACAGCTCAGAGCCTGGAGCCTGTTTCAGATTCTGTCTCCCTCTCTCTCTGACCCTCCCCCGTTCATGCTCTGTCTCTCTCTGTCTCAAAAATAAATAAACGTTAAAAAAAAAAAAATTTAAAAAAAAAAAAAAAAAATTTCTCTCATGCTACCTGTCACCTATGCACCCCGGTACAGAAAACTCAAGGGGAAGAAAACAGAAAACATCTGCCGAACACCTCAACATGCCAAGCCCGGTGTTTGTGCTTTCCAGATTGTCTGTTGGGACTGTGCAAACACAGGCTGCATTATCACAATCGAGGCAGAGCTAGGACTAGAGCTCAGGTCTCTCTGAGAAGGGTCTGTGGGGGGACCAAGGTCACCTCCACGCTCTGAACTCGGCCGTGTAAACTGCAATCCCGGCCCTTCCGCTCTCTAGCTGTGCGGCCTTAGATAAATTAGTGAAATGGATTCGTTTACATTTCTCATAATAATAGACCCCACCTTGTCCTGTTGCTGTTACCCTGAGAATCAAATGAGAAAGCACACGTGTCTGACGTACAGCAAGCGCTTATGGTGAGTAGCCTCCAGGATACCCCAGGGATGCCAGCCTCCTGATGTCACCAGCAGAGGGGGATATATGCCACTGTCACGTGAAATGGGAAAGAGCTGTATAGTTTTGTGGAAGTAACTGTGCGTAGTTTCGGAGACTGGGTCACAAAAGACGTCGTACCTCCTGCCTTGCTCTCAGTTCACTCTGGGAGAATCTATCCATTCTGCTGTGAAGACGCTCAGGCAGACTTCTGGAAGGGCCAGAGGGACAGGAGCTGAGGCCTCCTGCCAAGAGCCAGCACCAGCTTGCTGGCCCCCTGCGTGGACCCTCTTGGAAGCGGACGCTCTCGTCCACTAGACTCAAGCCTTCAGACTGCGGTCTTGGGAGAAACATCAAGCCAGACTGACCATTTAATCCGCTTCTGAATTCCTAACCCAAAGAAACCATGAGGTCATAAGTGTTTATTGTTGTTTTAAGCTACTGAGGTCTAGAGCAATTCGTTCTGCAGCAACAGATAACTGTTACAGCGCTCCAGAAACCTCAAGCCCTTCGCGGAAACCAAAGCTCATGTTCATTCTGCTTCACCAAGAAACCTCCTTCCCTGAAGGAAAGACTGACTAGTTTTGCGAGGCATTTTAAGCCCTCCAGCACAGGGTTGGAGATGTAAGTAAGGGGCTGGGGATTGTAGGGATGGGGCTCTGCGTGGTGCTCTTCAGGTGACCACATGCCTATTCACATGCACACAGTGCATAGTTATTGGGAAGTTCAGAATCCCCTTACTACCACCACCAGCCGGGGACACCTGCCCCAACACTGCCACAAATCAGTAGGCTACTTTGCTCAGACCCCAGATATGCTATCTGTCCCCACAGTTCTGGCTGTTCACTGCCTTGTTTCTTTTCCTCTGATTTCTCCCGGCCACACAAAACAATGAAAGAGAAGCACGCAAAGCCATATTTCTAGTAAAGAATCCTATTTTCCTGTATGGTGGATCTCTCCCATCGGAGGCACGCGGGGAGCAGGAACCGGCTTAATATCTTTGCGCTAACAAGACTCGCGGCGGTAACATCCCTGTGCAGCCCTCACAGCCACATCAAAATGAATCACCACCTCATCAACGCACCCAAGCACTCCAGGTTCTGTTGCCCTGTACAAAACTCCCCATCTATTGTTCCAGAAAATTTCAGAACTGTAAAAAAAAAAAAAAAAAAAAAAAAAAAAGAGAGAGAGAGAGACTCCCTAGTCTTTTTCCCCAGGTCCTAGTGATAAATGGATTGACTTCTCTCCTGTCCTGCTCTAAATGTAAGGACACATAGGTGAATAAGTAGTCAAAAATCCGGCATCCACTCTCTCTACGGCATCCACTGGTGATGGGACCATAAGTGACCAAGTTAGAGCTGGTTCCGTGACACAATGATTTTTCATCAAGAGCTAATGTCACAGCAACTTTAGACCCTGGCGCACATGTCAGATGCAATGTCACTGTAAGGCAGAAGGTCAGGAAAGCAATACCAGGGGCAAGAGAGCAGAGGCAATGGAAGTGCCAACGTGGTGCCAATTTAGGGACCAGGGAGCCCCCCTCTTGTCAACGAAGCAAATATGTGTTGAGCACCTACTGTGTGCCAGGCTCTGGGCTGGGTTCCTCTTGCCTATGCTACTCTCCCCTCCGTCCCCAGAGCAAACCAATCCATTAGCAGCTGTCGTGTTCACAGAACGGCAGAAAACCAGGGGTGGGCAAAGAGCTTCCTGTTTTGTGAACAGGTTGTAATGGAACGGGGCCGTGCCCACTTGTGTCTGCACTGTGTGTGGCTGTCCTCCCACTACAACAGCCCCGTTGAGGAGCGGCAACAGAGACTGGATGGTCCATCCCACTGCCTGAAGTGTGTCCCCTCAAAATTCTTCTGTTAAAAGTGCTAGCCCTCCAGCGTGATTGTAGCTGGGGAAAATGTATTGAGGACATCATTAAGGTTAAATGAAGTCCTCGGAGTGGAGCCCTGGAAGAAAAGGAAGAGGTCTTTCCCTCTCGGTCCTTCTCAGTCCCCAACCCCCACCCCCAGGTGAGGACCCAGTGAGAAGGCAGTCATCCCCAAGCCAGGAAGAGGGCTCTCGCCAGAACCCGAGCAGGCTGGCACCTTGACCTCACTTCCAGCCTCCACAGCTGAGAGAAAATTAATTTCTGTGGTTGAAGCCCTGCTCTGGTCTACGGTATCTTGTTATGGCGGCCTGAGGTGACTAATACGGCCCACCGAACCTAACATATTTGCTACCTAGACCTTCACCGAAAAGGTTTGCAGGCCTAGGGAAACCTTCGAGGCAAGACAGAAAACCCCGAGAATCTTCTCCACACTCTCCGTTTATGGCAGGGAAACCTGTCGTTCTCTCCCAGGAGGATGGTCTGGTCTGAGGAACCAGATCCGTGCTTATGCACCTTCCCTCTGCTTCTGTCCTGAGTCCCCAGCAGTTCCCAAAATGTGGTGAGGAATCTGCAACGTAACACGTCCAGAACTGAGCTCCAGGTTCACGGCCTCTTCCCAAACCTGCTCCCCCACCTCAGCCACCCCCGGTCCATCTCTCCAGTTCTCGCGCTGAAACCCCTGGTGTCTTCCCAGACTCCTCTTTCTCTTTCAACCTCCCACCATCCAACCCACCAGCAGCCAAGCCTCCCTCCGAAGTCAGTCCAGAATCCAACCCCCCCACACCCGGCCATGGCCCCGCCACCAGTCTGTCTCCACCTGGGCTCTGCGTCCACCCTTGACCCTCTCAGCCCAGGCTTCACAGGCAGCTGTTAAACCGGAAGTCACATGGCGCCCCCGTTCTCCTCAAACCTTCCACAAGACTCGGGACATTCTCCAAGCGACAAGCCAGAGCTGGGCCCCGCCTGCCCCCTCCGCTCCCCTCTCCCACCGCAGCTCCCGCTAGTCTCCCTCACACTCGCTCTGCTGACCTCTCACTGTTCCTCAGACGTGTGGCGCACCACCTTCCTTCTGCGACAATGCTTGTCCCTCACTGCCTCAAGTCTCCATCACCTTCTCCGTGACTTCTCCCACCAGGATCCTATGTACAGCCACAGACTCCCCCACAAGCCCATCACCCTGAACTGCTGAGGGAATGTAAGACACTCGTCCGAGCTCTCAAACTCCCACCTACGAAGTGAAAGAGCGAACAACAAGGACACAGCATTACTTTGGGGAATAAATAAGATAATGTGTGCACAGATTTTCTGTCAACTATAAATCTCTAAACCAGGAACTGGCAAGTGTTCTTCACAAAGGGCCAGCTACTAAATATTTCTAGGTTTCTTGGGTCATATAGTTTGTCCCAACTATGCAATTCTGATAAGGTAGTACAAAAACAGCCAGAGACAATACCTACAAAATGGGTGTGGTTATTTACCAATAAACCTTTATTTACAAAGACAAGTGATGAGCCAGATTTGTCCCATGGGCTATAGTATACACATCCTATTCCAAACCATTGTTTACTGTTATTATTGGTAACGATAAAGAACACACATCAACATGATAACCAAAGAGGTGAACAACCTATACACTGAAAACTACGGAAAGCTTATGAATAAACTGAAGAAGACACAAAAATGGAAAAACATTCCATGCTCATGGGTTGGAAGAATATTGTTAAAATGTCGATACTACCCAAAGCAATCTACATATGCAATGCAATTCCTATCAAAATACCATGAGCATTCTTTACAGAGCTAAAAGAAACAATTCTAAAACTCATATGGAATCAGAAAAGACCTCGAATGGCCAAAGTAATGTTGAAAACGAAAACCAAGGCATCACAAGTCCACACTTCAAGCTGTATTACAAAGCTGTAATCATCAAGACAGTATGGTACTGACACAAAACAGACACAGAGATCAATGGAACAGAATAGAGAACCCAGAAATGGACCCACAAACGTATGGCCAACTCATCTTTGACAAAGCAGGAAAGAACATCCAATGGAGTAAAGACAGTCTCTTCAGCAAGTGGTGCTGGGAGAACTGGACAGCGACATGCAGAAGAATGAACCTGGACCCCTTTCTTACACCAGACACAAAAATAAACTCAAAATGGATGAGAGACCTCAATGTAAGACAGGAGGCCATCAAAATCCTCGAGGAGAAAACAGGCAAAAACCTCTTTGATCTTGGCCGCAGCAACTTCTTACTCAACACATCTCCAGAGGCAAGGGAAACAAAAGCAAAAATGAACTCTTGGGACCTCATCAAGACAAAAAGCTTCTGCACAGTGAAGGAAACAATCAGAAAAACTACGAGGCAACCAATGGAATGGGAGAAGATATTTGCAAATGACATATACAAAATCAATAAAGAACTTAGCAAACTCGATACCCAAAAAACAAATAATTCAGTGAAGAAATGGGCAGAAGACATGAACAGACACTCTTCCAAAGAAGACAACCAGATGGCCAACAGACCCATGAAAAAATGCTCGACATCACTCATCATCAGGGAAAGACAAAGCAAAACCACAATGAGATACCACCCAACACCTGTCAGAACGTCTGAAATTAACAACTCAGGTAACAATAAATGTTGCCGAGGATGCCGAGAAAGAGGATCTCTTTTGCATTGTCGGTGGGAATGCAAACTGGTGCAGCGACTCTGAAAAACAGTGTGGGTGTTCCTCAGAAAATTAGAAATAGAACTACCCTACAACCCAGCAATTGCCCTACTAGGTATCTATCCAAAGGATACAAAAATGCTGATTCAAAGGGGTACATGCACCCCAATGTTTAATAGCAGCACTATCAACAATAGCCAAAGTATGGAAAGAGCCTAAATGTCCATCCATAGATGAATGGATAAAGAAGATATGGTGTGTGTATATATGTATATATATATATATATACATATATATATGTGTATATATATGTATATATATTTATACATATATATGTATATATGTATATATATACATACAACGTGTATACATATATATATGTATGTATTCCATTCCACACAATGGAATATTACTCGGCGATCAAAAAGAATGAAATCTTGCCATTTGCAACAACATGGATGGAATAGAGGGTGTTACGCTAAGCAAACTTAGAGAAAGACAAATATCATATGATTTCACTCATATGTGGAATTTAAAAAACAAAGCAGATGTACATAAGGGAAGGGAAACAAAAATAATATAAAAACAGAGAGGGAGATGACCATAAGAGACTCTTAAATACAGAGGACAAACTAAGGGTTGCTGGCTGGGTGTTGGGTGGGGAGAAGGGCTAAATGGGTGATGGACATTAAGGAGGACACTTGTTGGGATGAGCACTGGGTGTTATACGTAAGCGATGAGTCACTAAATTCTGTTCCTGAAATGATTATTACACTATATGTCAACCAACTTGGATTTAAATTTTTAAAAATATATGAAAAAAAAGGATGGTAAATGCCACAAGATTCAAGACATACTGTATATGTTTGTACTTCATTTCTTATTTGTTTTCTCCTGGGAGAATATAAGCTCCAGGAGGGCAGCGATCTTTATCTGTTTTTATGTGCCCTGTATCTACACCATTTCTAGCATCAAGAATAGCACATAGCACATAGTAGCCTTTCAATAAATACTTTTGCAGGAATGAATGAATTTTATATTTTGTCAGTGATTAAATAGATCCTTCAAGTGTATTTTTTTTTTTTACTATAGGTAATTTTTGCCTTACAATCTGATTTTAAAGCAGTGCTTCTCAACCAAGGGACATTTAGCAACGTCTGGAGATAATTTTTCTTGTTGTAATTGGGAAGGGATGCTGCTACACATCCTACAATGCACAAGATAGACTCTCATGACATAAAATTATCCTGCCCCAAATAGCAAGAGTATTGAGGTTGAGAGACCCTGCTTTAGTGTCTAATGTTCCGTGAAATCCAACTTCACGGTACGTACCAACATTTAAATATACATACTCTATATCTGCTAGAAGCTTAAACAAATAAAGCATATTTTTTTACCTTTCCATAAATAGAAGCCAGTGTTAGAGAATCCAAGGCTGCTAAACGTTCTGTGTAATATTCCACAATGTCTCCTGCTCAGACAACTGAGGACCTGTTGCCTCACGTTCACAAGACGGCTGCACCACCTCCAGCATCACATCTCTGTTCTGGGCAGAAAAACGGGAGGGTCAGGAGGCAAAGGACATGTTCCAGGTGAATGTGGCTGCCATTGCCTTCCTCTCCTGTGGAGCCCCATCCAATGACTTCCGCTTACATTTCGTTGATCAAAACGGTCTCTGTCTCCAAGGAAGACTGAGAAGTATGGCATGTTTTTAACTAGGAATGTCAGTGCAGCCAACAAGCTGTTGTTCTGTCGGTAAGGAGAATGGAAAATGGACATTGTACAGGCTTCTAGCATTCTCTGCCACATCCTTTGGTTTAGAATTTTCACATCTTATAAGAATTTCTCATAGCACACAAAGATAGGAGAATATTCATCACAGTAGGTCAATAGGAAAAAAAAAATGAAAACTGGCAACCAAAAAAATATATGAAGCTAATGCTGTTGGTGTCCCACCCAGATCCCTTTAAGGGTCTGGTGTCCCTCCCTCCAAGCAAAAGTGAAGGTTGGCCACTAAGGGCTCAAACCTGAGCCTTCTCCGGAGGATTGGCTGGGTTCCTCTCCACTAGTCTATCATATGTATACAAATGCTTCTCTTAAGCGCTGCCTCTAGGAAACCCAGACTAAGACAACATTCATCAATAGAAGACTGATCATTTAGATTAAACTCTAAGCATATAATCATGAATGCCAATCAGAATTAAGCAAAGCTATTTACGGCGATGTTGACAAGAAGTCTAAGATTTTTTCCTCAAAAAAGCAAACAACATTATGTATAATGGACACTGACTTTTATAAAATAAAAAAAGAATGTGCCTCAATATGCTTGCCTATATTTAAATTTTTTCTATTAGAACACAAAAGAAACTGTTAACATCTCTTTTCTCCAGTAACCTTTTCATCTTTTATCCTTCTGTAGCGTTTAAATCAAGAAAAATATGGTTTTCTATTAAGACTTGAGATTTTTCACTTAAAACATCCTCATTATCAGGGCCCCTGGGCGGCTCAGTCAGTTAAGCATCCAACTCTTAACTCAATGAGTCAGGTCGTGATCTCATGGTCATGAGATTGAGCCCAACATCATCAGGCCCTGCACTGACAGCACGGAGCCTGCTTGGGATTTTCTCTCTCTCCCTCTCTCTCTCTGACCCTCCACTTGTTCTCTCTCTCTGTCTCTCTCTCTCAAAATAAATAAATAAACATTTTTAGAAAGTTTCCATTATCCAATGTGATGAGAGGTTGGAATTTTTGGTTAGCATAGTATTTGCCACCAAAAGATTTGAAACTTTAAGAGAATTAAATAAAGGGCTTCGGTTTCGGTCCTGCTCTGCTATTTACTAGTTAACTCCGATAAGCCATCCCACCTCTCAGAGGCTACCTTGTAAAATGTGAGTTAAAAACAATATATGAACCCCCAGTGGTCTTTGAGGAAGGATGAAATGAGCCCTTGTAGGCTCTCTGTGAACTAGGAGTCTTTAAAAGTTACTGTTGTTATCGGTAACCAAATATACATCAAGACTTTGATGTCCATGGATACAAATTAAATACTACTACCTGGTGTGCCTCGGCCATGGTTCTGTGATGCAAATAAGAAAAACCGACTACGGTCGATTCACACAGGAGAGCTTACCGAGAAGCTCACAGAAACACGGAGAAAGGCTAGAGAAAACGGCTTCTAAAGACACTCGCACAAAAGGTGGTTTTTCATCCAGAATTACAGACGAAGCACATTACAGCTTTCGTAATAGTCTGACAAGGATGTGCTGTGGCCACACGTGGGGGGACTGCAGCCCGCCTGGCCAGGACCACCAACCCGGCAGCCCCCAAGCCCTGGAGAGAGGCTGTTCCCATGAACTTGGTGCTGCTGGGGCGGGCGCTGCTGTTCCAGAAACATGAATGTGGCTACAGCATCACTAAAAGAGAGTCCTCTGCCATGGTTTCTTGATCATCACGGGCTACTGGGGTTAAAAAAAAAAAAAAGGAGTTTTGCCACAGAGAAGTCCGGGACATCCTAGCTGCAAGGGAGTCTGGTAAAGTGGGCCTTTGATATGTTCAGTTTTGAACGAAAAGATCTGATTATAGCCAACATTTATATGGTGGGAAAATCCTTTCAGAAGGGGTTTCAGATACCACAAACAAACAAGCAAAATGCTCAAGGTTACCTATTTTGCAGAGGCATAGAAGTCCTTATGAGTAGCCAAAATCTAAATCATTTTTATTTATATTTTTACCAATATATTTTTATAGATTGGGCTCCCAGGGAACCTGACTCTGAGACGGAAATCGGCATCTGGTTTTTTATCGGGAAGTGCTCTTGGGATCAATGTCTGGGAGGGGAGGGAAAGAGGATTGTATAGAGGGAGAAATTTTTATTTATATATTTACAAATATATTTTTATAGATTGGGTTCTCAGGGAAGCTGACTCTGAGACAGAAATCAGCATCTGGGCTTTTATTAGGAAATGCTCTTAGGATCCACATCTCAGAAGGGAAGGGAGGGAAGGAGGATTGGACAGAGGGGGAAGTCGAGCCGTGATGCAGCTTCAAGACAGGATTTGTGGCACTTTGGCAACAAAACAGTTGTCACAATCTTAACCATCACAACCACATGCCAAGGCAGGAAGTTGGAGGTATGAAACGCAAGGTACAGGGGCTCTTTCCATTCCCAGATCCCAAATCTTTCCCAGAGGTCCTGAGACGACTCTGCCTTACATCTCATTGGCCAGAACTAAGTCACATGACGGCCCTCAGCTGGAAGGGGGGCTGGAAGAGTGAGTCACTGGCCAAGAAGAGAGTCAGCCACATTTGAGTTAGACTCACTAGCAAAACAACAAAACACACAGAGCGCCCACCCTCACCTTGCTGACAACCTTCTGGAACTTTCACTGAGCACCTGCTTGGCGCTAACCGTTGAGCAAAGACCTTTTACATCAACAATCTCTTCTGAGTCTCACAATAAACCTATTAGGTGAGTTCTCTCATCATGCCCGTTCTACAGATGAGGGAACTCAAGTTCAGAGAAGCGATGGGTCCAAGGTCACACAGCTTAGTCGGTAGCAGAGCTTCAACTCGAACCCAAGCTTGCGTGACCCCAGAGTCTGTGTTTGCACGACCCCAGAGTCTGTGTTCACAGCTGCTTCCCTGTGTTGCTTCTCAGCATGTTAGAACACATATGGCTACACTAGCAGAGTGAGAAAGGGACAAATCCAAGGGATCTGAGAGCCTAGAAAGACTTCATAGCAGTCTGGGACCTGGGTTGGACCCTATATGGCAAAGAAGGACAGAAGGCATCACTTCTTTGACCCTGCTTCTAGATGCAAGGAAAAAACTACACTGAAATGAAAATGTCTGAGCCAAACCATCTAGTGCCTTGCTGCCCGATGCGTGGTCCACAGGTCGGCAGCACAAACATCACTCGGGAGCTTATACGAAGTGCAAAATCTCAGGCCCTGTCCTAGACCTACTGCATCAAAATCTGCACTTCAGCAAGGTCCCCAGGTGATTCTCATGCACTGAAAAGTCGGAGGGACACTGTTCTGGAGGGTTCAGTGACAGCTCGGACTAGGGAGTAGGCAGAGCAACCCCTTGAATTCTGACTTTGAAACTAACTCTCTGTATAATTGACTGTGGACATCGTCATAATAAGCCAGTCACCACGCTTTACACAGATGATCTCATTCAGTCCTCATGGGCCATAAACAGAGCTATGGGTTACCCACTACAATTACTGGCAGAAGAGGAAACTTCCCCGATTCAGTAACTTGAACTAATGTCACATCGCTAACAACTTGGCAAAAAGTAAGACGTGAAATCCCTACAGTTTGGTTCTTAAAGTTCCATTCTTCCGAACCACACGACCTCCCCTCATTATACAGCGTTGGAGGAAGGGTGAGAGCATCTTTGTAAAGGGCTGGATACAGTGCCTGGTGCTTAACATACACGAACGATGAAGAGAAATAACCGGACTTGCTTTAATGAGATTTGGGCCAGTGAACTCTCAATCACCTCAGTGTGGCTATCCGCCGAAAACTTCTCCTGCCAGCTCCTGCAACCACCCAGAATGCACTTCAACAACTTTCCTCCCCCATCGAGCCACGCTTTATCAAATGAAAACACGTTTTCCCACTCGTCTAAAGCAAAATGTAATTAGAAAGGTGAATCTGCAGCCCCGAGTGGACCTGCAAATGGACCTCCAAAGTCTCACATAAATGATTTTGGGTTTTCCACTGTTTTGAATTAACCATGCTCCTGCCCTTATTGGCGCTGATAACTGAGCGTTAACTACATTACATGCAATTAAATTCAAAATATTTGTGCAGCAATTATACGGATTCATCAAACCTAATGGCGCAGTCACAATTTCATGGGTACTCATCAGTACCGCTCAGGAAAGAAAAAAAAAAAAATTGGCATATAGAAATATATTCCCACAAGCTGATAATTATAAAATAAACATTGTGCCTAATGTCCTCACATGTGCGGGTATCTATCAATAGTAAACAAATTAGAAGATCCTAACAATACGGACCCTTCTGCCTCGAGTATTTTTATGCATTCCCCATGAGCCACCAGATCCATCAAGAGAGCGTTTGTTCCGCAATCAGTGAAGAAACCACACTTGGGTTTAGTCTTTCTTTTATAAGGTTATTTCTTTTCTTTCCCCTTTGGGGTTCTTCCCAGACTCCCCTTTTTGGTTTCCAGTCTACGAACCCACTGTAACGGACTTTGCGGATTCCCACCCTTAGACTCACGGCCACTTCCAAGCTTACCAGAAACCAAGGGGGACGTTTTCTGTGCACGCTGACAGCTTCCTACCTCAAGCGTCTAGGACGCTTTCTCTCCCTGGGACGAAATGGATCTGCTTTGGGGAGAAACCCAAGCAATGCACCCTCTTCTGATGAGGGACTAGACTCTCTTATGAAACTTTGGTGGAGGCGTACGCTCCCCCCACCCCACCCCGTAGGAGATTTATTCTCACTTCCGCTGTAGTTAAGATGCACCGAACAGGCCCGGACAGTCAAGTGAGTCTTTAGGACAAAGAAGCGGGGCTTGTGTATCAGCTACTCTGCCAAAGGCACCAGCAGCTGTGACAGAGCTACACCCAGTTTCTAGAAATGTAGGTGGCGGTGGTTCCCACGGAAGCCCCAGCCCCGGTGAGCGCCCCGGTGAAGGCAGCAGCACCTGGGCCCCGCAGTGTGGACAGCTACCCCGGTGCGATAAAACCTGGTTTCTCTGGCCCTCTGGCCCTGTACAGACCCTCTCATCAATTCCTGTTCTATCTCAAAAAGCCAGAGTTCATTTTCCGTGACTTGAAACCGAAAAGACCAACTGATGTGGACTATGTTCTTCTGTATAAAACCAACAAGGATATTCATTATGACATCGTCTGTCAGAGGCAGATGCTGGAGACCGCCTAAATGCTCAGAGTAGGAGACGGATCAATCACGAAGTATCAAATCAATGGCTAAAAGCTAACAAGGTAGCCCCTATTGTGCATTCTGAACGCCCATACGTGGAATTATTCAGGATTGAGTTTTTAAAAATTAGAACCGTGTATACGGTTTGCTCCCCTGTTATAAACGCATGTACCTATAGACAGATATGTATATATACATGTATATGTGTGTATGGGTAAGTCATATATTATCAAGAGAGAGAATCATCTATACGCTTACACAAGCATCACATGTCTGGTAACAGGGTTTGTACCTTAGGGGAACGAGGATCCTGAAAATCAGATATGGGACCAAGTCTTAAATTTCCCTGTATATCCTTTTAAATCTTTTGAGTTCACGGGTATAAACACACATCCTCTAGGCAACAGTCAACAAAATCTCCATTTAAAGGTGTCAATAAACTCAACAATCTGAACAAGAAGGAAAAGACAGATTCCCAAACCCTGACCGAATATCGTGCATTCTTAGCAAATACCTCCAGTGGCTTTAACACCAAGACCTGCTTCTAAAACCCTGCTCCACATTCTCAGAGAGCAGGCATGGTCAGTGCAAGGGGCTGCTTTCTACTGCCCAGATCCCTGCACTGAGCCCACATTAATATTGCATTTTGAAGTCAATTTTTTACAAAAGAGTTCATGCTGGAAAGAGCCACGTTCGTTGGCATCCGGAGATTTCACCAGGCGTGTGAAAGGAAGCATCAATATATTGACAACCGGCAGAGTTTCTAGACCAACACCAACTGCCCAAGGGCTAACGTTCTGATTTTCACCACCTTTCCCACCTTTCCTGGAATATTAAGTGGAGAAGAAGATCGTGGGCTCACAATGTGCATTTTATTTCTACCTCGGTGTGCACACAAACACACCCTCACTCACACAGGCACATCTGCGCCCTAGTTTTTCCTCTCAGAAACCTTTCAGTTATGGGAGTGTTTTCCACCAAAACGTATTTTCAGCATGAGGACAAGGGTCACTCTTGGAAAGTTGACAGGTCACTACTGTCCTTGAATATTGGTGTGGTTGCCTTTCTCCGGTAACACTCTTCCCGCTCTCTCCCAATTTGGGTCTCTTTCCTACTTTTTCACGTTCTTTCTCTGGGCATCATGCCAGACATGTAAGGCGGTGACCCACTTTATCAATCTATTACGATCTTTTAAAGCCTCTGCCATTTCGAACCAATTTATTTTTATGTGGCATCTTCCATAAAAATTATCTCAAAATACTTTGCTGAGACAAAGCAAAATTATGATAAAGCGGTTTAAGCATTTCAAGACTTCTTGGTTGTGACGATCAAGAGTTAAGCACATTTCAATAATTTCCTGTAAGTTCACAGCTCTTAATGTAAGAGTCTTATTATTCTTAGCGATTCCTGTTTTAGAGAACGGTGGCTGGCAAAAACTTACACTGAAGTCTAGATCATTCAGTGTGAGAAACGTGTAAGAGCCAAAGTGGAAAAGCATGACTGCATTCGGTTCAGACCAGTGTCCCACCCTGCTCCCCACTCCTCGCGACTTTCCCCGTTGGTCCCCTCCAGTTATCGCCATGGCGTTTGACTTTGATCCCCTCTTGCAACCCTTCCCTGCTCTGTCCTCTGGGACCCCAGATCCTACAAGTTCTCCTAACTTCCTGGCCTCTCCTAACATCCTCATTTCTGTCTGGAACCTTCCACCTGTCCCTCAGATGTCCCCCCAAACCTTGTTTTAAGGCATTTGTGGGAGATCTAAATGTACACCCAAGCCGTTCCTGATTCCCTGTTCTCTTCTTCTTTCATGTATACCTTCAAGTTTGGAGGGTTTTATTCCCCCAGTGGAATCATTCATTCTGCTGACCAACATGTGGTTAGTGTATTATTCTTCTTTTGTTCTGCTCAGAGTTTATTCTCTCTTATTTTGGTAATCGCCCTCAAGATCCCTTTTGGAAAACAAGGCCTCTGTCATCTGTGGCCCATGTGGCTTAAGTGGGGTTTTCCCCAAGTCCAGGATGCAGAGGTGGGCACAAGATCCCAGCTGACCCAAACAGAGTTCTCCATTGAGCACCGCACCCCCCCGCCCCCGCCCCACCCCACCACCACAACTGGTGCAAGGATCCGTATATGGCAATAGTCTATTTTGTATGTGATCCCAGGAAGCACCAGTAGGGGGAGTAGGAGTGTGAGACAGGAGAGAGGAGCAGCCCATACAAAGTTTGTTGTCAGTGCATTTACCATGTTGGGCACCTCTCGGCAACTCTGGCATCCAGTATAAAACAGGCTCTCGTAGCACGAGAAAGACCTCTGGGAAAGAGAGGGCAAAGGGACAGAATCATGAGCATACCTGCTGTCACTCATAAGATGTAGTGACCATTTGCCATGCTTCTTTGCCTGTTCCCAAATATGAACCCTCTCTGATCCACTTGGGTGAACTCCTACTACTGAGTCTTGATGAGAAGTAGCAACCACCTACAACTGTAAAGGCTGAAATCCTTTAACTCACATGCCAAGCCTCCCTAGTAGTTATAATGCAGGTATGGGACACCTCTCCAACCAATGGAACGCACCCAAGCCGGATTTAACAAGTGAGCTCTTGGCACTCAAGAAGCAGATATCTGTTTTGGCAAAGTTGTCTAGGTCATAGTAGATGCTCAACATTTAGCTGTTATCCTGATTAAAGGGGATATTTGCAAGTATTTTCTTATATTTAAAATATAGAACCCTAGGGCACCTGCATGGCTCAGTTGGTTAAGCATCTGGCTCTTGACTTTGACTCAGGTCATGATCTCACAGTTCATGAGTTTGAGCCCCACATCAGGCTCTGCACTGCCAGTGCTTGGGATTCTCTCTCTCTCTCTCTCTCTCTCTCTGCCCCTTCCCCACTCGTGTGCTCTTTTTCTCTCTCTCTCTCAAAATAAATGAATAAACTTAAAAAAATTAAAAATAAGGGGGGGAGGGGCCAAGATGGCAGAACAGCATAGAAATTTGTTTTGCATCTCATGTCCATGAAATGCAGCAAGATCAACACTAAACCATCCTGCACAGCTAGAAAACTGATTTGAGGATTAACACAGCAATCTGCACAACCTGAACCACAGAACTCAGCAGGTATGCAGTGTGGACAGGTGAACTGGGGGAGAGAGAAGCCATGGAGGGCAGGGAGCTGTTTTTGCATGCAGAGAGAGGATGGAGATGAGGTGGGGGACAGTATGGGCAAAGCACCCCCCCCCAAAAGCAGCTGGAGAGAAAATGGAAAAGTGGTAACAGCCACGGGGACTGAACAAAAAAGGGAGAAAGGAGAGGGTTTAAATTCCTTTAAGACTCTATAAACAGGGGGAGCGCAGAGTCTGAAACTCCACAGCTGGATACCTGGTGGTGCTCTGGTGAGAAGGGTGAATCCCCAGGAGCGAAGAGTGAAGTATGGGGGTCCACAGGCCCATTCATTCTTTAGTAGGATGTTCTTTATCTTTCCTCACCACAACAAAGTAAAAAAGCAGGAGGTTACATTATTGAGGTGCCAGGCACTATACTAAGTTTTTTAAAAACATTAACTTGGGGCACCTGGGTGGCTCAGTCGATTAAGTGTCCGACTTCGGCTCAGGTGGTGATCTCACAGTTCATGGGTTCGAGCCCCGTGTCGGGCTCTGTGCTAACAGCTTGGAGCCTGCTTCAGATTCTGTGTCTCCCTCTCTCTCTGCACCCTCCTCCTCTCTCTCTCTTTCTCTCTCTCTCAATAAAAAACAAAAACAAAAACAAAACCATTAACTCCGGGAACGCAAGCTGGTACAGCCACTCTGGAAAACAATATGGACGTTCCTCAAAAAATTAAAAATTGAACTACCCTACGACCCAGCAATTGCACTACTAGGTATTTATCCAAAGGATACAGGTGTGCTGTTTCGAAGGGGCACATGCACCCCCATGTTTATAGCAGCACTATCAACAATAGCCAAAGTATGGAAAGAGCCCCAATGTCCATCGATGGATGAATGGATAAAGATGTGGTATATATATATATATATATATATATATATATATATATATATATATACAATGGAGTATTACTCGGCAATCAAAAAGAACGAAATCTTGCCATTTGCAACTACGTGGATGGAACTGGAGGGTATTAGGCTAAGTGAAATTAGTCAGAGAAAGACAAAAATCATATGACTTCACTCATATGAGGACTTTAAGACACAGAACAGATGAACATAAGGGAAGGGAAGCAAAAACAATATAAAAACAGGGAGGGGGGTGAAACATAAGAGACTCTTAAATATGGAGAACAAACAGAGGGTTATGGGAAGGGTGTGGGAGGGGGGATGGGCTACATAGGTTAAGGGCATTAAGGAATCTACTCCTGAAATCATTGTTGCACTATACGCTAACTTGGATGTAAATTTTAAAAAATAGGGGCGCCTGGGTGGCGCAGTCGGTTAAGCGTCCGACTTCAGCCAGGTCACGATCTCGCGGTCCGTGAGTTCGAGCCCCGCATCAGGCTCTGGGCTGATGGCTCGGAGCCTGGAGCCTGTTTCCGATTCTGTGTCTCCCTCTCTCTCTGCCCCTCCCCCGTTCATGCTCTGTCTCTCTCTGTCCCAAAAATAAATAAAAAACGTTGAAAAAAAATTTTTAATTTAAAAAAAATAAAAAATAAATAGAGCAAAAATAATAAAACAAAATATAGGGCCCTTCCCTTTAACAACAAAGTAATATGCCCCCTAAAAAAATGTTATTTAATATTCAAAAGAAATTAAATATCATCATGAAAAATAAACCAAAACAATGAAATAAAGCACTCTGCTGTTGGCAAAAAACACACACAGCCCGATCCTTACCAATGTGCCCAACCTCTGGATAGTCTCCCCCACTAAAACATAGAAGCATTTGGAAGAGAACTGATTATACTGACTAGCATTTCTAATTGAACCTCACCATGTTCTAGACTCTGCTGGATGCTGGAGATAAAGAGGCGAAAGACAAAGTCTCTGCCCCTCAAAAGAAAGCAGATTAGGTGGGGAGGTACACAGGTAGAACAATAATTACCAACGTGCTACCACAAAAAGATTTCTGGAAGGCAATGAGAGTGCCAAGGGTATACCTAAATCCGCGTTGGGATGCCCAATCACCAATTTCTTCAGTTGCATCCTCTTTTTTTGTTGTTGTTAGGAATTTATTTATTAAGAGAAAGAGGGAGAACATGCGTGTGTGAGTAGGAGAGGAGCAGAGAGAGAGGAGAGAGACAGAATCCCAAGCAGGCTCCGCACTCTCAGCGTGGAGCCCAATATGGGGCTTGACCTCACAAACGCTGAGATCATGACCTGAGCTGAAATCAAGAGTCGGACACTAAGGGGCGCCTGGGTGGCTCAGTCGGTGAAGCGTCCCACTTTGGCTCAGGTCACGATCTTGCGGTTTGTGAGTTCGAGCCCCGCGTCGGGCTCTGTGCTGACAGCTCGGAGCCTGGAGCCTGCTTCGGATTCTGTGTCTCCCTCTCTGCTCCTCCCCCACTCACACTCCATCTCTGTCTCTCAATAATAAATAAACATTAAAAAAAAAAAAAAAAGAGTTGGACACTTAACTGACGGAGCCACCCAGGCGCCCCTGTCTCAGCTGTCTTAAAGTTCAAGTAGGATTTAGCTGGGATGGGGGGAAGGGTGCAGAAATGTATTCCAGGAGGAGGAAATGGCACCAGCAAAGTTAAGGAGATGTGAGAATCTGGGTATAACCAGAAGGGGAAGTGAGTGTGGAAATGTGCAGACACGTCCAGGAGGCCCCTGCATCCAGTCCATGGTGGACAAACGCCACCATGGCTTTCTTCTTCCAGAAACTGAAGGGAGGAAAGGTGGGAGGGAGGGACGTCAGAGAAGAGATCAAAGCTGTCGCTCGCTGTCCTCTTGAGAACAAACATTATTCAATACTAAACACTGCCTCCGAAACAAGTACAGCCCACTTCTCTGATTTACCCTGTGAGCGAAAGGTGACTGAACTAATGGATCCTATTCATCAGGATAGAAGAAATGTATAGAAATGTATAGGATAAGATATAACCAATATAAGAAATGCCAATAGGTGTGCCTGTGTGTGTGCACATTTCTAAAGAAGGGTTCTTAATTATAATTAATTTTTAAGGAAAACCAATGCATAAATGTATGGATTTCAAAGTCATTCTTCGAGCTAGTCAATTACTTCACAAATGGAAGCCATCATCATTAGAAACACAGTATTAGTCGAGATGACTTCAACTTCCTAAGATACATAAGCTCCACCTGGAATCACTTTGTTCTAGGACATGTGTAAGTATTTGTTGTTATTAAAGAGATGAGGTGACAATTTCCATGTACTCTCTGTATCATATTTGGATTACTGCTGGTCTCAGGACTTCAAACTTTTCAAGTGTTGACCTTTATTTGCCTGCATTAGGAGTTTAATTTCGTCTTCACAGTGGTCACCAATATAAGAAATGCCAATTATTCATTTCTCTTTTCAACTTAAATCAAATCAACAAGCCTTATTGAATCCTGGTGCCTAGTAGCACTTAGGACTAAGAAACTAAATCTCCGGGGCACCTGGGTGGCTCAGTTGGTTAAGCGTCCGACTTCAGCTCAGGTCATGATCTTGCAATTTGTGAGTTCGAGCCCCGCGTCGGGCTCTGCGCTGATAGCTCCGAGCCTGGAACCTGCTTCCGACTCTGTGTCTCCCTCTCTCTCTGCCCCTCCCCTATTCACGCTCTGTCTCTTAATAATAAATGTTTTTAAAAAAAAATTTTTTTTAACTAAATTTCCTTCCTGTCTTTTTGTGTTTACTACTTTTTTTTAGCTATGAAATCCACTTGGGAGTAAAAAGGATTCTGTCCAATTTCTTATGATTTGTGGTAGGAAAATAATAAATGGATGTTTTAATTCTGAAAGGCCCAGTATGATTCAGCAAACAGATCATACATAGGATTTTGTTACCAAACACATTCTGTTTGGAACCTACTTAGGATCAAAACCTACATGGGGTCTCAAGTCCCAAATCAAATTTGCCCAAAATATTCAAGCCAAAACATAAAATGTAGTAGATACCTATATGATCAGTCTTGTTCTACGACTCATTTAAAGTCAGTCTTCTCCTCCCAGATTTGTGTGACAATTTATCTGGATGAAAGTCTAATTTAAACTCCTAGGTAATTTTAGGTTTGTTTGCAAGTGGGAAACCCAGATGTTAAGGGACTGAGAGATTCATTTGGGAGATGTAAAATGGGTGATCCAGAAGTCAAACACACAACCTGTATTATTTCTACTCTATGGACACAATACCAGAAACCGTCAGAAAATTGGGATTTGCTTGGATTATCACAGCAGGAGGAGGTACAATGATGAAATGAGAGGATTATTTGGTCTGGAAACCCCCACGAAATATACCGGGACCTTAAGAAGAGAATCCTTTTGTGTGGTCTTAGGTCGACCCTCATTTTCCTAGAAGGCAGCTTTACAATATCCTTCAAAGTTAAGATGTGCTCGTTAGCCAGGTAACAAGACGCAAACACAACGACGTGGCAATTTGCGCAGGAGTTGGATTCTCAAGGCAGCGTGAAAAGCATAAATTTCAAATGGCCAAATTATCCTTAAAAGGGTATCGTGTCTACACCTTGCACACCTAGCAAGCCGGACACAGACCATCTTTCCCAAGGAATTAGAACAGATGGTTGCTTTTCTGGTTCACCCTATAGCTCACCTACATTTAAAGGCCATGTCATGTGAGCAATACGCCTCTTTAAATGCTAGAACCACGACCAATGGGGTGAGCTGCCCGCTCTTGGAGCAAAATGTTGAACCACAGATTCCCATTTCCCATCTCCTGCTCCGTCTGGCGCATAAAATGGTAAGCAGACTGGCGACTGTATTCCCCAGCTTTCTCTAGATTTCCTCTTGTTCTCCTTTGTGCTGTATAGCTTTCATTGGTATACAATGGAGGTATACATGAAGACCTCACTCATCCCCCTCTGAGACCACTACGTGATTAAATGGCACACGGCATGGACTTCATCTAAGGCCGCGTTCAGCTGGGAGGCCCTGGCAAGGCAGGGCCAATGAATTCATTTGTAGCATCTGTTCTGATTGGCTGGGCCCCTCTTCTGACCAATTGGTGCCTTCGGTTTAGTAGTTTTATTATCCCCATTGGATACAGCTCCCTAAATCCAAGGGCACGAAAATTTAGACCATTGACAGAATTTTCAGAAAAAGTCTAAGTATGTTCCAGCCTAACCAGTGTAGAAACTCTTGAAGTCTAAAGAAGTCAGGACTTTGAAAACAAAAGGGATTTTCTGCCTTCTCTGCCTATAAGGCATGGTCAAGTGGGGCCCTTTTTCCCCAGTTCTCCCCACCCCCCAAAAAAGCCAACCTTGAGGGACACCTGCTGCTCATCAAGTACGGCTTCTGCAGGCCATGTGACATGGCCTGATGAACAGCTGTGTGATGGGGACCTTCAACAGCGGGGAGATGCCCCTCACACACTGCTACCAGCCTCCTTGGTCAGGAAATGCATGAAGCAAACGTCACATGGGAGGTGGCAGACCCCTCTCCTCCAGACGGAAGCTCAAGCCTTCCTTTGGCAGCCACACGAAGGCAGCTCAGGAAGAGAAAGATAGAAAAGAAGTCAAAAACTGAAAGAAAAATCTGGAGTGAAACGAGAGAACAGAGAAAGGGAGAAGGGGGGGGGGGGGGGGGAATGCCAGATACCTTCCAACTGGTCCCGTCCAATCTGGCAGGAAAACAATGGGGCCGTTATCTCGAGGGCATGAGTTGTGAAGACACACTTCGCCCCCGCATTTCCACTGAGGCTGGGAGGAACAGACAGGTTCCTCCTTTCTGGGCTGGGGCAGGAAGGCACAGGCTTGGTCTCCAGCCTCAATGTGAGCATGGACGGGGGTGGGGGGAGAGGAGAGGTGGAGCTTCATTATCATATTCAATAGGCTTCTGGTGGAACAGCAATCTTTTTCACTTGTTCTTGCTAATGAGAAATTATTAGCTGGCTTCCAGAGGGAGGCATGCCCACGTGATTGCCTCTGCATCTGTCGTGCTGCCTGCATCCCAGGGCTGCATTTATTTAGAATCTAGGAACAGCACCAGAAGTAAAGAATACGCTTAAACTTGAGTTAACTTTTCTTCCCAGCCACCAAAATCACCCTGGTGATCTTCTCAGGGCTAGATGGCCTAAGGGGAGCCTGCAGTGGGAACTTCCTGGCCATTGACATTCCTGGCCATTGACTGGCCAGTGACAGTCCTATAAAGCCATCCTGGGGGGGTCCTGATAATGCTATGCCACGAAGTCACATCCTTAGGTGCCTTACACTCATGTCAGATAAATGATACGTGCTACGCCAAGAGAGAGAGACAGAGAGAGGCAAAAGGGAAGAAACCCATGCACGCTGGTGAGTCTGGTCCCTGTTTCCCGCAGGAATGTGTGCCCCGAACAGGTTTGGAAATGAGGTGTAAATCTGAGCCTCCCTCTGTCATTCACCCCCACGTCCTTCCCACAGGTGAGCATCTCACCTTGCTGAGCATAGATCCGGGGCAAATGTTTCATACAGTATGGCCCCTAAATGCAAGCCAGCTCTTCAGCGGGAGTTTCCACCAGAGAAGCTGTGATCCCTACTAACCTAGAAGAAAGCCCGGCTCCCTCGGACTTCATGCAAGACGCTATGTTTTTCCGTTATAGCTCGGAGATTTTTCAGGGGTAGTTTTGAGTCTATGAGAATGTTCCCTTTAGTGAGGACTTTAGAACCCAACTCCCAGATGAGATGAGATGAGCGTCTTCTAGGAGCTGCTGAGAATAAAGTGTGGCACAAGCAGCCTCCATCGGTAATGCTTCCGAAGCAGGACCCAGGACCCGTGCTGTGCAGCCCCTGATCTGTGTCACAGTTAAAAAAACATTGCACGTGAGCAAAAGCAATTTCAGAATCATGACAGTCCTTTATTTGTATTTCTTTTTTTTTAAGTTTATTAGAGAGAGAGAGAGAGAGAGAGAGCGCACAAGCAGGGGAGGGGCAGAGGGAGAGGGAGAAGAAGAACCCCAAGCAGGCTCTGCACTCATAGCATGGGGTTCGAACCCACGAACCATGAGATCACGACCTGAGCTGAAATCAAGAGTCAGAGGCTTAACCAACTGAGCCCCCCAAGTGCCTTTTTTATTTGTATGTCTTAAATAACCACTGAAGTATTTGTCCTATCTCTTTTTTATTTGTATTTCTTAGATGGCCATTTGAATATTTGTCCTGTCTCCCCTACTGTCTCGCACAACCCAGCTTCTCGCCCCAAACCGCTCTGTGATGCTCCCCCAGCCCCAGCTCTCAAACACCTGTCCCTTCCTCCCTCCTCTTCTCCCTCTTTATCCTCCACCTCAAAGACCCAAGGGACACAAGACCCTCTTTGAAGGGCAGAAAAGGGCATAAGATGGAAGCAAACTAAGCCGGAGTCTTCTTTAGGAACGTGGAAAGGATGAGGAACATTCCAAAATTAATGTCGCATTTTCCTGTCACCCATCTGTAGGCTCTTGGAAATCACAACTCTGGGGGCTCTGAAAACCAAGCTACAACGGGGGAACGGCAGGTTGCAGAAGCTTCTACCCGGTGCCTCTTCGAGCTTCCCTGCAGAAGCTACTGAACATTCCACACCATCCAAGCAGTTGGCTTGTTAAGCCCCAGTTCCTTTAGTTCAGCACTTGAGGCTCACCAGAACCTACCCATTTGACCTCAACAGCCTTCTCTCTCACTGTCCTTTCTATGCACATTCACCCCTGCAAACCCCACCCCCCGACTTGCTATTTCCCATAGCCACTCACGGATTCCTCCCACCACCTCCCACTCGAATGCCCTTTCGCTCATTCCCACACGCTGAAAATCTGCCCAGTCTTCAATACTCCCTCCAAACACCATCCCCTTTCATGAAGCCCTTCTTAGACTCCCATGGCCCTTTTCCTCCACCTATTTGATGGCATTTACCACCGCCTATATTGTGTATTTGGAGACGTGTTTTGTTATTACTGAGTGAATATGGCTTAACCCCAGCACAGAACTAGACAACTAACGGGCACCTGTTAGGTGGGCAAAGAATACAGATGTAAATGTAAAGAGAGAAAACAAAACACGCAGCCATCAAAGACAACCAGAGAATGTATTTATGCCATCACTATGCCATGCTTCTAAATTAGAGTTTGCTAACATGTCACATGCATGCTGTCTTGTATAACCCCTACACCCATAACAGAGGTTGACAAGTCATGACTCAGGGATGGTAAATATGTAGCATATGTGCTGGTTTGCATAACTTCTACACTCATGGCAGATATTGCCCATCAGCGGTGACTCGTTCTCCCTAAACCCTCGCACAACCTCAGCATCGCTCCAGCACAGAGCTCCAGGCTCTACAAAGGGGTTTGGATTACCGGGAGATAAAGTCCATTGCCCTGCTGGGTCTCCTTCTCCACCCAGAATCGCTTACTCCAATTATTGTCTATAATGTGCCATTCTCCCCTCGATCCTTCTGGCTTGCGGACTTGAGCTCATCCCACCCCAACCACCATACTTACCACTGGATATTGTTGCCAGCACAACAAACTCAGCAACCGTTCGACCACAGTTCGAGCCTTCCAGCGAAGTGAGCTACCTCTGAGTCCAACCCACTTGGAGGATCTCCACCTCCAATCTGGAACTGTTCCTACCGTAGGAAAAGGAACTCCTCCATTTTGTGCCCATCCCAGAAGCAGGAAACAGACACATTTGTTCAGGGAGGTCACATACCCAGCTCATAAACTGCAACTACTCTTTCCCATGCACGTTGCAAAGATGGCCGATTGAATAAGGTACTCCCTCACGTGACTTTAAGGCATCCTCGAAGCTCTCTTAACACAGGACTCTAAACAACCATTAAAAACCAATCTCAGTTTGCATATGAGATGAAATTTCATGCCACGTGGACCAACGCGGACTCCAGTTTCCAAATGATACAACCCCATAGAGCAGATTAGTCTACAAAGGCCTCTCTTTATTTCCCTCTTAAACCTGGGAACATTCTTAGAATGAACCTAGAATCCAAAGGGACCATCCAAGGGTCCTGCCAAACAGGACTAAGGCCTCAGCTGGAATCTACTGCCCCATCCTATGGGCAGTGGCACACCACTGTGGCCAACAGAAACATGGCGGAGGTTCTGAGGTCCTGGGCAGTGAAAACCTTCTCAAATTCACTTCCTGCTTTTCCATCAGGGAAATCTTACAAAAATAAAAATTACAACCCGTCACATTACATTACATCAAAGCATGATGTAACATCATAATTTTTTAAAAGCATTTGTTTTAATTTATGGCGTTGCATTATGCCACAGGAAGCTTGATTTTCCCCTGAGTACCAATAAATTTTGACAGCGATGGTTTGTCCCAAAACTTTGGCAGACTGAAACGCGGGGAAGGTTGGCCAAAATCAGGTGTTTAGCTGCCACTGAAGAACTGTTTATGAGTCACCAGGGCACCGTTCTGTCTCATGTCCTAAACTCAAACTGTATAGTCCTGTGCTGGCCGATAACCAATATGGCGAGTGAAGATTTCTCATGTGACTAATCCGACTTGAAACGTACCGCAAGTATAGGATACAATAAAATTGGATTTTAGTACCAAAAGGCTCAGTACCCCAGAAAGTGAATAATATCTCACTAATAACTTTTTTATACTGATTACATTTTGATAGTATATTTTGGGTATATTCAGCTAAATAAAATATATTATTAAAATTAATTTCACTTTTTTCTTTTAACTCTTTCAACTGAGCCCCCCAAGAGAAATCTTAAATTACATTTGTGGCTTGTGTTATTTTACTACTCTTAGTGTTACTACAGAACATCCCACTGCCTCCGTGAGCAGGGAGACCAAACAGTTGAAAATTTTAAATAAAAGAAACCTTAAACCTCTTGTGTGGGTTAAGACAAGAGATCGAAGGCTGATTCCAAAGAGTAAAACTAAATATTTTGGGGCGCCTGGGTGGCTCAGTCGGTTAAGTGTCTGACTTCAGCTCAGGTCATGATCTCGCGGTTCGTGAGTTCGAGCCCCGCGTCAGGCTCTGGGCTGATGGCTCAGAGCCTGGAGCCTGCTTCCGATTCTGTGTCTCCCTCTCTCTCTGCCCCTCCCCCGTTCATGCTCTGTCTCTCTCTGTCTCAAAAATAAATAAACGTTAAAAAAAATTTTTTTAACTGTAAATATTTTTATTTATGTATTCAAAAAACACTTACTGAGCACCTACCATATACCAGGCACTTTTTTTAAGTAAGCTCCATGCCCAGCCCAACACAGGGTTTGAACTCACGACCCTGAGACAAAGACCCGAGCTGAGATCAAGAGTCAGACACCTAACCAACTGAGCCACCCGGGCACCCCTATACCAGTACTTTACTAAGCACTGGGATAGGATAGCAGTGGGAAAAAATTAAGTCCCTTCGCTCATGGAATTCACATCGTAGGGGAGACACAGAAAATAAATACATATGACAAGAAGTGCCATGAAGAATAATAAAACAGATTATGGGAATGGTGTCTACCAAGACAAAGGCTCTTGCTATCACATAGAATAGTCAAAGAAGCCACCTCTGAGGAGCACAGATGAACCTGAACACGGGGAGAGGTGAGCCACAGGGGTGCCTGGGGAAGAGGTCTCCAAACCAATGCAATAACAAGTCCCAAGTACCGAGGTCGGTGCATGTTCGGCATGCCTGGGCAGTAGCAGAAATCCTAGAGGGACAGAATAATTAAGAGAAGGAGAGGAAGAAGGTGCAGCAGAATGAGGGAGATGGGGTGTTTCCATTGTACAGGGCAGGGGCCAGCACACTAGGCCCAGTGGGCCGCATCTGTCTCTTTTATCAATAAAGTTTTATTGGAACACAGCGACGCCTGTTCGTTTATGTACTGTCCACAGGTGCTTTCATCAGGCAGGGCCGAGGAGTAGCAACGGAGATAGTGTAGCCAAGAAGTCAGATATTGGAAGATTAATTCCTATGGTGTTAATCAGGTTTTCAAATCTCCAGGGTGATATCTTTCGTCTTAAAGACAGAAAAATGGGAATTTGGGGGACTGCTTTTGGAGAGGGTAGGGTTTCCCTCTTTTGTAATGTTCTGTGCAAGGGGTAGACAGCTCAAGTCTAGCCCACTGCCTGTTCTCGTATGGTTCCCGAGCAAACAAAGCTTTGTATATTTTTCAAAGACTGAAAAAAATTAGGAAAAGAATAAGAATTTAGGATATGAAAATGACATGAAATCCACCATCCATTGGTGATGTTTCATTGGAACACAGTCATGCCCATTTGTTTCCATATTGTTTCAGACTACAACAGCAGGGTCGGGTGGGAGCCACAGAGACATATGGCCCCTAAAGTAGAAAACACTTACTCCCTGGCCCCTCACAGACAAACGTTGCCAGTCTCTAGGTCAGGCATTGTACAGACGATGGTGCTTCCTGAGTGAGATACGAAACCAGTGAGACCCATGACACGACCAGACATGTGGTTTCAAGGGCGCTACTCATAAAAGCAGGGAGTCGCGCTTGTCACATGACCTTTCTGGGACCGCCCACTCCTCTGCAGTCATCCTGAGGGCAATTTCCTGTCTGATTAACCTCCAAGCCTCAGCAGCACCTTGCCTTATGCGTGAGACGTCCTCAGCGTTTGTCGAACCGCTGAATGACTGAATGGAAGGCTGGCCCTCCTGTCATCCATCGGACACCATGGGCTGGGGTCACCCAGTGGGTCTTTTCTAAGGACAGAAACACTCTGCAAGTGTGTGCCTATGGGAAATTTCCCTCTGCCTTGTCACACAGCCACTGACAACATGTACACTTCCTGTCCTACACACCAGCCACGTGAACTGGCCTAGGAATTTAGTCTCACTTCCATGAGATCCCGCTGTCTAGTGTCCGGTGTGAAAGAGAGTGGCCTCCTTCGCCACATCAGGCCTGGCCCGTGACAAAAAAATAGAAAGCAGAATAAAGCAAACGCCCTTCAGGCTAACTCCTGACCAAAAGCTTTTTACCCGGGCCTCAGGTTGTCTTTACTCTGCCCGCCTGTCTCTTGACAGATTATCACATTCACTCTTTCTTGGACAGTTCTGTCGAGACGTGTCGCCTTCGGGTTCTTGCAAAGACTGGGTCTTGTAGAAATGGAGTTTCCAGGACCACCAAATGTCCGCAACCTGCTTCCTCCATCTAACTGTCCACCCCTGGGTACACGGTTGTCCCTTTAAATGCCTAGCAATACGTGACTCAGCCCTGGGAACATATGGTTGCAACTCCCACTTTTCGCCCCTAAATGCAAATCACCTGTGAAATGCTTGAGGCTAGGACATTTTCATAACAGTGAGACTTTTGAGTCTAGGGTAGGAAAGAGAGGCGAATGTATGATGATGTGTTGCACGGGGCCAGAAACCATAAAGCGAGCCTTCTCCTCCTATGTGGGCCCAAAACTTCCGAACTAGGGGAGGGGGAGGGGGCTGTCCTGTGCCTTACAGCGTCCCCAGCAGCATCCTTGGCCTCTATCCAATAGGGGTCAGTAGCGCCGTCCCTGTTTGTGACAACCAAAAATGTCTCCAGACGTTGTCAGATGTCCCCTTGGGGACAAAACCACCCCTATGGCCACGGAAACACCCAACCAAAGTCTGCCATTTGCAAAAGATCCGTTTGGAGGACCTCCTTCCCGAGAGAATGTTTCCGCACCGGCTTATCAGCGTTTCTATACTGAACCGGCAGTTTAAAAAACATGAGTGTGTCAGGAGGCCCTGCGTCTAGGGAACCGCAGCGAAGACTGGCCTCATATTCACAGCAGCACAGAAAAGGGCATTCTCCCACCGCTCGGCAAATCCCCTTAAGTGTCCCCTCTTGCCAACTGCTCAAATTTGCTCGCGTCTCCCAACTTAATGCTTTCATTAGGAAGCACAAGAGAAACAATCCTGAATATCACAGACTTCCTGGCTTTTCATCTCCAGAGCCTAACACACTGAAAACAAAACCTAGATTTTCTTTACCTTCTGTAACCTACTTTCACATTCTCTTCCTGGCTACCCGATTGTTTATATCAGGACTTCCCAGCCTCCGCACTATTGACATTCGGGGCCAAAGAATTCTTTGTTGTGAGAGCTGTCCTGGGCACTGCAGGGGCTTGAGCAGAATCCCTGGCCTCTACCCACTGGGTGCCAGGAGCATCCCCCAGTTGTGACAGTCAAAAACGTCTCCAAATGTCCCCCGTGAGCAAAACTGCCCCTGGTTGGGGACCACTGGTTCATATGGATTTCTCTTTCCCAGGTATGGCGGCCAGATTAACTGTTCCTGGCCTTACCCAGCCGGTGAGTCACCAACCCAGGAACCATTTAGTTTGGGTTTTTTTTGTTTTTTTTTTTAATTTTTTTTTCAACGTTTTTTATTTATTTTTGGGACAGAGAGAGACAGAGCATGAACGGGGGAGGGGCAGAGAGAGAGGGAGACACAGAATCGGAAACGGGCTCCAGGCTCCGAGCCGTCGGCCCAGAGCCTGATGCGGGGCTCGAACTCACGCGAGATCACGCGAGATCACCCGAGATCGTGACCTGAGCCGAAGTCGGACGCTTAACCGACTGCGCCACCCAGGCGCCCCGCCATTTAGTTTTTAAAACCATGAATACATGTCTGTTGTCTATACAGCTATACTCTATTAACAAATCCAGACATTTCTTTTTGGAACGGGGAAGATTATCACAAAAAATTGTTTTGGAGGACATCACAGGATGCAGCGGTGGCTCCCTTCTGGAGGGCTCGACCGCTCTCTCCAACCAGGAGCATGGGCCGCCCTCCCTAACCGCTGCAGCTGCGCGTTGATGATGGGTCATTGCAGAAAAATACGGAAAGAACCTCGAATCCTTACTGCCCTCTAGAGAAATTCCGGCAGAAGAGCTCAATCTGCCGCAGTCAGCAGAAAAACAACACTGCCAGACACAACCGTGCCTGACAGTTGTAAAGCAAACAATTTGCTGAATTTTTTGAAAGACGAGCCTACCAGACCCTTCCTTCACGATCTCTCTCGCCAGAACCAGGGGCCCACGTTGGCTTCAACGTTGACGCAATCGTAGTTTGGCCAATTCCAGGTCCACTCTCCGGCAGGATGATTTTAGGCCCACAGATGAATCCAATTATGATACTACTCTCCAAAGTAACCGTGGGCCGTATTTAAAGGCAAACACTCAGGTTTTATTTTAAATGCGCATACTCGGGTTTGTACAAATGCGTTCTCCGGCCTTTGGGTACTCGCCTAGCAACAGTCATAGAGAGAGAGATTTCTTGTTTATGCATCTCAGAAACACCAGGCCTGAGAAGGTAATTCCCTAATTCTTCCTCTTTGCATGAGCTTTTGGCAGGTGAGAACTTTCCAGCATGTTGTGGAGCTAACTTTTTATGTCTTGAAAAAAAATTTTTCTTTCAACTTCAGACATTATTTTGATAAAGACTTACTTATTACTTAATGATCATCTATATTCCAATGAGAGCTTCAACACAGACATTCAAGTGAGTTTTCCCTACCACAGCCCTGAAAGAGTTATCCTAGGTCTAACTCATGTCTGTTTAGCACGGTTGGAAATAATTTTTTTTTTTAATTAAAAAAAAGCTTTTAAAAATATATGCTTGAAGACATACACTAGATTCGAAATCTTGCATTTCCAAATCATTGTTTCCATTATGACAGGCAACAGCAAAAAAATGCTGAATGTTTATGCCTAATGGGTTTGCCCTTTGCCGGACAAATCCTTTTAGCTATGGCAGGGAAACATATAATTTTATGGGCTCTTGGAGAGAGTGCACACTGCCCTCTTATGGTTACACGTGCTCATAATTTTATGGGGCCCCCCTGATCAGGTTCCAGAAGGCTGCAGAATGTTACTACCAAAGGTATATCAATAATCCTATAGATTAATGGGTACCCATGGTTATCTTTACTTTTCCACGTTTCCACCTCTTGACAGGGAAGTAAGATAGTTGATCCTTTCCTTTGTTACCAAGAGCTGTGAGAGCTCCTTTGCCAAAACGGAAATACGTCAAAAAATAATACTTAGAA
This sequence comes from Neofelis nebulosa, assembly GCF_028018385.1. Classification (NCBI taxonomy): domain Eukaryota; kingdom Metazoa; phylum Chordata; class Mammalia; order Carnivora; family Felidae; genus Neofelis; species Neofelis nebulosa. Next base: position 131,872,270 of record NC_080790.1, on the reverse strand, counting down.
TATGTGACTGCCATCACACACAAAATAATATGCACGTGCATATACCACAGATATAAAGCCTCAACAAAATAATGGCTTACTGCTAAGTAAAACAAATTTTTCTCTGAATCTGAACTATCAATAGGTAAGTCCCCTGTGATATCAGAAACTCGGATTCAAAATTAACACCCCCCCCAAAAAAATTAGAAAGATTTGGGGGGTTGTAGCCAAAGCAGGAGTCTATAAAGGTTTTGTTGTTTTTTTTTTAATGAATGAGACAGAAAATATGGTGTAGCATAAAATTTCCCCCAAGCCCTCTTTCAAGTCAAGATACAGCGCTGTGACCTCGTGAAAAGTGTACGAACTAATCACATTCAACTACTTTCACCTACCAAATTATAGATGCCTCCTCATTTTGCTAACCCCCAACAGCTAAGAAAGGGGAACAGGGTGAAATAAAAGCCAGCATTTTCACTGTCACCACAAAGCACTTGGAACTGTAACCAAACGGAGCTGTTGATCTGTGGAAATGTAAATGTCACTTCTAAATATAGCATTAGGGAACCAGAGAATCAGCATTTCTGTTGATGAAACACCTTTTCGGGAAGTAGCTGGTGCAAGGCAACGCTTCTCTCCAGCACAGGCAGCATCACGAATCTTCCGCCCCGCCCCCCATCCCGGAGGGGCCCTGGTTCGTGCGCAGAGCTGAGCACGTTCTCACCCATTTCCTTAACCTGCTACCGCACCAGATTGTGAATCAAAGCAAATAATTTCCTGTTCCTCTCTCCTCTTGTCTTAAAAATAAAAAGTAGAATTTCATTCTGCCTCGTAAGGATTCCTTATGGTTGGGGAGGCTTGCAAATTCAAAAGAAACCCAAAAATGGGTCCGTGGGCTGAACCATGAAAGTGAGCTTCTCCTGCGATTTGGGGGTTGACCACAGGGCACCAGCTGAAGGGACACTGCCGTGACCAGCTATTTAGCCTTGACTCGCACTGTGCTGTTCGTCCCTCCCTCAATCATTCTGGAATGCTTTCGGCTTCTAGAATAAGCCATCCTCTTTCCCACCTCCGGGCCTTTGTGCACTCAACATCTTCTTCCGCACGCTTTGCATTTCCAGCTTTTACCTTTTTCCACCTCAGATTGTCACTTTCTGGTAGGAGCGTCTGTGACATCCTTAACCCCGTGGCTTTAGCCTATGATAATCAGGCTGGGCCTGTACCTTCTCCTCAGAAGAGCCCATCTTTAGTTGAATGCTTTGCTGTAGCCATTTGAAATCCTTAATTTTGTTAACAAGTGAGGGCCCTGCATTTACATTTCCCACTGGGCCCCACAAATCATGTAACCAGTCCTGATCACAGCCCTTGGTTTCCATCATAAAACGGAATTTGTAATTGTTTATTTATCAGTTCATGGGGGAGGGGGGGGGGGAGCGCCAGGGAGCTGATCTGTTTTGTCCATGAGGGTGGACATGGTGTCTATTTTGTGATTGTCTAATCCGGGACTGTCCAATAGAATTTTCTGCAGTGATGAAAATGCTATTTCAGCAGTCCACTATGTTAGCTGCTGGCCACATGTGGCTATTGAACACTTGAAATGTGGGGCGCCTGGGTGGCTCAGTCGGTTGAGCATCCAACTTCGGCTCAGGTCATGATCTCAAGGTTCGATGAGTTCGAGCCCTGCCTCGGGCTCACTGCTACCAGTGCACAGCCCGTTCAGACCCTCTTTCCCTCTCTCCTGGTGCCTCCCTGCTTGCACTCTCTCAAAGATAGATAGATAGATAGATGATCGATAGATATTTTTAAACGTTAAAAAAAATGAACACTTAAAATGTGGCTAACGCAACCGAGGAACTAATTTGTTTTATTTAACTTTAATTAACATAAATTAAAAATTGACATAAGCTCATGTGCCTGGTGGCCGTTATGCCGGGTACTTCTAACCCCTAAATCCTAGCACAGCTGGTAAACCCATCCAGGATATTATTAGGGCTTTCTCAAAGAAGCTCTATGGCAGTGATATGGCATATTGGTGTAACCCATCAGAATCCCTGAAAGAGCTTGTTGAAAATACAGGTATGGCTGCCCCACCCTCTAAGACTCTGATTAAGCAAACGTGTAGAAGGTCCAGGCATCTGGAATATCCCCAAATTTGAGAAACACTATGTTATAGTTTATGAAGGAAGCTTGTCTTTACATCAATTATTTAAATCTCTTTAGTTCCTCCCAATAATGTTACTACAAATACCATCTCTGTCAATTCTCTGACAAATACCATTCTGTCAATACCATCAAGGTCAATTCTGTGGCCCCCAACGTGTCCCGACTGCAACCAATGGTGTTTTAAGCGGTATCTAACCCAGTCAAATTATGGTGGAGAAAAATCCATCTATCATCCCTTCACTTTTGTTGCAACGAACTTTGACCTGTTATTTTGACTCTCAGGAGCCAGGAATGATGGAAAGTTTTTTGTGTTGTTTGTTTTTTTTTTTTTTTCCAAAGCTCAAAAATTATTGGTTCAATGGTACACAACACCAGGGGAGTGGTAGGACTTTTTTAAGGAGATATGTAGATCTCAGTTAGGAATTGTCCAAGGTGTGAAGGTGGAAAGGGAAGTAGCAAGGTCTTTTTTCATAAATGGGGAGTATCTCCTTTTTTAATGACTTGATCTAATCTTATTCTTGCTTCTCACACACAGACACACAAAAATGCAAAAGGCTGTTAATGTCCAACCCTCTCTTTATGTACCTTTGTCTTTAACCATTATTGTAATTCAGCCCTCCAACATGAGCATTTTTTCCTCCACTGAGCTATCAAAGACACCTTCCTAATCAACATTACACACAGTAGCATAATAGATGGCACCACAGTGAATACAAGGATAAGCTGTAATTCACTCTGGGGCTCTGCTGATGTCATAAACCGCACAACCAGCTTTATGGAGAGTGGCTGAGCCCAGAAAGCGAATTCTGATCTCGGCTCACTCTGGGAGCCATCTGTTAAGGAAACAGATTTAAATGCCGACCTTTTCATCTCTGTCGTTTACAGAGATTTCAAACTTTTGCTGTAAAATTTAAACTTTTCAGCCACGAACAGATTAAAATTCGTTTCTGGAATCACATTTGGTTTTGTATTCCCTCTTTGAATTGACAAATAGATTAGTGGTCTTACCACCCATTGCTACAAAATGGTGTTTAAAAAAGAAGAATGCACCAGGCTATGGTGATGGGGTAGCTCGGGGTGCCTGTTCCCAATGCCAGAACTATCTCCCACTCTAGAGGCTGAAAATCAGTGATTCACCCTCCCAGCCTCCTTTGCAGAAAGTGCTGGCCATGGGATCCAATTTTAGCCAATGAGACATAGAGGGGTGCCTTCTGGGAATGATGTTCTCCTTGTTTCAAGGAGAGATGCATGCCTCCCCTCTCCAGCCCTTCAAACTTTGGATGCTCGGGGAGAGTGCGTTAGTTGAAGCTGCGGCAGCCATCTTGCAATCATGAAGGGACATAACGGAAGGTGAAAAGCCACTGGCCAAGCGGGGAGGAATAGACAGCTAGAAAAGTCAGCGTGCTTGGTTGGTCTTGCTGAGATGCGGAGCTGACCAGCCCCAGCACTGTCTACCTCCAGCCTTCTCGTTAAGTAAATCCGGGTGACCATTGAACAATGCAGGTTTGAACAACTTGAGTCCAATTACACGTGGATTTTTTTTTATAAATACAATACATACTATAAATGTATTTGTTCTTATGATCATTTATTTGTTTGTTTTAAGTAAGCTCTATGCCCAGCACGGGGCTTGAACTCATAACCGTGAGACCAAGAGTCACATGCTCTGCTGTCCGAGCCAGCCAGGTGTCCCATCTATGATTTTCTTAGTAACATTTTCTTTTCTCTAGCTTCCTTTATTGTAAGAATACGGTATATAATACAAATAACATACAAAATACGTGACTGGGTGGCTCAGTCAGTTAAAGGTCCGAATTTGGCTCAGGTCATGATCTCACAGTTGGTGAGTTCAAGCCCCACATTGGGCTCTGTGCTGACAGCTCAGAGCCTGGAGGCTGCTTTGTATTCTATGTCTCTCTTTCTGTCCCTTCCCAGCTTGTGCTTTTTTCTCTCTCTCTCGAAAGTAAATAAACATTAAAAAAAATTAAAATTCAAAATATGTGTTAATCGACTGTTGATGTTATCAGCAAGGCTTCCTGTCATCAGGAAGCTATTAATAGTTAAGTTTGGGGAAGACAAAAGTTATACGTGGATTTCCAACTGCACAGGGATTTGGCATCCTTAACCCCCACGTTATCCAAGGGCCAACTGTAACTTACACTGGGTTCCTCCAGGGAAAACCCTGAGACAAGCATTGGGCGCAAATAATTGACATGGAAGACAGTCCCAGGAGGCAGCACCAGCAGGGGAGCGGGAAGTAAGACCGGCAAGGGAAGGAAACCAGTGCAGAGTGTGCTGATGGACAGGTAACCGCCGCGGACATCCGAGGCCCAGTGAGGAGAAGACCCTCAGGCAGAGAACCTGCTTTGAGTAAAAAGCCAGTGGCCCGTATGATGACACCGTGTCTGTGGGAGGCTGGGGGAAGGGATGATGGCAGGTGGAGTTCTAATCCCTCACCAGCTGCTTCTACAGTCAGCCATAAAGGTCTTACATGTAGAGTCTCTATTTGTTGACGGTCTGTTACGGTTGCAGACGTCGTCCTAACCGACATCACCATGGAACCGTTCCGCTCAGTAACTTGTACCCCTCAAGTTTAGCGGGAACCCCGTACCAGTGAGGTGACATGAATGCTAATTCATTCGGCAGGTTCCTCCAGAGTGCTGGCTCGGCGTCCAACACCAGCAGTATAATGGTGAACCCATCAGATGTGGTCCCTGGCCAGGTGGGATTGGGCACAGAACAAATAATCCCTCACGCTCCCAGCTAGAATGCGACAAGTGGTGGTAAGCGTTCTAAAGGAAGAGGATATGGAGAGAGTGCCACGAGTTGAAAATGCAGAGTCAGGGAAGGGTTTGTGAATTAGAGTAGAGGGGAGAGTCGGACACAGCCGGCAGACGAGAGAGAAATATTGCCCGTAATCCTTGCACAAATGAGGGAAGGAGAACCACTGGGTAGGGCATTATAGAGGCCCCAATAAGGTTGTTCAAATAACCTCCTTCACGGGAACAGAAAATAAGAATTTGACCCTCACGCAAAACCTTGTCACTAGATGGTTTGACTGAAAAGTAAATTGGATCATTACAAGAGCCATCACTTTCTCTTGAAACAAACAAGAAGTCAGAGTCAAACTAAATAAATTCTGATCTTCCTGCTCCTTCGGACTAGAACACAACTCCTTTGGGACCTCATCCTTGCAGAAAGAGTTACTCACAAAAACTCATTTTTCCTGTGGAAAAATATCCCCATGCTTTACCACACTTTGGCTCTTATCCTCATGCACATGTAAAGAAGATCTGATTCCAAAGATGTGTGTCTTACAATGTCAGGTTCATGAACGCACCCACTGCCTGGGGTTAATCCTCCCTCTTCCCCTGCTTCTAATCCTTCCATCACTTCCTGAGACTTAATGCAATGCCATGGAAACCCTGGGGGACTGCAGAGCGCAATTGGAAAATCACTACTCTAGAAGTTTCTGTTTTACAAATAGTAAGTCCAGATATATACGTATATATAAAGATATGGTTGATCATCTAAGTTGGGGGCTAGCAAATCATGGCCCTGGGGCCAAATCTGACCCACCACCTTTTCTCTAAATAAAGCTTTAATGGAATATAGCCACCCCCACTCATTTGCATATTGTCCACACTGCTTTCTAATGGCAGAGTTGAGTGATTATAACAGAGACATGTATAGCCTGCAAAGCCTTAAAATATTTACTCCTTGGCCCTTTATGGAAAAAGTTAGCCAACCCCAGATCATAATCTAAGTCATTATCTGCAAGAAGATAGCAGAAGATACCCATCCAAACTCTAGTGCTGGCCCCTGATGACAATTGGATTGAAGCGAAAGCACAAAAGGGTAGGAAGAAGTCAAAGAAGAGTGAAAGGGAACCACCGTGGGACCAGGAGGCACCTGGGAAGTAAAGGCAGCTTCCTCCCTCTCCAGGCTCTCTGGCAAGCTCCAAATCACCTCTGTTCCTGGTCCTCACCTCTGGGGTTTGCACGTGCAGTCCCCTCCGCCTGCAACCCACTTCCCTCCTTCTCTGTACGGGCTCAGCCTGCATCCATCCACTGCCATCTTCAATGTCACACCTGCTAGCCATCTTCCGGAGTCCCCCCCCAGGCCTGGCCAGCTTCCGTCATCTCTGCTCTCACCTTGCTTTCTCTTTTCCTGGACTCCCAGATGTCACTGTGTGAACCTTGGGGATTACTTGTCTGGTGCTGGTACTGAATACCAGCTCCATGAGGGCAGGGCTACACCTGATTTACTGTGGCATTAATGCCAGACTCTAAAACAGCTCCTGGCACATGGTAATCCAAAAAGGTTTGTTAAGTGAATTATTTTGTATGAAGGTTTTTGGATGGAATCACGACGAGGAGGGTTTGGTGCATATACATCAGGGAGAATTACACATTGTCTGTCTTAGGCATTGATCCCGGGCCCTACCTTATGAACAATTTCCATGAGATGAAGCGTGGGTGGGAGATGGCCAGACAGAGAAGACAGCATGTGCAAGAGACTTAAGGCAGGGAGAAGCAGGGGGCACTGGAGGCATGGAAACCAATCCAGCATGGCTTGAGCAGAGAAAGCCAGAGAGGAAGAAAGCCAGACCGTACGAGACCCATACATTGTGTTAAGAATTTTTTTTTTTTATCTTATCCTAAGAGCAATGGAAGAGTCACAGAAGGTTTTGTTTTTTTTTTTTAATTTTTTTTGTTAACATGTATTTATTTTTGAGACCGAGAGAGACAGAGCATGAACGGGGGAGGGGCAGAGAGAGAGGGAGACACAGAACCGGAAGCGGGCTCCGGGCGCCGAGCCGTCAGCCCAGAGCCCGACGCGGGGTTAGGGAATCGTTTCCCCTGAAATCAAGATATTTCATATAAAGCAAACATAACTACGGTATGATAGGGCTTCAGGAGAGTTAAGCGTAGGTGGCCGTGAAGCGAGCACCTGAAAGGAGCCTCTACATTTTGCTCGGATGCAGAAAAATAGTGAGTTCCTAGAGGAAACCGTTAGGACTGCTCTTTATTTACTAAGGGCAAACCAGTAAAAGAGTAATTCAACCCAATGGAAGTATTCTGTGGCCAAAGTATATAATAATCATCATGGAGAATCTGAAGACATGAAAATTGTTCATAAGAAATCATTAAGTCAAGGGGCACCGGGGTGGCTCAGTCGGTGAAGCGTCCGACTTCGGCTCAGGTCACGATCTCACGTTTCGTGAGTTGGAGCCCCACGTCGGGCTCTGTGCCGACGGCTCGGAGCTCGGAGCCCGGAGCCCGCTTCGGATTCCGTGTCTCCCTCTCTCTCTGCCCCTCCCCCCACTCGTGCTCTGTCTCCCTCTGTCTCAAAAATAAATAAACATTAAAAAAAATTTTTAAAGAAAGAAATCATTAAGTGAAAAAGCAGAATTCTAATTCTAATATATACCAGAGGGTGGCAAAGCCTTTCTGTAAAGACCCAGATAGTAAATATTTTTATGTTTCATGGACCATATGGCCTCTATCACAACTACTGAACTGTCTGAACTGTCTGTTGGAGCATGAAAACAGCCATAGACAAAATTCTGAGTGAATGGGCATGGCTGTGTTCCAATAAAACTTTATTTACAACAACAGGCAATGGGCCATATTTGGCCCTTGGACTGTAGTCTCCTGATGCCTGAGCTATCGCATATAACAATTATAACCAAGTAAAGGTATAACGTTTATGAACATAGACAAAAGGGAACACAGAAGAACGGAAGGGTTCTTTGTGTTTGGGGAATGGAATTACCAGTTTGGTGACCCAGTTGTTTTTGCCTGCTCGGCACTTATTTATGCTTCTGACTTGGGGATGGAAGAAGGAGAGAGAACTGCCTTTCCATCATCTTTAATCCAGGTGATCCCTGGCGTGAACCCGCCCCCAAATCCAAAGTAAGGCTGAGTTCCCAGACCTGGCCCCTATCAGTCATTTCATCACCTTGGCCATGGTGGCTCATTCAGAGAGGAACATGGGCCCACACAGACCAATGAGAACCACTCCCTTGGACTTTTTTTCTTAGTGTTGAGACCTCCTACTGCTGAGATTGCTAAAATTATGGTGTCGGAGGCTGGAGTTGCTTATGATCGTCTTGCCACTTCAAGGGTAGGTCCCGCTCAAGAATGATGCCCACGCATCGCAAAACAGAACTACAAAATGAAGAAACATGACGCCAGATGGACATTACGTGAGTTTCCGGATGGAGCCTTATCTGAAACAAGCCCTATTTCTGGATTTTTCTGTGACTTAATCCCATATGTTCTTTCTCCATCTTAGCTTGCTTCAATTCAGTTTTCAAAACTCCTAAATGAGGTCATCGTCAATAGGTTTCTTTCTTTCCTTATTCTATAAAGTCCTTTAATATCCTCATACTATCACTTTAGCAACAAGTAAAATTGAGAGAAGATGGATGAAAAGGCACCATATTTTAAAAATTCATTTCTCAAATGAAAGTCATGCTCCATTTTTTTCACTCTTCCTTATCAGTTGACTGACCTGAGCCAATTGCGAGCTCTTAAATTTGACCAAGAGAATCTAAGTACTCTCTCCAAAAATTGACTGGAAGCCTATTTTGAAGAAAATATATAAAGACAGGGCTATAGTGAAGATCACAAATGATGACAATAGAAAATAATTCAGGAAAGACCATCTTTCTCTGCAGAAATATAGTGACATATGTAGGACAGCTAAGAGTCTCCACGAGAGGGTGAAAATGATCCCTGGTGACCATCACGTGGCCGCCAGCTCTAGAAAAAAGACTTTGGAAGAAAACACAAATCTGACAGTGTCACTGCCGTGCTTAAAACTCAGCAATGATTCCCGGTTGCCTACTTGAGCCCAAACTCCCAGAGTGGATATGATTTTCACAGAACACAAATTTGAGTGTGCAAGAAATATAACCGTCTTTTGTTTTTCTAGAATTCAATTTAATTTCTTTTTTTTCTCAAGTCCACAATCTACCTAATAGGAAATTTAGTCACTTCCGGGTAAATGCCATCATTTTGAGTTAAACACAATCAATTCAGGATTATGCATGCATGCATACATATGCACACACACACACACACACACACACACACACACCCTTTCCTTCCCCCTTGGGGAGCCACCAAGGAAGAAGATATTCTGGAGTATAATCACATCCGGAAGCAGAATCTGGTCTGTCGCTATTCTCTGCTCTCTACTAATATCTGCTAATATTTTGTGGTCTCTGGTGTTGTTGTCTTTTATCTCCCAGCATGCACTGAGATGTCCATGTTACCCTGCATTTCTGGTTATCAGATCTACCAAGGTCAACACACGGCTTCCACGTCCAGGCCCAAGAGAGCCACTCTACTGCCAACCCCCACAACCACGTTCAGCAAGCAAGCAGCCAATGGCCTCTCTGGGCAAAGATGCTTCCGAATAGTGGCGAGAAGCACCCTCCTTAAATCCCATCGGCCAGAAATTGGTCGAGGAGTCACTCATAGCCACAATCAATGCTGAGAGGTGTCATTATTGTTCTCAGTGACACATGCCTGGGTAACCTTTGGGGGATCCAATTCCTGAGAAAGAAGAGGAAAAAGAAACCTATCACTCTCTGCCTTGGGTGTTTAATATACAACTCAAAATTGTTCGAGATATAAAGACAATCACAGAGAAGCAGCAGGTCGGCTATACTGAGAACAAAGAACAAAGGAACAAAGGAAGACAACAAAATTAAGAGCAAACTTAACATTCATAATCACAAAGTGAAGAAGGTTTTAAGACGCACCATGACCAACAGCTGAAACAGGAAGGCAAAATCATCATCAAGAGCTGGGGGTGGGAGGGCAGATTCCAGCGAACAGAAGTATAAGAATTGAGGCCACCTCAAAACGTGAACAAACTTTTCACAGCCATTTTCTCAATCTTTAAGGGAAATAAACTGAGCGTGAAGCAGAGAAGGTGAGAAAAACACAGCTTATAAATGGAAACGCACCAAGCAAAGTGGAAAATTCACATCAAGCCCGCAGATAAGTCTCAGAACAAAGGGAAGCTTCTTAGGGTCAGAAAAAGGAAAATGAGTCTCTCACATAAGAAAATGTGACGGCGTGGAGGAGGTAAGCTTCAGGAAGAAACCAAGAAGGTGCACCCACCTAAAGCTGACCCACGGATTAGTAAAACTTAGGTATCAGGTTTTGTAAAATGGAAAATGGCATGCAAGCTTTACCCTGGAGTTTGATAGCTTGCATTTTTCATTCGCCGGCTTTGTACGGTTCTAATTCTCAGGAAGAGAGAGAAGAATCTGCCTGCTTTAAACAACACGCAAATTAAGGTGTGACTTTTGGCTCCCGTTTTTATTATATATAGCTATCATCTGCTCTGGAATAAGCTGGATTTCTTCCACTGAGTTCATATCTCCTTCTGTCTTTTTTAAAATGCATTTTAAAGCCTCGTGTCTCTTCTGGAAGATCTACCATAATGTAACAACAGATTTTAAAGCTTAATGTATATTAAGCAGGATGCCAACAACCACAATCTAATATAGTCCTTACCTTTTCCTGACAATGTGAATTTTAATTAAGTGCATAATGCATCATTAAGACCCGAAATGCAGAATATATTTTTGATCCTGTTTACTGTGTACAAGAAACGCTAGCGTGGGATGGAGTTAACCTCCCTGCTGCAAAGATTTAATGTTTTACAAATTAGATGAATGGCGGCTACAATCGGGTCTTCAAAGACATTGTGACGACTCAATCAAGACAGCTGACAGAAATGGGAATAAGCTTTATGTTCATCAGTGGACTAGGGAATGATCACGTCCCTAGTTGTACCTCCATACCATGGAATATATGCTTTCCTCAAAATAACAAAGTAGCCTTATAGGCGCTGATATGGAAAATCCTCCAAGATATGTACACAGTATGACTTCCTTTAGCTAGAAATACATATGTGTGTGCGTGTGTGCATGTATTTGTGTGTGCATATATGTGCATATATATATATATATATATGTGGGTGTTTGTGTGTGGAAATGTGTTTGTGTGGTTGCACACGCACATACTCAGACATACTCAAAAACTCGAAAAGGATTTGGAATAGCAGACACAAAATGTAAACCCGGATTAGCTCTTGAGCAGAAGCTGGCGAACATTTTAGGCAAAGGGACCGATAATAAATAGTTCCAGTTTTGTGGGCATTATAGTCTCCGGCACATTCAACTTTGCCCACCCAAGCAGCCATAGACAATACGGAGTGAAATGTCGTGGCTGGGTCCCCATAAAATATATTCACAAAAGCAGGCAGGGGCAGGGGCAGCTGGAGGCCCCCTGTGGATCAGATTCCACCAAGCCCAGCTCTAGGGAATGAGTCGCAGGGGCAGGGAGTCAATGGAGGGATGAAGACAGACAGGATGCCTCTACACGTCTGATTTGTCTTAGAAGCACTCTTACTTAGAAAGCACTTGTTTTTATTAAAAGACTTACTACCAGACATTAAAATTGAGTACATTTAAATTTAAAATGTTTTTTAAAGTTTATTTATTTATTTTGAGAAAGAGAGAGAGAGAGAATCCCAAGCAGGCACTGTCAGCACAGACCCCAACGTGGAGCTCAAAGCCTGAGACATGACCTGAGCCGAGATCAAGAGCCAAATGCTCAACCAACTGAGCCACCCAGGAGCCCCTAGATTTAAAATTTTTAATTTAGATTTTTCAATTGAAGTTTGGTCAATTTAAGCCCATTACTAAACAAATAAACAAATAAACAAACTAACAGTTTTGTGTCCTCTTCCGGGGGGGTATGTCACTTTTTCTTCTCATGAAGTGGGGATTTGTATCCCCAGGTCACTAGCTGGGCCCAGGGTCACTCCGCCAGAGAATACATTCCCTGGCCTCCTTCTTAGCCTAATGTGGCCATGGGCCTCCACAATGACCCAGGGGATATGAGCGAAAGTGAAGAGAACGTCAATGCATGTCGTACGCACCTTTCTGGAGGCAGTCATCGCCTGGACTCCACGGTGTCAAAGGCAGCACTCCAGAAGATGGGAGAGCCAACGAGAAAGGAATCTAGGTCATGGTGGATGTCATAGAAAACCCCTGACTGCCTATCCCCAGGTCTTTAGGCAACAGAGAATATATCTTAATAAAGGCATGTTAAAATGGGGATAATCACGGGCGGGGTGCCTGGGTGACTCAGTTGGTTAAACTTCTGACTTCAGCTCAGGTCACGATCTCCAAGTTCATGGGTTTGAGCCCCACATGGGATTCTCTCTCTCTCTCTCTCTCTCTCTCTTTCTCTCTCTCTCCTCCCCTGCTCACTCTTTCTCTCTCTCTCTCTCTCTCTTTCTCTCTCTCTCCTCCCCTGCTCACTCTTTCTCTCTCTCAAAATAAATAAATACATTTTTAACAAATGGGGATAGGAGTGCTCAGGTGGCTCAGTTGGTTATGCGTCTGACTCTTGATCTCAGCTCAGGTCATGATCTCAGGGTTCTCGAGTTCAAGACGCACATCAGGCTCTGTGCTGATGGTGTGCAGCCTGCTTCGGATTCTGTCTCTCCTTCTCTCTACCCTTCCCTGCTTGTGCTCTCTCTCTCAAAATAAGTAAATAAACTAAAAACAATTTTTTTTAATGAAGATAATAATAGAATTGTCATTAGCAGAGAAACTCTAGATGATGGCAGGAATTGACCGAAACAACATAAAATGGCTCAAATATAACTGACACAATTTCTCACTGATACAACAGTATTGAGTGGTTCCAGATCGGCGTGTCTGTAGTGGGGAGAGGAAGGGTCCCACCCCATGCTGTCATTCAAGGCCAGGATGATAGAGTGCTCTCATTGTCAGGAGGTGGCTTCCAGCTTATTGTGGCCATCCTTATCCAAAAGGAAGAACCATGGAAAGTCACACGTAAGACATTTTTATGAGCCAGACCGGGAGGTGGCCCCGATGACTCCTACTTACAGTCTGTTGGCTAGAACTGTCGTGGGACCTCACCCCACTGCAAGAGAGGCAAGGAAACGTGGTACAGGTATCACCCAGGAGCAGTTTTGAACAGTTAGCAATCTCTGCTACGAGTGCTACATAAATGAGCGCCCAGAAGGCAACGATTTTGGCCGATTGTTTTCCACCACTGCTTTCCCAGTATCTAGAACAAGGGTCAGCAAACTTTTCTCTATAAAAGACCAGATAGTAGGGTTGCCTGAGTGGCTCAGTCGGTTAAGCGTCCGACTTCGGCTCGGGTCATGATCTCGCGGTTTGTGAGTTCGAGCCCCACGTCGGGCTCTATGCTGACAGCTCAGAGCCTGGAGCCTGGCTTCGGATTCTGTGTCCCCCCCTCTCTCTCTCTGCCCCTCCTCCGCTCACGCCCTGTCTCTGTCTCTCGAAAATAAATAAACATTAAAAAAAAAATTTTAAGTTAAAAGACTAATGGGTAAACATTTACACTTTGTGGGCCACACAGTCTCTGTCACAACTACTCAACTCTGCCATTGTAGCACGAAAAGTGGCCCCGGACAAGATATAAACAGAACATGGCTGAGTCCCAATAAAACTGCCTTTCCATAAATAGGCAGAAGACCACAGTGGATCCGTGGGACCTAGTCTAGGGATCCTGATTTAGAACAGTGTCTGATAGGCGCTGAATAAATGTTTGCTAAATGAATAACAAGGACTGAATAGTATAGTACTATCTCACAGGTTTGTCCTAAGGAATAAGTAAAATAGTGCATGAAAAGGTTTAGCAAAGTGCCTGATGCCTGATGCTTTAGTAAGTGCTCCATAAATGCCAGCTACTCGTTATTTGAAGTTATAAAATATAAATAAAATGCATTCCTCAAGGAATAACCAATGTAGCAGAGGAGAGAGAGATTCCCAGGAAAAAAGAATGCAAAGAGTGTTCTTACGAGATTGTAGAAGCAGGTCCGGGACCCGGCTCTAGTACAGGGTGGTTAATTCTGGGATGAGAGAGGAGGCGGAGGAGAAATCACACAGCAGGTGAAATCTACAAAGGGGCTTGAAGGGGAAAAAAATGGGATCTGCACAGACATTCTAAGAACTAGAAGTTTTTTTCACCTTTCTGAGCCAGAAACTCATCAAAGGGAAGCTGATGTCACACACCAGCGTCTGGATAGATGTGCCGTCTGCCTGGAACAGTCTTCCCTTCCCATCCTCCTTTCTTTAGTTTCCGCTGCCTTCCAAGTATCAGCTCAAACCTCACCTCCTAAGGGAAACTGCTTCTACCCTCTGGCCTCTGCCCCAGGCCTCAAAGACCACAAGCCCCTTAACATTTTACTCTTGTAAATTCTACTCTGTGTAGACTCTGTGTACGTGTGCATGTACAATGTCAGATTCCCCTAGGGAAAAAACGCGTACCGCACCGCTCACCACTGTAACCCCGGTTCCTAACACCATACGAAGTACATAGAAAGTACTCGATCATCACTTGCGGAATGAAAAAATACACTTTGCCTCATGTTCCGTGACGGAGCCCTGAATGTAGATAATCGGAGCCTCTAATTGGGGTCAGAGCTACACTCACTTAAGAAGCTAGATGAGCTGGTGATAAAGTTGACATGATTTGGTAAAATCTGAGAGCCTTAAGAGACAGCGAAACTCAGTGGTTAATCGGTAGGCTCACACGATCTCTGAAACTTTTCTGTAAATCTAAAATTATTCCGAAATGAAGGTGGTTGTTTTTTTTAAAACAGCAAACTTTACTGTAAAGCCGCCCATCTGACTGCCATGTGACTGCCATCTGACTGCCCTGCCGTGTATTTATTCAACATCCTTGGGGGCTCACTTACGTCAACCTCCCCACCCATCAACTTGGGATGGCAGGAATAGAGGCTCTGATGCTAAGGTGGGTGAAATGCTCCCACGTGAGGAGTTCTCAGTAACAGCTATGCCTGAGGGTTTTGTTCCCTCCTACTGCTTGAGAACTCAACAGGAGAGCGGTTCCCCATCCTGCCAGAGGTGAGTTACAGTCACTAACGTCAGTGAAGGAGCACAGGCGATAGAGATTCACTTCAGAGTAATCATCTCGTTGCCTTCACTCAGGATAGAATTAGGTCAGTATTGATCAAGAAGGCCAGAGGGTGCCCAGACACACGGCCGTGTGCACCCACTAAGCCGTGATATAACCAACATTGCAGAATGAGGACTCCAGGCACAGAGACGAGAACACGACTCACAGATATTGGGGCACAGACATTTGTTTACCGGCTCCGTGTTACTTAAGTATGCACACAAGCCATGAATCGGTCACTTGATAATTCAAGATTAGATGCACATACAGGCTCACAAGTCAACAACATCACTTCCATTTAAATAAAGTGTGTGTGTGTGTGTGTGTGTGCGCGCGCGCGCGTTGGTGTTTTGTAATGAAACTTCCATTGAGCAAGGGCTTTACTGTGTGGTAGGCATTGGACTAAGCATTTTATACGCATTAAGTCTACTTCCCAAATAGAAGCTGGGTTTTATTCTCATGTCCTCCTGACATATGAAGGAACAGTTGAGAAGTAAGGCAACATATCCCAAATAACACAGCCAGAAGAGGGGAGAGGGATTCCAACGCTTGGAGACATGGAGCACTAGCTAATACTACCTACTATCGGGGTTGCTGTTAACAGCTAGTGTATAAAAAGACCAATAGGGGCGCCTGGTTGGCGCAGTCGGTTAAGCGTCCGACTTCAGCCAGGTCACGATCTCGCGGTCCGTGAGTTCGAGCCCCGCGTCGGGCTCTGGGCTGACGGCTCGGAGCCTGGAGCCTGCTTCCGATTCTGTGTCTCCCTCTCTCTCTGCCCCTCCCCCGTTCATGCTCTGTCTCTCTCTGTCCCAAAAATAAATAAAAAATGTTGAAAAAAAAATTAAAAAAAAAAAAAAAAAGACCAATAAATATAATAGTAAAAAAATAAAGTGAATGTCCAGTGTTTAGATACTAGGATTGGAATGATTGCAAAGAATAACCTTTAACTCCATTTGCTATGAGGATCCATTTGCCTAACCTGCGAAATTAATTCTGGTCCACGAGTTCCGAGCCTAGATGGCACACAGCATCTTGACTGGAAAAAAAAAAAAAGAATCATTTCTAGTTTATTAGAGACTCTGTGAGTTCCTGAACACTGCTTATAAAAATACTACAGAAGTAAAATAGGTTCAATAAAAGACTAAATTCTAATTAAAATAAACAGAACCAGGGGCTCCCGGGTGGCTCAGTCGGTTAAGCGACCAACTCTTGATTTTAGCTCAGGTCACCGTCTCACAGTTGGTGAGATCAAGCCCCGCATAGGCCTCCGTGCTGAGTGTGGAGTCTGCTTGGGATTCTCCCTTGCGCTCACTCAAAATAAGTACATAAACATTTTTTTAAAATAGTGAACAGAAACATAAGTAATAACAAAGACAAGGAAAAGGGGGAGGAATAAAAGGAAACTGTCTGGTTTACTCTTTGTATCATCACATGGAAAAGGAGAAACCATGATGAATGGATCTGAGGAGTATCTACTGAAGGTGAGGGAGTGTGTGGACAAGAAAATGCTCTTTTACTAATTTGTCCCAAGACAGCTCAAGAAAAACAACAAAACACTACTCTTGGCAAAGCATAGACTTGTATTAACATTTTATTCCAACATTTTCTTTTTTTTTTTATTTTTTTATTTTTTTTATTTTTTTTTTTTAAGTTTATTTATTTTTGAGACAGAGAGAGACAGAGCATGAACGGGGGAGGGGCAGAGAGAGAGGGAGACACAGAATCGGAAACAGGCTCCAGGCTCCGAGCCGTCAGCCCAGAGCCCGACGCGGGGCTCGAACTCACGGACCGCGAGATCGTGACCTGAGCCGAAGTCGGACGCTCAACCGACTGAGCCACCCAGGCGCCCCTATTCCAGCATTTTCTAGACACTGAAAAGGAAGATGGATGATATGTAGTTTCTGGAGTCAAAGCTTTTGCTGGACCGGAACATGCAAAGTTCTCTCCTCGGTGGAGTCGGCAATTCGGTGGCATCCGTCCCTACCACCGTCAAGGCCAGGCCCTTATCACCCGATGAATGTGCATCGAAGCCAATGGCACTTGTGTTTCTTTGTCTGAAGGATTTCTCTAGCCTCTGGAGACCAGCTGGCCATCAGCATGGTGGAGCACGCCGGGGAGCAGCCCTCAAGCAACAAGGACAGTGTCGGTGCATAAATACATCAACTCCCTCCTTCCACAGGGGGAGCAACTGTGAGGTGTTTTTTCACACTCGCTTGCAGAGATATCCAGGAAGCCTTCAACCGCAGTGGCCTGTGGTGGCAGCTGTCTTCATGATGCAACTTTCCTTCCCTGTGTCACTTCCTACCCCTTCCTCAGTACTTCCTGGTACCACCTACCCAATAAACAACGTGCACACAAACCTTTATCTCAAGTTCTGCTTCTGGGAGAACCATACACGAGACAGAATCTGTGCCCACGTTGAAGAGAGGGAGATTTGCAAGGAATCAGGTGAGGCCAGGTCCCTGATGGGAGTTGAAGAGGGAGGAAATTAGGAGGAGGAGAGAGTCGATTTCTTATCCCCTACATCCTCTTGTCTAAACCCCCCATGGACGTAGTTCCCACAGACAGACGCTGGATAAATCGTGCTCCCATTTTTATGCACACACGGGACACTCCACAGGGGGACTCTCGGAAACGCCTGAGGAGCTGCGGGGCCATGTCGTGACTCAGGGGAGTGATGGGCATTCCGTCACCCTCCCTGCTTGCTGCGGTGTGGGAAACCGGAATACCAGGGCTGTTGAGGAAGCCAAGGCTGACAATTGTCTCAAACGCACGGACACGCTTAAAGTGCTATATTCTAGGCGACGTCTTTAAAGTTCCCAAATCCTTTCCAAAACAGATGGTAAACTTCTAGAAACCACATCCCAAAAGGTAATACCGCTTATAAAAATAAGTAGTTATGATGGAAACCAATTTGACAATAAATGTCATATATTTGAAAAAAAAAGAAGTAGTTATGAACTTTTTTTTAACTCTTGAATGATATGCACACAGGGAGTGGTTTTTTTAAGTTTATTTATTTATTTTGAGAGAGTGCGTGTGTGTGTGTGCCAGAGCACAAGTGGGGGAGAAGCAGAGAGAGGGAGAGACAAAGAATTCCAAGCGGGCTCCACGCTGTCAGGGCAAAGCCCGATGCAGGGGCTCGAACTCATGAACTCTGAGACCATGACCTGAGCCAAAGTTGGACGCTTACCTGACTGAGCCACCCGGGTGCCCCAGGGAGTGTTTTTTAAACAACCCCATAAGAATTACAGGAAGAGGTCAATTATCAAGAACACTGATTTACCCCTCAGCCTGACGGCCTAAGGTATATATTTTGACACATATTTAGATGTATTTTTAAACTTTCTGGGTTTCTAAATATATTTACAGTTGCTGTTTCAAAAAGAAATTCTATCTTTCAGATGATGATAAGCCTGGTCTCTGGAAATGGAGACCAAATGGAGAATCTGGATTGAAATCCTGGTGCTACCACTTCCTGCCTCTGAAACCTTAGGCAAGTACTTACTTTTGCCAGGTGTCAGTGTTTTCATCTGTATTATGGGGATTATCGTAGGATTATTTATCTCACAGGGTTGCTGTGACCTTGGACAACTTATTCAACCTCTCCGAGTCATTCCAGTTTATTATTTGAGAAGGAATGTGATTCCAAGTTAACACGTTCAGTGGGGATACTTATCACCTGTTACCGCATTTCCCCAGAGCCTTCTTCATTTAGGGCATGGATTCCACAAATGCACATCTACCGAAAGGCAAGTGGTTAAATGGACAGAGTTCAGTGGTTTGGAACCGGATGTTATGTGGCCTCTGAGCCTGAATTTCTCACTGTCCCAATATTTGCAAGAAGCCAGTATTCTCTTAATAAATCGAGGCTTTTTCTAAGTTAACCAGAGTGAGCTTCTGTTGTTTACAGCAACAGAATGCTAACTGACGAGACGTTTCCTTCTATCACCAGGCTGAAGTCTCTCTTAGGGTAGTTTCTTTGCCTTAATCGCCTGTTTGACCAAGGACTGAGCTGTCACCAGGGGCAGAGTACCAGAACTTTGACAGCGAGCTTGCGTGCGCGTGCACACATAAGGGTTGTGGAGAGAAAACAGACGAAGCACAGTTTGAAATAAACATCTCAAAAGTTTACTTCCAAATTTGATAATATAATTTTACATCTGTAGAATAAAAAATAGTTTCTTAGCACGCAAAGGAGAGCAAAGACAGTTCTACAAAGCTCCCTGGCTTTTCAGACTCCATGGAAGTCTACGGGGGAAATGCAAGGCTGGGGAGAGGGTAAGAGCTCAAAATCCAGAACGAGACGGATGCAGGTTCAAATCTAAGTCCCGCTGCTTCCGAGCAAGAGGGTGCTGGGTAATGGATTTCTCGGGTCCTCGGCTTCCCCTCTGGCAAAAGGCAGAAAATCATTGCTCCCACCGGACAAGGTTATGGCGAGGATGAAATGCAAAAGGCACGCTTTGCACGCAGTACATGTAGACCGACCGCAGTGAAGGCAGTGTTGATATCCGGTGCATAGCAGACAAAGCCTGTAGGAACCTGTTCACCTGCAGGTCTGAAGTAGATCCCGGAAGAGAACTCATTCCGTAGGAATGACGTTCAAACACATCGCGACTGACCTACGGCAAAAGCCTTAGGCACCTAAAAGAAGGCACGATGCTGAAAAGAACGTGGTTTGGGGCTCTTGGGTTTGTCTGCTGGCCCAGACCCTGTCGGGCTCCTGTCCCCAAGTCTGATGGGAAACTGGGAAGGCACAAGCAATAAAGGATCAGTAGCAGCACGGGCCACACTGGAGCCGGAGGCAGAAGGAAACCGCAGTTATCCTGACCCTGACTTCATTTAAAATTGTGATGTTCTGTTCATCGCGGATTTTTTTTTTTTTTTTGCACCTTGTGATTTTTTTTTTAATATTCTGTTAAAATATTTATCTTGATGACTGAGTTTGGGGGTGCCCCCTTAAATTCTGTGACCAAGGCAAGGGCCTCCGTGGCTGTGCCCTGGAGGGGACCCAGAAGTACTCACGGGGGGGATGCGGGGGCGGGATACTTGATGGTGGAGACCTGAGCCGATGGAACCAAGAAGCAGAAAAATGGGGGCTATTCCAGTCCCTGTGACCCTCCCGTCCCCCACGCCCCGGTCACCAGTTGCACTCACCAACGCAAGTGGACAATATCCATGCGGAAACCATTTCAGAACCATTGATGCTTTGACAGGAAGTTGAAAATTTGCCTTGAAGGTTAAATTGGCTTTTCCACGTGCAGGGCCTGGTTCCCTCTCCTGCCCTGGGCTCCCCGCTCCCCTCCCCCGCCCCCCTTACCACCACACACACACACACACACACACACACACGGGAAGTTTGTCAGCAGCTAATCTGAGCCCATCTACGGCTCTTTTGTCAGTAACGGCACATCTCTATGTGGGGACACAGCACTGCATAGGAAATAGGGCCTTCCGGCCTCGCCTTGCACACCCGCGCTCTGGGAGGCTAAGGTTGGTGCTGACGGACAAAGGCTAATGGGCAGAGGCCCCAGCAGTCGCTTTCTGATGACACAGTAGAAATAATAAAAGACAGAGAGGGGAACAAAGAAAGTCTAGAGGGAATAATAAAGGAAATATCTATACCATGAACATTACCCGACGAAAAGAGAGAGGGCACTTTGAAATAGAGGGAGGGCCTGCTCTCGGTAAACAAGAAGGAAAAATTAAAAAAAAAAAAAAAAAAAAAAAGAAACAAAGAGAGAAAGGCCTTCCTGGATAGATCGCGTCAAAATAGATCAGTGCACGGACAGATACATAAATCGACAGAAACACAGATGAAATCGATAATTTGGCATCTTCTGCTCTGAGCCTGCCATTTGCTGGAAGCCGGTGAGAGACACTCACTAGCATATACAAGTTAAATTTAGTCATAAGCAGAGAGTTCAAATTATAAAGTCAAATAGTGAAGCTACTCGAATGGCTACAATACATGTTTATATACCCGTGGATGCCCTAGAGTGTTCAGGAATATTTTTATCTTCTCATTTGTTACTTCACCCGTTATTAAATTCTATAAAGTGGGGGGGGGGGGGGGGGGGGGGAATCCCGCAAACATCCGGAAGGAAAGGAGAAAAAAATAAAAACAAATAACTGCCTTCCTTGAAGAGGCCAACGCCGTCTTAAGGGAGACTAAGCAGCTGATTGCATTCTGGCAAGAAAACCAATTTAGGGTTTCTGCTTAAATTAATGTGATTAAAATTTTTACACTGCTTGAAGTTAGCATTTTTGTCAGATTTGGTTTCATTCTATCAAACCGTGTGGATGTTTGGGGGGGCGGGGGGGAAGCACGGACATGTGTAGCAGGAAAAATGATCAATTTTTTACTGCTTTTGTTTCAGAGAATTTCCCTGTCCGAGGAAATGACCTAGTTTGGGGCTTCTCTGCATTCAGAGCATGTTACCAATGTGCACACAAAGACAAAACATATATAGCAACAACAGGAAATATCCTTCAGATTATTTAAAAAAAAAAAATCACAGGCCCCATCTGATGTATGGAAAATATTCCAGAGTTCTCTGACCAAAATTCAAACTTGTTTGCCTAGCTCCTGTGAGCAGGCCGCAGTTCAAACTCTAAAGGAAGTCGTAAGATAAAGCAGAGGTTGGAAACTGGTGGTCAGGGGACCGAGCTGGGTTACAAATGTGTTGTATCTGACCCTTATGTTGTAGCACTGCAGAAGTTTGGGCGGGGGCGGGGGGGGGGGGGGGTAGGGGTGTTGTTCTTAATTTTTTTTTTTTAAGCTGCCGGCATTTAAAAATTAGGAGACATCATCTAACATTTCCGGGTTTGGGCTTCACTTTCCAAACCTGAACCTGATAACGGAAGGTCTGCGTTCCCGCATGACAACCACCAGCCTGAGTAGTGGCCGCCCCCTTTAGACAGTGCGAGCCCTCCATTTTTTTTCCTGAATCCCCACTGCTCCTTAATGTCCTCCCTCTTAGAAGCTGAGTCTCGGGTACCATTTATCATCATGCCCATACTATTGTTTTCCTTATAGAGAATTTCGGAAACCTGAAAAAGCTTCCTTGTACCCATATCTCTATCAAAACTGGGAAAGGTAAAGTCAGGTCAAGCAATTCGTGTGCTTCGAGAGAAAACATTTTCGCCATTTCACCTTGCTTGATTCACGTAAGTAGTAGATCCCCATAGAAATAACAGCTTGTACTGTGGTGTCCTAAGCCCTTCACACATTTGGGGTCATTTAATCTGCCCACCTATCCTAGGAAGTAAGTATTGTTATGGTCCAATTTCACAGATGAGGAAACTGAGGCTCAGAGGGGCTGAGTGACTTGCTCTGGGTTCATTGCTAGCACTTGGCAGGACCCTGAGGGCATTTCAATATGTGTCCCTCGGCACCAATATATGATACAAGCATGTAATAAGAACAGCGAGTATGTATTACCCACCTTGTGTGTTCCAGGCACCAGAAGAGGCTCTTAAAATACAAGTCAGTATAAAAAGAAACATCATGGGATGCAAAAAGGCTTCAAGCAAGAGGCTTCAAAGGTTGGAAAGAGAAAACTGTTACATCGAGTGCACAGAGGAAGCTCAGGAATTTTCTCTGAGGAAGCAAGAATTGCAACGGACCCTGAAGAAAAAGGAATAAAATACACAGAGATGTGGTTTGGGACACAGCGGCCTTTGGCTGGCGGGAACTGAAGAAATGGCGGGTTGCCAGCAGGAAAATACAGGTCACAGCCCGGGAAGAACAAGGGCAAGATCAAGGCAAATCTGGACCCTATTTCTTCATGCTTCTTGATATTTCTTGAAGTGTCAGCAACGTGTCACGCATTCTGGAAGAGACGTGGATGAACGGACCTTGGACCCCGCCCTCAAAGAGTCTGCACTCTGGAAAAGAAGAATGGAGTGTACATGGAGGCATCTGCAATTTGAGGAGGAAGCAAACATGGCCGAATAGAGCCACACAGGTACCCGACCATCCGATGAACCCCTTCACCTCACTGCTGGCCCTGCACCCCACCAGGAAACACCGAGAAGTCACCGTCCCCCACCACGCCTTCTCTGGCTAGCTCACGAAGGGCGCCCGCCTCCCCAAAGGACAATTCAGACAGTTGGGTGTCTCCATCGCTTCTCCCTCTTCCTCATCCCCAACCTCCCAGGCACCAAGCCCTGCCAACCCTCCTTCTTTCGGGTCTCCAAAACCCATTTTCTTCTCTCCTCGCCCTCTACCCCAAGCCTAGCCCAGGCGGCCACCTTCTCTTGTCTGGATTGTTCCCACCACCTTGTCTCCGGATACCTCCCTTTCCACAATCACGCCATTTTCCCCGAGCTTCCTGCATGTATGTATTTTAACTTATCTACGGCATATTTTTCTCTGCCGCAGCCCACTTGATCCTGTGAATAGGCCTATAACGAGGATATACAGACTGACAAGTTATCAACATCGAAAATCTGTCTAATGCAAACAATAGCAATTCAGATAGCATGACAGGCTGCTAATCATCTCTACAGTTAGTGGCATAATGGTTAAGTCAAGTGTGGGGAGTCTAACAGGACCCAGCTCCCAGGGCCGTGTGACCACGGGCACATTAGTTCCTCGGTATCCCCTTCTTTAAACTGGGGCTAAGAATAGTACTGGGCTTCGAGGTATTTCTAAAGACTGGATTAAATAGTGCTAATCATAAGGACGTAGCACAAAGAATAAGTGCTGAAAAGTTGTATTGTTTTTATTATAAAGGTTATTATTATTGTCATTAGGTCGTCAAAGGCCAGGCCAGCCTCACCGACATATAATCAAGGACTCCACGACCCCTGGAGGTCCTCGGGAGCCTTGGAAGCAGTGCAAAAACCAGCGTGGTTTGCCTCAATTAAGAAGAGAGGAATGGTTTCTTCTCCGTGTTGTGATTTTAAGTAATATCAATGTTTCATAAAACTTATTAGTGTAGGTCTAGGTGAAACAAAAATAAGGTAGCACACCGAGAAATTAATTTTAAACAAATTACATGTAAAATGCAAGGATTCATAATATTGTTTCTAAAGCAGTCTACACTTAATACCATATATTTTGCTTTATGAAGCTCCCAGCTTTAGATTAATCATATTGTTTTTGATTTACTACTCCATATAATAATTGGCTTATCTGTGATATTAATATGCATGAATTTTTTTTGTTTACTTCTTCAAGAAAGCATTCAGCCTGATGTGTATAATATGTTGATTTTAATATGCAGTGGATGTGTTTATATGCAGGTTAAATTGGTTTGCATTTATACTAAACAAGAAAACCAAAATGCAGAGAGGTGCTGGGACCTGAGGAACTCTCATTAAAGTATAAGAATCCATGAGAGAATTTTCAGCTCATTCCCTCCTGCTAGTCTGGCCATAGATCAAAATTTACCCTGTCTACCTACGTATGATGCTATGTGTATTTTTAGGGAGACGGAGAGGTATTTGAGTCTGGGTTTCTCCCATAGCAGTGGTTCTCAGTGAGGGAAAGGGGAAAGATCTTTTTACCTCCAGAGGACATTTTGGCAATGACTGGAGACATTTTGGGTTGTCACGACTGGTGGGGCTCGGGGAGGGAGGATGCTACTGACATCGAACTGGCAGGGGCCATGGATGCTACTAAACATCCTACAATGCACAGAACAGCTTTCGAAACAAAGAATTATCCATCCCAATATTTCAATAATTCTGAGGCCGAGAAACCCTGTCCTGCAAGAAGAAAGGTTTCAAAAGAAGAATGACTGGACATTTTTTAGCTTAAATAAGTTGGGGCTACACAACCCTTGTTACACAAAAACAAGCTACTGTGTGTTTATAAGCAAGTGATTTCTGTATATTTCTATATATTTACTCATTTATCCAACAGATATTTATCCAGTCCTTACTGTGCGTCAGAGACTATTCTAGACAAAGTCTTCACAGAGCTTACATTCATAGATAGAGATAATAGGTGATTGAAAAATATGATAGATAGATTGATATGACATGATGTAGTGGGTAAGAGCTATGGAGAAGTATAAAGCAGGTTAAGGAGATGGGGGCTTCTGGAAACGCCTCGCTAAAGTCATGACATTTGAGAGGGACCCAGCTGAAGGAGAGAAGAGACCCAGGCAAATACACGGAGGCACAGAGAGCAGCACACGCAAGAACCGTAAGGTGGAAATGCATCTGGCAGGAAGGAGCAAGGACACCGCACTGCAGGGAAGTGAACATGAGAAAGAAAGAGATGACGTCAGGCATAGTCAGGGGCTGAGTCCTGGAGAGCCGTGACAGCCCCGCTAAGGACTTTGGATGTTATTCTTTTTTTAATGTTCATTTGTTTGTTTTGAGAGAGAGAGAGAGAGAGGATCCCAAGCAGGCTCCATGCGGTCAGCACAGAGCCCCACACGGGGCTCAAACTCACAAACCACGAGATCATGACCTGAGCTGAGATCAAGAGTGGAACACTTAACCAACTAAGCTACCCAGGCGCCCCCAGATGTTATTTGAAGTATGACACCTTCATAGTACATAACATATTTGGAGTTTCTCTTCCTCATTCCAAAAATAATACATACTCATTGGTAAACTCAAATGTGTATACACACACACACGCACACACACACACACACACACACATGCACACACACACACACATTAAGCACTGCAGATATAATACTTAAAAATACACCAAAACACTAACATTAAGTTTGGTGTCTATTCCTCCAAGTTCTTTTCCATGCATATACTAACACCACCATATGTACTATTTATCTATTTCTTCATTTATTCATTCATTTATTACAAGTAAATATACAAATATATATAGTTTGGGGCCACTTTCTTTTTTCCCATTTATTTCTACAGGTTTGGTCTTGTTTTGTTTTGTTTTTAACCTTTCCAGCTACTCACTGAAAATCAACAGGGAAACGGGGAGGGAACGTTTAAATGAAGTTTTATTCAAGTTCCTCACATTTCCACATCTAGCAGAAAATCAAGAAGAAGGTCAGAAGATTAAGAAAAAATTGACAAGATAAACCAACGAATAACCAGATACTGGGATAGGCAGCCAAGGGCTTTATGATGGCAGATCTCTCTATTTTTTTTTCTCTCTTTAAGAGAGAGAAATGGGGGAGGGGCAGAGGGAGACGGGGAGAGAATCTTAATCAGGCTCCACACTCAGCACGGAGTCAGACTCGGGGCTCATTCCCATGACCGTGACATCATAACCTGAGCTGAAGTCAAGAGTCAGATGCTCAACTGACTGAGCCACCTGGCGCCCCTGATCTCTCTATTTTTAAAGTGCCTGCCTTATTCCCTTTACTAATGCATTGTAGCTTTCTTTATGGGTAACTTGCATGCCTTTTGTTAGTTTTTTCCTGGGTGGCATTATCTCTCTGGAACACATCACTTCCCTGTTTAAGACCCTTCGAAGAGACCTTGTGGAGCGCTGGGAAAAGGCCAGATCCTTAGCCTGACACCCAAGCTCTTCCTCATTAAGGATTGGCCCGCCCGCGCTTTCCAAAGCTGCAGCCATTTTCACACACATTTTATGAACTTTCAGACACCTTCCCCTTGGTGTCCTCCTGTCAAGAACATCTTTCCTCTTTGCTTTACCTCGGAGACACACTTATCCTTCAGCACCAGCTAAAAAAAAAAAAAAAAAAAGAACACCTCTTAGAAAAACTTTCAATGACCCTTTAATCAAGTTCCGTGGCAGGAGTGGACCCGGAACCATTTCTCTGTTATTTCAGTTGACCTCCCTCACCTGCTATTCTGTCCGGAGTTTCCTCCCAAACCCAAAACAAAGAGAAGCCACCAGACCAACTCTGACACAGAAAAATTTGGACACCTGTTCACAGGGAGGGTAGGGGGCTCCCAGTGAAGAGGGGTCACACTAGGACTGTAGGAAAGGAGGAGCTGGAACCGAAAGAGTGACTCAGGCTTCGGAAGAAGTAAAGAAAATGGAAATCCCAAAACTACAAGAGAGAATTTGCTACCAATGGGATTTTGTCTCCAGGAGCACAGAGCAGGGGGTAAGAGACCTAATGCCCAAATATCCCTGTGCAGAAAGTGCCACCAAATGATCTGAGGTACCTGGAAACCCTCTAAGCAAAGGGTGAAGGACGTTTATATCTTGAGTAGGGAGAGGGCATCAAGGGAAATCCCTGGCCCCCGAGCAAGATAGAACAGGAGAGAAACAGAAATATTCGGACGCAAGTTTCCCAACAATGGAAAAGGAATCTCCAAAGAGCCCATGGCTTACCCATCTGCTAGGTCCAGAGGCCATGGAGGCATTTCAGAACAGCTTCAATAAAGTAGAAACCTCTCCTCCATCCACAATTCTCCTTGGAACAAACTTGTAGATACTGAGTGATGGGGAAAAAAGAAGGTGGCTACGCCCCTACTCATTGGATGGAGGCTTTCCTAGAAAGCGTGTCTAAGAGAAGAAGTTTCATTTTAAGTCAAGTTCAGAGGTTGGCTTATTACATGGTGCAAAACATTCCAATTTCTGAACTAAGATTGTTTTTAGCAACTTAATGTAACTGCAGAAATTTCTATTAAAATGAGCGAACCAAAAAAAAAAATCATCTAGGGTCAGAGGAAAAACCCTCCCGGTTTAATAAAGTTTTAAGCGATGGTGGGAGATAAAATAAAATTGTTTTATGTTTACACACCATTATCCCCTAACTTGTTTAATGTTCTATTATATATATATAAAGCCTCTGCGTAGCATAATGTCTTACACATGGTAAATTCTCAATAAATGTCCTTGAAAGAACAAAAACATCCTTGAAAACTACCATCTCAAGATAAAAGAAAGAGTGAGAAGACAAAAGCCCCGTAAGTAACTTTTAGCCCACTTAAATTTAAAATGACATTAAAAGTATTATCCCATTTGTTTCTGGCCACTTGAAATCTTCTCCCTCATACCCATCCCTACATATTAAATCTGTGGATAAATGAGCTGGACAAGAACCCAAAGTTCCAGGGAAGAGAGGGCTTAGGAAATGGCTCTCCACCTTGGAGAAGAGCAGTGGGAAACTACCCAGAGTCTCAGATACTCAAGCGTTCAACTTGAGTGGCACCAAAACACAAGCCTCCAGGAGGGAGCCAAGATGGAAAAACAGCATGGAAGTTTTTTTTATGTGTCTCGCGTCCATGAAATACAGCCAGACCAACATTAAACTATCCTGCACGCCTAGAAAACTGACCTGAGGATTAAAACAACAATCTGCACAACCTGAACCACAGAATTCAGCAGGTACCCGTCACGGAGAGGTGAACTTGGGGAGAGAGAAACCGCGGAGGGCAGGGAGGTGCTTTTGTGGGCAAAGAGAGGACAGAGAGGTGGGAAGAATACGGGGAAAGCACCCCTCCCCAAAAGCAGCTGGAGAGTAAGTAGAAAATTGGAAACAGCCGCAGGAACTGAACTAAAAAGGGAGAAAGGAGAAAGGAGAGGGTTTAAATTCCATTAAGACTATAAACAGGGGAAGCGCAGAGTCTGAAACTCCGCAGCTCGATAACTGGCGGTGTTCGGGTGGGAAGGGCGAATCCCCAGGAGCAGAGTGGGGTCTGGGAGGTTCTCAGGCCACACAGGAAAAGCAGTTCCACTGCTGGAAGGACATTTGGTAGAGACTGTTGAGGCCACCTGGGCCCAGCAGACCCCAGAGAACAGCCACATTTGCTGGTGCTGGAAACAGGTCATTAAGGGTGGTTAAGCCTGGTGCCAGATGTGTGTTGTGATTTTCCATAATCCCTGAAAAGCTGCTGCTACACTATCTCGCAAACTTTTTCTGGGGCGGGCTGGCACCTGGCCGCAGTCTCGGGGCACCAGCAGCAGCAGCAGCAGAGTCCTGCAAACTTTCCGGGGTGCAGCTGGCACCTGGCCATTGCTCAGTGAGACCCTCTGCAGAGGGGCGGAACGGGTCAAAGCCACAGTGCCTCAGAAGTAAGGGGTTGGGAAAACAGCCGTATCTGAGACAAAACTCAGGAGAGAAGTGCCTGGGGCTTGGTCACGGAGGGTGAAAAAGCAGGGAGTGGATGAAAGCTGAAGACAAAGGATGGGTACGCGATTGCTGATCAGAGAGAACAGAGTTCCGATACTAGAGACTGGGTAGCCGGGTGACGTCATTTTCACTGCCCCGTGCATGCCCATACACAAGCGCCACAACACTCCACCCCAGTAGGCTACCAGTGCCATCTAGTGGAGAACGGAGCAGTTACACTAAGCCCCGCCCAACTGGGCCAACCTTGCTCTTCAAGAACAGAAGTCTCACCACCTGATTAGTTTATGGACTATAAAGCACTTCGTATTCTGACTTTTAGGGGAAAAATAAGTAATTACAGTCGTATTTCAGTCTGTTAGCAGGTCCACCTATTCAATTTTCTTTCTTTCTTTCTTTTTCCTTTTTCTTTTTTTCTCTTTTTCATTTCTTTTCTTTTTCTTAAATACAGAGGGAGAAAAAAACTCATTTTTATTTTCAATTTTTATTAAAAATGTTTTTCTGGGGCACCTGGGTGGCTCAGTCAGTTAAGCGTCCAACTTCGGCTCAGGTCATGATCTCGCAGTCCATGAGTTCAAGCCCCGCGTCGGGCTCTCTGCTGACAGCTCAGAGCCTGGAGCCTGTTTCAGATTCTGTGTCTCCCTCTCTCTCTGACCCTCCCCCGTTCATGCTCTGTCTCTCCCTGTCTCAAAAATAAATAAACGTTAAAAAAAATGTTTTAATGTTTTTCTTTAATTTTTTGCTACTCTATTTTTTATTTTTGTGTAACTTTTTTTCAAATTCTAGTTTACTTCCATCATTTCATTTTAGTCTACTTCATTGTATTCATTTTTTCAAATTTTCACATGATTTCCTTTTTTTTTCTTCTTTCCCCTTTTTTCTCTAATATATCAAGTCACTTTCAACACCCAGACCAAAACGCACCTAGGACCTAGCATCATTTATTTGATTGTGTGTGTGTGTGTGTGTGTGTGCTTTTAATTTTTTAATTTTTGTATTTTTTTAATTTTAATTTTCTTTTTAATTTTAATTTTATTCCTTTTCTCCCTTCAAAATTATGAAATGAAGGAATTCACCCCAAAAGAAAGAGCAGGAAGAAATGACAGCCAGGGACTTAACCAACACAGATACAAGCAAGATGTCTGAACCAGAATTTAGAATCACGATAATAAGAATACCAGCTGGAGTCGAAAATAGATGAGAATCCCTCTCTGTGGAGATGAAAGAAGTAAAAACTACTCAGAATGAAATAAAAACTGCTATAACTGAGCTGCAATCACGAATGGATGCCACAGCAGCAAGGATGAATGAGGCAGAACAGAGAATCAATGATATAGAGGACAAACTTATGGAGAATAACAAAGCAGAAAAAAAAAGAGGGAGATTAAGGCAAAAAAGCATGATTTAAGAATTAGAAAAATCAGTGACTCATTAAAAAGGAAAAACATCAGAATCAGGGGTCCCAGAAGAGGAAGAGAGAGAAATAGGTGTACAAGGGTTATGTGAGCAAATCATAGCAGAAAACTTTCCTAACCTGGGAAAAGACACAGACATCAAAATCCAGGAAGCACAGAGGACTCCCGTTAGGTTCAACAAAAACCGACCACCAACAAGACATATCACAGTCAAATTCACAAAATATTCAGACAAGGAGAGAATCATGAAAGCAGCAAGGGAAAAAAGTCCTTAACCCACAAGGGAAAACAGATCAGGTTTGCAGCACACCTATCCACAGAAACCATGCCAGGTCAGAAAGAAGTGGCAGGATATATTCAATGTGCTGAATCAGAAAAATATGCAGCCAAGAATTCTCTACCCAGCAAGGCTGTCATTCAAAATAGAAGGAGAGATCAAAAGTTTCCCAGACAAACAAAAATTAAAGGAGTTTGTGACCACTAAATCAGCCCGGCAAGGAATTTTAAGGGGGACACTCTGAGAGGAGAAAAGATGAAAATATAAATAAATAAATACATAAATAAATAAATAAATAAATAAACAAACAAACAAATAAATACCAAAAGCAACAGAGATTAGAAAGGACCAGAGAACACCACCAGAAACTCCAGCTCTACAAGCAACATAATGGCAATAAATTCATATCTTTCAATACTCAATCTAAACATCAGTGGACTCAATGCTCCAATCAAAAGACATAGGGTAACAGAATGGATAAGAAAACAAGATCCATCTATATGCTGTTTACAAGAGACCCATCTTAGACCTAAAGACACCTTCAGATTGAAAGTAAGGGGATGGCAAACCATCTATTATGCTAATGGTCAACAAAAGAAAGCCAGAGTAGCCATACTTATATCAGACAATCTAGACTTTAAAATAAAGACTGTATCAAGAGATGCAGAAGGACATTATATCATAATCAAGGGGTCTATCCACCAAGAAGACCTAACAATTGTAAACATTTACGCTCCAAATGTGAAAACACCCAGATACATAAATCAATTAATCACAAACATAAAGAAACTCATTGATACTAATACCATAATAGTAGGAGAGTTCAACACCCCACTCACAGCAATGGAAAGACCATCTAATCAAAAAAATCAACGAGGAAACAATGGCTTTGAATGACACACTGGACCAGATGGACTTAACAGATATATTCAGAACATTTCATCCTAAAGCAGCAGAATATACATTCTTCTCCAGTGCACATGGAACGTTCTCCAGAATAGACCACATACTGGGATACAAATCCTCCCTCAGCAAGTACAAAAAGATCGAGATCATACCGTGCATATTTTCAGACCACAACACTATGAAACTCAAAATCAACCACAAGAAAAAATTTGGAAAGGTAACAAATGCTTGGAGACTGAAGAACATCCTGCTAAAGAATGAATGGGTTAACCAAGAAGTTAAAGAGGAAATCAAAAAGTATATGGAAGCCAATGAAAATGATAACTCCACAACCCAGAATCTCTGGGACGCAGCAAAGGCAGTCATAAGAGGGAAGTATATAGCAATCCAGGCCTTCCTAAAGAAGGAAGATCTCAAATACATAACCTAACCTTACGCCTTAAAGAGCTGGAAAAAGAACAGCAACTAAAACCCAAAACCAGCAGAAGACAGGAAATAATAAAGATTAGAGCAGAAATTAATGCTATTGAAACCAAAAAAACAATAGAACAGATCAATGAAACCAGAAGCTGGTTCTTTGAAAGAATTAACAAAACTGATAAACCACTAGCCTGTTTGATCAAAAAAGAAAGGACCCAAATACATAAAATCAAGAATGAAAGGGGAGAGATCCCAACCAACACAGCAGAAATAAAAACATTAATAAGAGAATATTTTGAGCAATTATATGCCAGTAAAATGGGGAATCTGGAAGAAATGGACAAATTCCTAGAAACATATACACTACCAAAACTGAAACAGGAAGAAATAGAAAATTTGAACAGACCCATAACCAGTAAAGAACCAAATTAGTAATCAAAAATCTCCCCAAAAACAGGAGTCCAGGGCCAGGTGGCTTTCCAGGGGAATTCTATCAAACATTTAAGGAAGAGTTAACAACACTTCTCTTGAAGTTGTTCCAAAAAACAGAAATGAAAGGAAAACTTCCAAATTCATTCTATGAAGCCAGCATTACCTTGATTCCAAAACCAGACAGAGACCCTACTAAAAAGGAGAACTATAGACCAATTTCCCTGATAAACATGGATGCAAAAATCCTCCACAAGACATTAGCCAACTGGATCCAACAATACATTAAAAAAATTATTCACCACGACCAAGTGGGATTTATACCTGGGATGCAGGGCTGGTTCAATATCCGCAAAACAATTAACGTGATTCGTCACATCAATAAAAGAAAGGACAAGAACCATATGATCCTCTCAACAGATGCAGGGAAAGCACTTAACAAAATACAGCATCCTTTCTTGATAAAAAAAAAAACCCTCAAGAAACTAGGGATAGAAGGATCATACCTCGAGATCATAAAAGCCATATATGAACGACCCAATGCTAATACCATCCTCAATGGAAAAACTGACAGCTTCCCCCTAAGGTCAGGAAGAAAAGAGGGATGTCCACTCTTGCCACTGTTATTCAACATAGTATTGGAAGACTTAGCCTCGGCAATCAGGCAACACAAAGAAACAAAAGGCATCCAAATCGGCCAGGAAGAGGTCAAACTTTCAGTCTTCACAGATGACCTGATACTCTATATGGAAAACCCTAAAGATTCCACCAAAAAACTACGAGGACTGAGTCATAAATTCAGCAAAGTGGCAGGATATAAAATCAATGCACAGAAATCGGTTGCATTCCTATACACCAACAATGAAGCGACAGAAAGAGAAATCAAGGAATCGATCCCATTTACAGCTGCACCAAAAACCATAAAATACCTAGGAATAAATCTAACCAAAGAGGTGAAAAATCTATATACTGAAAACTATAGAAAGCTTATGAAAGAAATTGAAGAAGACACAAAAAATGGAAAAAGATTCCATGCTCCTGGATAGGAAGAACAAATATTGTTAAAATGTCGATACTACCCAAAGCAATCTACATATTCAATGCAATCCCTATCAAAATAACACCAGCATTCTTCACAGAGCTAGAACAAATAATCCTAAAATTTGTATGGAACCAGAAAAGACCCTGAATAACCAAAGCAATCTTGAAAAAGAAAACCAAAGCTGGAGGCATCGCAATCCTGGACTTCAAGCTATACTACAAAGTGGTAATCATCAAGACAGTATGGTACTGGCACAAGAACAGACACTCAGATCAATGGAACAGAATAGAGAACCCAGAAATGGACCCACAAACATATGGGCAACTAATGTTTGACAAAGCAGGCAAGAATATCCAATGGAATAGAGACAGTCTTTTCAGCAAATGGTGCTGGGAAAACTGGACAGCGACATGCAGAAGAATGAACCTGGACCACTTTCTTACACCAGACACAAAAATAAACTAAAAATGGATGAAAGACCTAAACATAAGACAGGAAGCCATCAAAATCCTGGAGGAGAAAGCAGGCAAAAACCTCTTTGATCTTGGCCGCAGCAACTTCTTACTCAACACGTCTCTGGAGGCAAGGGAAACAAAAACAAAAATGAACTACGGGACCTCATCAAAATAAAAAGCTTCTGCACAGTGAAGAAAACAATCAGCAAAACTAAAAGGCAACCGACGGGATGGGAGAAGATATTTGCAAACGACATATCAGATAAAGGCTTGGTATCCAAAATCTATAAAGAACTTATCAAACTCAACACCCAAAAAAACAAATAATCCAATTAAGAAATGGGCAAAAGACGTGAATAGACACTTCCCCAAAGAAGACATCCAGATGGCCAACTGACACATGAAAAAAATGCTCAACATCACTCATCATCAGGGAAATACAAATCAAAACCATAATGAGATACCACCTCACACCTGTCAGAATGGCTCACATTAACAACTCAGACAAAAACAGATGTTGGTGAGGATGCGGAGAAAGAGGATCTCTTTTGCATCGTTGGTAGGAATGCAAACCAGTGCAGCCCCTCTGGAAAACAGTATGGAGGTTCCTCAAAAAACTAAAAATAGAACTACCCTATGACCCAGAAATTGCACTACTAAGTATTTATCCAAGGGATACAGGTGTGCTGTTTTGAAGGGACACATGCACCCCAATGTTTATAGCAGCACTATCAACAATAGCCAAAGTATGGAAAGAGCCCAAATGTCCATCAACGGATGAGTGGATAAAGAAGATGTGGTCTATATATCCAATGGAGTATTACTTGGCAATCAAAATGAATGAAATCTTGCCATTTGCAACTACGTGGATGGAACTGGAGGGTATTATGCTAAGTGAAATTAGTCAGAGAAAGACAAATATCATATGACTTCACTCATATGAGGACTTTAAGAGACAAAACAGATGAACAGAAGGGAAGGGAAACAAAAATAATATAAAAACGGGGAGGCAGACAAAGCAGAAGAGACTCATAAATATGGAGAACCAACAGAGGGTTACTGGAGGGGGTGTGGGAGGGGGGATGGGCTAAATGGGTGAGGGGCACTAAGGAATCTACTCCTGAAATCATTGTTGCACTATACGCTAACTAATTTAGATGTAAGTTTTTAAAATTTTTTTAAAATAATAATAATAAATAAAGGCATACCATAGATGCTAAAAAAAAAAAAAACAGAAGCCTCCAGAAAATAAGGACTTTGTCTATAGAAATTTCGCCAAATGGCCAAACTTTGTGTTGAAACATTTACCCAAATAGTGTCCATGCTACCAGTGTGGATTTCTTTTCTCCGCTTCTTCTTGAGGGGTACTTAGGGTGTGGTCATGAAGAACAAGGAAACAAAGAAGATGACTGCACCCAAAGATGTGGAAGCAAGGAAGATAATCGAGTCACATCAGCTGGTTTGGTTTGGCGGGAACACAGGTTCCATGGAAAGGGGAAGTCGCATTAGAAGGTGAGATCATTACAGTAGTACTGTGCTATGCTAAGTGGCTTGGAAATCCATTCTGCCAGGAAAGTAGCTTAGGTCCATACTGTACGACATTACCCTGTGGGAAATATTTTTCTGCTGTCTTCCTCATTTTTAATCAAGAAGTCAGATCTGCATTTGGTAGCTCAGGGCAGAACACAAATTGTTCTCATGGTTTTTTGGCTAATTTTTCCCCCCAAATCCTGGGACTGGTAAATGTGACTTTTAAAAGAGAGAGGAATGGGGCGCCTGGGTGGCTCAGCTGGTTGAGTGTCCGACTTCAGCTCAGGTCAAGATGTTGTGGTTTGTGAGTTCAAGCCCTGCGTCAGGCTCTGTGCTGGCAGCTCAGAGCCTGGAGCCTGCTTTGGATTCTGTGTCTCCCTCTCTCTCTGCCCCTCCCCCACTCGCTCTCTGTGTCCCTCTCAAAATAAATATTAAAAAAAAAAAAAGAGGGAGGAGAGAGAGAGAGAGGAGGTTTGCAAACAAACCCAAAGTATACTGGGCAAAATACAAAAGAAAAGGGGTTTCCCTAGAATAGTAAGAGGATGCTCCCAAGTGGGAGATGAATTTAAGCAAAAGAAGAGAAGGAAGGAAGTCCCCAAAAAGGCATGATTGCGGAGGAAGTTTAGGCAGGTGGGACCATAAACAGCTTCCCCGAAATCCTTTCATGGCAAACATGGCAGAGAGGTAGCAGAAAGTCACTGGGTTTGTCGGGCAAACGGGGCAACGGACATGCCTGCAGGAGCCAACGTTGTCTAAAGCCAGTAGATCAAGGGAACCACCTCTGATGCCCAGGCACAGTGCCAACGTCCCAAAACTGTGGCACAAAGCAGAAAGGATCAGGCTTCACGGTTACAAGCAACAGAAGCAAATATTGACCAATTTCAGCAGGGGAAAAAAAAAATGTATTAAAGCATTCTTTACAGCTTGCAGAATCTCCCGGAGCTCCAAAGAACCGGGCTTGGAGGCTTTGCTGGAATTGCGCTATAACACCGGTCCCATAAAGCCACTGCCACAGCCAGCGCCCGGCGCAGACACTGTGGTTTGTACCGTCTGACGTTAGGCCAACAGCGCTGGACATCAGACGCCGATGTCAGAACGACACCTGCCTCTGCCAGGTTTGACCGCCGCTACCGCCACAAGCTATTGCCAGAACAGACTTTGTGTGATCCTTGCTTTTCCCTGCTCCAAGCTCTTCGGGATCTGAAACTTTTCAGGAGGCCAGGCAAGCACGTATCCGGTGTTTGGACCTTCGGTAGTGGCAGGTGAGCTCAGCCTTGGAACCTTGAGGCCTCCTGAGACTTGGGAAGGGAATTCGGGTGCTTGGCGGCCACACACAGCGACAAACGTCCACCACAGGGAGGGATCTCGGGCAAGAGTTTAGTTTAATCTGTCCCCCAACTCAGCAGACTGGGAGCCCGAAGTTAGCGATTAGGGCGAGGTAGAGAAAGTAGAGGTCTATCGTGCATCTTCGCGTGTGAACTGAAATTTATACTCGCCTCACCAGGATGGGGCCTTATTTTCACTGAGCTACGGGTTTTGTGTTCATTATAAGCACACTGTCTAGCACAGCTGTAAAGGGCCCGGACTCCCAATTTCCAGCTCAACTACTTACCAGCTGGGGCCTGAGCTGTTTACTTAAGCACTTGTCTGTTCATTGTCTCCACTGCCAAGTGGGAAGGATGATAGTATCACGGTCAGGATTAATGAGCTATATGGTGGGTTGACTTAAGGTCTTCGATCTCCTCTGTCCCTGTATCTATACCCTTTGCCAGTCTGGGGCTGAAAAGGTAGAGTCCTCGTATCTTTGTGACTTGCTTTGGTCCACGGAATGCAACGGAAACGACAGCGTGCCAGTCTTGAGTCTTGGCGTCAAGAGCCTTGTGTGTCCTCCTTGGTCTCGGCCACTGTCGTGAGAAGGTGTCCAGGTGAGCCCGCCAGAGACCGGGAGATACGTGGAACAGAGACCAGACATCCGTCACCCCGTGGCCCCAACGGACGCCCGAATATATACGCAAGCCAGACAGAGGCCACCTAGCTGATCACTTGCAAACAAAAGCAACCAATGCTCACGCGGCATGTCCCTAAGCTTTTGCAACTGTATGTTACGCAGCAATAGCTTAATGCTGCAGAATAGTTCAAAGCCAGTTTAGGAAACAAACAGACAAACAAAAACTAAGCACATACGAAGAAGTCCGTCAGGATTAACAAGCACACCAAAAAGAAGGCATCTTACAAATTGCTAACAGCTGCATATTTTGACAGAGCAAGGGCGGATATTGCATAGAAAATTATCACTGAGATTCATCAGCCAAGGGCACTGTCCAGGCACGGATATTCTTTTTTTTTCAACGTTTTTTTTTTTTTTTTTTTTTTTTGGGACAGAGAGAGACAGAGCATGAACGGGGGAGGGGCAGAGAGAGAGGGAGACACAGAATCGGAAACAGGCTCCAGGCTCCGAGCCATCAGCCCAGAGCCTGACGCGGGGCTCGAACTCACGGACCGCGAGATCGTGACCTGGCCGAAGTCGGACGCCCAACCGACTGCGCCACCCAGGCGCCCCCAGGCACGGATATTCTTAAGGTCACAGGTAGAAAATGTCAGCCCTCGCCCTAAACCACAGATCTGAGCGAGGGTTAAAAAATAAAGAACTTGCAGACCCCAGCTGTCCAGATTTGATGTCTACTAGAAGCGTATTTGGCCTTGCTGACTCAACATGTAAGTTACATGTGATAAAATAGACCACTGCAGCTCAAAGTCCTATTTAGGCCCCAGATCAATGGTTTAAACTCTTATGTCAGGACAGGTAGACACCACTATGTGATGGAAATGTTGTTTGGAAAAAAGGATTTTTAGTGGTAAAAATCAAGACAACCACATCTGTTTTCACTGGTTTAATGTCAAGCCAACTCTTCAAGAGGTAAATTCCAGATGCACGTGAGTATATTGTGGTGAGTATCTGCGTATATTCTCTCCTACTGTACGTCTCATCCGGCCCCAGCCAATCCCCTCACAGACGTAAGTCTCCCAAAAAAACTCACTATAGTAATCACAAAATAGCTTTACTTTGCAAATCTACTGAGATTATCAAAAGTCTGTTCCCTGTGCCACCAATGTAGGTGGTTTATAATGAATTCAAAAACTCAGTAAATAGAGCTCAGTGGGCCTACTTTTTTCTCCTGACTCCTATGATTATCATAATTTGATTTTATAGTTTTCTGTCCTAAGCAACCAGCTAGGGAGTAATCTTTACTGAGTCATGAACTTTCCCATCATTAAATGTCTGCACCTATTTTCAACATATCAGAAGTGTCCAATAACTACATTTTATCTGCCTTGAATAAAGTCGAGTTGAGACCCTGGGGAGCATACATATAATAAAGTTTCCTTTATGCTTTAGCAAAGTCCTTGTGGGTTGGACTTCCAGCTTTGTCTTTGACTACTTTCCTGGAAGCATAAAGATTATAAAACACATCTTCTGTAGAGACCAGGACATATGTTTACAAGGACAGAAATCTGAGTAATTCCCCACTGGTCCAAAGGGAATATTAAACTCTTCTGTCATTCTGTAGTATATTATTTATGGTCCCCTTTTTGTTGGCTTTTTTTTTTTCATTTGT
This sequence comes from Neofelis nebulosa, assembly GCF_028018385.1. Classification (NCBI taxonomy): domain Eukaryota; kingdom Metazoa; phylum Chordata; class Mammalia; order Carnivora; family Felidae; genus Neofelis; species Neofelis nebulosa. The sequence continues at coordinate 131,833,033 of NC_080790.1, read as the reverse complement.
AAGTTCAACTCCATGTCCTGAGAGAAGGTGATAAAATGCTCAATATGTTAAAAAATCTTATCACTAAATCAGGAACAAAACTATAAATTTTGGCCTTTGAAATCAAACTGACTGGTGAGGATCATTTTGCTCCTGAAATATTACAGTAGTGATCAATTTGCTGTAAAACTAAGCAGTTTAGCTCAGCAATCTATAGTTGGAAAGCAAGTTGTTCAAGAGGAAAGTTTATGCCCGGCCCAAGGGATAAATTAAATTTTATGGAGAAAATATGCATTATTACATGCTTATCTGTTTAACATATTATTCTTTTCCACATCAGTATAATAAATATTTTTAATCGTATATTTTATCTCACATACATATAGTGATGTGGTAATTTTATTCCTCCTGTATTGGCCCAAACATGTTCAATTAATCACAGAATAGAGAAGAGCTTTCAAATCTTTTTTTTTTTTTTTTAAGAATTCTGATGTGCTTAGCAAATGTACATTCCCAGTGAAATGGAGTTAGTTTGCAACAGGAGAATTTTTCAAATTATATTTCCTCAAAGGGTGAAGATCCACTGGGCTGCTTTATCCTTTCTCCCAAGTTCAAACCTCTGCTCTTTCATAGCATCTTTCAACTAGAAATGCTTTGACCTTACTTGATTCCACTCATAAGGAGTGATTCCACACTGAAGATTTTGCATCAGAATACACGTTGGCTATAAGAAATCAAACTTGGAGCACCTAGGTGGCTCAGTTAAGCGCCCGACTTCGGCTCAGGTCATGATCTCATGGTTTGTGAGTTCGAGCCCCACATCGGGCTCTGTGCTGACAGCTCAGAGCCTGGAGCCCGCTTTGGATTCTGGGTCTCCCTCTCTGCCCCTCTCCTGCTCACTCTCTCTCTCTCTCTTTCTCTCTCTCTCTCTCTCCCTCCCTCAAAAATAAAATAAACATTGAAAAAATTTTTTTAAGAAATCAAACTTGGAGAATATGAGTTCAGGGTCTGTGCCTACAGAAGCAATAAATCATGAGAGCTAATATTAATTGAGCTTCAGTACTTGTCAGGCCGACTTGCACCATTCCACATAATTCCCACTGAATTTCTACCAATAGGAATGTGGCCATGTCCATTTCAGAGATAAGGAAACTGGGCTTCCAGAGGCTAGCTAGGCAGTGACTGGAGCAGAAGGGAAGAAGCACTCAGGAAGCCATTGCTATAATCCCCAAGGGAGAAAATGGCGGCCTGAAACAAGATGGTGGCTACAGAAGTGGACATAAGGATGAATTCAAGAAATATTCAGAAGATGGAATCAATAGAACTTGATGATTTGATGGCTGGTGCCATCCCCAGAGAAACGCATTTTCAAATGTTTGCCAGCACATTCTATGCATGTATAAAAATAATTTTATACAGAAAAACCCAGGCGTGTTTCTACATTTTCTCTTCATCCCATCTATCTTGCCTGTAAATGAATACACAAGGAAACGTTACCTCATACTTCAAAGGGTAGAAAGGACGTTGAGTTTAAAGCTCATTCTAACAGCATTAACAGTTCAGTGCATTATAGTGACTCTAGAGGAAGGGAACAATTCTCCATAGCATTTCTACATGGCTTATAACAGCTTTTATCCCAGACTATCTTTTCAAGGATGTTTATATAGCATATAACCTTGAAAAATACAGATAACATTCCTTCCAGGGCAGAGAGTAGATTTGTCTCCTGAACAGGGTAATAAAGGTAGGGCAGAGTGGCCAGTAGCCCTCTTATAATACGGAAGGCTTGTTAAATTCAGGGATCGTCAGCTATAACATAAACCTGTTGCCTGTGCAGAATCTGCCCAGATCACTCCACACTGCTTACCTGGGACTTGAGGGCAAGAGGAACAGACACAAATATGAAGCTCATGGCACCTGCTATGCTATGAGCAATCAACGACTTTGTCTCTGAACCGGGAGTCTTGTGTCTTCTGCCAGCATCTCTGAGATTGTGGGAGGCTCGCTTGTTAGCTTGTGAGCAAAGTGAAATCTTAGACCTTCCACAGTTTTAACAGTGGCATTCCCTATTGCCTAGCGATTTTTTAATTAATTTATTTTTAAACTAAACAGTACTCCTGCGTCTTCTGCAAGGGATCTAGAACAGCCTATTAATTTACACTGCTCAAATTCCACCATTTCAGATGTCTACTTCCTTTCCTTATTGGTCAGTTGATATGACTACATGGCAAAGCAGTCTTATCACAATCCAGAAGTATGAATTATCACATCTATCTACACATGTAAATGTCTTCACAACACATTGAATAGACTGTTCCATACAAACGAACTAACATAAACACTCCATCAACAAGTATTTACCGAGAGACTTTCGGGTGCCAGACACCGCACATGTAATAGTGAAAAAAAGACACAATCCCTGCCCTCAGAAAGCTTTGAGTCCAAATAGGAATGCAGGTAATTGATGAAGCGATTACAAAAAAAAGGGACTGACCATCATGTTGGAGAGATGGCAGCTGACACGGAGAGGAGTTAATCCGTGAGCTGATATTTGACACCATTCGTGCATAGGAACTGACCAGGAAAAGGTGAAGAGGGTTCTGGAAAATGACTCAGCCTTTGGAAACACGATATGCAACATCCTACAGATGAGCAATGACATCAGGCATTTAAAAAGTAGGAGGAGGAAGATAAAAGAGATGAGGGAAAAAAGTAGGCAAGAAACAGGCAAGGGGGGTTTCATAATCATGGATAAGGATTCAGATCTTACCCTACAAGTGGTGAGAACACAATAAGGGTCTTAAGCAAGGAAGCAACACGATCAGATTTACATTTTAGAAGGTAAAAAAACCACTCTGGCTTCCGACTTGAGAGCCCATCGGAGGGAATGACTGCTATGGAGTTTCTCAATCATGGCACTGTTGACCTTTGGGGCTAGAGAGTCCTTTGATGGTGACAGGGGCCATATCACCATCTTGGACCTGTATTCACTAGATGTCAGTAGCATCCCCCTCATTATGACGACAACAAAAATATCCCCTGGGGAGCAAAATCACTCCACTTGAAAGCCACTGGTGGGAAGAAGACCAGGTTGGGAAGTCATAAGCCAAGGAGATAGATAAAGGCAGCCTGCACCAAGGGAATGGAGGGAAAGAGACAGATTCAACAGAAGTGTAGATGCCACCTTCACATTTCTCATGGGTCTGTTAGAACGCCCCTGAGAAGGGTGTGCCGGAAAGACCCCCCCCCCACTCAACTTGTGTAAGGAGATGAATCTTACTATTTGCTTCTGCCTCTTTTTCTAAGCAAAACCTACTGTCGTGCTCAGCTGTCTCATCCCTGCTAAGTTGTATACTTTCATACATATGTATGCATACGCGAAGTTTTTGCAAGCATAATTTAGACTTTTCAAAACAGTGACACGGTAACAAAGAAAAATTGAGACGTGCATGCATTTTGAATATTGATTGCAGTTTCTCACATACAACCCCGACGTTTTCCATGCTGCTTTGTTTCTATGCATTTGTTTTCTCTGCTTTCCCATGTCTTGCGCAACTTTAAAGGAATCTGCAGCTAACAAGCAATTAGGCCCACCCTTACCTATGGAATGCGGATGCTACCCCAGACCAACCCGCCAGAAAAATCCGCTGGTGACTAACTAGGGCCTTCAGAGACTAAGAACTTAAATAACAGTATTCTCATAAAATTTCTTTTGGTAGAAATGGAAATTATGTTTATGGGAGGTGAACCGTGTGCTAGGACCTATACAAATATTACCTCGGATGTTAAATCTTCAAAAGTCATGTCGGGGACCAATTATTTATCCCCGTTTTCCATTTGCAAACTCTGAGACTCAGAGAAGTTAGTAAAGAAGCTTATCTAAGGCCACCCAACTGAGAAGTTACAAAGCTGGAATAAAAAGGCAGTGGAACAGGACTCAACAAACCAGTTCTGTAAAAGTTCTGTAAAGGTTTGCAAATATTTTTTGCCTTTGGAGGCCGTTCAGTCTCTGCGGTAGCCACTCAACTCGGCCCTCTAACTGGAAAGCAGCCACAGGTGATATGTAAATGAGCGGGCGTGGCTGTGTGCCAATAAAACTTTATTTGCGGACTCTGACATTCTAACTTCACATCATTCTCACACGTCAAAAAATCTAGTTCTTCTTTTTAGGATTATTGGTTTTTGACCATTTAAAAAGTGAAACACAATTCGTAGCTCACAGTCAGATGGAAACAGGCAGAGAGCCAAATTTCACCAAAGGGTGTGGCAGAAAGTGGGTAAGAATACACACTCTAGAGGCTGACACTCTGGGTGTGAATTCCTGATCTCTCATAATATCTTAAAAGTATTACCCCATCGTTGGTTCGAGCCCCATGTCGGGCTCTGTGCTGACAGCTTGGAGCCTGGAGCCTGCTTTGGATTCTTGTGTTTCTCTCTCTCTCTCTGCCCCTCCCCTGCGCATTCTCTCTCTCTCTCTCTCTCTCTCTCTCTCTCTCTCTCTCTCTCTCAAATAAATAAACATTTAAAAAAAACAGTATTACCTCAATGAGTTACTTAATGAACATCTCTGTGCTTCAGCATCTCAGGTTGGGTTCTCCCAAAACAGATCCTGAGATAGGCTTTTTTTGTTGTTGTTTTTTTTTAATGTTTTTATTCATTTTTTGAGAGAGAGACAGAGCATGAGCAGGGGAGGGGCAGAGGGAGAGAGAGGGAGACACGGAGTCACAGGGGCCGGCATTAAGCCTTTGGTAGACCAGAGAAGGCCTAAGAACTGGGTTGGGGCACCCAAAGGTCCTACCACTCAGCTTCCTCATCTGCAAAATACACATAATAAGAATGCCTACCTCTGGGTGTATTGAAAGATTAAATGAATACTACGCAAAGCGCATTAAGAATGAGACTAGGTGAGGCAGGAGAAGCGCTTGCCTTAGGCAAAGAATTTAAGGGGATGACAAAAAACTGAGTAATCAACAGAAATCAGAGTGTGATCAAAATTTTTTAGAAATCAAAATTAAAAGAAAAGATCCGTGATGAACAAAATACAAAATACACAAAAATAGTATCAGTAACGGTGCTGCGTGAATCATGATTGGAGCCCGAGGCAAAAGAGAAAATGTGCGTTTCCATACGCACCCTTTCATGTATTTTTTTTTAATTGTTAAATTTTTTTCCGAATTAGATTTTGAAAACATGATTGATTATTTTGCTTCCGTTAAAGGCAGGAAAGTGAAATTACGATCAATGCCGTTTGGGGTAAAAATAAAATATTTAAACTTAATGTTGTGAGTTTTAATACACCTACAATTTTTCAATAATTTTTTTCAACCTTTTTAACGTTCTGGGGGGAAAAATAACCATTTAAAAAATACATGAAAGCAGGGGCGCCTGGGTGGCGCAGTCGGTTAAGCGTCCGACTTCAGCCAGGTCACGATCTCGCGGTCCGTGAGTTCGAGCCCCGCGTCGGGCTCTGGGCTGACGGCTCGGAGCCTGGAGCCTGTTTCCGATTCTGTGTCTCCCTCTCTCTCTGCCCCTCCCCCGTTCATGCTCTGTCTCTATCCAAAAATAAATAAAAAACGTTGAAAAAAAAATTAAAAAAAAAAAAAATACATGAAAGGATGCATATGGAAATTCACATTTTCACTCTAGCCTCAGGCTCCAAAATGGACTCACACAGCACTCTTACTGATTCTTCATTTAAAATGTTGATATTTTGTTCATTATGGATTTTTAGGTTAAGTTTGATTTTTTTAATACTGCATTGAAATATGATTGATGTCGATTACTGAATTTTTTATTTTTTTTTATTTTTTTTGTATTTATTTATTTTTGAGAGACAGAGTGAGACAAAGTGAGAGTGGGGGAGGGGCAGAGAGAGGGCGACAACAGAATCCAAAGCAGGCTCCAGGCTCTGAGCTGTCAGCATAGAGCCCGACGCAGAGCTCGAACTCACAAACCCTGAGATCGTGACCCGAGCCGAAGTTGGACACTCAACCGACTGAGCCACCCAGGCGCCCCTCGATTACTGAATTTTTTAAATGCCCCTTCCCCCCAAACTTTGTACCCACGGCAGATGCCTCACTTTCCTTACCCCAGTCCTGGTTAGTATATGCCCGGTACATAACCAACCAAGTGCTTAAAAAAATGTTGGCTTTACAGTTCGTCTTCAAACCCAGTTTATACAGCCCTATCCCCAGCGTTCTTTTTACAACCCCCACCCTGCTTCCTTGGTCCATCAGGATAACCACATATTGCTATCTTAACAGGTAACTAGTCACCACAATAAATTATATCTTTTTCCCCCCTATCCTGGCATGTGGGGAAAAAATGCAGCCCTTTATTGAATATTTCTGAGGCATATGTGTTGATAACTACTCACATAACCTGCTATGGAAGGGGAAAAAGTTAGCAAAGCCAAGGCAATTACGGCTGGATAATTTGAAGGCCCACTTTTTCTTGACAGCATATTAATTGATGTTATAATGTCACCCTGTCATCCATCAACATTTATTGAGTTCTGACAATGTGCTAGGTTCAGAACGCACACACACACACGCATATGCACGCGCACACCAAAACCCCAACCTTTTTGGATCCTTACCAAGTGTAATCCATTGATGATACCGTTTCTAGTATGCTTTTTCTGGGTAAAAGGAAAATAATATTGCCTGTACCCACTGTTGTTTCTTAATATCTCTCCCTCTCTCTCTCTGTCTCTTTCTCTCTGGACCATCCCCCACCTCATATTTATCTTAACACGGTGGCTCTGGTTGGTTTTGAAAATGAGTGGTAATCAATTTCTGCAGTGGAATGAAGAGAATTCCGATCTGCGAAAAGTAGATTTGTCTGACAGACGCATTGTCATCACTCCTGTTTATTAATGGCCAGGCTTTCTAGAACCACATTAAAGAATCAAAGCTGTAATCAGCTCTCCGATTCGGTCTCACTCAGAAGCAATGAAAAAAATCAAGGGAAACTGTCTAACCAGCAAACCCCTCTCTGCTCCCTGGGCCTGTAAACAGGAAGACGCTGGGGTCTGGAGAAGTAAACCAACTACAGCTTTGTGAAAAATGCTTCTGGGGGAAGGAAGGAAGGCAGGCAGGCAGGAAGGAAAGAGGAAAGAAAGAAAGAAAGAAAGAAAGAAAGAAAGAAAGAAAGAAAGAAAAAAGAAGAAAGAAAGAACAAAGAGAGAAGAAAGAAAGAAAAGAAAAAGTCTGAGTCCAAAAAAAACAAAAACCAAGTAATTAAAAAAGAAACTTCATTTCCAATTGCCTAATAAGACATTAAAGAATTGCAGAAAGCAAAATCCAACAGGAAAAAAAAAAAAAACAGCTATTTAAATTTTAGAGTTCTGTTAGAAATTAAAAGGAAAGAACACCCTGGAATGGATTTATGACTTGGTCTGTAATTCCTCGTTACCGTTGACTCATTTATTTATTTATTTGTGTCTGTGTATTTGCTTTGGGCAACACTCCCCAGTATTAGATCAAGGCCCACCGTCGTGAAATTTCGTCCTTAACCCCACATTGCCTTTAGTGTCGCAGCCCTAGTTCCAACCTAATGTTATTTTAACAGTTTTTCTTTAATTTAACGATATTTAATTTGCATTCGCTCAAGTGACATACAATAGATCATGCTATTACCATGATTTATATCAGATGAACTGGCATAAATTCAACATTATAAATTGCGCCTGTAAATGAAACTATTATTTTACAGGAATTACTGTAGCAGAAAGGGTAAGGACCCTCCAGTCAACCTTAGTCAAACCCACTCTTTAGAGTTTTATATTTTATGCCCGCGATAAATGCTTTTGTGAAAGCCCATAACCCACAAAAAAGTCATTCGAAGTACATTAATTACGATAATACTATCCAAAAAGCTGCAAGGGCCTATTTTTGTGACATCACTCTCTGATTTCTTGCTGCCTTAAATTATCCCTTTGATGGCTGCGGAGATTAACAGTCATGCTTTTGTCATTAAATATAAGGCATTTTAAAGCTTAATCCACCTAAGTTCTAATTGATATTGCTTTCAGTTGGCAGATAGCGACCTGATTTATAATTTAAATATGCGGCATTATATGCATCTCTTCAGTATAATGAAAAAGCAAAGTTCCTCTCATCTTTCTCGGCAATGTTAACATCAAGGAAAAGTCGCTTTTCTTTTCCCTTTTATATCCCGAGCCTAATTGAAAACTGTTCATTGAATTTCAACATGATAGAAAAGTCTTTTTATCTCTCAATTTGTCCATTAGCGATTATAATTGAAGTATCTGCTACACCGTTGAATTGATATTGTTCTTGTTTAAATTCTGAATTTCTCTAAATCTTTCAGAAGCCATCAAGAAATACATATATATATATATATATATATATATATATATATATATATATATTTTCACACACACATATGTATGTGGCTCAGGAGGTACCAGCTAACGACGTCGCTTAAACGGAGCGTTAGACGCGCTGACTCGCCACGTGGATAAAAGCCACACAAAGAAGGAAGTCATCTAATTTTGCTGGAGAATGTGTTGCATAATAATCTTACCGGCATGACCATAAGGTTTGCTAATTGCCACATCTGTTTAACAGCTGTCAGAGGCTTCCCACATGCGGCCATCAATATTACAACACAGTACATTACCAGGAGTTTTATTGTTTTCAACTGTTATTTATTTGCCATAGACATTACTACAGCTAATGACGTCTATTTATGTTATACCGCTAATTATTTTTTGCGTGTGTGTGTGTGTGTGTGTGTGTGTGTGTTTAGAAACCTCTATTCAGTCTAGTTTCGGTCTGGATGATGCCTTTCTTCCCTTCTTCCTTGCCCCCCACCTGCTGACCCTTGGCTTCCGTAACCTCCCTGACAACTCCTTCGTGTTGATGACACTAATGTTTCTTCAGCCGCAGCTATAAATATCCTAATACGTTCATGGAATTAAAAAAAAAAAAAAAACAAGGGAAGTTTGCAAAATGTCTTCATTCCTTAATGGCACTGCTGAATTCTTTCACTACATCTCTAAGCCAAGCTCATGTTAGTTATGATAAGTGCACAAATATATCACCGTTTAGGCTGCCTTTATGAGGGCAGAGTTAGTCTTGCTGATTTTTTGTAATTACTTTTATATTTCACCTGGTTCCTCACGACACTGCATTTTTTTTTAAGCAGAGCAAAACCACGGCATCTATTAAGTAGAAAGGAGAGATTGACAACCTGCAGATTGAGCGAAATATGCATGACCCGATTTAAAATGAATTGATAGGTATCACTGATCTCTATTATACTTAGAAGTGTGAATTCCATATGATGTATTATTTATCCATATTAGATGCCTTTTTGTTTCATTAATAAACCTGTATATCAGAGATATACAGTACTGATGATTAGTTTGAGGCAGTACAAAACGACATGGTATTTGCCTGCCATCGCTCAATTATTTTCCCCATTTTTCCCCCGCGTCTTTGCATGAATTATTAAGATCCGGGCTGTTTATTTAAGAATCTAATTTTAGTGCATGTGTCCAGCTGAATTCTGTTTTCTCCTCTAATGAAATGAAAATAGTGTGAGAATTTCCAATCTCGGTCTCAAATTTTAGATTTGCAATGCACAGTCCAAGTTGTAAAGGTCACTCTGCTTTTGCACCAAATAGCATAGACATTTGATGAGCCTAAAAATCCATTTGGGTTACGCATCCCATCATGCCAATGAATTAAAGTAGAGCTGCTCGGTTAACTCAAGCACAGTTTGGCCGTGCTTAGAGAAAAATAGATTAAAGGAGCAAGGATCCAATTTGAGGAAACTTACAAAACAAATCGTTTCCAAAATGAAGGTAGGTGATTGGAGAGGACTCCCGGAAGATGACATGAGAGACTGCCATTACTGTTATATTGCCTAGCATTGCCTAGCCTTGTCACCGGATTTGGATGTCTTTAGTTCTCATGTCTAGTAATGCATATTCATTTATAATCAAATCATGCCACAGCCTGCATAAAATCCTTTGAAAAGGCTTATTTTTGAGATAGTGGATAGAGATGACCTTATACACAAAATTTCCTTTGCTTTTCTAAATATGGAGTGAAGGATAACACGTTGTTATGGATGGAAAGTGATTTAGGAAGATATGTAGCTATACCATTTGGGGATTTTCTTAGATTTTTTTTTTTTCATTAAATGACTTCCTCAAAGAGAGGTCTGAGACAAAGGTTCTTTAACTTGTTTGTTCAGGGTGGAAGGAAAATGACAAGATATCAATGTCCACATCGCTGGGAGAGAGTAGAAGGCGCTGCAGAGTCCGATAAGAAATCTCAGATGACATAAATCGAGCCGCGGCTGGAAGCGTACTGTCCCGCAATAGTCACATTTACATTAACCAGGGAAGTGGTAAGAAATGCAACGTGGCAAAATGAAAAAAGTCACAGCACAGTCAACAGCTCCTTTTTTCCGAACCAGGCACACTCTGCCACTGGTGGGAAGGTAAGTGAGTGCAAACTTCTTAGGGCAATTTGGCAACAGCTTCCAAAATGTATAATGCCTTTCCACTTGACCCCAGTGTTCTCCTTATAGGAACGTACACAGTCTGGATAGTCTTGCACATGGGTACAAAGCTTAAGGCGCAAAAACAATTTCGCAAAGTTGTCTATGTGATAAGAAAAATTGTAATAGAAGTCTGGAAACACTTCAAGGTCGATCAATAGGAGAATATTTGAACAAATCACGCTTGATCCATTGTTTGTAATAGCAGAATATTGGAAATAATCTAAATGATCATTATGAGGAGAGCAGTGAATGATGCATTCATATAATGAAATGTCACGCAACCATTAAAAATAATAGAGGAGATCTATGATGCTAATACGGAAAAATGTACCAGATGATAAGTGGAGGAAAAAGTAGTGTATGGAACACTGTGTATAATATGGCCTGTGTGTGTGTGTGTGTGTGTGTGTGTCTGTCCGTCTGTCTGTCTTTGTGGAGCTGGGTATGCATGTGTTGAATAATTAAAGTTTCATACATCCACCTGAATGTACATCCCCATGAGGGAAGGAATCGGACCCATCCTGTTCGTCAACATGCCACTTCCTCCCACATCAGTGCCTGGCACATAATAGAGACTCAAAAGCCATTTGGTGAATGAATGAATGAATGAATGATCATATGCTGGCACAAGCATAATTTAAAAACTATGGGGGCACCTGGGTGGTTCAGTTGGTTAAGCGTCTGACTCTTGATTTTGGCTCAGGTCATGATCTCACATTTTGTGCGGTCAAGCCCCACATTGGGGTCTGAGCTGACAGTGTGGAGCCCGCTTGGGATTCTCTCTCTCCCACTCTCTATGCCCCTCCCCTGCTCGTGCTCTATCTCTCAAAATAAATTAAGAAACATTAAAGAAAACTTTTTTTAAGTATGGAGGGAGGGGCTCCTGGGTGGCTCAGTCGCTTGAGCATCCGACTCTTGGTTTCGGCACAGGTTGTGATCTCACAGGGCAGAGCCTGCTGGGGATTTTTCTCTCTCTCCCTCTCTCTGTCCCTTCCCCACTCACACTCTCTTTGTCTCTTCCAAAATAAATAAATAAACCTTTCAAAATTTTTTGTAATTTAAAAAATAAATAAATAAATAAATAAATAAATAAATAAATAAAAAGTATGGAGGGATACATACCAAGTTCATAACAGATCAGCCACAGGAAGAGAAGACAAAGAGACTAGGGACGTATATGTTGATCCTCTATGCTGTTGGAGTATTTTTAGAATGAGTATGTTTCAAAAGGTTTTATCAGAAAAAAAGTTAAAGTCTTTTCAAAATACCATTAAACTGCAAAATGGAAAGCCATGTTGTGGCTCCCATTTACATTTAAGACTGTAGGATCTGTCACCAAGATCTATATAGCCTCTTTCATCTTGCCCCATTTCCCCCTTCTCCCAGCTGCTGTCGAAAAAGAGAGGGGGTAAGGACGAACCAGGCAGCAGTCACAAGGAACAAGGCGCTCTTCCAAAGCTGGCATTACTGCGCACTTGGGGGGCTGACCTTAGCACTCCTGCATTCTGACCTTGTGATATACTCAACAAGAAAAGACTCAAAAGAAAGTCATCAAGGACAGCTCAATCAAGGTGTCTGAACAGTCTGGAGCAGCAGTGAAGAGTGAGGTGGGATGGATGGACACATTAAAAATGAATAGAAAGTATATTAAAGGACTTCCGGTTTAAAATGGTGGGTTGAATTCACCCGTTTATCTTCTCTCTGTCTCAAAACCCCACGAAAATGACAGTATGGGGATTAAAGAATTATAAACTCACAAGGACAAAGACAGTGGGAGAAAAGACAGTGACAGGGGAGAAATGTCAGCCAAATTTTGAAAAATGGAAGGGAATTGGATGAACAAGTGGCAGGTGGCTGGGCTTCCAGCACTTTTCCATCAGCTGGAGACTGAACGGTGGGAAGTCAACATGAAGCCAGTCCAAGCACCAGGATCCTGGAGAGCTTCAAGACCAGGAGGCGCCAGACAAGACTGGAGTGAAATCAGGAAACCTCTAAGGTGTTCCTCCCCTACCTTCCTCCTGCAGAAGGGAAGGACTATGTGGGGGCATGAGTTTAACGGCTCTGGATTGGACAACACCAGAGCAGAAGGGAGGGTAAGAGTGACACAAGCAGTCACACTGACAGATCCTTTTTCTGCTCAACTCCCAGTCGGGACTCCTAGTCAATACTTACTTGCCTCCCTCCCAAGTGAGAGATGCACTGTTTCCATTTTGGAAAAAAAAGAAAAAAGAAAACCAGTATGTCCAAAAGGAAAAAGAAACTACAGACACTGACATTTTGGGGTCCTTTGATGAAACAGGCAAATCATCGCCCGTTGTCCCCACTCAGAGCCCCACCAGTCAACATGATCAATCTCAACACAAAGCATGGAGTCTGCTTTTAGTGCCTCACTTCAAAACAAAATGACATCCAAGCATCACCATGTATTTGATCAAAACCTCTGAGCTGAAATTCAGAGATGAAAATAAATAGGAGAAAAAAGGAAATGCGAGTAAACAAAGAGTATGTAATGTGCAAGAAAAAATGTCAAACATACTGAAATATCTTTGGGAAGATATGGTGTGCATGAACAAAATGCATAAAAGTGAAAAGTCAGAGGATGGTCACTAGTTTGGGAAGTTAGAAGATACAGTGACAGTGTGGCAACAAAAATTGAAAAGATCACTAGGAAGATGATGAAGAGAAAGCTCCCAGAAAAGAGAACTTTAAAAAAATAGATGGACAGCGGAGAGAGAACATATTAGCAAGAAAGTTAAAGCTAATAGTAGGAGTTTTAGAAAACAACAATACCAAAAATTAAGAAGAGAAAGGGAGAAATAACATAAGAAATGATTCAAGAAAATTTCCCCAAACTGAAGAACGCCAGTGTCAAGCACCCGCAAGCGCAGTGAGAAAAGTCCGCATCAAGTTATACCATCATGAAATTTCAAATCCCAACAACCTTCCACAGAGAGATCTTTTAAAAAGTATAATAAAAGCATCATCACACAGCACACTAGCTATGCTACAAACTGAAAGATGACACATTTCTTCCAAATGCCAATGTAAGAGTGTTTCTTTCCGACCAAGAATTCTATACCCAGCCAAATTATCTCATGGTGAAAGACAGAATAAATGTATTTTTAAACTTGCAATACCCCAAAAATTGAAATCCCAGACCTCCTGTATCCAGAAAATACCTCAGAACTTTTCCCTGTCTTCTTTTTCTCTAGAGAAAGGGGGTCCATGCCTATCTAGGAATGATGCCAACCCAGAGGTAAAGAGAGGGCAGGGAGAGGGAAGATGGCTTCCCGACATCATCATTTGAGCCCAGGACCCAGAAGTCAGAGGACTGTGGGCACACGGTCTGCACCACAGTCTGTGGTTCACTCTGGCAAATGCAACCTCTACCAGTTAGAGCCCATCCTACTCTGCTTCTTTGAAGTTTTTTTCAGTTGTGCCAATCAGAATTGATCTTTCTCTTTCCTGATCACTAACTGTTTCCATTTATAATAGTAAATCAGCAAGGTGCTTTTTATTTCTAAGTCCTTGCTCCTTTGGCATGTAGGTTTTACATTTCTCTCCTATGTATGACCCCATGTTTCCCAATGGGTTAAAACTACTCTTGAACCAAAACAGTAAGCATTCTTGTGGATTTGCCTCTCCCTCGAACCCAGTCAGCCACCATGTTGATTCCATTCCTTGTTCCTCCCACTTTCTCTCATCTGCATTCCTACTGATCTCCTTGCTCTCAGTTTCCTTCCTCTGGAATCAGTCCTCTGCACTCAGCTGCCTGGGAGGCCATTCTAAAATGCCAATCTGATTATGACCCTTTTGCCTGCTTGAAATACCTTCATTACTCTCTCAACACAAGCAGGATAAAATCCAACGTCCTTAACATACCGCACAAGATTCAGCCCTAGACTATCTCCTTCCTCTCTCCCACCTGCATCCAACCACTTAGAGCTATTTCGAAGCCCCATGACTTTACAAAAGCTGTACCCTCAGCCTGGCATGTCCCACCCCTCCTTGCGTGGTTAGTCTAACAAATCCCCATTCATCCTTCTAGAACCAGCACAAACGAGTCCTGCTCTGTGAAACTTCCCCTAGCCTTTTCCTCCCATTCATGCTGCTAATGGGATGTTCTTCCACTAATACCTTTCCTGTTAGAGCTCTTGCTATATGTTTTACAACCTCTTGTTATGTGGCAGCTTCCCCCACTAAATGATAAGGGTTTTTTTATATCCCAGAATCAAGGTAGACTCCGTCCTTGGTAGACAATAAATATTTGCTGAAGGATCAATGAATTCTCTTCTAGAACCTAATTCCTAGTGCTTTTGTGGAAATAGACCTCAATAGGTATTTAGCAAAATAAACTGAAGATTCTTTACATTCTGTAAGAGGCACCTGTTCAACTTGCCTGCCCCACTCCTATTCCCCATGACCCTGATGTTGGTACTATAGTATGACAGTTTTCCTTGAGGAAATTACCTCTCCAGCTCATGAAGGCTAACTGTTAAATTGTTAGCAACTTTCTAAGCTGTGTGAGATTATGCAGATCATTTGAAATCAACCGTGGTGGGAATATTTGTGCATGGAAATGTCACCTGCCCCCACCCCCAGAGTCAGGTGTTAAATATTTACCAGCTCACCCACCATCTCAGCCCATGTGGTTTGACAGCAGTTGACCCCACTCACAGCCCACTCAGGGTGGCCACTTGGCTCAAGCCTGGCCACTGAGTGTAGTCCAAGCCTCTCGGGGCCATAACGATTGGTTGGTAGGTGTGCATGTTACTCCTGCCTAACCAAAGAGAATCTCTCCTGGGACTATTGCTGAAACTGCTGAAGAGAGGTGCTTCCCGCCCTGAAATGCCTGTCTCTAAAGATGACAAGGAACCCCAGAACTGCTGGGCTTCCAGGCAGAGAAAACCCTTCGAGAATGTAGCCAACAGAGAGAGACAGGGAGACAGAGAGAAGCGGCCACCAAAACTAAGTCCCGATACCATCACTTGGAGCCCTGGATCCAGCAATGACTGAGACTGGCTCTCGTTCCTAGACATTCCAGTTTTCCAAGTCAATAAAGCCCCAATTTGCTTAGGTCAATTTGTCTGTTTCATTGTCACTTGCACTTGGACATATCCTGCCTTATGGCCTGTCCCTCGCAGTTCATGAGTGTGTTCCTGTAATGTGAAAGGCACTTCTTCCCATGGTTACCCTTGCTCAAATCAGTGACTCTGCCCTGGGGACTGCCTCTAGACCCAGACCAGGGTCCCCAGCAGCTGCATAGACTCCATGACCTGCCCTTCCTGGCACAGCCAGACCTCTTCCTCCCATACGTTTGCAAGTTTCAACTGGAGACATTGGAGTTAAAGAACATCATTTGCGAGCACTTGAGAGAGAAGAGCCATAATCCTCACCAAGTCCCTAGCCACCCAATGGCTGCTACGCCCATGACTGTTGCCTTGATTTTACGGGGGGGGGGGGGGGGGGGGGGAAGCCTTATTTTGGCTTAAGCTATTCAGATCTGCCTTCTATTAAATGCACGAAAAGAATCATAACTGAGACTTTCCCAAAGGGTAACACAAGGGCCAGTGGGAGTCAAGACAGTGTTAGGTAGTATAGGAATGTTTTACGTTTAACAATTATGTATTTATTTTCACGTATATTCAGAAAAGAAAAGTACTTAACACATCTAAAGGAATTTCATGGGTATGGTTACTTAGGATGAAGCTAAAATGTCTTTTTTTTTTAATCTGACAATTAAAAAAAAAAGCCTTCAATAAATGTTGGCTGCAAGCAACAGAAACCAGATCTGGTTAACTTAGGAGAAATGCAATTTCTTGGCAGAAAATCAGGAAGTCTCCCCAACTGAGGGAAACACCTAGAAAAAAAGAGCTAGAAACATGAGCACGAACCAAGGGAAGTTGTATCAGAGGAACCAGAGAGACATTCTCATTAAGACACCACCCCCCAAGTACCATGGCCACTGCTGCTCCTAGACTTAGGTGCCACTGGGTTCGCAACACCGTCCGATGTCTTTGCCACACATTCTACTTGTGCCACAAATGAAATATTTCTATGTGCTCAAGGTTAAGTACAACAGGGGATGATGTGAGGCGAGCCAAGATGCCATGCCTGTACCCGTGGGCCTCCAACATGGCCGCCCTTTGCCATCCCCTCTGGAGTTCTAAACCATGCTGCTTCCTGGTCCCACCCCAGAGGTTCAGATCGTATTGGTGTGAAGATAGCCTGGCCATTGGGGATTTTAAAGTTGTCCGGGGGATTTAACTGTGCAGCCTAGGTTGAAAACCAGTGGGCTAGATCGTTTGGCTTCCATAGTGGGCAATTTTATGCATCGAAGGGAGCTTGGCTTTATCTGAACTCCCCTCCCTTCCTGCATTCCACAATTGATTTCCTTGCTCTCCTTATATGCTCTAGTGCTAATGCTGTTTTCAGCTCTTTCAATTATGCGATTTCCTTATCTTTATACTATTGAGAATACCTTACAAGATTTCTTAAACAGCAACTGAATTTATCTGCCTGTCATTTTGTTTTCCTTATCCACGATAGCAATCTCTCGCATAGCTTATGAGAACATATCAAGTGATTGGTTTTAAACAAACAAACAAAAATCCACCCAGTCAACATTTGTCCCCAGGTGTAGAGGCTTCTGGCTGCTTCTGTAGCTTACACACAACAATGCATCGGATTCGAGTGTTCACTCCAGCCCACAAAGACTTCTCTCCTGAAACTATGGGCGTTGGTTCTTATCTACTGTCCCCTCCTTATCACATATAATGGTGTGCTGTTTTCTGGAATGTGAGACTGTAGCCCAAGTTTTGCTCAATAATGAAAGCAATAATTCTGAAAGCGTGCCAAAGGAATAAAGACGCATGGTAATTGTCAAAAGTTCTTCGTTTTGAACGCGAATAGGCATTTGCTCATCGTGGTTGACAGTTGATGGCTTTCAGCTGCAGAATGTCTGTAAAAATAACAAGAATCTTAACAACTTAACTTCTGTCTTGCTTTCGGATGAGATTGTCAACAAAAGGAGGTCTGGATCTATGGAATGCACGAGGAGATCAAAGTCAAAGTCACGTTGAACCACAGCTCTGACTCCCGATGATTACCCATTTGGCTACCTGGGTACCAGCCTACCACCCCTACCCCAGAGTCAGAATCCTCATGATGAGGCAGCTGGTCTGCCTTTTCTGACTCCGGTAACCCAGGGCTTCCCCACCTTGGCTCTACCGACATTTGAGGCTAGGTAATTCTTTGTTGCTGTGGGCGGCTGTCCTGGGCATTGGAGGATGTTTAGCAACAAACCTGATCTCTCTCCTCAAGAGGCCAGTAGCCACACACCTCTCTCCAAGCTGTGACAGCCAAAATTGTCTCCAGCCATTGCCAAATGTTCCCACAGGGCAAACTCAGTCTCGAATATTTCAGCCCTTGCTCCGTATTAGAATCACCTGGAGAGCTCAAATGCCTTGACCCCCCTCCCCCATCCCCATGACTCAGAACCTCTGGCACGGAGCCCAGGCACCAGCACTGGAAAAGCTGCTCAGAGATTCTAAAGTGCAGCCTGGGTTGAGAATCTCCATCCTAACACAACAAGCAGCTGTGGCGTTTCTTTTTTATTTTGTTTTGGTTTTTTTTGAGAGAGAGACAGAGCACGAGCAGGGGAGGGGCAGAGAGAGAGGGAGACCCAGAATCCGATGCAGGCTCCAGGTTCCGAGCTGTCAGCACACAGCCTGACGCAGGGCTTGAACTCATGGACTGCAAGACCATGACCTGAGCCGAAGTCGGACGCTCAACCGACTGAGCCACCCGGGCCCCCCGCAGCTATGGCGCTTCTTAAAGTCCTTCTCAAATACTTTCATAATCCGGCCCTCCACTTAGCAACACATGAGCAACTGCTATATAGAAACAATATTAGCTATCATGTCAAGTACCGTCCCATGGAATTTGCAATTTAATGAGGTCATGAGAGTGCAAGGGAAATAAATTGTTTTTCATATGTGAGTACATATGGGAAAATACCTAGAAAGGAGACTCAAAAGGACTAAGAGAAAATGAGTACTGATCTGCCAAAGGAGAGCGAGAGAAGTTAATGGACAGATAAGAACGCAAGGAGCTCATCAGGGGTGAACGTGCCCGACACTCGGAGACGACAGAAGGGGCCTGGGGCACGCTGATTCTTTGAAGCTGTTGGTAGATTTTTAAATGTAAGAGGTTACAAAAATTATCGTGTATGTTTAGCATTTGCCTTTCCTTAAATAACAACTTTATTATAATTCACACACCATAAAATTCACCATTTCAAAGTATACAATCCAGTGGTTTCGAGCACATTCGCAGAGTTGTGCCATCATCACCGCTGTCAAACTTCAGAATATCTTCATCACCCCTAAAAACAAACCCCCACCCATTAGCAGTCACACCCCTCCCCGTTCTTGCAAGCCCCAGCCCCTGGCGACCAATGATCTACTTTTCGTCTCTACAGGTTTGCCCGTTCCAGCCATTTAATATCAACAGAATCCTTGCCATACGTAGCCCTTTGCGTCTCGCCATCTAGACAGCATGTAAAAACAAAAGAAAGAAAAATAATCAGAGAAACAAAGCCGTCCTCCCAAGAGGCAATGAGATTTAGTGCCTAAGCGATAGATTTTGGCATCAGACAAAACCCCAACCAAATCGATTCCCCTACCCTCTAGCTGTATGATCTGGAGCAGACACCAAAAACATCCCCAGCAACCTACTCAGCGCCCAACCCTTATACAAGGACTCAAAAGGCGAAATGGGCATTGCCCTGGGCCCTACAGGTTTGCTAAAAAGAGAAAATGGAAAGTCTCGGACAGTTCCTCAGGAAGGTGTTTCCTTCTGTGACTACAAAGACAAGCGTGAGGAAAAAATCTGCCGCCTGTCCTCTACCCCCTTCTTCCCTTGAAGAATGTGTGAAGGCAGAAACCCTGGACACACGGCTGCCATGCTGTGACCATGAGGGAAAGGCTCACAGAGATGCCAGCCCAAATTCTGATATCGTTGATCTACTGAACCGGCACCAGCAACTGCCTTCTCACAAACTGGTATGCACGAAAAACAAGCCTTTGTATGTCTAAGCTACCACTACTTGGGGTTTGGTTACATACAGCCACACGTATGCCTGAGACAGAAAGTTATTTCATTTCTGTGCACTAGTGCACGGGTTGGTGGGTAGAGCTCCCTCATCTACGAACCAAGAATACTTACGGTGGTTGAACATCGAGAGCAGTTTCCTTTTGGGCGTGTCTCTTTCCCTTGGGTGCAAACCCGTGGGGCTAGCGTCTGGTTCTCTTTTAGCGAAGGTAGGGGTGCATTAGTCCTCCTGTACTCATCAGAAACTCCTCCCTGGAATTTGGTTGTTGAAACGGGAAGTTACTGGAGTTCACTTCTTCCAGGGGAAGAGGGTTGACTCGTTAGACTCTTCCCCACACAGGACTGTTCCCATATTCACCCGTGCACACGTTCATTCATTCGTTCCAAAAAATATTTAGGGAGGCACTAATATGTGCAAGAGTGGGGACATGGAATTAAAGAAAAGAGGCAGGGGTGCCCAGGTGGCTCAGTCGGTTAAGCATCCAACTTGGGCTCAGGTCACCATCTCGCGGTCCGTGAGGTCGAGCCCCGCGTCAGGCTCTGTGCTGACAGCTCGGAGCCTGGAACCTGCTTCGGAGCCTCTATCTCCCTCTATCTCTGCCCCTCCCCTGCTCTCTCTCTCTCTCTCTCTCTCTCAAAAAAAATCAACCTTAAAAAAATTATTCAATCAAAGAATGAAAGACAAGAGGCAGATTCAAGTAACTTACATCCTAGGAGAGGGACTTAGATGCAAACGGGTCAATGTCTTATATAGCATCAGGTGGTGATGGGGCTGCAAAGAAAAATAAAGCGGGATGAAAGGGACAGATCGTTACAAGAATGGGGGAAGGGTGGCTCCTATTTTAGAGGATGACCAGAGAAGGCTTCACTAACAAAACTGTGTTTGAGCAGAGAGGGTCTGGCAAGGGTGCTCCAGGCAGAAGTCAGAGCACATGCCAGGACCCTGAAGCAGGAGCACGCTTGGCGTATTAAAGCGACGGTGAGGAGAAAGCCAGTGTGGCTGGAACAGAAGGATGGAAGGGAAAGATGATGGATGAGAAGTCTGGAGAGGTGGCAGGAGCCGGACAAGTCAGATGAAGCCATGTACTAAAACAGGAGTAACTTTCAGGAGTGATGGGATCTGGCTTAGGTTTCAACAGAATCCCTTGAGACCACGAGGAGGAGGAAGGCGACCAAACCGGCGAGGAGATGATGGCAATGTTTTAGGTGAGAAACGAAATACCTAGACCCGGGGTGTGAGTGTGGGGCTTGTGGGGAGTAGCCAGATTCCAAATATATTAACAAGGTAGAGTTAACCAGATTTACCAAAGGACAAGATGTGGAGTGGGGGGGAAATAGGACAGTCAAGGATAATTCCACCATGTTGGGTCTGAGGAACTGGGCAAATGCAGGTCCTGTCGGAGGTGGATAACCTAAAGGAGGCCATTAAGATGGCGGCCGTCGCCGTGGGGCCTGCTTTGTAGCACTCCGAGGCTGCCTCTTGGGAAGTCTGGTCCCTCAACCTTCCCACTGATTCAGACTTCCCAACAGTCTTCCAGTGACTCCCTTCGGCTTAAATTAACCACAGTTCATTTCTATCACTAGAAACCAAAGCCTCTTAAGCGGTAACACAAGAGAAATCAGCTTTTATGTGTCCCCACAGGACACTAAATGTCATTCTCACCATGGGAAAATGTGTTCTGAGCAACAACCGACAAATTCACAAACGAACTTTCGGACGCCACCCCATTTCTCTGTTGCAGGCTGATTTTTCTTCTCATGGCATCTCTCCTCAGAGAGACAGTTTCTGCCAGTACAAGGTGGGGAAGTGTCAAATACTATTAAAACTTGATTGCTAATTCAAATGCTATTGTGCTTGATATGCTCGTCATGGAAAAGTGCACAATGTAGCTTAATACAATTGATAGAACTCCCTTTGAAGATATTTTTGTCACCGAGGCACTCAATAAAACTTTTTCCATCAGGCTGTTCTGCCTCTTCGATATTTTGTTAGTGACACATTTTCGTGAACTAGTCCAGGGCCTGGTTAGGCCTGTTTTGCAAAGAATGTTGGAGGAGGAAGAAGAAGTGTTCAGAGTTTTCTTTTTATTTCTTGTAATTAGGAAGACCTCTGCCAACTGCCTAATGATGCAGTTCATCTGGGTCACTGGGAAACCAAATCAAAGCTGTTTTTCTCCAGTCATGGGCGATCAAATAAATAACCCACAGAGGTTGCTGTAACTAACTCCAAAATAGCTAATTATAAATACCAACTCCAAAAATTAATCTGTTCGAGGAAATGTTCCCTTTCTTCTTGCCCGGATTCAAGCAGTGTTTTTAGCCTGCGTCCCAAGAGAATCGCAGATTCAGATTCAATACCAAGATGGTGGACATGACCAGCGTGGACAGAAATAGGTAAGTGATTTCTCAGTGGCAATACTGACTAGCCTTGGAGGCATATTGACCTGAGTTCAAAACTGGGTGCGTTGGGGAAATGACATCATCCTGGAGCTCAGATCCCACAGCGTTTCACTGGGGACAGTATACTGTTACTACCATGACAGGTAGTACTCTTTTGACCGTAAGTCCCAGAAAATCTAATTCAAACAGACTTAAGAAAGAAAAAGAGATTAACTGACTCAAATATTTGAAAATGTTGAAGACTGAGCTGGCTTCTAACCCAGCCTGATTTGGGGGCTCAAAAATCTCTTCAGGACCTGGGAGCTCTGTTTCTTGGCTCCGACCTTGCCTATGTTGGCTGCTCTCTCAGCACGACTGAGTCCATATGATGGCAGGAGGGCGGCCAACTGTTCTTGCCTATTTTTCTAATGAAAAATAGAACACCCCTCCCCAGCTATGTGAATAACGGCGAAAATTGTGTCATGTGCCCATCCCTAAACCCATCCCTAAATCGGCGACCGTTGTTCATATGCCTATGATGGAGCCGTGCGTGGTGTCACATTACTCAGATCACACAGATTTGGGGTTCTGCTCGCGAGGAAGAAAAGAGAGCAGGCATCGGATGAACCACTAGCCCTGTCTTCCATGTGCTCGTGACAAGGTAGGAAGGACCTCGACAGCTGGCACTGAGGTAGAAGGAGCAGGTTTGGATGCTGAAATTCTGAAAACGAAAGATACGGCCCTCCTTGTCCTTATGTCCTAAAGCTCACTGATGTTTCAGGTATGGGTTTAAATCTGTTTGGTTTTAGTCCTAAACGCAAAGTGATTCAACAGGGGAAAAATGGAAAGGTAAGTGAAAGAGACCAGTAATCTTCTTAAGGCAACACTTGCCTTCTTTTCTTTTCTTTTTTTTCTAGTTTTTATTTTAATAGAGCTGAAGTGCCTCTGAAATAGCCCTTACTCCAGCAAAATCCAGGATTCAGGGTCACCAGATTTCAGATTTACTGCCTTCAAGTCCCCCCCAAAGGATAATTATTTGTAAACGGCTTTATTTTTCAGTCCTGATACCTACCTGCAACTCATGCGTCTGCCAGTAAATTAACGTGCCGAGAATGACTTCTCACTCAAGGTACAATGAAAACATGAGAAATGGGTTTTAATAAACCGGGTTGGGAAAGGGGATCTAAGGGAGAGCAGAGAGGCACTCGGTTCACATCGGAACGTCGAAAGGACACAGGGAACGCGTGAGGAATCTCAGTAATTACTCCATCACAGAAACCGTGTCTATTGATCGTCAGTGTTTAAGCTAAAGAGGAAAGACACTTGCTGCGTGATCAAATGTCATTTACATAAAGTATGAATTACACACACTAGGAACAGAAACCTCATTTCCTCATAGAAACATATTTCCGGTTTGTGTCTCACGGAAAACACTTCTTGTTCGTTTTTGAAAGTCACACAATAAAGAAAAACCGAACATCTCTCTCATAGTCTCGACCTCCAGGGAAAAACTACTTCTCACGCCTCTATCTCGAGCTTGTTTTTACATCTATTTCCGCAAGCCGACACACATTTTTAAGACAGAAAGGGAATCGCGCGATAGTGTTAGGGGCAGGGAACACTTAAGGTCCCCTTGCCGTGTTTCCCTGTGGAGGAACCACTATCACAGTAACACTCGGGCTCCCACCCCCACAGGGGAGGGAGTTCACTGATGCACGGGCGGAAGCTATGGGTCCACGTTGCTCAAATGAGTGAGGAACGTGCCAACAGGCTGCTTGCAATT
Organism: Neofelis nebulosa; assembly: GCF_028018385.1. Taxonomy (NCBI): domain Eukaryota; kingdom Metazoa; phylum Chordata; class Mammalia; order Carnivora; family Felidae; genus Neofelis; species Neofelis nebulosa. The sequence goes on along the minus strand of NC_080790.1, from coordinate 131,809,236 downwards.
TGCCCCCTTTCTTCTCTGCCCCAGAACCACGCAGTGTCCGAGGCAGCGGTCTCTGAGAAGCGTAACTTTTCCCTGGGGGGGCGCTGGGTCCAGGGAGATGCGCTTCTAAGCTCCATCTTCCAAGAAGGTTTCATCAGCAACAAAGCTGATGTTTTCGTCTCCATCTGTCTGACTTTCTGCCTATCCGATTATCTCCCCAGGTAAATTCCTAGATGTGAAACTGTTAGAGCACGGCACATGGATCTGTAAAATTTCTATATAGATATACTACATATATGATTACTATATTTATAGTAATTTATATAATATATTTATATAATTTATACATAATTTCATATATAATAATTTTTATATATTATATATTTATTTATATAATGTATATATAGTACTTTTTATATATTATCTATTTATATAATTTATATATAGTAATTTTTATATATTATATATTTATACATATAGTTTGTATAGTAATTTTTATATAACATATATTTATTTATATAATTTATATTTTATATATAGTAATTTATATATATTATATTTACATAATTTATATATAATATATATTTATATATATAATTTTTATATATAGTGATTTTTATACACACACACGCACTTAATGCCAGATTTTATTCTAGAAAGTCTATGTCACGGAACCACAAATGTCCATGTCCTCACATCTTTATCAGCACGGAGCATTTCCTTTTCACTCTCTTCCATCACGCTGATTTTATTTGCAATTTTGTTATTACTGAAGCTACATCATTCTTCAGATGCTTAATATATTCTTTTACGAATTGTCTGAGAAATGAGACTGTATTATCACAGCCAGTGCTCTGATTGACGCGTGTCCCATGTCAGATGACATCACAAACACCCCACCCCGCCTCTCCTTCCACCTTTCCTCAAACGTACTCGTCCTACAATCAGGACTCGGCCTTGCGACAGAAACTATCTCGGGCTATTCTGGGTAGAAAAAAGAATTTGATAAAGGAGATTTTGTGGTCAGAGAATCTTCACAAGGGACAGAGAACCAGACTCAGAGGCAGCTCGGCCAGAAAGAATGCCCATGGGAGCACTGCAGAATGGTCCTGGGGGACCAACCGGGTCCCCCTCCTGACCCTGAAGCTTATACCACCTGCGTCGCTGTGTGCTCTCTGGACACTGTCCTTAAGCCCCTGCAGCTGGATGGAGGTCCCACTTTACTCACCAGAGTGGATTCCATGTGGGTTCCAAAGGTACCTTCGGATCTTCAGAAACGTTCACCTGTTCCATCCAAATCAGGAAACTGAGTCCCTCCTCATTCCCCAATACACCTGTTATCCCATTTTCACATACCCTGATGCCTCTTTCTGGAATGCTCTCTCTCTTCTGCCTGTCAAAACCCTGCTGGTCCGGGCCACACCCCATTAAAAATTACGCTTAAGACACATCGCAGAATCGGAAGTTTCGAACTGTCTTTGATAAGAAAAACCTCAACTTGCTTTCTGCTTCTTTCTTGCTAGATTTAGAAGGAGACACTTGGCCCATTCTTCTAAGAAGAATGACTTTCTCCAGGATGGAAGACAAACATCTTAAAACAGACATGATCTCTTTCTGGGGCTTAAAACAAAAAAAAAAAAAAAGTTTGCTTAATGAACGAATAGAAACATCTTCCTTAACCTGAAACTCCTCCAACCATCCCCTTGCTACTTATCCTGCGCTGCAGTGATAGAGCCCCATGGAGAAAAATCGCCTAATGGTGTTGATTGATGTCTTGACAAGTATAGAAGGATGTGAACATGTTTTGATAGGTACCTTCAGCTTGTTTGACTTTGCCTTTGCTACGCTGGATGGTGCCTCCCGGAAATGGTGACCAGCCGGTCGTGTGTCCCAAGAACGGAGCTTGGGGAAGGAGGGTGTAATTTTATAGTGTTAGCAACTAGATCTCCTTTTAACAGGCAGTCGGGCCCCTCCCAGATAGCTCTCAAGGGTGGCAGGGAGGGGCTTTTACATCCGCTCTTATCAGTTGAGCCAAGCATATTAAAAACTCCCCGAGAGGGACCAAGTGGACCCTCCGTTACAAAATATGCACTGGGAAAAAAAAAAATACCCAAAAGAAATATGTCAAACTTATAGCACTGGCTGCCTTTGGGAGGTCAAATTAATGGGATTTTTTTTAAGTGTTTTTAAGTTTTTCTCCTATATGTATGCATTTCTTTTTTTTCTTTTTTTTTTTTTTAAGGTTTTGTGTTTAAGCAATGTCTACACCAAACTTGGGGCTTGAACTCACAACCTTGAGGTCAAGAGTCACGTGCTCTACTGACTGAGCCAGTCTGTATGCATTTCATTTTTAAATAATAGTTCATCCTCTTCCGTCCACCCCACCTACCCTTCGCTCCCTTCATCGTCACTGGTGGAAGATCTCCCATCTTTCAAGACCCATCAGGGACGCAACATCCTTCAGCAGCCTTTGCTTCTCTTCCAAGCCGGATGCTCACTCTCGCTCTCTCTCGCTCTCTCTCTCTCTCTGTCTTCCCCTCCCCCCACAACACAAAATGGCTGGCTCCACTGTCCCTCACTTGTCTCATGTGGGATTAGATTTCATTAGTGTCTTGCTTTTCCTGCCCTGCTATTGCCATCTGTCCTTGTGGGCACAGACTCTATTTAACTTACTTTATTTCAAGCCATGACTGGTACAGTCACTTACACAGATTAAGTCCTCAACCAATGTTCACAGAGTTGAACCCTCCCTTTTTCTTTAATCAAGGGAAGTTTACCTTATCAGAAGAATGGTCTCAAATGCCACTTATCTCTAAGAAATTAAATCGGTGTGATGGGGCGCCTGGGTGGCGCAGTCGGTTGGGCGTCCGACTTCAGCTAGGTCACGATCTCGCGGTCCGTGAGTTCGAGCCCCGCGTCAGGCTCTGGGCTGATGGCTCGGAGCCTGGAGCCTGTTTCCGATTCTGTGTCTCCCTCTCTCTCTGCCCCTCCCCCGTTCATGCTCTGTCTTTCTCTGTCCCAAAAATAAATTAAAAACGTTGAAAAAAAAAATTAAAAAAAAAAAAAGAAATTAAATCAGTGTGGAGTTGGCACATCCTCGAGGAACTGGAGGCCGACATTTTTCATGAAATCCACACCTGGAGGCCACATTCTCATGAGCCTCAGGGGATCCTCACAGAAACTTCTGTGACCCTTTTCCAGATCAGAGTTTTATTAGGCGATTCCCGGGGGTGCGAAGTGGGAGAATACCATTCTGACAGTAGAAATGCTGACAACAAAAAATGCAAACTTCCCGCGTGAGCCGCAGACTCCCTAGAGACCCATTCTACAGGCCCACGCACACGGGCACCAAGGATATGTAAGCAGAGATGTCTTCTGCAAGGTTGTCTGAAATGCTTTAAAAATTGCGTACAACCTCATTCTCTGGGTAAATAAGTGAAAAGACATCCATGTAGACCATGGAATATTATCCAGTGGTTGCAAAGAATGAGCTAGATAGATCTAAAGGTGTTGAAAGAGAAAGATCGCCAAACCAACTGCAAACTAGAAAAGCCAATATATCAGCACATAGGGTATGATTCCATTAGATAAAAGTAATAAAAACCAACAGTTTCTTTTTATTTTCTTATTTGTGTATTTTTTATTTGAGAAAGAGAGCATGAGCGAGGGAAGGGCAGAGGGAGAGAGAGAATCTTAAGCAGGTGCCACGTTCCGTGCAGAGCCCGACTCGGGGCTCGATTCCATGACCCTGGGATCATGACTTCAGCAGAAACCAAGAGTCAGACCCTCAATGGACTGAGCCATCCAGATGCCCCTCTAGCAGTTTCTTTTTAAACTTCACACATACATAGGGAGTGTCTAAAGGATACACGTTTACATGTGAACAGGGATTACCTCTGGAGAAGGAAGAGGAATTTCTGGAAGGGATAAAGAGGGACTATAATGTTTACTGCTATGCTATAAGTAAAATGAAATATTTATTGTTTGAATTTTTAGCAAAGTGTATGTTCCTGAGCTATATGTGAAATTATAAAATTTTTTAAAAAGAATCAGGGTCACATTAGAATTCACAAACGTGTTTAGATGAAGTCTTTTGTGGAACACCATGGAAATCAATTTATGAAACTTTAAATAACGAAATTTTGCATGTCTGCTGTATGTCGATATCTTATTAAACTGTAGCTTTAAACTGTAGCAGTTTAAGGAAAATGTAATGCAGTGAAATAAATTGAGAAACTCCTATTGGTTGACTTATTTTTTCTTTTCTGAAAACAGAGGGGCAAGTCATCATTTATTTTTAAGGGTGGCATACATTCACTTCCAGAACACCAGCCTTTCATACAGCATGGTATGAGAAGCTCAAATCTAACAAGAAAGGTAAAGAATCTGGAAGAATGGAATCAGAGAAAAGTAGGCCGTGATTTTCATGGATCTAAGACAATACAATCTTAACGGGCTGAAATCCTAAAAAAGCAAATTAAAAGAATGTCCTGGAAATTGTTTCAGATAACAAAAACCACTCTGGAAAAGCCAGCAGAATCCCCCACCTAGGCCACACTGCCTCCCTTTGTCTTTTCACGAAAGATCTAAGCAGAAGGTATTAATATTAACAATAAATTTCCTTTGTGCAGTAACATATATAGAGAAACAATAGTCAAAAGACCTATGGGATTACAATAATTTAAACTTATGTCTTTTGCTTCTCTTGTACCATAATACCGTGGGGATTTTATACATATTGAAAGACTCAGAATCATGTTATACCTCTCAAAGTGGAATTTCACACATATAAGCTGAAAATAAAACAATGTCTGGGAGAAAATTTCATAACATGCTCAACAAGAATTGTATCAGAATTCATAGCCCTATAGTCATTTTTTTATTATTTTTGCAAAAAAGGAAGACAGTGTTAAATAGACAACTAAAGAGCGCCCTCTAGTGGGAGACAGTGTTTATACAAAATACTCAGTTTGACCTATTTCCAGAACGTGCTGCATCTCAGAGGTGCCATGCATAAAATAGACCCTGCTTAGATTATATTGCTTCGAGTCACAGCATTCTTGGTTAAAGCCACTGCATTCTTTTATATTTCTTCTCTTCAACTATTAAGTTAAACGCAGTCGGTTAGTCTTGAAAATCGCTTTTCCTTCCCACAGCACATCAAGGCTTGAGACCACAATCACTGTTTCTTATCAAAACGCCCTTCTTTGTCTCGGAATCTTTGAATGCAAACACGACTTCAAATGAGGACGAGATGGGGACACCTCTGTCCCTTTTAAAAACTTCTTTGGCCTCAGCACCAAATCTGCTAACGCCTCCCTGTGGTCTGACGCAGACAGTGATAAACACCGAGTTAAAATCCCTCTCAAGGCAGAACGGAAAGGAGCTGAGGAAACCTGCCACAGCCCGTTTCAGAAAAGTGGCCCGGACAGGCGACCTTTCTACAACCATTGATCGTATTTCCTCCCGATTTGGCACACACCAGTCCAGGGAAAAGGGAAAGGCTCCAACACCCCAACACACCGAGCAGTTTAAGAATCCAGAAAGGTCGACAAGAGGAATTTCATGAAAACAACAAGGTTCTCAAAGAAACACAGAAACAATGAACTTTGGAAGCGGGAGAGAGTTTAGGGGTCATTTTACGCAACGTCTCCCCTTCACTCTTACCACATTGACATCCCATCTGTCTTTTACTTAATGTTTGTCATTGACGAGCTTGACTGGTGTTGAAAGGAAGCTCAAGATCACACGTAATGACACAAATAAATACAATTCAAAGAAAACAGTGTGATTACATTCTAGAAACGGGGGTTTGTGCAGGTGCACCTTGCAGGTGCAAGGTTGCAGGTGTTCAGGAGAAAGTAGCACCCAGTGGAGCTTCCAGAAGGACGGGACAAGAGTCAGGAATCTGACTGTGATTCAGCGTCATTTGAAACTAGCGTGGCACCAGAGTCACCTCCCATAGTGCTAAGTGGTCCAAAGTCACCGTTTAGGAAGCCTTCGCTGACCCCCAGCTTCTCATGTGATTGGAGAAAACAAAACTCAAGAAGGGTCAGCGTGTTGCCCGGGGCTATTATAAACCTGGTTGGTGCCCGCCCTGGGCCCTCAGGTGTTTCCATCGCAGTGCCCTCCGCTAGGCGTGCCAGGGTGGCTCAGTCAGTGGAGTGTCCGCCTTCGGCTCAGACCATGATCTCTCTGTTCGTGAGTTCAAGCCCTGCATCAGGCTCACTGCTCTCAGCACAGAGCCCGCTGTGGATCCTCTGTCCCCTCTCTCTCTCTCTCTCTGCCCCTCTCCTGCTCACACTTTCTCTCTTAAAAATAAAAATTAAGAGGCATCTGGGTGACTCAGTCAGTTAAGCATCTGACTCTTGATTTCAGCTCAGGTCATGATCTCATGGTTCCTGGGTCTTTGCTGACCACTCCAGATTCTCTCTCTCTCTCTCTCTCTCTCTCTCTCTCTCTTTCTCTCTCTCTCCCTCCCTCCCTCCCTTCCCCTCTCTCTCTCTGCCCCTCCCTCTCTTGCACTCTCTGTCTCTCTCGAAAATAAACTTTAAAAAATAAATAAGTAAAAATTTTAAAAATAAAAAAATAAAAATAAACTAAAAGATGGTGGCTTGAACTCATCAGTATGCCAGCTGGATGGTGACCAATCATTTTGGTTTGCCAGGAACTGAGGGGGTTCCCAGGAGTTGGGACTTGCAGTGAAAAGCCTTGAGCCAAGTGGGACCAATTGGCCCCCCGAGCCGGCTGCCATATTTCCTCTGTGGAGGGGGCCACACAGTTCTGAGTACAGAGCCCCTGACCACCCACGTGCCACAAACAGGGGCAATCTATAAAACATCACTTCAATACTGAAGCAGCTGGGGTGTCCCCAAACTCTGCTACATACTCAAGGGACATAAAGGCTGATTCCACACTCCACTAGGGATACATTTACTTTACTGTGTATTCAGGGAACTTTAACACAGCAAATCTGTACTTTTATAGACATTCAAATCAAAGGGGATGCTAGGGCCTTTGGGTATTTTTACTAAAATACTTTACTAAAACACTTTACTTAAATGAGTTCATTTAGCGAAAATAATTAAAAAATAGTTCGCAGGTTGCATATCCATGGCAAAGTCTTGTAGAAGTTTGGAGAAACCGAGCTATACAGACCATACTAGAAATCATATGTTTGTCTCATTTTTAGGTAAACTCCATGATTTGATTGGCTAGAGATCTAACCAACTGTCCTGCTCATTCCGCTGAACTTATTAAAGGTAAGAATTCCTATTAGTCGGGACAGCAGACAAATGGATCCAACAGTCTCTGTTAGGTTGCAGTGACTGGAAACACATTGTGGCTACTGTATTTAGAAGGCTCTTACTACATGGGACAGAAATATTAACTTGCTGTGCGCTGCGGGGTGTGGGCCACTGAACAGGCATAGAATTGCACTTCATCCAACAGGTAAGGAAAGCAAACACGACCCCTGCCCTTGGGGGGGGGGGGGGGGGCTTACAGTCAAGAGGGCAAGATAGACATTAATTGAATAATTAAACACATAAATACGCAATTATCGTAAACAAGGTAAAAAATATATTTAGCACGTTATGTTCGAATGTGCAGGGGAAATGTACCCTTATTTTCTGCAATGGATTTGGGTCCTACTCTCCAACCCCTGAGTCACTCCGGCAGGCAGATGAGGAAGGCTTGCAGAAATAAAACTTAAAACTAGCTAACTGTGGCATTTCAGTCCTTTCTGACTTAAATCCAGCTACTCTTGGTTTAAAACAGTAGGCTTCCCTCTCTTCTGGCTAAATGTTGGGCTCTCCTGGGTATTTCCCTGACCTGCTCTCGAAGATCAACTTCCTCTCTGCAAAGAGGTTTGGCTCTTTAAAAAAATTAATACCAAAACCAAGAGCATACTGTATACACTGTAGGTTAGCCAACTTGACAATAAATTATATTTAAAAAAATAAAAATAAAAGAATAAACATCAAACCCCTCGAAAAAATAAATAACAATAAAAAATAAAAAAAATTAATAACTCAGGAAGGAATTCTGTCTTAGTCCATCCAGGCTCCCCTCACAAATTACCATAGGCTGGGGGGCTTAAACCAGAAACATTTATCTCTCACCATTTTGGAGGATGCGAAATCCAAGGTCAAGGTGCCAGGAGATCTGGTGTCTGGTAAGAACCCGCTTCCTGGCTTGCTACCTTCTCTGCGTGTCCTCACATGGCTAAGAGAGAGAAGAGAAGCAAGGTCTCTCCTGTCTTTTCTTAGAAGGGTGCTAATCCCATCCTGAGAGCTCCCAAAGCCACCATCATGACCTAATGACCTCCCAAAGCCACTATCTCCAAATAGCATCACATTGAGGATGAGGGTTTCAACACGTCAACTGTAGAAGGACACAAACCTTCACTCCATAGCAGACCCTAATGATCATTTCCCATGGCCCTCCGTTTCTTGCTTGCGGGGACTGCCTTCCATCCTTCTCTATTCACCATTTCTGTCCAGGCTCATGGTCCATGTCTGAATGTACGCCCTCCTGCCAGAAGCGCAAAAATGAAGTCACAGCCAAACGTTTCGGGATCACTGATTGAAACCCTAGCACTCAAAGTAAGGAGAGCATCCTTATTTTCTAGAACTGCCTTTTTTTTTTCCTCTAGAGGTTAGTTTTCCAACGCAATAGCCATGAGCCACATGTGACTGTATCGATTTCGTTGTGCTTAACTGAATTTAAGTAAAATTACAAATTCACTTTCTGGGTCACTCTAATGCACATTTCGAGCACCCCATAGCCCGTGCAGCTAGCGGCTACCATCTTGGACAGTGCAGACATAGGCCATGTACATCATCACAGACGGTTCCCCTGGACAGCCCAAGTCTGGAGCCCGCAGTAGGGAAAAAGTAAACAGACTCATCCATTAAGGTATCACAATCTCTTCTAGCTTGAAGATCATCTCCTCCCATTTGAAAGAACCTTTTGAGTAAACTTCATTTTTCAAGACTTCTCCTTACTCCTCTTCCAGCAGATGGTGTCTGGATCGAAGTCTCCCAGAGACTCACAAAAGTACTGAAGGGGAAGCTGGACACCCACAAACCCAGGCACTAGAGAAAATTGTCGCTCAGATTTAAGCTGCTGGTCTAAAGTCACAGAGCCAGAAAGGGGAGAATTCAGGATTCAAATTCCAAGACCTCAGCTCCGTCCACCCCATCCCGTTGCCTCATATTCTTTACAGGCAATAAATCTGATCACTCAAGGTCCTGAGTCAACAAAGTCTTGCAAAAAATCTTCAGGGGGAACAGCTGTGCCAATTCGCCCTTGGTCTCCCCCCCCCCCACCCCACCCCCCAGTAAGGAGGGGACGGGAGTACCCCCTGTGGCTCCAAAGGGGTCAGGGGAAGCGGGCACCCAGTATAGGAAAGGCCCAGCCACCTGATCATACATCCTGGTTAAACCCAGCGTGGGCTGTTGTTCTGAGGGTTCTTCTCCGTCTTACCAGCCATTCCATTACTAAGGAACTTTATTTCTATTAGACTTGCCCATACAGTTATCTAGAGAGCTTGAATTTTAATGTTGTGGCTACTCATTTGGAATTACGCTTATTGAGCACGTACTGTATGCCAAGCCCTAAACTACATGGTTTCCGAGATCATCACCTTACATGGTCCTCACAACAGTCCTTTGGAGTAGACATTACTGTCCCCGTTCATAGGTATTATTACCCCGATTCATAGATACTACTATCTCCCCATTCATAAAGTTCAGGCCATTGGCCGAGATGCAAACATGAGGCTGTTTGCTACTGAAGTCAAGCTTTTTGCCACTAAAGGAAATCGAAATTACCTTTGAAGATGTGCCTCCAAAGCACAGGGAAAAGGTGTGAGAACGGATCACGGCTCTGTCATTTATTCACTGTGAGATCTGGGCCATGAAGTCATTCAACCTCTCTGAACCCACGGTTCCCAATATTTAAAAAGGGGATGGTGATCCCCGCTCACCACTCCAACCTGGGCGACGAGAGACGCATGCCATTGCATCTTACGGTTCTCTGGTGGCAAAAGCAGAAAGTGTTCGGCCACTCTCGTTTGGCTAGCAAAGGCAGAAAGGAAATTCACCAGAAGGATATTCAGAAGCCTCCAGAATTTATGGGAAGGCTGCAAAATCAGACGTGAACAAAAATCAGGAACGAGGCAGGACCTAACGCAGCACACCTCTTAGGGACCGTCCTTGGACCATCTCTGAGTCACGCCCACAGTGCAAAGTCCTGGGAGAGAGAGTCTGATTGGCTGGCCTTAGGTCACGTGCCCAGCGTTGGCTGCGCGGGAATAAGTAGTTCCGGGAAGGGACCTCCGTGGCCTCCGTAGTGGGAAGTGAGAATATTCTGACCACGCTCAGGGAGGAAAGATCATTTAAAAAAAGAAATCAGGATACAGTGAGAGCAGGGGGAAGGGGACAGCTGAGGGGTGAAAACGGGAGACAAATGTGGGCTATGACCTAAAAGGTCACGGGAATGTAAAATAGTGGTAATGTTCCCATTTTTCTCCCTTTTTAGCAAGAAGCCCTGCTCTACACATTTCACGTGAGCATTTGCTTCCCTGAAGGCCTTTTTCGCACTGCGTTTCCAGCATTATAGCATATATACATATATATATGCTATATACACAGCATATATACATATATATGCTATATATATATATATATATATATATATATATATATATATACACTTCATTGCACACCTAGGCTTTAAGTTTATCCTAAATCCAAATTCTTCTTCCCCAAAGTATCAAGCAAAAAGGTAAATAAATAAGTGTATGCGGAGCGTGAGGAAATCCGTGAGCTTCGTGACTCAGATGAAATTACTGATGATAAAAACATGATCAGGCAACCATGGTGTTTTCAGGCAACATTCGTTGATGGTGTGGCTAGGGTAAATGTGAGGCATGGCCATTCCGTCGGGAAAGAAGCGTTCCTGTTCAGGTTCAAAATAGAATAAATCACAGCCTGAAGTTCCAAGAACATAAATTTTGCCATCATCATTCACAAAATATTACTGTTGAAGCCTAGGCCGTTATGAAAAAAGTAATAGGTAGTTCCTCAAGAGGAAAGACTTCAAACATCAATGTAAATAATAATGTCTTAAGGTTTAAAAAAGAAAATGTAACCAAGAACACAAGAGTTACATACATTATACTTGACTTTCTTTCTTTCTTTTTTTTTTTTTTAATGCCATTCCAGGAAAAATGTCTTCTCTTGGGCACAGATCTAAAGGGTAAGAAATATCAGCAGATTTCATTTGTTTGTGCTGCTTTGGTTTTCCTACCGTAAAACAAGAAAACAGTATAGGACTAATTAAAATCGCTTCATGCCTCATTCTAATTATATGTGGAAAATGTGCCCCAAAGAAAAGTTTCAAAAAGAAGCAGATAATATAATTAATACAGAAGGCCTCTTCTGTGAAGTTGCTGACAAAGGACAGGGGTGGGGAGGGAGAGGGTGGGGAGAAGAGACAAAATGAAAACAAAGAAAAAAGAACCCAAATTTGTAATGCTAACTAACGTAACCACTTTACAACTCAAAAATTCAAATTTGGTTATGTTGGGAATAGTAAAACCAAACTGTAGTAAGTCACCTGTGAGAAAATGTTTTCAGGTTTGATGGATAATATGTGAAGAGTCCATTCCAACACCCGTTGAATTTGAAAATGATTCAGCATTGCGTGAGGCAAGCTGGTAAGATGGCCTTACCAGTTCAGATCACATGCTAGGTTACCATCAATACAAGTGCGCCCAACATGTGTCTGATTTCACCTAGAAAAGCATAGGTAACAAAGCTTTTAAGAAATACATATTCACAGGGGCGCCTGGGTGGCTCAGTGGGTTAAGCGTCCGACTTCGGCCCAGGTCATGATCTCACGGTTGGTGAATTTGAGCCCCGCATCGGGCTCTGTGCTGACAGCTCGGAGCCTGGAGCCTGCTTCGGATTCTGTGTGCCCCTCTCTCTCTGCCCCTCCCCTGCTCATGCCCGGTCTGTCTCTGTCTCAAAAATAATAAAAATACTTTAAAAAAAAAAAAAAAAGAAATACACATTCATATAAGCTCCATTTTCTTTTCTCATTATGTATTATCTCATGATCTTTTTTGAACTTTTTTTTTAATGTTTTTAATGTTTCTTTTTGAGAGAGAGAGACAGAGTGTGAGCGAGGGAGGGGCAGAGCGAGAGGGAGACACAGAATCCAAAGCAGGCTCCAGTCTTTCCACACCATCAGCACAGAGCCCGACCTGGGGCTTGAACCCACGAACTGTGAGATCATGACCTGAGCTGAAGTCTGACGCTCAACCGACTGAACCCCCCAGGCATCCCATGAGTAGCTCACGTCCCGATACAAGTTGACACAGAAACTCACCATTTTCCCCCAGTCTTACCCGTCACCCAAGTCCCAAAGGAAAGGAAAAGTCTCTCTAAATGAATTTTAGAACCTCCTCCCCCTTCTGTTAATTTAGAAACAAAGCATTAGGCGCCTAACAAGAGAAAAACACATTCTACCTCTTCCCCAGCTATTTGCAAATATTCTGTTCCTGGAGAAAGCCACACAGTACTTTTTTTTTTTTTTTTTAAGTCGCGACCCATAAACATCACCCAGGGTAAAAACCACTGCTTCATCCATAAAGGCTTTGACTTGAGGAAATGGCATAAGATTTGTAGAGTCAAATCTCCACCGAGAGTATTACTCTGGGTAAGATTTGGTGCGTATGAGTTAATAAATTTTTTGTCACGTTGGCCCTTAGGATTACGCTCCTGTCTGAATTTTGGTTTTGTTTTCTCTCCTGTCCCTCCCTGGTGGAGCTGAACCCGAAATAGCATCACTCTTGAGCTCGTTAGTTTGATAAACTGTCCCAAGTGTGAGGCAACAATGGTACCTCTAGCACAGAAGCATTTATGGGTCTCTAGGGAATTCTGAAAAACACCAGGAAGTGTTTAGGTACTGAATCACAGCCAAGTGTTCTGAATCTTTAATTTTTTTTTTTCTTTCTATGAGGATGTCAGCATGAAAATATAAAACATGCTTTTCCCACTTGGTTCCTATTACTTGTAAAGCATTTGAGCACTTCTAGGCTAGAATTACCTGCTTCCCAGTCGAGAAAAAAAAAAACAAAAACTCCAAAAGGCACATTAATGGTTCCTTTGCTGGTCTTCTACATTTTTGACCCAACAATATAATAAAAATGACGAAATACCAAACCTGAGCACCAGGCTTCTAAATCCATCATGGTTTTTATCATATTTATCCATGCAGTGTTCCCATCTTTGGTGGTTCGGATAATGCATGTTGAAATAAATTTTGCAAGATAACTAGTTTGTTTTCAGATATGACACATCCATCATCCAAATAACCAGGCAATTATGACATCGCAAACCTTTGGAATAAATGATTTGTTTTAAAGGTGGTTTGGGTTACAGTTAAAAATTAAAGTTCACAGTGAAGGTTTTTTTTTCCTAAAAAAAAAAAACAAGACACAATTAATGTTTGTAAATAAGAATTTAAAACTGAAGCCGGGCTTCTTTTGCTTGGTTAATTTTCATTTTTAATTAAGCACATTTATTATTTATGCTGGAATACCTCAGTCAACCAGTGGGGGAAGAAGAGAGATTACAACTGTATTGTCTCAAATCTTAACTTTATCTGGCTTTGTTTACTGACTGCATTAGTATTTTTAAACAAATCACCCCAACAACTGGACATTGAGCTATTTATCCACATACAAATAAGCAAAAATATAGGTAAAAAGGTGTTGAATATACCAAATTACAGTATTAACAAATTGGAGACAATCGTCCATCAATAGGGAATAGCTAATCAATTTTGACTAGAGTCAGATAAGCAGGACAGAGTGCTTTGCAGACATTTTGAAAAATTGAACAGATCAGCATATACCCGTGTGGACATGTCCATGTCCTAGTGGTAAGCATAAAAAGCATTCTGCATTCAGAGAATACTAATGAGAATACTAAGATGTCCTCCAGAAATAAGAACTCATAGATACATTTGAATATTGTTTGCATTTTTACAACAAGAACATATCAGCCATCGTATTATTTTTAAATGATTATTTAAAGGGTCCAGAAGAATACCGAACAACGTGCTCATGGCTATTGCAGTGAGCAGGACAGGAGGAAAAGAACATTCACTCTTACCTGTGTTACTTAAAAGACACTACCACTTTAAACAATACTCACTTCGTCTAAACACTCGTTCAGTACTGAATGAAAAAAATGTCATTTACATGAGATTCAGGGGGATCATACTAACATAGGCATGTGTACCAGGGACTAGGAAAGGGAAAAGACAAATATCTAGTGAAAGAAATGTAAGATAATAATGACAATAATACTACTTTCTAACTTGGCAAAACGGGTACTGAAAATATTTCAGCTGATGGCAGGAGCAGAAGTTCACACAACCTTTCTAGAGAGCACTTCTGTATTGTATATCATGAGCTTTACAAACATCTGCGTTCTTCAGTCCCGTATTTCCACTTCCAAGAATTTCACCTAAGAAAAAGATGATGCTCACAGCGCTACTTTAAAAAACGGGGGGGGGGGGGGGGGGGGGGGGGTCTGGGTGACTCAGTTAGTTGAACGTCTGACTCTCAATTCTGGCTCAGGTCATGTTCCCAGGGTCCTGGGATTGAGCCCCAAGTTAGGCTCCACGCGAAGCATGAAGTGTGCTTAGGCTTCTCTCTCCCTCTCCTCCCTCTCTCTCTCTGTCTCTCTCTCTCTCCCTCCCTTTGCCCCTCTCCCCCACTCACACTTCCTCTCTCTTTCTAAAATAAAAAATATATAAAAATAAAAAAGACTGGGTTCCAGGGATGTGAGTACATCCCTAAACGAAACACATAACTGCTTTGTATATTTTAAGTTCAAATTATACAAGTAATATATTTATGTATTGCTTATTGAAGGTTTTGTCTTTGAAAATAGTGTTTCTAGGGGCGCCTGGGTGGCGCAGTCGGTTAAGCGTCCGACTTCAGCCAGGTCACGATCTCGCGGTCCGTGAGTTCGAGCCCCGCGTCGGGCTCTGGGCCGATGGCTCGGAGCCTGGAGCCTGTTTCTGATTCTGTGTCTCCCTCTCTCTGCCCCTCCCCCGTTCATGCTCTGTCTCTCTCTGTCCCAAAAATAAATTAAAAAAAAATTTTTAAAAAGTTGAAAAAAAAAAAAATTAAAAAAAAAAAAAATGAAAATAGTGTTTCTAAGATTAATAAGGTGACCTTGGAACTGTTTAAATAAATAAATAAATAAATAAATAAATAACAGAGTGGGATACAACATGAACATCTCGTCAGAGAGGATTAGATAACCAATTGATTTTTAAACCTTTATGGGTTACCTACAGTATGCTAGGCATTGTTCCAAGGCCTTAATAGACATTGGTTCACGTACTCTCCTTAACAACCCACGAGGTATGCCCTATAACTTTCTACCTTTACGGGTGAGGAGGCAGAGACACGAGTCATTCCAATAACTTGTCCCCGATCCACAGCTGGTAAGAACTACAGCAGGGAACAGACCCAGGCAGTCAAGAAGACACAGCCTGCGATCTTAAACCGACACGCTAATCTGTATTCACCTGATGGAATGCCAGGTAGCCGTTAGAGATGATGGCATATCACTGACACGGAAAAATATTTGTGATTTCTTGTTACGTAAAAGTATATAATGCAACATAGCATGTCTAGTGTAGTGATGATTTGGTAGCACACATTCACATACCAACATAGGATTTTCTAAAATTAACATGGATTCCTTTTGTGATCAGAACTAGACATAAACACTTATTTGTAAGCCTTTCATGAGTGGTTAATGACATCATACAGTAAGCAAGAATGAAAGGTGCCAGTTGCATATGTTATAAAATAGTGATCTCCAATTTTGAAGTCGTAAATCGCCCTGCTAATGGGCTTTTCCAACTGATGTCCTCCTCTGCCTCTGGTTGATGTGTCTCATGGACGGACACACACAAGCAAAAGATGAGACAGATACATAAAAATATTATCAGTAACCCTCTGAATGTGGAATTTAAGAGTAACGTTCATCTTTTTCATTGTTCTTGGACAACTGTTTTCCAAATTTTTCCGATGTAAATGTAGAATTTTAATATAAGGAAAAACGTTATTATTAATACTTATATTTACATATAATATATATAAAGCAATATAACAAAGTTTTCTCTATTATATAAAGATACATGTATGTGTATTGTATTTGTAAACTCGTACTTTTTTATTGGAAAAATACAAACATTCGTAGATGGTATGATGCCCCATATACTCATTACTCAGATCCAGTAATTACCAGGGACCATCAAGACTTTGGGGCAAGTCCTTTAGTTTCTCAGGAAAGAGCTCAGGGCAGGGCAGGGCAGGGGATTAAGGTGAGGCAAGGGAAGCATTCACCGCAGGTGGAAAATTTAAGGTGGCACCAAAGAGCTCACTAATCAAGATAAATAATATTTAATGCAATACTTTTTAAAATCAAAGTTGATGAGAAAATTCCATGATGCACCCATAACAAAAATTTAAGTAAGGACAGGACCCACCCCTCCATTTGCTGGGCTCCGAGTCCCAAGCCTGCCTTCTAAGAGGGGAAATGCGGGTGGAAGAAAAGAAGGGAGAAGGAAGAGAAACAGGTACCGCTCAGAGGCAAGTCCTAGCCTAGGAGAGAGAGGAGCGGTTTGCCCAAAACACACCCACCGTGAACAGCTCTCATTGTCTCCTGTTTCCCAGGCCTTCGGGAAAATCATGCCGAACGTTGGGCCCGGTAATTTCTAGTAAGAAAGTTCGCAATATGACCATATTACAGTAGGGGCATTGGGGAGCTAAACCTCAACCCGCCAGGGTCCCCATTTCTGTCCACAAACCCCACATACCGCCACAGGGCTTTTCACAGAATCCGCTTACAGGGTACTGTGAAAATACAGGCATGGAAAATTATTTGTGTAAAAGTTCTAAATTAAGTATAATTACAAAACAGGAAAAAGAAAGAGAGAGATTCAGTTCATCTCTTTATACCACCTGAGATGAAGACAGGATACTACCAAAAGTGTTAAGCCTAATTGGGAAGGATTCTCTAAAGATGTATATTGAAGACAATATTTGAAAAATAAAAAGAACCATACGTGCTTTCTAGTTTTAGCTGCATAGCTCTTCTGGTAAACAAACAAAAGTGGAAGATGCTACAATCCTTATCATCAGGGGAAAAAACCTGCCCCCTCTCTCAACACCCCCCCCCCCCCCACCTACCCACATCAAGAAAACCTACAAAGTTTCCATGAACAGAAAGTTCTGGTCATATGGCCATTGACACCTCCTAGCCACTGGTTTGAAATGTAAGACCTAGTGTGGAATTTCCCTAAAACTCACTGGCCATCAAGGAACAGATTTGGACAAAAAAGGAAACTCCCAAATAATTCATTTCAGAAGAAAAAATAAACACCATTTCAGAGACTGAACCTCAGCTCTAACAATATACTTAATAGTTCCTGCACACTTCCCCCAAATTAATAATTATATACATTTGAAAGGAGGCAGACAAATTACTATTTTAACATAATTAATTTGACATTTATTCATTGTTGTAAAATTATTATTGTCACATAGTCATACTTTAATGTGCACATGTCAATAAGGCAAGCCAAGGATGAGGATTTTAAATAGTTTCAAGAAGGAAGACAATTAATTTTTATGATTGTTGCATAAACATTGCATTAAGTGTCAAAGGAACACATCGGAGGAATTCAAATGGCTTCATAAAATCAAAGAGAAGGAAAGTCATAATTACACATATCAGAGAATGATGAACTATTCTTTCAAATGAATTCCTTTGCTGAAGATTAACAAACATTGGCTTTTGCCAGAATGTTCCAAAATGTGCACCACAGGTGGGACAGGAGATAAACATGATTCTGTTTTAATAGTTTTGTGTTTATTTTAATGTGTCTTAGAGATGGGGCGCCTGGGTGGCTCAGTCGTTAAGCATGACTTCAGCTCAGGTCATGATCTCACAGTTCATGAATTTGAGTCCCACATCAGGTGGGCTCAAGCCCCACTTTGGGCAAAACATGAGCCCCAGGTGAGCCCCACTTCTCTCCCCCCCCCCCACCTCTGCCCCTCACTCACTTGCACCCTCTCTCTCTCAAAAAAATAATATATTAAATAAAGAAATATTATTAGTGTACCAAGCCTGAGATGCCACAATATTATTGCTTACAATGAACTCTTGTTTTATTTTATTTTTATTTTTTTTTAATGTTTATTCATTTTTTTGAGAGAGAGACAGACAGAGCACGAGTAGGGACAGGGCAGAGAGAGAGGGAGACACAGAATCCTTCTCAGGCTCCAGGCTCTGAGCTATCAGCACAGAGCCCGATGCGGGGCTCAAACCCACGAACCGTGAGATCATGCCTGAGCTGAAGTCGAACACTTAACCAACTGAGCCACCCAGGCGCCCTGATGGTCTCTTGTTTTAAAAAAAAAAAAAAGTTTGTATAAATGAAAATATAAGTAACTCGTGGGACAAGTAGGACACAGATTAGAGCAGACGACGTCAGCATACCGCTGTACCCCCGTGAATGCCTCCTGTTTACCTGCACACAGACCCCCAGTGTGTTCCCCCTCCTGACAGCCAGGCACTTGGGGTCTTTTGTCCACCTCACGCTTCTGATGCCAGTTTTGCCTGGGATCGGGTAGAGCTAGAAATGCCTTAACCGCTGTCCTTAACCGACAGGTGCAAGGGTATAAACTAGTTCTCTCCCTAGAAATACGGTACCATCCATCTGGGTCATTTAAAGCTTTCCGGTAGCTATATGTTTACACAAGTAAAAACAAACACATGAAATAATTTTGATTATACAATTTACTTAACCCATTACAGTCAAAACGTATCATTTCGATATGTAGTCAATATTAAAACTTACTGATGAAATCTTTTATATTCTTGGTTTTTTGTACCGCGTTTTCAAAACCTGGTGTGTATTTCACCCTGACAGAATATTTCAGTTTGGACTAGCCACATTTCAAGAGCTCAGTGGCCACAAGTGGCGGTGGCTGCCGTCTTAAACAGAGCAGCTCTAGATAGCTGCTATGGACTGTTTGTGTCCCCATCCCCAAACTTATATGCTGAAACCTTAATTCCCAGTATTAGAGTATTTGAAGGTGGGGCCTTTGGGAGGTCATTAGGTCATGATGGGGGAGCCCCCATGAATGGGATTAGTGCCCTAACAGAAACAGACACAAGAGAATTTCTCTCCCTCTCTCTCTCCCTCTCTCTCTCTCTCTCTCTCTCTGTCTCTCTCTCGGCCTTGTGAAAATATTGCAAGAGGCAACTATTTTCGAATCAGGAAGAGGGCTCTCACCTGACTGATAGACAAGGTCACAAAAACACCCTGACTGACGGCTGAGAGTCCAGTCCCTGGAAGGAAGGAGCCCCATCCTTGGTCTCCAGCAGGACAGGGAGGAGATGAATGTCTGATCGGTCCCTTGGCTTGGGAAGGAAGGGCATCTTCGTTAATGATCCTACCAAGACTTCCTGCAACACAGGACATCCAATTTCTCCAAAAGAAAAATGCATATTTATACCATTAAAATGGGGAGATATTCTGGGCAGCAAGAAAATCATGAACAGTCTTCAGAAGTATATATCTGCATCTCCAAATATTGACAAAACTTTCCCAAAATGCGTGCACATCCCCACACATACACAGTTAAAAATTCCTTTTTATTATTTATCTATTGATTGATTTAGAGAGACAGAGAGAAAGCACGCATGAGCAGGAAAGAGGAGCAGAGGGAGAGAGAGAGAATCTTAAGCAAGCTCCACGCTCACTGCGGAGTCTGATGCAGAGCTGGATGTGGGGATCGATCCAGGGACCATGAGATCATGACCTGAGCCAAAATCAAGAGGCAGATACTTAACTGATTGAGCCACCCCAGTGCCCCTAAAAATCCCCTGTATTTTTTTTAAGTTAATTTATTTTGGGAGAGAGAGAGAGAGAGAGAGAGAGAGAGAGAGAAAGGTGGGGGGAGGGGCAGAGAGACAGGGAGACACAGAATCCAAAGCAGGCTCCAGGCTCGGAGCTGTCGGCACAGAGTCCATCACGGGGCTCGAACTCGTGAACCGTGAGATCATGACCTGAGCCAAAGTCGGACGCTTAACTGACTGAGCCACCCAGGCGCCCCTAAAAATCTCTTTTTAAAAGGAGCCCTAGGGGCACCTGGGTGGCTCAGTAAGTTAAGTGTCCAACTCTTGATCTGAGCTCAGGTCGTGATCTAGCCCATGGGTTGGGGTCCGAGCTGACATCAAGGAGCCTGCTTGGGATCCTCTGTCTCCCTCTCTCTGCTCCTCTCCCACTCGTTCTCTCTCTCTCTCTCTCTCTCTCTCTCAAAATAAATTAAAAAACTTAAAAAAAGAGAAAGTTAAGGTAAAGATAATATCAATAGAAGGATTTTTTTTTTTTTTTTTAGAAAAAGGATCCCTAAGTTTCCTTTAAGCTTTAGAACTATTTAATTGTCTTTATATTTATGTCCTTAGTTACTGGGGCACTTTTTCGTGTACTCTTGTAGTTAGTTGGTGAGTTTTGCTTGATTTTACTTTGTTTCAGTCAGGCCTCTCTTTCCATCCCATGTGGGCTCGGGACACAATGTGACGCCCTACGGGAAGACAGAAAACAGACGTTGGCAAGTCTTCACTGGCATAAAATCTAGACTTGTCCAGAAAATCTTTTTACCATGAAGTTCAAAATTATTTCCTTTCACTGACATGGTTTTTATCTCTTATTTCACTGGAACACTGTAAGGGGGATTGGCTGGAGGAGCGGGAGCCTGGGTGCCCGTCAGCAACGGCATCACTGTAAGAAGGGAACAAAGTCCTCGGGTGCCACGCACCCCCCTGCCCCCTAGTCACCTCTCTGCCTCTCGTCTGTGGACACGCTCCTACCAGCAAATGACGTGAGCAGCTAGGGCCGTTTGGAAAAGAAGCAGGTGACCAACTTACAGACGAAAGCCAGGTGCTGAGCCAGCTGGGGCAGAAGGTTGGGGAAAGCCCAGTCTCCGGGGGACACATGAAGCAGCCTGTCCCTGGACAGGCTACCTGCATCCAGGCTTCTACAGAATTGGCCACGGCCACCTTCAGGTTTGCATCCACCATCACTTATGTTCTCTGCTACCTGCGGCCGGTGGGATCCAAGAGAATAAGTGGCTTTGAATCATTTCAGAGGGACTGACTGCTAATCCTCACCATTCCTCTCCCCCAGCCTTGAGCCTCCCTCTAAATAAATCTTGGACAGGGGCACCTGGGTGGCCCAGTTGGTTGAGCGTCTGGCTCTTGATTTCAGCTCAGGTCGTGATCTCACGGTTCGTGAGTTCGAGCCCCGCTTCGGGCTCTGTGCTGACAGCATGGAACCTGCTTGGGATTCTCTCTCTCCCTCTCTCTCTCTCTGCCCCTTCCCCACTCGTGCTGTCTGTGTCTCTCTCAAAATAAGTAAACTTAAAATTCTTTGAAAATTTAAATAAATCTTGGACAAATGTCTACAAACAGTCTGAAGGGACTGTACAACGTAAGTGTGACCCAGAAGGTCCTCTCTAATGTATACGAAGGGCAGAAACGAGCACAACAAAATTCATGGTGTTTTCTGTTCCCTGAGCCAGCAGTTCACACACTTCGTGTGTCTCCCATGGCAGTCACTTGGGGAGGCTGGTGAAAATACATAGTGTGGGGTCCCACCCTTGTATATTCAGAGTCAACATTCTCTGCCCAGAAATCTGCACTCTTACCAAGTTGTGCCCCCGAGACGGTGCGAGGCAGGGGTCTGCAGGTGTGGTTCTGAACATTCAAGCATGGCTTCCTAATGGGCCTCCTGTGTGGCCCAAGGAGGGAAACGCAGAGAATCCAAGTCCCCCCATTATCCAGAGGGGAGAAACGCGCCAGGAGGTAACGCAGAACTTGAGGATGCTGTGTGGGAAAGAAACACTGCACCCAGGGTCGTCGGCAACTAGAAAGTGGTTTATCGGTCAAAAGAATGAACAGGGTTCGCTATAATCGGCGTGACTGGCTACACCCCAATCATTGCAGTGGACAGAAGATTCCTAAACGAGAAACCAGTGGCTCTCAACCACAATCACAGGGGTGATTTGGTCCCCAGGGGACATTTGACAATACCTGCAGACACTTTTGGCTGTCGCAAGTGGGCAGGTCCCACTGGCATCCAGTGGGTGGACGCCAGGGATCCTGCTAAACATCCCACAATCCACAGGGCAGCCCCCGTGACAAGGAATTATCTGGCCCCAAATGTCAAGAGCGCTGTGGTTGATGAGCTATCTTCATTTCCCGTGGCTCCTATAACATTGAGCACAAACTGAGTGGCTTAAAACAGCAGAAATGAATTCTCTCACGGGGCTGGAGCCTGGAAATCCAAAATCAAGATGGCAGCACGGTCGTGTTCTCTCGGAAGACTGGAGGGGAGAATCTGACCGTGTCTATTTCTTGGCTGCTGGTGCTGCCCACAATCCGTGGCGCCCTTGGCTTGTAGCGGTATCTGTTCAAGCTCTGCCTCTGTCCCCACACAGCATTCTCCTGTGTGTGTGTGCCTGTCTGTGTCTCTTCTCTTCTTACGAGGATACCAATCCTGTTGGATTAAGGGCCCACCCTCCTCCAGTCTGACCTCATCCTTACCTACGACTGCAAAGACCCTGTTTCCAAATAAGGTTACATTCACAAGTACCAGGGGTAAAGTCTTCAACATATTGTAGAGGGGGATTCAGTTCAACCCACGACAGGATCCAGAGCCTGAACTAGGTTATTCATGTGTCTCTTAAGCAGTTCCCAAGTAGGAGGCCATTAAGAAAAAACACCAAACAAACAAGGAATAAATATGCGGAACTTAGGCCACAAATGAGCCGCTATGAGAACTCAGTGACTTTTCTTAGTCAATTCTGTTCTTTTTTTTTTTCTTTTTTTTTTTTCTTTTTCATTCTAGGCCTGGTCAGCCAAATGCACGGACCAAAGTCAACCCCCCCTTTTTTTTTTCTTTTTAACTTGAGCCAAATATACTAGGATACTGCAGTAAAGAGTCATGACACCTTGAAGTGCTGAATAAGTTCTTTTGGAAAAAAAAATATGTCACACAACTGCCAACAAAAAAAAAAAAAAAAAAAAAATGAAGAGGAAGGCAAAATCTCTGGTAAAAATCAAAGAGGAAGTCAGTTGTGATGTTTCAACCGCGAAGTCACCTTCGCGATGTGGGAAAGGAGATTAACAGCAGTGGCTCTCACTGTGCACCTTCCTTCTGCCTTGGACACCTCCTGGACGTGGCCTTGTTAACACCGGCTTCATGTCCTGCGACTACAGGAGGTCTCGGGAACCTTTCATGTCCTGCGGGCAGACATTCACACTGACCCAACAGGATCTCTGGCTCTCACACTTTTAGTTCAATTTCGGTTACATCACTAGGAGCGCGGGGACGTGCATACATTTCAAAAACCGTATAAGTGATCCTGGTACAATAAAAGCTGACTTTTTTCCTGCAGGCTGCGGGCTTCCTTTTGAGTTATTTATTAAGTTAGTGAGTTATTCGAGAATGTCTCCACGCCAACCTTTTCATCCCAGGCACACGGTACTAAAATGCCCTGTGCGTGCCAAAGCCGGGGGAAGTACGTCAGTTTCCTCCCGCTGCTCCACCAAATTGCCATGAACTTAGAGGCTTGCGGCAATGAGGATCTTATAGTCCAGGTGCCCAGAAGTCCAAACGCAGCTTCACTGGGCTGGTCCCTTTGGGAGGTGTTGGACCTCATTCAAAGGAGGACCCAAAGAACAGACCTATGCCCAGATCAGGAAGAATTGAAATGAATGTGCCGTCTGAGGTGTAGTAGTTTCCTACCGCTGCTGTGACAAGTTACCACCAACTGTGTGGCTTAAAACACGAAGTGGCTCATTATCTTACAGGTCCGCAGGTCAGAAGTCCACAAACCAAGGTGTTGGTAGGGCTGGATCCTTCTGGAGGCTCTAGGAGAGAATCCGTTTCCCATCTGTTCCATCCACATTCCTTGGATTGTGGCCTCTTCCTCCATCTTCAAAGCCAGCAGCTTGAAGGTCCTTCTCTGACCTCTTTGTCCATTACCACACCTTCTGTGACTCTGACCCTCCTGCCTCCCCTCTGTGAGGTCACTGCCATTGCACTGGGCTCACCCAGACAACCCAGGGCAATCTCCCCAGTTCAAGACCCTTCATTTAATCACATCTGCAAAGTGCCTTTTGTTAGGTAAGGTCTCTGGACAGGGAGCTTTAGGCACAGGGACTAAACTGAAAATAGAGAGGACAAGAGAAGGGTTACAAACTGATTGCCGAGGTCCCTTGACCTTCCCCCCACCACCACCTCCCAAGACCACAGGCAAGATGGCGGCCATCCCCCAGCAGCTGGGTGGCACGCATTCTCTGGGAAATCTGCCCAGCATAGAAAAAGGAAACCTGTGGGTGTGAGGAGGTGAAGGCAAGGACACAATGATGCTCAGCCTTGACAAGCAGCCAAGCCTCCCCCCTGCACTCAGAACTGCCAATCAGCGCTTTCATGGCTCTTTCTACAGTAAGGTCGGGTAGCCAAGGAGCACGGGACCTTGGCCAAGGCAAAAACAGCTGAACAGAGAAGTGTGAGGCCACCCAGAGGAAACCACAACTCGGTGAGAGGGAAAAAAAAATCCCCTCCCCCAAACATCAGCATCCTCAGAGAAGAGAAAGTATTGCCTCCACAAAATAAGAACCAGGAGGCATTTTCTTAATCCAGATAACAAAAATAGAGTCCTGGGAAGTTAAAAAACACGAGAGTAGGAGTGGAAGATGACCTAGAAAGCCTGAAGGATACAGTAGAGGAAATATCCCAGAAGGCAAAGCAAAAAGACCAAGACACGGAAGTTAGAGAGAAATGATACGTAACGACAGGACCAAGGCAGGAAGGAGTTCCACTTCCAAGTGCCGGCGGTTCTAGCAAGAGAACAGAGAAAACAGGGGAAGAGAAAAAGTCGATACAATGTCCCAGAGCCCACGACAGAGGACACTAGTTGTTAGATGACAGGGCTCCTCTGGGTACCCCGTGCCACAGGCGGACATCGACCCCGCCGATGAACATTGTCACCACATTCTAGGTTACTAGGAAACAAGGGGAAGCAGCTAAGAGCTAGTGAGAACACGCAGAAGTTTTCATCTAACAGCACAACGACCAGAGAACGGCATCACGCTTAGGTCCTCGGGGACGTGGGAACACAGCGACACGGAGGTGATCACAGTAGACCTCGTTATGCCCAAGTTCAGTATTTGTAATTTACCTGCTGGCTCAAATTTCACACTGACATCAATACTCGACACGTTTTCTTGGTCATTCAGGGACATGCGCAGAGGGGCAAGAAACTCGGGTCTTGGGACAGCACCTTCCCAGCTGACGTCAAGCAAACCAAGGCGATGTTCTGCCTCCTCAATTCTGCCCTCATTCTCTGAGCAAGGGTCTTCATGGTCTGTTTTGTGCCACGTTTTACACACTGTTTGTGGCTTTTGTTGGTGATTTCAAACTGTTCATTTTTTTTAATGTTTATTTATTTTAGGGGAAAGAGAGAGAGTGCGTGTGTGTGAGAGAGAGAGAGAGAGCAGGGGAGGAACAGAGAGAGAGAGAGAGAGAGAAGCCCAAGCAGATTCCATGCTGCCAGCACAGGGCCCCATGAGGGTCTCGATCCCATGAACCATGAGACCATGACCTCAGCCAAAATCAAAAGTCAGACGCTTAACCCACTGACCCACCCAAGCACCCCTCAAACTGTTTAAAACAGCCCCCAAAAATACAAATCAAAACCACACTCAGATATCACCTCAACGCCAGTCAGAGTGGCCAAAATGAACAAATCAGGAGACTATAGATGCTGGCGAGGATGTGGAGAGACGGGAACCCTCTTGCACTGTTGGTGGGAATGCAAACTGGTGCAGCCGCTCTGGAAAACAGTGTGGAGGTTCCTCAGAAAATTAAAAATAGACCTACCCTATGACCCAGCAATAGCGCTGCTAGGAATTGACCCAAGGGATACAGGAGTACTGATGCATAGGGGCACTTGTACCCCAATGTTTATAGCAGCACTCTCAACAATAGCCAAAGTATGGAAAGAGCCTAAATGTCCATCAACTGATGAATGGATAAAGAAATTGTGGTTTATATACACAATGGAATACTACGTGGCAACGAGAAAGAAAGAAATATGGCCTTTTGTAGCAACGTGGATGGAACTGGAGAGTGTGATGCTAAGTGAAATAAGCCATACAGAGAAAGACAGATACCAGATGGTTTCACTCTTATGTGGATCCTGAGAAACGTAACAGAAACCCATGGGGGAGGGGAAGGAAAAAAAAAAAAAAAAGAAGTTAGAGTGGGAGAGAGACAAAGCATAAGAGACTCTTAAAAACTGAGAACAAACTGAGGGCTGATGGGGGGTGGGAGGGAGGGGAGGGTGGGTGATGGGTATTGAGGAGGGCACCTTTTGGGATGAGCACTGGCTGTTGTATGGAAACCAATTTGACAATAAATTTCATATATTAAAAAAATAAAATAATAAAATAAAATAAATAAAACAGCCCCAAGCAGGGGCAACTGGCGGGCTCAGTCGGTAGAGCATGTGACTTGATCTTGGGGTCATGGGTTCGAGCCCCACGTTGGGCACAGACATTCCTTAATAAAATTAACAATAATAAAACGGCCCCAAGCAAAGTGCCGAAGCGACGTCTAGTGCTCTACAGGCAGGAAGGCCGTGACATCCTTACAGAGAACATTGGTGTGTTGGGTAAGATTTGTTCAGGCATAAGTAACAATGCTATTGTCAGACTTCAGTGCTAACGAATCGACAATATATGTTAAATAAAATGTCTTTAAACAAAAGCACACATAAGATTATGCAGTGATGAAAATGTCATAGGCAGAGGCTCAAGAGACCCAACCTTGTTTTTCGCCTAGGAGCTCTGTAATTCAACGGTTACGATAACTATAGAACACAACTACAGCAAATAAGAATCAACTAGAATTTTAATATAGAATGGGTTTTTTATATTATAATACAATGAGATTTTTTTTTTCTTTCCGTGTATAGTTCTGTGAATTTCAACACAGGTATAGATTTGGGTGACCATCACCCCAATCAGGACACAGAATGTTTCCAGCACCCCACCATATTGGCTCATGTCACCTCCATGCAGTCAAACCCTCCCCCTCCTGTTAAACCCTGGTAAGCACTGACGTAGTTCCCGTCACTGTCACTGTCTTTTAGAAAATGCCAGATAAACGGGATCACCGAATGGGGGCGCCTGGGTGGCTCAGTCGGTTAACCCTCCGACTTTGGCTCAGGTCATGATGTCATGGCTATTCATGAGTTCAAGCCCCATGTCGGGCTCTGTGCTGACAGAGATATCAAGACTATGAAAACATCTTTGGCAGGAGCTGGGTGAAGGGTACGAGGGTATGAAAGTTTCACAACTTTGGGGGGGCTCAAACTATATCATGACAAAAGGAGGGTATAAAAACATCCCCCAAAAAGGTTTAAGAAACTTTTTTTTCAAATAGTTTCGGATTCCCACAAGAATGGGAGGGTCTCAGTTTCCTTCTCCACGAAATGAGAACTACAGTTTTCAAACCTTAGTGTCACAAAGGGTGTTCCAACAGCTCAGCAAATACCTGATTTGAATTTCATCTTTAATGTATAATTAACACCATTTGAAAACGGCACACCCAGATGCGTTACATGCTAACTTTTAACACACTGAGGACCCCCAGGAGGTCCGCTTTCAGATTCCATCTTTGGAGTTCAAACTTTGGAACAAAGTGTCTCTCCCGTCATATATGCATTATATTTGAACCTCTTATAAGTCAATAATTACACAGAATGTAACGAGAGGGTTTGGTTTTGTTGGAGAGCAGCATTGAGAATTTGCCTTCGGGGCACCCGGGTAGCTCAGTGGGTTAAGCGTCCCACTTCCGCTCAGGCCAGGATCTCATTGGTTTGTGAGTTCGAGCCCTGCGCCCGACTCTGTGCCGACAGAGCGGAGCCTGGAGCCTGCTTTGGATTCTGGGTCTCCGCTCCCTCTGCTCCTCCCCCACTCACACTCTGTCTCTCTCTCTTAAAAATAAATAAACATTTTTAAAAAACTGCTTTCATTTTGCTTAAATTCAGGCCTGTATCATAATTAAAGACATGCAAATGAAATCTACAACTTAGCATTTTTTTTACCCATCAGATTGACAAAGATCAGAAATGTGATAATATCGTGTGAGCAGGTGGGAAACTGGTGCTCTGACAAGTTACTGGGAGGAGCTCCACGTGGCACAACCCCGTCGGAATCGCATCAAAATTTTAAATGGCGTCGGACCCAGCCGTTCTAGTCTAGGAAAGTATTCTACAGATATACTCTCTCCTGTACCGATATAAAAACAGACACAGATATTTGTTGCAGCTTTGTTTGCAGTAACAAAGAAACTGACAACGAACTAAATGTCCATTAACAGAAATGGTTTGAATACACTTTACCATACGTACGTATACAATGGACAAGTGAACTCTTCCTAAAGCAATAAGGCAGATCTGGAGCCCTACGAACCAGTGTTTCCCAAGATACGGTGGCATGCAAAAAAGGGGATATAGAATGTTGTTTGCATTATGGTGTCATTTGGAAAACAGAAATGGATGAGTATACATAAACTTTTTTGTACATACGTAGGAAACTTCTGAAGAACGCCCAAGAAACTGATCATAGCAGTTGCTTCCTAAGAAAGGAAACTTGGGGGCCTGAGGGAGGTTGAAGGCAACCCACTTTTCCCTGTATACTCTTTTATGCTGTTGGAGTATTTTCATGTTGATGCATTAACTATATAAAAGAGTGGGGGGAAGAAAAAGCAAGGCCTGTGTATGCTTGCTCCTCTGAAATTATCTAAGTCAATATAACTATTAAAACACAGGTGTGCCACCCTTGGTTAGGGGCCAGGCAAGACTCAAAGCCAACTCTCATCAAAATAATTGGTTGTGTAATCACCACTTAATGCACAACGGGTTGAGTCTTGAGCGGACCCCATCACAGAGGGTTTTAGCGCTTCGTTTAACTGTCCTCTTTTTCTTCGTGGACTTTTATGTTTATGTAAGGGCTGTGGCTGAATATCGCTAGTGAATCAATTTTGGAATACATTTTGCCCCGGGCCCCTTCAAAGATTTCAGATGGGCTTCCAGTGATGCGGTCAGGGGGTGCTGGTTAGAGTCACCCAAGTTGTGACTCCACACTGCGTGCCTGGACCATACGCCCTGAGATTCTGTTCCAGCGCCTTTGGGTGGTGCCTGAGCCTGTGAGTTCCCAGTAAGCTCCCTTGGAGAGTCGGAGGCGCTCTCCAGTTAGGAATCCGCCATAGGATCCAGAAAAGCAACAAAGTTGCAAGCCCTACAAGCCTTATTACAGCTACTCCAGTCAGGGCCCAACCAGAAACAGAGAAGCAAACTCTGAGGATTTAGGTGTAAATTTAAAGCAGGGAATTTGATACACTCGGGATAATGGAGCCGAAAAGCCAAACCGGGGCAGTTAGGCAACCAAGAGATTAATAACGACTGGAAGCCACTACCCTTCCTCCCCAGGGATGCGGCTGGGGACAAAGGGAGAAGGGGTGTTTTCAGAGACAAGGGGGTAGTGTCACCTGGCAGAAGATGAGACCACAGTGGCCTGTCTGGGATCTGGGGCCACAGAGCAGACGCAGCCACAGCCACCAAGGTAGAGAGGTTCGGGAAGGCATCCTCTGGCTTCTCCCTTCTGTCCATTAACCAAACCCAGCGGGAAGCCAGAAGTCCTAAAAGCCTGGAAAATACAAAGGGGGGTCAGCTGCCCTGGCAGGGAGAGCTGAGCAGACAATGGATCAGAGGACAACAGACCCAGGGCGGGGCCCCCCTCCTTTGATTAAATATATGGCCGATGCCTTGCGCCATGATTTTCTGTGCAATTGTGACAAACTCTGGGCGGAGACGTGGTTCATACAAGTGCTTTTGAAAGTACAAAGCCCTGGGTTGGCCATTCTTGTTAGCCTTTGTCTGGAAAAATAAGGGAGGTTTAAAAATATTTGCATACCAGTTACCATACAGTTTCAATGGAAATTGAAATGTTTCAATTTTCGCTGGAAAATTTTTCAATGGAAATTCTTCTAGACTCAGTCATCGTATCACACTTTTGTCTGTATGTTTCACTAAAAAGGGAAAAATGCTTTCTTCTGATGGCCCAAGGTTTGCTCTAATAGTGATCTTCCAAAGGAACTTGGATACTATCTATCCGTCCGTCACTTTTTACGTACCAGGCCCTATTGTAGATGATGAAGTAAGGAAGAAAATAAACAAAAGTTGCTGTCCTGAGAACTTACATTTTAGTGGATTGTGCACCATCGCTATAGCAAACTGTTTTTGTTAAAATGTTTACAACGGGAGGGGCACCTGGGTGGCTCAGTCAGGTAAATGTCCGATTTCGGCTTTGGTCATGATCTCACAGTTTGTGAGTTCGAGCGCCACATCGGGCTCCGTGCTGACAGCTCAGACCCTGGAGCCTGTTTCAGGTTCTGTGTGTATGTCTCTCTCTCTCTCTCTGCCCTCCCTCCCTTGCTCATGCTCTCTCTCTCTCGCTCTCTCTCTCTCTCTGTCTCTCAAAAATAAATAAACATTAAAAAAAGAAGAAGAAGAAAAATGTTTACAACGGGAGAAAAAAATCGGTTACTTGAATCAATGAACTATCTTGCTAAGAGAAGGTTATCTTTGCTCAAAAAACTTATGACAATTAATCCAGTGATTATGACCTTGTTATTCTGGTTATTATTAACATTACCAGGATTTAAAAATGTATATTCTCTTAATAAGTTAAGAAAGTATCTGAAAATCTCCTTCCAGAAATTAAGAAAATAATTCTCATAGATTGATTTTGAAACACTGTGCAAATCTCGGTTCTTCTGCAGTTTATGTTACCTGCCCTCAAAGATTCTAACCTAAAATCATCCTTTATTGGCCTTCTGACTGGAGGAAATCTATTTACCCTTTATGAGACTCAGTTTCTACATCAATAAAATCATGACAATAGTGTCTACCCCTCTGTTGTTCTGAGGGTTAAATGACAAACACAGGTAATGTAGGTAATTCCTTGGCAGAGATTTTTAGTCAAAAGAAATATTTAAACCATAGGAAAGGACAAATCCCTTTTTCTATCAGAAACATATTGGAAATTTTGGGTAAATTCAAATACATGCAGCACAAGGGCAATGATCTAGGGGACTAAAACTCGATATCAAGAAGTAATAGGGAGGAGTGGAGACTGGGGTAAATTGGCGAGGCCGGGCTTTATATGAAGGGGAGGCTTCTCAGACCCAGGCAAGTGCTGCTATCACACATATGATAATCCAGGCCCAGATTTGCCAGATCTCTCCATTTAAAAAAAAAAAAAGAATGCTATAAATCCCTATTTTTCTGAGAAATTTGTCATCTTTTAAGGATTGGCAATAGATTTCAAGTTCATTTATTTATTTTGAGACAGAGCGTGAGCAGGGGAGGGGCAGAGAGAGAGGGAGAGAGAAAATCGCAAGCAGGCTCCAAACAGTCAGTGAAGAGCCTGACATGGGACTCGATCCCATGAACTGTGAGATCATGACCTGAGCTGAAACCAAGAGTCAGATACTTAACGACCAAGCCACCCAGGCGCCCCGGGATTGACACCAGATTTAAATTTATTCTAGAGTCTAGATTTCCAACATGTAGCAGGATTATATCTAAAACCTACAGGAAGTTTGCCATTGCTTGGTTGTATCTTATCTATTAAATGAGAAGTAGTCAAAACCGTAAGAACAGAAGAGACCATGAGCATTCTAGTCAGGCCAAGCCTTTTTAAGAAATGTAATTCTTTTGGGGCGCCTGGGTGGCGCAGTCGGTTAAGCGTCGGACTTCAGCCAGGTCACGATCTCGCGGTCCGTGAGTTCGAGCCCCGCGTCAGGCTCTGGGCTGACGGCTCGGAGCCTGGAGCCTGTTTCCGAGTCTGTGTCTCCCTCTCTCTCTGCCCCTCCCCCGTTCATGCTCTGTCTCTCTCTGTCCCAAAAATAAAAATAAAAAAACGTTGAAAAAAAAATTAAAAAAAAAAAAAGAAATGTAATTCTTTTTTTTTTTAAGTTTATTTATTTTTGAGAGAGAGAGAGAGAGAGAGAGAGTGCAAGTGGGGTAGGGGCAGAGAGAGAGGGAGACACAGAATCCGAAGCAGGCTCCAGGCTCCGAGCTGTCAGCACAGAGCCCGACGCGGGACTCGAACTCACGGACCGCGAGATCCTGACCTGAGCCGAAGTCAGATGCTTAGCTGACTGAGCCACCCAGGTGCCCCTAAGAAATGTAATCCTTAACCCAGAAATTCATCTGGAAGGAAACCATATTGAGAAAATGATCTGAAAAGAAAAGGGGAGGAAAACCCCTTCCAAATGGTGTTGAAACAAGTTCTCATAGCCGCTCTGTTCAGGACGGCTGGCAGAGAGAGGCAATGGGTTCACCTGGGCCAATAAAAAAGCCACTGAGCGTATGACTTGTGACATTTAAAAAGTAATTAACAACATCCAATAGCACATCAAATAAATTATGATGCAATCCTATCATAAAATATCATGCAACCATTAAAACTAACAGTGAGAAGCACAAGCTTGCACACACCAAGAGCGTCACCATCACCCAAGGAGCTCATCGAGCGTAAAGACGCCCAAGCTTCCTGCCAGTCCGCCTGTACCAGGGTCTCCACAAATGGAGTGGGCGGAATCTGCGTATTTCACAACTTCCCAGGTGATTCTAACGCACCGACCAAACTGGGAAAACCCTTCTACGTCAAAGCCAGTTATGAAACAGTCCGCAAAGTATTGAGTTTGATGAGGATTTGATTCCACTGCCTGTGAAAGAAACACACACACACACACACACACACACACACAAGTAACAGTGGCTGAAACAAAATAAAAGTGCATTTCTCCTGTAAACGAAGCCCAGAAGTCGGCAGTCCACCTGACAGCTCCACAAAGAAGTTAGGGACCTAACCAGCCATACCTAGAGTATAACTTCCTTCTCATAGTCCAAAGTGGCAGCTAAAGCTCCAGCCATCACATCTTCTTTCCAAGCAAGGACGGGAGGGAGTGAAAAAGAAGAAGGGGCAAATGGCTACGTCCACTGTTATGTTTAGGAGATTTCTGGGAAGTTCCAGCACAACATTTCATTTACAGGGTGAGAATGCAGTCATGGATCCATGTCTGGCAGCAAAGGAGGCTGGAAAAAGTCTTTTTCCAGGAGGCCATGCACTCAGCTGCAAATCAAACATTCTGCAACTACGAATTTGAGACAATCAGTGTACATAAACAGCATTCCCTACCAGAAGTCTAATACTAATATGGTGACTCGTATCGATTTGAACCGTATGAAATTAACATTTTTAAGTTAAAATTAGACAAACATCAGCAGTTCATTTGATTCATTCTATTGTATTTCTATGGAAAAATCTAAAAAGATATATAGTACATAAGTGAATACTGGTTATCTCTGGATGGTGGGATCTCCGGTAGCCATACATCATTTGTATAACTTTTAAAAATAATGATCATAATACATACCCCAAAAAGGGAGCTTAAAATGCCATGTAAGTGAAAATCACATTTTTATAAAATATATGAATACAACGTGTGTGTTTATGCATATATACATATACACAGATGTACATAGACACAAAGAAAAAAAGACTTTAGGTATATTTATCAATCAGATATTATTTCTTAGGGGTGCCTGTGTGGCTCAGTCAGTGGAGCATGTGATTCTTGATCTTAGGGTTGTGAGTTCAAGCCCCACAAGGAAGGTAGAGCTCACTTTTAAAGAAATGTTATTTCTGGGTACTATATTATAAATGTGTTTTATTTTCTTCCTTATGTTTTCCTGGGTTTTTTTCCCCAAATTTCTAACACTGACCCTGTAATACTCCTACAATAAGAAAAACAAGCATGGAAAGAAAAAAGAAAAAACAAGAAAAGAGGGAATTTTAAGACCAGAAAAAACACCACTGCAGTGATCTACATGTGCAAGGGTAAATATGGCTGGGCATAGTAGCAAATGGTTAAATTCGAGCTGATGGAAACATACACAAGTTCATTCAACAACAAAAAAATGTATTGAGGCCACCTGTGAACCAGGCCCTGTCCTAGGCTCTGAGAATACAAGGTTAATAAAGTAAGTCAGGTTTAGGGGCGCCTGGGTGGCGCAGTCGGTTAAGCGTCCGACTTCAGCCAGGTCACGATCTCGCGGTCCGTGAGTTCGAGCCCCGCGTCAGGCTCTGGGCTGATGGCTCGGAGCCTGGAGCCTGCTTCCGATTCTGTGTCTCCCTCTCTCTCTGCCCCTCCCCCGTTCATGCTCTGTCTCTCTCTGTCCCAAAAATAAATAAAAAACGTTGAAAAAAAAAAAAAAATTTAAAAAAAAAAAAAAAAAGTAAGTCAGGTTTATGCCCTCTTGGAGCTTATAGCCAGTGGGGAGATAGATAATAACCAAGTAAAAATGAAAAATAGATAGGGGCGCCCGGGTGGCTCAGTTAAGCGACCAACTTCGGCTCAGGTCATGATCTCGCGGTTCGTGAGTTCGAGCCCCGCGTCGGGCTCTGTGCTGACAGCTCGGAGCCTGGAGCCCACTTCGGATTCTGTGACTCCCTCTCTCTCTCTCTGCCTCTCCCCCCGCTCACGCTCTCTCTCTCAAAAAATAAATAAGCATTTCAAAATTAAAAAGGAAAAAAAAGTAATGAG
The DNA here is from genome assembly GCF_028018385.1 of Neofelis nebulosa. Lineage (NCBI taxonomy): Eukaryota > Metazoa > Chordata > Mammalia > Carnivora > Felidae > Neofelis > Neofelis nebulosa. Next base: position 131,774,394 of record NC_080790.1, on the reverse strand, counting down.
AGCTGGGATGTGTTGCCCAGTTATACGAGCCATGCGCTGTTGTAAGCCCGTTATACGTATGGACCGGCTTCCTCTGAAAAACAACTTAATGAAGTAGCTACTCCTATTATCTCCACTTGCAGAAAATTGAGACACAGAGCAGTTGCCCAAGGTCACCCAACTAGTCATCGCGAAGCAGCTCCCGGATTTACGTGGCCATGGAACAGGCGGTCTGCCTCCAGATCCTACAGACTTCACCACCAGTTGGCAAAGCCCAGGCTTTTATCTCAATAAGAATTACCTGTGGCGCTTGTGAAATACGTGCAAATTACCAGGTCTTGCCCTAGGAAAAGCTGCAGTAGGTCCAGACTGGGACTTGAGAATTTGGTCTCTCCAGGCGTTTCTTCTCTGCAGGCAAATAGGAAGGATTCTGGTCCCAACAAAAGGAATCTGTGGCAACAGACGCGGAGGGGCGCTTACCTCTCCGGGCTTGGGGAGCTGGGGCATCATTGACCCGGAAGGGTGGAGAGGCTGGAAATCGTCTGCATCTTGATCCGGGTGGGGCTGATTGAGGTGTGCACCTGGGCGCACAGTAATCAAGCATTCGAAAATAAACATTGCCCTAAGCGGGAGGGCCTTTCTAGATCCTGTCAGCTGGGGATAGGTATAGCGAAGGTGGTGTGGCAGAGTGCCGAGAGGGGCAGATGCTTTAGATAGGAGACAGGAAAAATCGCCCTAGGAAGGGGACATTCCTTTTGGCCCTGGATGACAGAAAGCATTCGGTCCTGGGAAAAGAGTCCAGACAGAGGGTGGTACAGATGCAGAGGCCCTGGGGCAACAGCAGGATGGCAGAAGGCACTGGCCTGAGCAAAGCAAGAGGAGAGTGGTAAGGCGCGCAGAGGGCGGGGAGTGGCCAATTCGCATCCAGCTCATTCCTGCCTCAGGGCTCTTGCTCCCCTCCACCACCTACCACCTACAGATCTTCCCTGCTCTCAGTGTGATTATTAGCTACTCAGAGAGGCCTTCCTTGACCATTCCTGCAGCCATTATCGCAGCCTTGTTTTATGTCTCCTGAGACTTTATCGCTGTTACGAAATCACACTGCTGATAGGACTATATTTAGTGTTGGCTCAATCACTAGCCACTCGGCAAGTTCTATTAGAGAGGTACCAAATCATCTGGATCACCCTCGTACCTCCAGGGGTGAGCTCAGTGCCTGGCACATTGCAACACACAGAAAGAATTGGAGGAATGAACAAATCCTTAAAGGAAGCAGCAGGGAAAGTTCCATTAGTTATACAGTCATATTTACTGAGAAGCTACTATGTGCCAGGCCCTAGGCCAAGTCGCTGGGGATAAATATATCAGTGAAGCAAAGAGATATTTTTTTTTAATCCCACTTTCTTGGGAGCTTCTGAATGTGTAAGGGGGAACAGGTAATACACAAGTAAATTATCTATCTCCTAGATCCACGGATCCATGGATGGATAGATACACTACAGATACATAACGCCAACTGTAATAAGTTCTGAGAAGAAAGAAAAGGCAGACCAGAGAGAGACAGGGAGCAGTCGGGTGAGGGAAGAGGAAGCTTCAATATTAGAATGGGCTACCCAATGGGGTGCCTGAGTGGCTCAGTGGATTAAGCGTCCGACTTCTGCTCAGGTCGTGATCTCACAGCTCCTGAGTTCGAGCCCCGCAGGGGGTTCTATCCTGACAGCTCAGAGCCTGGAGCCTGCTTCCGATTCTGTGTCTCCCTCTCCCTCTGCCCCTCCCCCACCCGCACACACTCTCTCTCTCTTTCAAAAAGTAAATAAACATTAAAACATTTTTAAATAGAATGGGTTAGCCAAGACTGGCCTCCCCAAGAACGTGAATTTGAATCAAGACCAGAAGAGAGTAGGGAGTGGCAGGTGGATAAGGAGAGACCGGTAGCACAGGAGACTTGAGGCTGGTGAGCGGTTTGCCGCTGAAGCCCGAGGGAAGTAGGGGACGAGGTCCACCGAGCGGGTACCGGTCAGGGAGGGCTGCGTCCACCAACGACTGGGACTTCACTTGGAAACTTGGAAATGCTTGTTCTCGGACCTCCCACCAGACTTCACTGAATCAGAAACTCTGGGGTGGACCCCGCAGCCGGCGTTCTAAGAGGGGCCCGCCAGGTGACAGTGCGCGATAAAGTGTGCAGAACCCGCGGGGTGGGCGTTCGAGCCCAGTTGTTACTCTTACGATCCACGTGATCACGGTCCTCGGTATTTCACTAGCTGGGCAGGGGACCCGCCCAGCGCTTCGCTGATTTGCCGGGCGCTGACGCTCAGCTGGGGTTTCTCCCCAGCCCGCCGCGCCCCGCGCACCCACCCCCCAACCGCAGCCTGACGCGGTCCCCTCTGCAAAGCGCCCCCCGTGATCCGGGAGCGACGCCCAGGGCGGCAGGTGCAAAAGCGACCGAGCCGGGGAGGCCAGACTCCTCGGCCAAGACCGCAGGGGTTCGGGCCGGGCGGCGGCGGCCGGGGGTGGGGGCGCGTCCCTCGCCGCCCGCGGTCGCCCAACCCGCCGGGACGCTGGTGCGCGGTCCAGATCCCGGGGGATTCCGCGCTCCCAGGCCGCGCGGCCCGGGCATCGGGATTGGCCCGCAGCTTCCCCCGGGAGCCGCTGATGCAAAGCCAGGCTGGGGCGGCCGGGCCCGGCCAGCGCCCTCTAGGCAGCGGAAGTGGAGCTTGCTTTACATCCGTCCTCCCCGCCTGGCGGAGTTGGGAGAAGGAAGGCTGGGGGGTGTGGAAAAATAAAAGGAAAAGTGCTTGCACCATGTAGATCAGCGCCCCCCACCCTGGCACCCCGGCCGGCCGGGGACCTCCCAGTCTGCGGCCATGAACGCGACCAGCGAGGGCGAGAGCTTCCCGGGCTCGGTGCAAAGTAAGTGCTTTTCCGGGCGCAGTGCGCGCTCCGGGGCCCAGTGCGCGCTCCGGGGCCCGGGCCCAAGCACGTCTGCGACGCAGCGAGCAGGCCCGGGGCCCCGAAATCGGGGTGACGGCCCGGAGCCGGCGTCTCGGGCACCGCGGCGGGCGCGCCGGGCAGGGGGCGCCGGAGTGGGCTTGGGATGGGGGCACCCAAGCCAGGGGAAGGCGGGGGGCGCTCTCCAGCCTGGCGAGACCCCTTGCAAAGGAACGGTGGGGGAGGGCACGCCGTTCAGACAATCGCCACCCCCTCGGGGTATTCCCCGCCCCCCTCCGGGCGGAGTTTGGGGGGTTTGGGGGGTAACTGCGATTACGCTGATGGGAAAACTTCTGCCTTGGCGGCTCAAAAATCATTGAAGTCTGGGGATCCGAGGGTTGCATGAGGTCTGGCGGGCTGGGCTGGCCGCGGCACTGCAAAGCCTTTTACGCATGAAAGGTGGAGATCTGAATGGGGAGTGGGGCGGTGGTCGCTTTCTTTGAGTTTGGGATTCATTTGAATTTGCCTGACGAGGACAGCAGCCTGATTCACGTACCTCATTTCTCCCGCTGCATTGTTTCCCAAAGTGGGGTCCGGAGCCTGAGCGCAAACCAGCCACCTGGGAGCGCGAGCGCTTATTTTTTAAAAAAAAGAGAAAAGAAATAAAAGCTCCCTGGGCCCCACCCATGAGATGGGGGACGTGGGGGAGGGGATCCTTGGCCTTACCCCGAACGATTCGGACGCACACAGCCTAGAGAACCCACCTCTGGCACAGGGGGTTGCAGATACCGGGCGCATAGTAAGCGCTTCTCTTAGCTGTTTTGAAGACATTGCCTCCCAAACTTGGCTGGGTATTCCTTGCATAACTTGTGAAAAGCCCAGATTTCTCTAAACACCAGCCCCTTCTGCGCCCACCTCCATTATGACTCAGTATCTCCAAAGTGGGGCTCAGATGTGTCCATGTTCAACACCCCCCCACACACACACCCCCAGATTTTTCTGATACCGAGACAGATTTGGAGTATGGAATGAAGATAAAGGGATTCTTTCTGGTTGCTGTTAAAAGCTTGTGCCCGTGCCCAGTGTTTTTTATCTGGTCTGTTAATTCTCACTACAAATGCAGGAGGTTAGGTATATTTTATCAGTCCCAAGTTTTCAGAGGGGGATACCCTCCCATTCAAATGGGGTAGCTTAGTGCACCACCAGACTCCTGCCGGGGGACGGAGACCCTGTGCTGGCCTTTTACAAGCACGATCTCGGTTAATCCTTGGCACCTTCCTCTGCAACAGAAACTTCCCATTTTACAGACGAGAGAGACGAAGCCCGAGTCACTGTAAATCGTAGTGTCTGGATTCTAAGGCAAGTCTCGGTCATGACCTGTACACTTGGCCACATCCTGGAGCCATTCTTATTAAGACCCTTCCATACTGGGTATCAGTCTTGTTCGGTCATTAAGGAATCCTCATCGATGCAAATCACTTCATTTCCTGGTTCCTGTTTCCCTGTTAGTCTCATGGGCACCTCAGCGACAGGGAGGCAGTGTTCCAGAGGAATAGAAAAGGCTTCGTTTCTTCCATCCATCGACTTTGATGTACTCAAGTGCACACGGCACTCTGCAAGACGGCTTATACAACGTGGCAACACAGGGGTGCCTGGGTGGCTCAGTCGGTTGGGTGTCCAGATCTCGACTTCAGCTCAGGTCTTGATCTCACGATTTGTGAGTTCGAGCCCCACATCGGGCTCTGCACGGACAGCGTGGAGCCTGCTTCGGATTCTCTGCTCTCCCACTCTCTCTTCCCCTCTGCCGTTTATGTGCTCTCTTTCTCTCTCTTTCAAAATAAATAAATAAACCTAAAAAAAGTAAAATAAAATAAAAAAAGTGACAGCACAGCCCAGAGCCTGTGTCTTTAGCAAGTCGGCCAAATTGTATTTCCACACAGAGGTTACTTGCCTTTGCTCAACTTGGGGGAAAAGGGAACCTAATGGAAATATTTATAAATTTTCAGAAAGTTATGATGCATATATACCAACCACGTATGCACAAAGGTAGTTTTCATAGGATTTAGACTTGAGGAAAATTAGAAATAATATAAAGACCTTATAAGTACTGAGGTTATGATGCATGGATAACATATGATCGTGTGCTATTAAATAATAAGATTTATAAAAACTTTAGTGATCTAGCCATAACGCTTATGTGATGTTATGTGGGGAAAAGACCGATTTAACAGTACATTATGATCTTAATTTTTAAGCGTTAATGAATGGAAGAAAATGTTTTGTAATGTTCATGGTACCCAGAGGTGGAAAGATTGTGAGTGATTTTCCTTCTGCTTCTTCTCTTCCCAATTTTCTGTGATTAACATGAGTTTCCTTATGATGAGGCAAAGAAAATTTGAAAAATAAAAATAAAGGTAGTCCTATTAGAGACTCATTCATTGTGTATCTTTTTTATATGTTTTTAACTTTTATTTATTCTGAGAGAGAGAGAGAGAGTGTGCATGCATGTGTGCTCACACAAGCAGGGGAGGGGTGGAGAGAGGATCCCGAGCCGGCTTCACCCCATCAGCACAGAGTCAGACACAGGGCTTGAACCCACGAACCTGTGAGATCATGACCCAAGCCGAAGTCTGACGCTTAACTGTATGAGCCAGGCAGGTACCTGATTGTATTTATTTAGCAAACATTTACATAGCACTTTCTTATACAGTGCCAGATACTGTGGGAAGTGCTTTGCAAATGTTAACACGGTGTTAACTTTTGGTATCATTATGGTTAACTTTTGGTATCATTATGGACTGTTGAGAAACAGTACCCCTATCAGTTAGGAGTGAATTTTGGCTACAGGTAACAAACTGAACTATCCCAGCCTAATGAAAAGTCTGGGATTGGTTGATTCAGGGGATCAATGAAGTAAGGATGAGCATCTGTAGGGACTTTAGCATTTCCCTTATAGTAACAATATGGCTGCAGAAGCTCCTGGCATCACATCCGCATGCAAGGCCAGAAGAGCAGGGGACCAGTGCCAACCATGTCTAATCCCTTTTTATCACGAAAGCCAGATTTTCCCAGAAGTTCCCAAGTATGTAAGGGACCAAGATTATTTAGACTAGTAGTTCTCCTGGATGGGAGCGGGAGGATTGTCCAAGCGGAGGGGTTGGTTTTCCTAATGACTGGGAAGTACAACTACCTTTCGTTGGGATAGGACTAGCTCCTGGTCCTTCAGAGTGCAAGCAGCCCTGCACACCAAAGAACTTTCTTGCGTAAAATGCCACCGGTGTCCCCACGGGCAACGGCCCAAAGGTGTCAGGAGCCGGAAGTTGGGTCTGGGAACGCTGCTGCTGGCTGGGACAAAAGAAGGGAGCAGAACGGACATTGCGCCAACAACTGGCCCTCGCTGCCGCGAGTCTGGTCGGTGTTGCAATGTGAAGCTGTTTGGAATTGACCGCTTAATTAATCTGTGACTTTCCCTTTGTCCCATGGAGTTCCAGGTGGCACAACGGTGCTGGTGGAACTTACTCCGGACATCCACATCTGCGGCATCTGCAAGCAGCAGTTTAACAACCTGGATGCCTTTGTGGCTCATAAGCAGAGCGGCTGCCCGCTGACCGGCTCGTCCGGGGCCGCCCCCAGCACGGTCCAGTTTGTGTCTGAAGAAACCGTGCCTGCCGCCCAGACTCAGGCCACCAGCAGGACCATCACCTCCGAGACCCAGACGATCACAGGTACGGCCGGGGGGACGGGAGAGGTGTCCTGCTTATGTCCCAGGCACCTGCGTGGAACTCATTGAAAACGTGGATTCCCGGGGTCCACCCCGTGGGGTTGTGGATTCTTTTTCTTTTTTCTTTCATGTTTATTTATTTTTAATTTTGAGAGAGGGAGAGCATGAGAGGAGCACAGAGACGGGGAGACACAGAACCTGACGCGGGGCTCGAACTCATGACCCGAGCCACAGTTGGACGCTTAACTGACCGAGCCACCCGGGCACCCCACGGATTCACTCTCTTTAAACAAGCTCCACTGGGAAGCCAGCTGCCCAGCCAGGTTTGGGAACTGCTGGGTGAAAACGTCAAGCGTTAGCAGTTAGAGATGCTGTCACATGTCGAAACAGGCAAAAAACAGATTTCTGAAACAAAAACCTGTACATACTAAGGAAACAAAAATACTTGCAGGAAATACGTTGCATGGGAAAAAGGCAGTTGTTTTGGGTGGTGGGACTGTGTGTATCATCCCAGAATTTGCTTCATTTTTATAAAGGGACAAACAACATAGGTTTGTTTTGAATCTACCAGCAGGCATTGACGTCCACCCTCCCCTGTGCTGCCTGCCAGAAAGATGGAAAAGTTCATCCTAGTTCTTGGTTGTGTTCATTTACTCCACCAAAAATAAATTGCAGGGCCCCCCTGGGGGCTCCCGTCAGTTAAGCAACCGACTCTTGGTCGCAGCTCAGGTCTTGATCTCAGGGTCGTGAGTTCAAGCCCCGCACTGGGCTCCATGCTGGGCTTGAAGCCCGCTTCGAAAAAACTGCAGATGGATCCAAAATTGAAATGGTTTCATTTCACAACGAAACCATCAAAGTTCTAGAGTAAATATACACACACACATACACACTCACATAAAAACACTTGTGCACAAACATATATCTCGACTTATGCCTCTATAATCCGTCTCAAGGGACCAGACAGACAACTTTAAAAACATGAAGTCACCCATTTATGAGGACACAGCACAAACACTGCTGGATCCTGTGGGGAAACAAAGAATGTGATTCCTTAGTTAAAAGCATTCAGGTTTGTAAATTCAAATCCATGAGGCGCCTGGCTGGCTCAGTTGGTATAACGTGCAACTCTTGATCTCGGGGCTGTGAATTTGAGCCCCACATTGGGTATAGAAATTACTTAAAAATAAAGACTTGAAAAATACTATATATATATATATAAACAAAACATATACATATACATACATACACATACATGTACATGTATACATATACACGCATATACATGCATATATACATATACATACAGATATACATATACATACATACATATATACATACACATATACATATACACGTAAAAACATATACATATACACGTATATGTATATGTATATATGTGTGTATGTATATGTATATATACATAGGGGTATATGTATATGTATATATACATAGGGGTATACATATACATATGTATATGTATATATACATGCATGTATATATACATATGTATATGTATATATACATAGGGGTATGTGTATATGTATATATACATAGGGGTATATGTATATATACGTATGTATATGTATATATATGTATACATGTACATATATACATATACACACGTATATATACATATACACATATACATATACATATATATGTGTATATGTATATATACGTGTGTATATGTATATGTATATGTATATGTATATGTATATGTATATGTATATGTATATGTATATGTATATAGGGGTGCCTGAGCGGCTTATTCGGTGAAGTGCCCGATTCTTGGTTTCGGCTCAGGTCATGATCTCATGACTCCAAGAGTTCGAGCCCCATTTTGGGCTCTGTGCTCATAGTGTGTAGCCTGCTTGGGATTCTCTCTCTGCCTCTCTCTCTCAAAATAAATAAACTTAAATCCTCTAGCAAAAGGAAAAGAATCGTGTGTGGCTACAAATAAAGTTACAATGTTTCCAAAGTAAAAACAATGTATAAAATTAAAGACCCACAATTGGGGGCGGGGGGGTGGGGGAACTGCAGCATCGATGGCCAAGGCCTAATGTCCTTCATATACAAAGAACTCCTAAAATCAGACGAGATTGGGCGCGTTCAGGGTGGTATGGCCGTAGACAGAACTCCTAAAATCAATAAAAGTAGAGAAAAAGAACCAAATGGAAAAGTCAGCAAAGGGCAACAGATGATATACGAAGGGCCACCAAACATGAAAGGATGCTCTGTCACCTTAGTCATTAAAGAAATGTAAGTGAAAAGACTTCGGACAGGAAACGGCTTTCATTTTCCGGGGATGTAAACTCATATAACCTGGGCAATTTTGTGATATCTTTTAAACTTAAAATCTTTCAAATTTTAAAATGTACATTAACACATTTACCCAGTAAGTCCACTTCGCGGTATTTATCCCGTAAAATTTTATAAACCTATGTATCCTGTAAAATTTTATTCATTTACGGTATATACGGTCAAGAAAGTGGAACCTTTAGGGGTGCCTGGGTGGCGCAGTCGGTTGAACGTCCGACTGTGGATTTCGGCCCAGGTCACGATCTCGAGGTTCGTGAGTTCAAGCCCCGAGTCGGGCTCTACACTGACCATGCAGCCTGCTTGGGATCCTCTCTCTCCCTGCCCTTCCCATGTCTCTCTAAATAAAGAAATAAACATTAAAAGAAAGAAAGTGGAAACTTTGTATATATACATGTATACATCAAGAGACGATGAGATAAGTAGGCATCAGAGATTTGGACAACTGGACAATGAAGTATGACTTAGCCTTGAAAAGGGGAGCTAGATCTTTGTACGGACATAGATTCCCAGGGTAAGTGTAAAAAAAAAAAAAAATACACATACATATGCATACATGCATAGTATTCCAGGCAGGCTTCTAGAAAAGGAATGAGGTAGGTAATGTTAATGATAGAAGCTGTACGTCAGGTGACGGGCACTGCTGGGGTGGGAGGGGGGACTGTGGTAGAGAACAAGCATAGAGAAAAACCATGTGCGACTCATCCAAAGGTACAGCTGCCCTTTGGATCCGGTCACTTAGATATTTGGGTTCTTCAGAGAGGCTGAAAAATATAAAATGTCCTACATTTTCAAACTTTGTTGGCCGAACAAAATACATCTATAAGCTTGACGGAGTCTGCAGGCTTCTTCTAGCCTTTCTCCCACACTGTTCAGCAGGTGGTTAGCCTGGAGCTGAGGAGTGGAGAGAACGTCTGACCGGGGGCGGGCCACCAACCTGCACCTTGCTGATTCTGTCCTGTGTTGGTGTTTCCATTTTTTTGGCAATAAGCAAAGTTTTGTGGTTGTCTTCTTAACGCATCCAGAAGAATGTTTCTGCTGAGTTTTTTTTTCCCCAAAGTGTATTTGTTTTTGAGTGAGAGAGAGTGAGCATGAGTGGGGGAGGGGGAGAGAGAGGGCAACAGAGGATCTGAAGTGGGTTCTATGCGGACAGCAGAGACCCGGATGCGGGGCTTGAACTTGTCACCTGCAAGATCATGACCTGAGCCGAAGGCCACCGCTTAACCGACTGAGCCACCCAGGTGCCCCTCTGCCGAGTTTTTAAAACACTGAAATATAATGATCTGATCACTCACAAGCCTTAAGGGGGCAACCTTCTGATTTTACTGCTGGTCCAAGGGAAGCTGTAAGTGGGGAGGAGACACGGCCAGCGGCCACCACAAGTTCGGGACAGTCCCAGGACTTACACATTTTGGCCTTTACCCCAGCGGCCCTGTCCCTGTTCGCTGTCCTCGCAGTCAAACTCCCATCACCCCACACACTGGGTACGAAGCCTGTAGAACAATGCCTCGGGTTCAGGAGGCTTTTACTTGTGGCCATTGCCCCTTTCTGGGTTCTGAGCCTTTCCTCGGGCTGTTCCTCGGGCCTGAAATACTTTTCCTGCCTTTACCTGGCATGACCGTCCACACAGAGGATCTGGTTTCATCTCAGGACACCCCCTTCACTCTGGCGGCAGCCCAGCCGAAGTCCTCTGTTTTCCAATGAACCCCATTTCCTTGCCTTGGCGGCTTCGTACCGTGTTGTTCCCTCTGCAGGGGACTCCTTCTTACGCAGACGTCAGAGCAGAGCTTAAAGGCATCTCCTCGGAGATCCCGTCTCGAACATCACACACACATGCTGTTCCCCCGAGCCAGGCCAGGTCCCTGTAATTAAATGAATATCTGGGGAACAAACTTCAGGTCTGTCCCGTCACTGAGCCATGGGCACTGTGAGGTCAAGGGCAGCACCCCTCCCGTCCACCACCGGATCCCCAGCACCAGCCTTTGCTCAGGGAATGACCAGCTGCCCCAGTCTCCCGTCCGTCGTGAGGCTGATCCCGCACCCACAAACCTGCTCCTTCTTGCGTCCTGTGTCTTTGCTCAAGGACGCTTACCCTTCCTTGGCATTTCTACCACCCTGCCATCCCTCACGCTGGCCATGCCTGGGTTGTGCCGGCCGCCCCGTACGTTCAGGCTGGGCCTGGAGACCCCTGTGCGCCCAGCTCACAGCGCTGCAGGGAGCTCCGAGCTCCAGAGACAGACTGCCAGGCTTGCACCCCTGTCTGCCACCCACCAGCCCTAGACCGCGGGCAAGCTGCTCTCTGCTTAATATTCCTCGTGTGCAAAAAGAGGTTACGGTGACACCTAATGCTGTTAGGTAATAGAATTAGGTGCCTAATACCTAGTAATCATTGTGTTATTGGAGGACTCTGTGATAATCCACATAAAGGGTCTGGGACGGAGTCATTGGGCTCAGTAAACCACCGCCGTTATGAACAGGTGGCGAATGGACGTGAGATCTGCAGTCTGTTAATCATTCCTGCTTCTCTGCCACACAACAACCGGAAGCCTGCCTTCTCCCCCCTTCTTCCACACTGTTTCGTTTGGTCTTCTGGGCCTGACTCCCCGAAAGCTTGGGCTTCCCTGTTCCATTTAGTGGCAGTTCCGAGACCCTCCCGTGGACCAGAGTCTCTGGGGAGCTTGTTAAAGATACCGATGCCCGGGCCCCACCTCCTGCAGCCGAGTCTCTGGGGCCGAGGCTCAGGCATCTGTATTTTTAACAAGCTCCTAAGGGATTCCACGTCTCGGCCAAGTTGGAGAGTCCCTCGCTGCTCGAGGCCACGGTCTGACCCCCGGCAGGCAGACTTCTCCAGATATTCTCACGCAGACACTGTCCAAACTTGTTTGTGCCTCCCAGTCGTTGACTAAAGCCAAACCTTGCCGGATCGCTCAACTCCTCTCCGTCCCTTCTCTGTCCAATAATATAGTTGAATCTAAAAGAGAATCCTAGTAGTAGGTGGATGTAAAGTAAACTTGATTCTCTGCCTGCTTCGAAAGCTGCCTTTTGTCTGGCGTTTGGCTAAAGAACTTTTCCACAGGTTCTTATGCTGGTGAAAAAAATAGTGAGCAGCCCACATACATTTTCTAAGATTCTAAAAATCACGGGGCTTAGGAGTTAGGCTCCTGAGTTGGAATCCCGGCCGTGACCATGGCAAATTATAGGAGCTCCTGGTGTCTTGTTTTCGAAGTGGGGATAAGAATAGATAGAAAGGCCACGGGGTTTGATGGTTAAAGAGTCTGGGTCCGATTGCCTTGAGTTCGATTCCCAGCCGCCCCCACCTGTGGTCAGGTAACCTTGGGCAGGTAACAGGATCTCAGTGTCTGTTTCCCCAGCTATATAACATGCCGGTACTCACCTCAGAGGGTTCTAGCCGGGCCTCCCCCAGGGAAGACGCTTAGAGCTGTCAGTGTTAGCCCCTCGTACTTAACCACATCCGAGGGCTGTGAAAACGCAATGAAACAGCACAGAAAATGCGGCTGCAGGGCCCGGCCCATGACAAGCCCCCAGCCAAGAGTAGTTGAATCGATCTCTTGACCCAGAAGGATCTTTCTTTCTCTCCCCTTCTAGTTAATTCCTACCCTTTGGGTCCCACGCTAAAAGGTCACCTCCACCTAGAAGCTCTCCGTGATTTCTCACTCTCCCCACACCCCCGAGGTTACGTGTTTTACCGCTTCCCCACCCGGCACTTATTTATCTCGCTTGTGATTCACTAGCAATTTGCGGATAAGCAGTCTTTAGTTAGCTGGAGAAGTGGGTTCAGATGCTGTCAGAGGGCAGGCGGAGACGGTGAATGCAGGAGCAGATATGCCACGATGGGGAGTGGGAGGGCCTGGGGACCACCAGCTGGGAAAGGAAAGCTTCCTGATAGCCAGGAACCGACACCAGCTTCCTCTTGGTATGACTAGGAGGTGGGCTGGCTCTACCAGGCAGGCTGTGCTGGTCCCCTGTCCTCTGTTCTCCTGGGAAACAGTTCCCAGAAGGCCAGCATGAGCTGGGCCGCTCTGGGACCGTGGTGGGACAGGACCACAACTAGACCGCTCCCTCCTGCGACGCCAGATACCCGACATCCCCTCCCCCACGCTTCTCTGCCTATTACAGGTGAGCCTTTTCTCCTCCTCAGTCTTAACTAAGATACCAAATCCTAGGCTTTTCCCCACTTTCTGACGGCTTGCAGGCCGGCTTCCTCAGGCCTCCCCAAACCTCGCTTAACGTGAGCCCCAAACCAGTAAGAAGTCCTTTGTAGCCACCGGGTACTGAGATGCCCCGTGGCTCTCGTGGAATGACGCTTTCCTGCCGCAATGAGTGACAGACTTACTCAGCCACAGGCATGTCCCTAGTGTCTCTGGCCAGAGGACATTGATACAGGGAAGGTCCAGCCCACCTAGCTGGTTTTGGAAGCCTTGAAAGAGAATCCGAAGGCTCAGTTTGGCCCGTGGGCCCCCAATCAGTGGTTTAATTTCTTGTTTACTGGATTGTAGATCTCCCTGCCCGCAGGGACCTAATCGTCTTGCTTTCCTGCCCCCTCAGCACCAGACCTGGCACACCGGAGACCCTCAATAAAACAGTTCTGGAAGGGACACGGGAAAGGGCAGCTGTAGGATTAGATTAATGTGCGTGTAGCATGTGACTTGGTGTCTGCCCCATCCTGAGGGTCCAGGGAGGGCAGTCCCGTGAGACTGCTGTGCAGCAGACGCGGGAGCCGAGATAATGGAGATGCCTGCCCCTGGAGAATTCCAAGCCCACGGGGGAGGAGAATTTAGCTGCAAGACATACAAAACCAGCCGTCGGTGACAAGTCTGGCCTTGTGCAAAGAGTTAATGGAGTAGATTGGTCCCAGTGGGGAAAGCCAAGGGGGGGAAATGAGATCAAATGTATAATAGTCCTTGAAAGACTCACTGGCCTTTGGGAGGAAGATGGTGGGAAGGGGGTATTTCCTAATGGTGCTTTAGATGTCGAGAAGCTCCAGGCAGTATCTGGTAACAGTGGCTGGAGGGACAAAGAGTGTATGTGCTAGGAACCATGCTTCAGCTCTGGTCTTTATTCCGAAGGAACCGGGGAGCCATTGAAGGTTGTTGAGCAGGTGAGCGATTTAGTAAGATAAACTACATAATGATTTGCTGGAAGAATCCGACAATAATAGAGCCAATTCTTATGTGAGTGCTTATTCACCATGTCTTTTCTAAGCACTGCATATGAGCCATAAATTAGATGCGAAGAATGATTAATCTCCATGTTACCAATAACCAGCTAAGGCACAAAGGGGTTAAATAGCTGTCCAAGTTGACAGAGCCAGAAAGTAGCAAATCCAAGCCACCTGGCTAGAGAATCTGTGCACTTGACCACTTACACACCAGCCCTTAGAACACCCTCATGACAGTGTTTCTCAAACGTGTCTGTGCCTCAGAAGCCCCTGAAACTTCGGTGAAACGTGGAAATATCCAGATCCCCTTCCCCTGGCGGTAACATCTCCGTGGCTCTGAAAGGGCCCTGGGAATTTGAACCAGCCGATGAAGGCTTGTTTTAATTTTTTTTTTTTTTTAACGTTTATTTATTTTTGAGACAGAGAGAGACAGAGCATGAACGGGGGAGGGTCAGAGAGACAGGGAAACACAGAATCTGAAACAGGCTCCAGGCTCCGAGCTGTCAGCACAGAGCGCGACGCGGGGCTCGAACTCACGGACCGCGAGATCGTGACCTGAGCCCAAGTCGGACGCTTAACCGACTGAGCCACCCAGACGCCCCGAAGGCTTGTTTTAAAGAACTACTGAATTGCACCTGCGTTTTACAGAGATCCCCAGATCTGTCTATCCCCAGATAGATCCCAAGATCCCAAGAAGCTATCTGCATGACTGCCCCCAGGTTTTATGCCTTTTTTTTCCCCCACAAAAGGAAAGTTCACACCAAACTGCGGGATCTTAGTCCCAATTCCTACCTTCCGGGCGAGCGGGTCTGATTGGCTCAGCTCCTGTAGGTATCTGCTGCTGGACCAATCAGCTGCCGCAGAGGAGACGGGGCGGTGTCAGGCTGGGACCTCACGTTGGACAAGCGTGAAAACCCTTTGGAGGGGCATGAGTGGCCTTTTTTCTTAGGAGATGAATTCTGAGTTTGCATTTGGTTCCAGAACCCTAAATGTCAATCGTACACGTGGACAACATTGGAAGAAACAGAAAAGTACAATCGATTTGAATATATGACAATGTAACGATATCCTTAGTCTGTAAAGCTCATGTACAAGTCAATAAGAAAAAAGTGAAATTCAATAGAAAAAAAAAAAACAAAAGAAAAAATAGCATGAACAGGGAGTTCACTACAGAAGGTACAGGGATGGATTAAAAAAAAAAAATGTCAAAAGGAATTCATCCTCACCAGTTGCTTGAAAAAAATGTGGGTTAACGAAAATGATCTCATTTTGTTCTGTCAAATAGCTGATGTGCTAGCAAAAGTGAAGGGGAGAATGTAAATTGATTTAGATTTGCAGAAAGGATCTTATAATCATGTATCACCAAGGAACACGGTGACCATACCACTCTGACCAATCCTGCAACTTAGAGGAATGTATCCAAAGTATCCAGAGGTCAGTTAAAAATCTGGGGTGGGGGTGCCTGGGTGGCGTAGTCCGTTGGGCGACTGACTTTGGTTTAGGCGGTGATACCACAGTCCGTGGGTTCGAGCCCTGCGTCGGGCTCTGTGCTGACAGCTCAGAGCCTGGAACCTGCTTCGGATTCTGTGTCTCCCTCTCTCTCTGCCCTTCCCCTGCTCGTGCTCTGTCTCTCAAAAGTAAATAAACATGAAAAAAAATTTTTTTAATTTGGGGTAGGTGTTATTTATACAAATAAATACCCAGAAGCCAACTCAGTGTTAAAAACAGGGGAATGGATGATATAGCTCAACCAAAATGAAGGAATAGAATGTAGCCATTTGAAATTGTGATTTAGGTGAATGATAGCCTGGCCAACAGCTTCAAATGGTGACGTTTTTTAACAAAAGGGGACTGTAAATGATTCAAGCCATCATCCCAGTTTTACACTTTTGAAATCTACATACAAAGAATGTGTTAGCCATTAGGTATCATTAATTCACAAATATTTTTTGAGCCCCTGCCCTTTGCCAAGTTCTGTGTTAGTTGCTGGGAGACAGAGATGGAGAGGACAAGCGTGACCTCGGGTGTCTCATCCAACCAGAGGGAGGGGAGGACCACGATTAGATAATTTCTCAAGTAATTTTTTTTTTAACGTTTATTTATTTTTGAGACAGAGAGAGACACAGAGCACGAGCAGGGGAGGGGCAGAGAGAGAGGGAGACACAGAATCCGAAACAGGCTCCAGGCTCCGAGCTGTCAGCACAGAGCCCGACGCGGGGCTCGAACTCGCGGACCATGAGATCACGACCTGAGCCGAAGTCGGACGCTTAACTGACCGAGCCACCCAGGCGCCCCCCAAGTAATTATTTGATCACAGTAGAGATTAGTGCTTTAGAGAAAAAAATACAGAACGTAATGAGCACATAATGCACACATGTATATTGCCATGTTGATGGCCTTGGGCAGTTTTTATTTTCTTCTCTGTGCTTTTTCTGTACTCCCTAGATTTTCTACAGTTAATGTTTACTTTTATTTAAAAAGAAAAAGAAAAAAAAAAACAGGGATGCCTGGGTGGCTCAGTGGCTTAAGCGTCTGACTTCGGCTCAGGTCCTGATCTCACAGTTTGTGAGTTCGAGCCCCACGTCGGGCTCTGTGCTGATAGTGCAGAGCCTGCTTGAGATTTTCTCCCTCTCTCTCTTTCCCTTCCCCACTTGCAGTCTCTCTCTCTTTCTCTGTCTCTCTCTCTCTCTCAAAAGTAATTAGTTAATTTTTAAAAATACAGGGGCTCCTGGGTGGCTCAGTCGGTTAAGCGTCCGACTTCGGCTCAGGTCACGATCTCGCGGTCCGTGAGTTCGAGCCCCGCGTCGGGCTCTGGGCTGACAGCTCAGAGCCTGGAGCCTGTTTCAGATTCTGTGTCTCCCTCTCTCTCTGACCCTCCCCCCTCTCTGTCTCTCCCTGTCTCAAAAATAAACGTTAAAAAAAAATTTTTTTTAAATAAAAATTGAAGGAGAGACGGGAGAAGCCAGAAGCGCTGGAGGATGTGAACAGTGCCGTCAGATATCCGAAGGGCTGAAGGCCGTTTTGCGGAAAAGGAGCTCCCGCTGGTCCGCGTGAGCCCAGCGGGTTAAGACACTGAGGGGCGTGACCTCCGAGACATTTGGCTTCTGTAACATTCATCTAACAGTCTTATATTTTAAGCAGCCTCATAACCGAGTAACCCAACACCCACGGTGCTCTGGCCACAAACCGGGACTTAACTACAACAGACGGGCTCTCGGGTGCACGCCTGGACACCCAGAAAGCCGGGGAAATCCCCCAGGGACAAGAAACAAGACCGAAAGCCCAAAGCAGGTGTGTGAGGCCGTGAGCTGCCGGAGGGTGTGGGGGCAGGGGGCGGACCTCACTGAACGTGGGACTTGACTTTCATAGCCAAGCCAGAGGAGGAGGCGGCGGGGCCCTGAACCGCATGCGAAAAGCTGGCCTCGTGTCAGTGGGACT